>NC_086116.1:30793513-31448513 GCF_963921235.1 Mobula hypostoma
CGGCTGGTGGATGATCAGATAAACACAACACACTCCTGAGCTCGGACCCCTTAGCCATGAACTGAGAGAATGCCAAGATCTACAGGGATGTATCTCTTCTCTGGGAGTGTGGCATTTGACGGGAGCTACACCCTTTATGATTCCAGGGGAGGCCACTCCAGACAGCATGAAGGGCGATATGGAGCCCAGTGGCATTTCACTACATTCTTGCTCTTTAGCACTCTGAAGAAGCTTTAGAAGCACGTCACTGCTGATTAGAACAGGATAGAACTCTATTGCCATTGATTAGCCAGTCTGTGCAAAGCAGATATTTACAATGCTTGTGCTATGGCTTAATTTTAAAAAATCTCATATTTACGTGCAACAAATGATTTTAATAGTCCATAACACACAGATGCCATTGGCAAGCTGGGGCACAACATTATTCAGCTGCACAACAGCCTTTGGGAAGAAGCTGCTATTAATTTATTACGATAAAGTGCGGAACTGGGCCCTCTCGCCCTCCAAACTGCACCGCGCAGCAACTCCTGATTGAACCCTAGCCCAAGCAGAGGAAAATTTACAATCACCAATTAACCTACCAGCCCGTATGCCTTCGGAAACCGGAGTACCTGGAGGAAACCCATGTGGTCACTGGGGAGAACGTACAAGCTCCTGACAGACAGTGGCAGGAATTGAACCTGCGTCGTTGGTACTGTAAGGCATTGTGCTATCTACTACACTACCATGTTGCCCCAGTTTTACAGTCTTGGCTAAGATGTTTCTGTCTCTCCTACCAGATGGCAGGGGATTAAACAAACAGTGCCCGGGATGTGATTGGGTCTTTAATGATGTTACGAGTGTGCTGTAGGAATCAAGAGTTGTAGATTGTCTCCTGGTCCAGTAGTTCATAGTCATAGTCATAGTCATACTTTATTGATCCTGGGGGAAATTGGTTTTCGTTACAGTTGCACCATAAATAATAAATAGTAATAGAACCATATATAGTTAAATAGTAATATGTAAATTATGCCAGTAAATTATGAAATAAGTCCAGGACCAGCCTATTGGCTCAGGGTGTCTGACCCTCCAAGGGAGGAGTTGTAAAGTTTGATGGCCACAGGCAGGAATGACTTCCTATGACGCTCTGCGCTGCATCTCGGAGGAATGAGTCTCTGGCTGAATGTACTCCTGTGTCCACCCAGTACATTATGTAGTGGATGGGAGACATTGACCAAGATGGCATGCAACTTAGACAGCATCCTCTTTTCGGACACCACCGTCAGAGAGTCCAGTTCCATCCCCACAACATCACTGGCCTTACGAATGAGTTTGTTGATTCTGTTGGTGTCTGCTACCCTCAGCCTGCTGCTCCAGCACACAACAGCAAACATGATCGCACTGGCCACCACAGACTCATAGAACATCCTCAGCATCGTCCAGCAGATGTTAAAGGACCTCAGTCTCCTCAGGAAATAGAGACGGCTCTGAGCCTTCTTGTAGACAGCCTCAGTATTCTTAGACCAGTCCAGTTTATTGTCAATTCGTATCCCCAGGTATTTGTAATCCTCCACCATGTCCACACTGACCCCCTGGATGGAAACAGGGGTCACCGGTACCTTAGCTCTCCTCAGGTCTACCACCAGCTCCTTAATCTTTTTCACATTAAGCTGCAGATAATTCTGCTCACACCATGTGACAAAGTTTCCTACCGTAGCCCTGTACTCAGCCTCATCTGCCTTGCTGATGCATCCAACTATGGCAGAGTCATCCGAAAACTTCTGAAGATGACAAGACTCTGTGCAGTAGTTGAAGTCCGAGATGTAAATGGTGAAGAGAAAGGGAGACAAGACAGTCCCCTGTGGAGCCCCAGTGCTGCTGATCACTCTGTCAGACACACAGTGTTGCAAGCACACGTACTGTGGTCTGCCAGTCAGGTAATCAAGAATCCATGATACCAGGGAAGCATCCACCTGCATCGCTGTCAGCTTGTTGAGTCCCAATGATATGCTGAACTGTCCTAATCACCCACTAGAGTGCTTTGTGACCTGTCTTGCTGCAGCTAGAGTACCACACTGTCACTCCATATGTCAGTATGCTCTCGATCACACATCGATAAAAGTTGGCCAGCAAATTTTGGGGCAGATCAGCTCTCCTTAAGTACCTCAAGTAGTATAGTCGCTGTGGTTCAAAACTGAAAGTTCAAAGTACATTTATTATCAAAGTATGTGTACATTATACTAATCATGCAAACAATAAAAGTAATCAAATAATATCTGGAACAGAAGTGCGTCCATAGATACCAAACCCAGAGCAGCCAGCGTAGACCACAGCCTCAGCCCCAGCTCAATGCAGAGAGGAGCAAACATTGTGGAGCCCTCAGACACACAAATAGAAAAAAAGTCTTGAGTCCAGAGCATCTGGAGGAAGCATCAGCCTCAGTTCATCAGGACGGCAAACAAACCCCATGCTGCCGTGTGGAGGAAAAGCAGACTGTTCCTCAGTTCTTCATACACATATTTCTCTGGTACATTAAACATCCACATCCCTCAATTTACAAGAGACCAGGCATTCATTGGATCCCCCAGAAACATTTGATTCTATGTAAAGCAACTTGAAGTCGAAGAAGTCCAAAAATGCTGGTAGGGATGAACATAAGGCCTATCCCGGTTATTTTCACATCTTTCACAACTTCATCCCTTCTGATCTCTGTAGCCTCCTCCAGTCTACATGCCTCGTTGAATCAATTCACTATGAAAAACCATGCCTTTAACTATCTTGACCCTCCGTACTGGAATTCTAACTCTAAGATATTCCACTTCTTCTACTGTTTGCTTTTTTTAAAGATGCCTTGAAACCTACCTTATTGACCAAACCTTGGTTTTCTTTCTGAACATCTGCTAATGAACTCAGTACAACTCCAGCCCTTAATTCCAGCATCTGCATAATTTCTCGTGTTTATGATTTGCTGCTCCACTGCAAAGTCTCTTTGAGGGATGCCTACCTTGAAGTTTAAATTGTCTCTTCGAAAGGAGTATAGTGAAACGCTCTCTTACTGATCCTCCTCTGTGAACCCTGCTGCCCTCTGACTCCTCGATCATGTATTCTTCAGCTAACACCTTCAACACTATCCTCCTTCCCCTCCTCCAGACCTTCTTATTCTGGCATCTTTCCCCTTTCCAGTGCTGATGAAGGGACTTGACCCATAATTAGATTAGATTATGAGGACACGCAGTCCTCTTTTATTGTCATTTAGTAATGCATGCATTAAGAAATGATACAATATTCCTCCGGTGTGATATCACAGAAACACAGGACAGGCCAAGACTGAAAAACTAACAAAACCCTATACTTACAACATACAGTTACAACAGTGCAACAATACCATAACTTGATGAAGAACAGTCCATGGCACAGTAAAAAGTTCAAAGTCTCTCAGAAGTCCCACATCTCACGCAAATGGGAGAAGGAAGAAAACTCTCCCTGCCATGCCCTACCACAGTCCGACTCTGAGTTGTCCGAAAACTTCGAGCTCTGATCAGCCCTCCAACACTGAGTACCGAGCACCATCTCTATCTGAACGATTCGACCTGAGCCTCGGTCACCAGCAGCAGGCAAAGCCAGGGATTTTGGGGCCTTCCCTCCGGAGATTCTCGATCGCACAGTAACAATAGCAGCGAAACCAGGCATTTCAAAAATTTCTCCAGATGTTCCTCTGCTTCTCACGTCTGTCTTCATCAAATGAGAATTGTCCACAGCCCCTATTTAATAGATACGATATCGTTTCACCGGAGAGCTGCACGCGCTGCGTCGCGCTGCCATCTTCTCCTCCCGCCTGTTTATTCATGTCGACTGTTTATTCATTTCTATCGACGTTGCAGGATCTACTGAGTTCCTCCAGTATTTTGTGTGGGTTGCTTACCTCTTGTTGCTGTTACTAGGTTGTGTCAGTGTTCGATATGGCCCAAGTATGAAGAGAGAGACATTGAAGTGTGTTGACAGTTCACTGACTTTAATGGGAACTGTTGTGGAATGCGAAGGAAAGAAAAACAATAAACGCAAGGCCAACAGGGCCTTTAGTTAAAATTTTCAAACTGAAAATTAACACCAACACCATCGCCGGAAGCGTTAACTGAAGACTAAATGAATACCAGTCCTTTTCAATGTCAGTCGAAACGGTAGTCTTCTTTCCTGAACAAGGATGAGGGTAAACAGGGAGTCTAAACGTTGCAGTGCTTTTGGTCAAGTCTGGGCAAGACAAGAACAAAAAGAAGGGAGTTAAATACTACCAGAATGAGACAGTGAGTAACATGCATACTCACGAGCACATTCGTCGAACCTGTAGCACAGCCGGCCTCTGGGGGCGCCTAGTCCCTTCAGCAGTTGTGACAGCAGGACCATAAAAAAGCAAGTTGGGGCAGCTGAAAGGTACCACGTGAGAAAAGAGCTATTTGAAAATGCACACAGATATTTAAAACTATAAAGGATTATCGTACAAATACTGATTAACAACCACCTTTTTCCATTCCCAGAATAAATGTATAAATGAACAATGTGCAAATCAGTTATGTGGTTCACTCGGTTGTAAATAATCATTATTCTATCAAGCCCACTGGACCTTTCTAATTTCACAAGTTAAACTTTGTCAATATTTTGTGCTTAACTTATATAACCTTGACTATGTCAATAAATGTATGAGATTTCCAACTTAGCCTTAATAATCAGTAGATAAGGCATTATGGAAATAGAGACAGGTCACCAAAAGGTTACAAATTCTATTCTCCATACCAACATAATCCTTTTCAATTATTGCCTTCTAACGTCATGGAATTTGGCAATGAAATTTCTGCACAAGAAAAGATTAAAGTAATGTGTTTGCTGAAATTATCTGAACATGTTACAATAACACATACTCGCTGGGCACAAAGATATAGTGACACCCACAAAATGCTGGAGGAACTCAGCGGGCCAGGCAGCATCTATGGAAAAAATTACAGTCGACGTTTCGGCCCGAGACCCGTCAGCTGAGGTTCTCGAAACGATACTTCTTTTGCATAGTCTGCTGAGTTACTCCAGCATTTTGTGTGTGTTGCTTGGATTTCCAGTATCTGCAGATTTTGTCTTGTTTGTAACAAAGTTACAGTGCTTTCTGTTCAGGAGAAAAACAAGTCACAAACCCTGGATTTGTGACTTTGATTTTCAGTGAAATGATCTCACAGAGTCACTTAATATTTTTTTCCCCAGGGAATTAATTCACTTTTATATTTGAAGAATATTTTCTACCAATGTGGAGGCCTATGGGTATTATAATTAAGAAACCAATTACACCCAGTCTGCGCTGCAGATGGTGTGTACAAACATTAACATCCAGTTACAGTCTGGGTAGAAAAACTGAAATTGAGTCACTTTATGAGAACACTAACATCATACATAAAAAGATAGGGAGATTTATGCTAGCCATTACAATAACATAGTCAGAATCAGAATCAGGTTTAATATCACCGGCATATTTTATGAAATTTGTTGTCTTTGCAGCAGCAGTAAAATGCAGTACATAATAAGAGAAAAAAACAAGAATTACAGTAAGTATATATATTGTAGTGAGTGTTTGGTCCATGATAACAAACGAGAAAAACTCGTTTAACTCAACAGCTGTTTTTATTGCGACAGGCATAAAAACAGACTGGGCACTATGACCTGGGGAGAGAACCCCCTCAGTCACATTCACATGGGGGAGGTGATTGTTTCACAGCTCGGTTATGGTCAGGGTGCCCCACAAACACGCATGTCACCAACTGTATAACCCAAGCTAAAATGTAACAATAAGTGAACTTGGACATCCCACCATAATCCCACAAAAGCATTATAAAACAAAAACAATAAATAGCGCTGGCCACTAGGAATGTTGGGGTCGGCTGTTGATCGTGCCCCTGCTCTGGAGCACTGTAATATATTAAACAGCTAAATTAAATAAGTCGTGCAAAAACATAAATAAAGGAGCAGTGAGGTAGTGTTCATGGGTTCAATGTCCATTCAGAAATTGAATGGCAGAGGGGAAGTAACTGTTTCTGAATCATTTACTGTGTACCCTCGGGCTTCTTCCTGATGGTAACAAAAAGAATGAGGCATGACCTGGGTGAAGCGGAGTAATTATGTTTGGGAATTAAATATTCCATGATCTGTGAAGAAAAAAGAACAGAAGGCAAGTTTTCCCTGGTTTCAAAGACTGGGAGACGGGCAGTCGTGTAGAGGAACGTCATCTCAGAAAGCAGAATCAACTTAAGTAGAGCTAAGAAATAGTTATGGACAAAAAACTGGTGGGAAGTGGCCAGAGACACTCAAACACTAGAAATGATATGGTGCATAATACATAGTACTGTGCCAAAGTCCTAGGCACATACACTATATATAGCTAGGGCGCCTTACACTTTTGCACAGTACAGTATTTGTCAACGTGGTGCAGAGACTGAGTTTGTAAATCTGGCAGGATTAAAGGATGTTGGGGATGGCGAGGATGGATTGCTGCAGAATGTGTGTAGGACAGCTGGAACTGGAGTGCCGGATCTGGGGAGGGGAGGCAGGGTGGCGCAGGACACCAGACAAAGTAAATTAATTCCAAACCATTGGCTTGTTGATCATTACAGAATGTCTCTCTGGTGCTTCCCACTCCCTCCCCTCTCCCTTCCCCTTTTCCCAACCATGATTCCCCTCTTCTTGCCTCCTTCCCACTCACAGTCCACAATAGAGACTCACATCAGAATCAGGTTTATTATCACTCACATATGTCATAAGATATGTTTTTTTTCGTGTGTGACAGCGGTACAGTGCAATACATAGAATTGCACAGTAGTGTGCAAAAGCCTTAGGCAACCTAGCTATATATAAGTGTCTAAGGCCTTTGCACAGTACTGTAATTTGGTAAA
This sequence comes from Mobula hypostoma, assembly GCF_963921235.1. Lineage (NCBI taxonomy): Eukaryota > Metazoa > Chordata > Chondrichthyes > Myliobatiformes > Myliobatidae > Mobula > Mobula hypostoma. Next base: position 30,800,416 of record NC_086116.1, read on the forward strand.
TTAGAGCTGCACGTAAAAACGATATAAGACAATATCCTTGCAAAGATTTCAGAGCGTATGCAAATCACATGACTGGTATATAATAGAGGTGTATTCTTGAGTGTACAGGGGATGGTTTTCTAGATCAGTGTCTGTGAAGCTACGAAAGGAACAGGATATTTTAGCATTTATATTGTCCATTAAGAAAAGCTTTATAGATGATCTGGCAGTTAAGGGACCTTTGGGAAACAGTGCATACAATATGATAGAATTTTATATAAAAAATGATAGAGATCAGGTTCCAGGTTCTCAAGTATAAATTAAGCAACAACAAAGCCATGAGGCGTAAGTTAGAAATAAGATGTAGGGAAAGTACATTACAAAAGATACATCAGTAAACAAGGTACTGCCGAATTAAAAAAAATATGACAGTGTTTACAAGTAATATCTAATTCTTCAAGGCAAAAGAAAAAGTCAACAGGAAAAGTTGTCCAATTGTGGTCTTTAAGAAGAGTTAAAGATCAAAAAGAAAGGTTTAGAGTACTGCTTAAAAAAAAACGCAGTAAGCCTGACAATTAGTCAACATGGAGACATGAAAGGAAAATTATGCTTGACAAATCTCTTTGAATTTTTTGAGGTTGTAATTAACAGCAAAGATAAAGGCACACCCAAAATACACCCTCTTCTGAGATGGAGGGATATAAGACTGGAAAAAAAAGCTTTGTGATTTCCAGCCTTATGACTAATGTTAAATATGAATATGCTTGGAATATTTGGTATAGTTCTAGACTGGCCATTGTAAAATAGTTCAAAGTACATTTATTATACCACCTTGAGATTCATCTCCTTATAGGCAGCCACAAAAGAAAGAAACCCAAAAAAAAACCATAAAAAAGGAGACTGTCAAACACCCAATGTGCAGAGAAAAAAAACAAATGATGCAAATAATAAAAGTAAGCAAATAGCATTCAGAACGGAAGTGAGTCCACAGACACGAAGCCCAGAGCAGCCAGAGCAGGTCTATAGCCTAAGCCTCAGTTCAACACAGAGCGGAGTAAACGTTGCTCAGCAACAAGCAGAACCATTGCTCAGAACAGTCAGGATCATTCCCACAATCCTGATTGAGAAGTTGCAGAACCTGGGCCTCCGTACCTCCCTCTGTAATTGGATCTTCGACTTCCTAACCAGAAGACCACAGTCTCTGTGGATTGGTGATAACATATCCTCTTCACTGATGATCACTACTGGTGCACCTTAGCCCACTGCTCTACCCTTTCTATACCCATGACTATGTGGCTAGGCATAGCTCAAATACCATCTACAAATTTGCTGACGATACAACCATTGTTGGTACAATCTCAGGTGGTGACGAGAGGGCATACAGGAGTGAGATATGCCAACTAGTGGAATGGTGCCGCAGACAAGAACCTGACATTCAATTTCAGTAAGACGAAAGAGCTCAGGAAAGGTAAGACGAAGGAACACATATCAATCCTCATAGAGGGATCAGAAGTGGACAGAGTGAACAGCTTCAAGTTCCTGGGTGTCAAGATCTCTGAGGATTTAACCTGGTCCCAACATATTGATGTCGTCATAAAGAAGGCAAGACAGCGGCTATACTTTATTAGGAGTTTGAAGCGATTTGGCATGTCAACAATTACAGTACACTCAAAAACTTCTATAGTTGTACCATGGAGAGCATTCTGACAGATTGCATCACTGTCTGGTACAGAGGGGCTACTACACAGGACCGACAGAAGCTGCAGAAGGTTGTAAATATAGTCAGCTCCATCTTAGGTACTAGCCTACAATGTACCCAGGATATCTTTAGGGAGCAGTGTCTCAGAAAGGCAGCGTCCACTAGTAAAGACCTCCAGCACCCAGGGCATGCCCTTTTCTCACTGTTACCATCAGGTAGGAGATACAGAAACCTGAAGGCACACACTCAGCGACTCAGGAACAGCTTCTTCCCCTCTGCCATCTGATTCCTAAATGGACTTTGAAGCTTTGGACACTACCACACTGTTAAAAATATACAGTATTTCTGTTTTTGCATATTTTTAATAATCTATTCAATATACATAATTGATTTACTTGTTTATTTATTATTATATTTTATTTTATTTATTATTTTTTTTTTTTCTTTCTCTGCTAGATTATTTATTGCATTGAACTGCTGCTGCTAAGTTAACAAATTTCACATCACATGCCGGTGATAATAAACCTGATTCTGACCATTGTCTCTGATCCCGATACCCTGCCTGTCCGATCCATCTTGCTCCTGTATCCTCCTAGAAGGTGGAGGAGAAGAAAGGGAATGGCCAGGGTGGCAGGCGTTGTTGACAATGCTGTTAGCTGCCTTGATGCAATGTACCGTAAAGATGAACTGGGATAAGTTCTGATCTTAACTGCATTTAAATGCCACAGATCAATAAACACTTCCCATAATAACAAAATCTGGCACTCTGTCTCAGACTAAACTTTCCTTCGTACCATAGAGGACTGAATTCAGCTCAACAGGGTATTGATTGCTTATATTAAACTGATTGACTGCCTGAAGCTGGCTAAATCATTTGGTGTTGACAACATGTGGTCAGAACTATTAATGAAATTGATACAATACTTTATGTCCAGTGGTGTAGTTCAAGATGTTGGCTGATGCGGACTAGCTCATTTATGTGCTGAGATATTTACTGGGGCAGTGAAAGTTTATTTATTGATTAAAATATTAGTTGTACACATTTAACACATCTTACAAATATTGACTGTAATAGAAGGTTGCATTGGTACAGCACCATCAATAGATTGCCGCATACATATGAAATTTGAGGGAGTTAGTTCACAGTTGGGGTATTTTTATAGGCTAGAAAGCAATTAGCTCTTGTAGAATAAAAATAACACTCATTTTTAAAGGTCTGAAATGTGATTTTTTTTCTAAAAGGCACTTTCTATTAGTTCTGCGTTGAGTCTGTGTCTTGAGACTGCACTAACTTGAACATTCAACAAGTGTGCAAAAGACACAAACTGCAAATACAAAATAAATTAAAAATCATAAATAAATAAGCAATAAATACCAAGAACATGAGATGAAAAGTCCTTGAAAGTGAGTCCATAGGTTGTGGGAACATTTTTTATGACATTTTGATGATCTCAATGAGGTTGAGTGAAATTATTCCCTTTTGTTGAAGAACCTGATGTTTGAGGAGCAGTAACTGTTCCTGCACCTGGTGGTGTGAGTCCTAAGGCTCCTGTATCATCTTCCTGATGGCAGCAGTGAGAAGAGAGCATGTCCTGGGTGGTGGGTGTCCCTGACGATGGATTCTGCTTTCCTGTGACATTTTGTATAGATGTGCTCAATGGTGAGGAGGCCTTTACCGGTGATATATTGGGCCTTTTGTAGGATTTTCTGTTCAAAGGCATTAGAGTTTTCATACTAGGCTGAGATGCAATCAGTCAATACACTCTCCGCTACACATCTATAGAAGTTTAGAATGGGCTAAACTGAATGTTCTGAATGTTCACCTTCCCTGACCAGGGACCCATCCACCAAGCGGGGAGGGGAGGAAGGGGAGGGGTTGCCTTCTTTCCCAGAATAAGAATGAAGGTAAGCAGGGGAATTAGTGGTTGCGGCAGATGAAATGGTTACAGATGAAGATGTAGGAGATGGCACTTTTGTAGTTTTTGTTTGTCATTCTATATCTCCAGCTCTTGACTGCTCCCCCAACTGAAGCAGGTTTCTTTAATTATTGTATATCTTACCTATACTGATACTACACTAGTAACTCCCCTTTTGATTCTCTTTCTGATCATCTATATGAAAGAGTGGGTTATATAAAGGGTTTCTTCTTTTACGTTACTGCTAAGGCTAATAAAAATGGCTTCTCTGTTATGTTAGAATAAAATGGTTTCTTTGTTATGTTAACTGCTGGGAAAGTTCTCTCTCTAGCAGATTGTTTGGGTTATATTACTGATAATGAGAGTTGTATTCATTTGTTAACCAATTGGGATAGATGTTATTCTTTCTTGTGTGTCTGTAAGTTGTTGTTTTCGCTGGCTTTCGGGCAGAAGGCGCGATGGGGACAGAGAGAGGATTTGCGATGCTGTAAGCTGGGCGGTGGGATGGACCACAAGCAGGAGTCCGAGGCCCAGAGTCTTCGGCAAGGAGAGGAGACGAGGACAGACTCGTGCGGAGCATCTGGTCGACCACCGTAGTTGGTCCCAGGCGGCGGGTTGAGTAGGTCGGAGGGGATCGAATGGTGGAAAGAAGACCCCATTAATTGAGCTCCAACTGTTGTGTGTGAAGTGGTTGAACTTTGATAAGATTGGCGCCTTTTACTTTCCTTTTATATTTTACCTCTATTAATTACATAGTTCCAGTAAGATCTATAAAATGTAGTCATTTAATCGCATATGGTGTATTGGCTGTTATTTGGCGGGGTGGGGTACATCACGCAACATCTACACAAACTTGATTATCCAGTTTGGCGGGGTTGAAGGCTGCTCCTCCTAGATGAAAGTGAGCTGAGCGAGCCTGAGGCTTACCGGGAGCTACAGTTACACTAACCTACCAGAATGTCTTCGGGTGATGGGAGGAAACCAACCAAACCCATGCAGCCGTGGAGAGGAAGTACAAACTTCTTTCTTTCTTTTTAAATCTTTTTATTGAGTAAGTATACAAAAAAGGTAAGCCATATAAACATTAATACAATGTTAAAGTATAATAAAATTCCAAAAGATAACAATACCAAAAAGAAAATACTACAAACAATGTAATTTAAGCATAAGAAAGCAAGATAACATAATAGTATACTAGATTTTATATATATCAATGGAAAAAAAAAAGAAAAAAAAACCCCAAAAAAAAACCCACCGTGCAACTAACTAAAAGCAAAGCAAAGCAATGGGCTAACTTGAAACCAAACAGAGTTAAACTTAAAATCACGTCCTCAATCCCGACCTCCATTAAAACAGTGAAAAAAAAACAAGAAGGGTAAATATTACATTAAATGAAAATATCGAATAAAAGGTCCCCAAATCTGTTCAAATTTAAATGAAGAATCATAAAGATTACTTCTAATTTTCTCCAGATTCAAACATAAAATCGTCTGAGAAAACCAAAAAAAGGTAGTTGGAGCATTAAGCTCTTTCCAATGTTGTAAAATACATCTTTTCGCCATTAAAGTAAGAAATGCAATCATTCTACGGGCTGAAGGGGAAAGATTACTAGAAATTTTAGGTAGTCCAAAGATAGCAGTAATAGGGTGAGGAGAGATATCTATATTTAATACCTTAGAAATAATATTGAAAATATCTCTCCAAAAAGTTTCCAAAGTAGGGCAAGACCAAAACATATGAGTTAAAGAGGCTATCTGCCCCGAACATCTATCACAGAAAGGATTAATATGCGAGTAAAAACGCGCTAACTTATCTTTGGACATATGTGCTCTATGAACCACTTTAAATTGAATTAGGGAATGTTTAGCACAAATAGAGGAAGTATTAACTAATTGTAAAATCTGCCCCCAATCATCCACAGAAATGGTAAGCCCCAATTCCTGTTCCCAATCTACCCTAATCTTATCAAATGGAGCTTTCCTAAGTTTCATAATAATATTATAAATCATAGCCGATGCACCTTTCTGACATGGATTAAGGTTAATTATCGAATCTAAAATATATATAGGAGGAAGCATTGGAAAGGAAGAAAGTATAGTACTTAGGAAATTTCTAACTTGTAAATATCTAAAAAAATGTATTCTTGATAAGTTATATTTATTAGATAATTGTTCAAAAGACATAAGGGAACCATCTAAAAATAAATCCAAAAACCGTAAAATACCCTTAGTCTTCCAAGTTTGAAAAGCGCGATCCGTAAAAGAGGGAGGAAAAAATATGTTACCTAAAATAGGAATCGCTAACCCGAATTGATTAAGATCAAAAAATTTTCTGAATTGAAACCAAATGCGCAAAGCATATTTAACTATCGGGTTAGAGACCTGCTTAAGGCGTTTCGAATCAAAAGGAAGAGAGGAACCTAAAATAGAACCAAGTGTATAACCCTGAACAGATTGTAATTCCAATGCTACCCATTTAGGAATAGATAGTATGTCCCGGTCAAGTAACCAAAATTTCATATGTCGAATATTAATAGCCCAATAATAAAATCTAAAGTTAGGTAATGCTAAACCTCCATCTCTCTTAGCTTTCTGTAAATGTATTTTACCCAGTCTCGGATTCTTATTCTGCCAAATAAATGAAGAAATTTTAGAGTCAACTTTATCAAAAAAAGATTTAGGAACAAAAATTGGTAATGCCTGAAACACATATAAAAATTTTGGCAAAAAAAACATCTTAACTGCATTAATACGACCAATCAAAGTTAAATATAAGGGAAACCATTTAGATGAAAGTTGAGTAATATGGTCTATTAATGGTAAAAAGTTAGTCTTAAATAAATCTTTATGTTTACAAGTAATTTTAATCCCAAGATATGAAAAGTAATTATTAATCAATTTAAATGGAAATTTATAATATAAGGGAAGATGTTTATTAATCGGAAAAAGTTCACTCTTACTAAGATTTAATTTATAACCTGAGAAAAGACCAAATTGTGCTAATAACTCTAAAACAGCAGGAATGGATCTCTCAGGATTAGAAATATATAAAAGTAAATCATCAGCATAGAGTGATAATTTATGGGACTTTAATCCCCGAGTTATCCCAGTAATATTTGAAGATTCTCGAATAGCAATTGCAAGAGGTTCTAATGCAATATCAAATAATAGGGGACTAAGAGGACAGCCTTGTCGAGTACCACGAAAGAGAGGAAAAAAAGGTGAGTTTAAGGAGTTAGTACGAACCGAGGCTACAGGGGAGTGATATAACAGTTTAATCCAGGATATAAATTTCAAGCTAAAATTAAACATTTCAAGCACCTTAAATAAATAAGGCCATTCTACTCTATCAAAAGCTTTCTCGGCATCTAAAGAAATAACACACTCAGGAACATTTTGTGAGGGAGTATAAACGATATTTAACAATGTACGAATATTATAAAAAGAGTAACGACCTTTAATAAAACCCGTTTGGTCTTCCGAAATAATAGAAGGAAGTACTTTTTCTAGTCTATTTGCTAATAACTTAGAAAAAACTTTAGAATCAACATTTAATAAAGATATTGGTCTATAAGATGCACATTGAGCAGGGTCTTTATCCTTCTTTAGTATTAAAGAAATTGATGCTCTATTAAAAGATTCCGGAAGTTTACCAAGTTTCAAAGAAGCCTCAAAAACCTTATAGAGCCAAGGAATCAATAAAGAAGCAAAACATTTATAAAATTCAACGGTAAACCCATCAGGGCCAGGAGCTTTCCCCAGATTCATAGAAAAAATAACATTCTTAATCTCATCCATTGTAATGGAAGTATCTAATAAAGAAGACATATCCTGTGAAATCTGAGGGAAGTCTAACTTATCTAAAAAATCATTCATATATTTAGAATCTCGAGGAGACTCTGATTGATATAAAGAAGAATAAAAATCACAAAAGGTTTGATTAATCCCCACATGATCCAATATCAATCGATCATTTTGGTTATAAATCTGATTGATTTGAGATTTAACATAATTAGATTTCAATTGATTAGCCAGCAGCTTGCCAATTTTATCACTGTGAACATAAAAATCACTTCTTGTTTTCTTTAATTGGTTTACAATCGAGGACGAGAGTAGTAAACTGTGTTCCATTTGAAGTTCAGTTCTTTGTTTGTATAGCTCCTCAGAAGGAGCCATAACATATTTCTTATCAATTTCTTTAATCTTGTCCACAATTGCCATCTCCTCCTGCTTCTGTTTCTTCCTCAAAGCAACGGAATACGAAATAATCTGACCCCGAATATAGGCTTTAAAAGTGTCCCAAAGAGTGTTAACCGAAATATCTTCTGTATGGTTAATTGTAAAAAAAAGCTCAATCTGTTCATTCATAAAATTAACAAAGTCCGAGTCCTGAAGCAACAGCGAATTAAAACGCCATTGTCTATTGTTTGGTATATTGGCCATAATTTTAATAGAAAGCTTAAGTGGAGCATGATCCGAAATGGTTATAGAATCATAATCACATTTAATCACTGAAGGAATGAGACGAGAATCAATGAAAAAATAATCAATTCTTGAATAGGAATGATGAACATGTGAAAAAAAGGAAAAATCTTTTTCCTGAGGATGCAGAAAACGCCAAATGTCCGTCGACCCAGAATCAGAAAGGAAAAAATTAATCAAATTTGCAGATTTATTAGGTAAAGTCCGTAAAGGAGCCGAACGGTCCAAAGCTGGAGATAAACAGGTATTAAGATCTCCGCCCCAAATCAATGAAAACTCGTTCAAATTCGGAAACTGATCAAACAATGATTTATAAAATTCCGGACAATCCATATTAGGAGCATAAACATTAACCAAAACTACTTTTTTATTAAATAGTAAACCACTAACCAATAAAAATCTACCATTCGGATCAGAGATAATATCCTGTTGTATAAAAGTAACTGAGGAGTCTATAAAAATAGAGACGCCTCGAATCTTAGCATTGGAGTTCGAATGAAATTGTTGTCCCTTCCAGAATTTAAAAAAACGTAGTCTGTCCCCCCTCCGTACATGGGTCTCTTGTAAAAATAAAATTTGTGCTTTAAGTCTCCGGAACACTTTAAAAACTTTTTTCCTTTTAATAGGATGATTAAGACCATTAGTATTCCAGGAGACAAAATTAATAATAGACTCCATAAATCCTAAAGTCAACCCATAACAAGGAGGATTGACAATAGGCGCGACCCACAAACCCGGAGAGGAAACAGAACATACAAAAGATACCGGGGAAAAGGACGCAACCAATACTTCAATAATGTATATAGCCCAAAGAGAAACAAACTAAAACGTGAAGCCCCTCCCACCACCCCCCACCCCAAGACCCCAAGGCGAAATCTAAAGCAGACCCGCCAGAAAGAAGCAAGCGCTAAAACTACCCCCATGACTTCCGGTATACGCTCCCTAAAAAAAAGGTATAAATATGAAAAGGATCAGCTAATTGTAAAACAGTAAAAAAATAAGTAAAAAAAAGTTAGCTCAATTAAAATACACACAGAACAGAACAAAAGCCGGAAAGTATATATTAAAAAAAAACCACAATAAACCTCAAACTCATGAATAGACACAGCAACAAAAAAAATAGGATTATTAACATAAAATGATTATAAAAAGCAAAACAGAATAAAATTTAAAAAAAAACTACAAAATTTAAGGCCGCACAGGAAATACGTAAGATGACAAAAGGGAAGTAACCACCCAGAATCCCCTGGGAAAAGAAAGAAATGACGCAGTTAAAAAGAAAGTTTAGCAGCCATATTAAGAAATCGAAAGTAAACTTTTCTGCCCAAATAGGGCACAGAAAAGTTAAAACCAACCAATTCACAGCCTCCGATCAACGGAGAAAATTAAAAAAAGGCAATTAAGATGTTGAAGATGAAAGTTGATCCAGATAACTCTGGGCATCCGATAGAGAATCAAAAAAACGAAGGGCTCCATCTAACATGCGAATCCTTAGACGTGCAGGGTACAGCAGCGCTGGTCTTAAATCCATCTTATAGAATTCCGACATCACGGATCTGTAACGGACCCGTTGGTCCCAGATTGGTTTACTGAAATCTTCCACGAATCGGAACTTAAGATCCGAAAAATCAATGAAACCTTTAGATCGAGCGAATCGAAACAGTCTCTCCTTGTCTTGAAAGTAATGAAAACGTAAGATAACATGCCTAGGTCTATCTGACCTAGACGAGTATGATGGGATTCTGTGAACACGATCCAGTAGCGGTGGTTGGTCAGGAAATACAGTAGGGAATGCATCTTTTAAAAGTTGGGAGAAATATTTCATAGGGTTGTTAGCTTCCACGGCTTCCCTGACGCCAATCATTCGTAAATTCTGCCGTCGCATTCTAGATTCCAAGTCAGAGTTTTTAAAAGTCAAAGAGGAAGTACAAACTTCAAAGAGTCAGCACCAGAGATTAGGATTGAACCCAGGATCACAGAGTAGTGAGCCAGCAGCATTAACTACTGTGACTCACTGGCACTCTATTTATATTTCTCATGCAGATCCCACACAACCTTCTCTGCTTCAAAGAAAACAACCCCAGCGTTTCTAATCAATCCATATATCTCAAGCATTACACCCTTGGAAAATCTCTTTTGCAATCTTTTCCTAAGAATTGGCCACAAAACTGAATCAGCACCTTAGGAGTGCTCACCATGACTTCCCTTAAGACCATTAGATATAGGAGCAGAATTAGGCCTTTTGGCCCTTTGAGTCTGCTCCACCATTTCATTATGGCTGATCCAATTCCCTCTCAGCTTCATTCTCCTGCCTTCTCCCCATATCCCTTCATGCCCTGACTAATCAGGAACCTATCAATCTCTGCCTTAAATATAGCCAATGACGGTCTCCACAGCTGCCTGTGGCAACAAATTCTACAGATTGACCATTCTCTGGCTAAGTAAATTCCTCCTCATCTCCATTCTAAATGGATGTCCCTCTATTCTTTAGTTGTGTTCTTGGGCCTTCGACTCCTCTACCATCAGGGCCTTTCAGCATTCAATAAGTTTGAATGAGATCTCCCTTCATTCTTCTGAATTCCACTGAGTATAGGCCCATAGCCATCAAATGTTCCTCATATGATAAGCCATTCGATCCCAGAATCAATTTTGTGAACCTCCTTTGAATCCTTTACAATGTAAGTACATCCTTTCTTAGATAAGGGATCCAAACAAAGCTTCACCAGTGCCTTATAGAGCCTTAACACAGTGTTTACCAACCTTTATTAGCCCAACACCCCACTAAAGCACTTCCATATCTGCCAAAAGCCCCTGAAACACCTTCTTACTTGCCAATGCTCCTCCTAGGCACAATATACTTTTCAACATCCCCATAGTGTAAAAACATGTCTACCTTATGCTAACATGAGAAAAATGAGCTTGCTTTAAATTTTTATTTGTCTTTAAACCTAGATTACACAGTACATGTGTGCTATACAGCAGCTTTAATATCAATGTGATCTTTCAGCTTGATGGTTTTTAGCAAGAGTTGAAATATCTGGATAAAGTTGTGACAGCAAAATCCTTAAGTCCCTATGCATAACAATGTCCAAGCAGTTTCTATTTATTATGAATATGTGGTTCAGTGCACTGAAGCCTTTTTCAACAAGGTAGGAGGAAGGAAATCAATGAAGAGCAGTTTGGCTCTTCTCCAAAGACCAGGAAACCTTGTATGACAGTATAGCTATATATCACAAAAGCCGACATTTTTGAAGAGCATTTGCTTCTTCAAAATTCTGAATTTTGATAATTTCTTCTTGCAAGCTCTCTTCCTGTTCTTCCACCTTGAAAAGAAATGGGTTAATTACCTAGTCCAGTATTTCCAGATCGTTCAAATCCTTGAATTGATTCTGAAAACACTTCTTCAGTGACTGCAGAGGTAAGCAGTACACTTGCAAGTCACCATCTGTGAAATAGAATGCTATACTTTCCATGCAGGGAAACTATGAGTACATAGTCTGGGTAATTATAGACCAGTGAGCCTTACGTCTGTAGTGGGAAAGCTGTTGGAAAAGATTCTTAGAGATAGGATCTATAGGCATTTAGAGAATCATGGTCTGATCAGGGACAGTCAGCATGGCTTTGTGAAGGGCAGATCGTGTCTAACAAGCCTGATAGAGTTCTTTGAGGAGGTGACCAGGCATATAGATGAGGGTAGTGCAGTGGATGTGATCTATATGGATTTTAGTAAGGCATTTGACAAGGTTCCACACGGTAGGCTTATTTAGAAAGTTAGAAGGCATGGGATCCAGAGAAGTTTGGCCAGGTGGATTCAGAATTGGCTTGCCTGCAGAAGGCAGAAGGTGGTGGTGGAGGGAGTACATTCAGATTGGAGGATTGTGACTAGTGGTGTCCCACACTAGTGGTGTCCTACTTTTCGTGATTTTTATTAACGACCTGGATGTGGGGGTAGAAGGGTGGGTTGGCAAGTTTGCAGACGACACAAAGGTTGGTGGTGTTGTAGTGTAGAGGATTGTCAAAGATTGCAGAGAGACATTGATAGGATGCAGAAGTGGGCTGAGAAGTGGCAGATGGAGTTCAACCCGGAGAAGTGTGAGGTGGTACACTTTGGAAGGACAAACTCCAAGGCAGAGTACAAAGTAAATGGCAGGATACTTGGTAGTGTGGAGGAGCAGAGGGATCTCGGGGTACATGTCCACAGATCCCTGAAAGTTGCCTCACAGGTGGTAAGAAAGCTTATGGGGTGTTAGTCTTCATAAATCGTGGGGTGGAGTTTAAGAGTCGCGATGTAATGATGCAGCTCTATAAAACTCTGGTTAGGCCACACTTGGAGTATTGTGTCCAGTTCTGGTCACCTCACTATAGGAAGGATGTGGAAGCATTGCAAAGGGTACAGAGGAGATTTACCAGGACGCTGCCTGGTTTAGAAAGTATGCATTATGATCAGAGATTAAGGGAGCAAGAGCTTTACTCTTTGGAGAGAAGGAGGATGAGAGGAGACATGATAGAGGTATACAAGATAATAAGAGGAATAGATAGAGTGGATAGCCAGTGCCTCTTCCCCAGGGCACCACTGCTCAATACAAGAGGACCTGGCTTTAAGGTAAGGGGTGGGAAGTTCAAGGGGGATATTAGAGGAAGGTTTTTTACTCAGAGAGTGGTTGGTGTGTGGAATGCACTGCCTGAGTCAGTGGTGGAGGCAGATACACTGGTGAAGTTTAAGAGACTACTAGACAAGTATATGGAGGAATCTAAGGTGGGGGCTTATATGGGAGGCAGGGTTTGAGGGTCGGCACAACATTGTGGGCTGAAGGGCCTGTACTGTGCTGTACTATTCTATGCATCTATTCTTCTTCCAGTGCTTTACTTATATATTTCCAATTTTCCGATAAAAGTGAACACTGCACATGCCTGTATAAGTTGAAATTCTCACCCTACTGTTTCATATTTAGAATGTCTATTTTGTCATACCGATCGGCTAGGTATGCCACATCTCCCATAGAAATTCAATATTGTTTCCCAAGCTCTTGTCTACTTGGAGGAAAAATTGTCAGAAAGATCAAAGAAATATTTTAAGCAACAGCCTTTTGACTGCCATCACACTTCAGTGTGAAAAAGCATGCCTTCAAACTCTTCATCATTATTTTGGCATACCTGGCAAAATATTCTACTATTTAATAGATGAGCTTTAATTTTATTGATGGCAGATATTACAAGAGTCATATTTGAAAAAAAAGTTGCTGGCTAAGGATTTTGGCTGTGAGATCCTGACAATAAATTACACAATGGATTGCAAACAGACTTGGAATTTCTTTTTTCATAAGTGCCACTAAACCAACATGGTGACCTGTCATACATGGTGTTCCATCTGTTGCACAAAAAATCATGTTCCTAATTGGAATACCAATATCCATTTTGAGCTCATCATAGATTAAGTCTCTGTTGATATTTGTTTTTTAACTTTTTACAAGAGAGAATCTCTTCATAAACTTTTCCATTTTTGATAGACTGTACACATTTTGATAAACTGTACACATGCCATTAGCAATGCCTTGTTGCCTCTCACAGTTGACTTATCCAGTTTTTCCCAAATTCTATTTTTTGTAGCTCTGTGCATAGTAGATGCTTAATGTCTTCACTCATTTCATCAATTCATTGAGCTACAGTTATTACTCAGAGGAATTGATTTTAAAATACTGGTATTCATTTTGAGAACAGTGGTGAACACTTGATACAACAGGTATTATTAATCTTTCACCAACTGTATGAGATTTTCCACACTTTGCTATCATTTCAGAATTTTTTTAAGAAGCAATAAGACCAGTATTGGGGTTATTTTTAGCTTTCTTGGTAAATGACTTGAGCACGCAATGCTTTTCAAATGCTTCTTTCATCTCCTGGAACTGAATAATACCATAAGTCGAATATTCAAGGTGTCTTTTACGGAAGTCTTCCTGCAATCCCGATGGTTTCATGGCTTCATTAGACTGTAAAGTGTTACAAATAAGACACATGGGGTATCACTGATTTGACGGGAATGGAATAAAACCATACTCCAGGTATGCAACATTGTATTGATGCACTTTCTGTAATTTCTCTTTCTTAGGACGATTAGAATTCAAGACTTCACAACCTTCAGACTCATAGAGATCGCGCCATATATATTTACACATCATTAACAGGGCTAAATTAAAATGAAAAATTAACGCAAACTGGTAATGCCTATCGGATGTTGATGATGGCAACAAGTTGACATGGATGGAATGACGGTAGCACCACACAAAGGAATGGAGAGGCGAAGATGAAGATGATCACAAAAGCAAAAATTTCATTGACAAGGATTCAGACTGGAATCTGAATGTTAGTTGAGTTGGTTTTCAGCAATCTATTTTTATACTTTTCCAGTTAGCGTGATTGACCAGTCATGTAAGGTCTCATAATCCCCAAAGATGCTTCTTGACTGCACATATGAAGCTAAGGTAACTTTGAACACCTCTAAAGGAAGCCTCAGGGTTGACTGGTTCACTGATTGGCTCTATTTCACCGTTTGGTTCCAGCCAACACTGTATCATTGCGGAACCTGTTTTCCGTAGATCTGTGGAGAAAGCTGAGAGGGTGTACTTGACTTACCAACTGTTAAATTACATGAACTTGTTCTGTGCTGCACGTCAAGGGGAACTGCTGGGCACCCTAGTTGCTAATTTATGCATCCCCAATAATGTCCGTTTGGTTGGTAAGGTCGGATGAGATTGCTGACTTTCAGTTGTATTGTGGTGATGAGTGCTCACTGCCTCAGAGTTATGGTTCTTCCTCTGTACCAGTCCCTCATCTTTTTTTTTGGGAATTGCCTGCTCTACTAATGGTCGGTCAGATCCCATGCCTCAAGTTATTGTGCCACTTGCCGCCCCCTTCCCCCGAAAGAATCTTGCACGCATCCTGACAACTTCTATTTCCTGTAAGGCCCCTTAGAACACGTAACCATCTCTGCTAACCTTGTATTTAGTCTTGTACTTCATGACCTTGCATGTTTTTGAACCAAATTGTCAACCTGCCCTCCTGCTTTCAATGAATCACTATATCTCTATACCCTTTAATCCTTGTGCCCTTTAACTTGTGTTACCTCTTCATAGTTTTCTACCAAAATGTAGAAATTTGCTTCCTCTGCAACAAATTTCACTTGCTCCGTATCCAGCCTTTTCACTGGGGTATGTATGACCATATTAGTATCCTTCTCACATTTCACTGTTCCACTTTTTTTTTTGTCAGCTGCGAAGTTTGAAGTTATGCACTTCACAGTCATGCCTACAACATTAACATACACTCAACGGCCACACTATTAGATACAGGAGTAGACCTCTGTCAACTCCTTCTGCTGCTGTAGCCCATCTGCTTCTGCACATCACTGATGCATAGTGTGGTTTTTTGAGGTACTGTCACCTTTCTGTCAGCTTGAACCAGTCTGGCCATTCTCCTCTGACATTTTTCATTAACAAGCCACTTTCGCCCACAGAACTGCCACTCCATGGACGATTTTTTCTGTAAACTCTAGAGACCGTTGTGGATGAAAATCCTCGGAAATCAGCAGTTTCTGAGATATTCAAACCACTCCATCTGGCACTAACAATCATTCCACGATCAAAGTCATTTAGATCGCATTTCTTCCCCATTGTGACATTTGATCTGAACAACAACTGAACCCCCTGACCATGAGTAAGTGCTTTTATGCAGTGGTCCCCAACCACCAGGCCGTAAAGCATGTGCTACCGGGCCATGAGGAAGCGATATTTGTCAACTGCACCTTTCCCCATTCCCTGTCACGCCAACTGTCGAACTTGAACGCACGCGAGGTCATCAGTTGGTCATTAACCTGCAACTACTCGTTGAGTGAAAAACAAACGTCGCTTGAGAGTTTCTTTGGAAGAGATGGTAGGGGACATAAAAGGCCTACCGATGATGATAACGCAGAGACAGCTGAGGCCGAGACTGCAAAAAAAAAGAAAGTTTTCTTCAACAGAAAATACGACGAGTCGTACATAAAATATGGCTTTATTGTGACCGGTGACTTGCACACTCCATGCCCCGTGTGTGTTATGTGGAGACAAGCTGTTTAATGAGGCAATGAAGCCCTCAAAACTGCTTTGGAACCTTGAGTCCAAGCATCCTGCACTCAAAGACAAATCCGCTGAGTTTTTTGAGCGGAAGAAACGTGAGCAAGTGGGACAGAAGCCAGTGCTGAGGGCCACCACCTCCACAAATGCTGCTGCTCTGAGAGCATCATACTTAGTGACTAGCCGTATTGCTAAGGCTAAGAAGCCTTTCAGTGTTGGTGAAGAATTGATTCTGCCTGCTGCCAAGGACATGTGCCGTGAACTGTTGGGAGAAGCTGCAGCTAACAAGATGGCACAGGCTTGTCTTTCAGCTACCACAGTTTCAAGGAGAATTGATGACATAGCGGAGAACATCGAAGCACAGCTGTTGGAACGGTTTAATGAGTCTTGTTTCACTACCCGAGTCAAAGAGATTGCTCCTGAATGCCAGTCTACACACTGTGTCACACACAGGGAAATGCTGGCTAGCCGAAAAATGTCACCTGATCTTAACAGAGTATTGAGTGATGTTGTTGAAGTTATCAATCATGTCAAAGCAAAAGGCCTTAACTCACGTCTGTTTGAGCAGCTTTGTGAGGAAATGGATGCAGAGCACAAATGCCTTCTCTTACACACTGAAGTCAGGTGGCTATCAAGGGGAAGAGCCCTGGCCAGGGTCTTTGAGTTAAGAGAGCAGTTACAGAGATTTCTTTCCAGAAAAAAGTCACCACTGGCAGCACACTTAAGTGATGAGGAGTGGATAGCAAAACTCGCTTAACTGTGTGACATATTCAACCTGCTCAATGAACTCAATTTGTCACTTCAGGGGAGAATAACAACTGTCCTCAAGTTGGCAGATAAAGTGTCTGCTTTCACAGCCAAACTGGAACTGTGGGGACGGCGAGTGCACAGGGGCATATTTGACATGTTTCCAACATTAGCTGGGAATTTGGGAGAGACTGAGGCTCACAGCTGGTGCGCGAACACCTATCTTCGCTGTTGACAGAATTCGAGCAGTACTTCCCAACCGCAAATGACCCAAGATGTGCAAAGGAATGGGTCCGTGACCCATTTGTGAATGTCCCCAGTGAATCATCCATGTCAGCGCAGGAAGAAGATCAACTCCTCGAGCTTGCAGATGACGGTGGGCTGAAAAGTATGTTTGACATAACATCTCTGTCGGCATTCTGGATCAAAGTCAAGGCTGAATATCCTGAGATAGCCACGAAAGCACTGAAAACGTTGCTTCCATTTCCAACATCATATCTCTGCAAAGTGGAGTTTTCTGCAATAAATGCAACAAATCTAAATTGCAGAATAGACTGGACATAATGAACCCCTTTATGACTATTAATTGACTTATCACTATAATCATGTGAGGAAAATATGCACTGTGTGTTTAATATTACATTCGTTAGATAAACCCTTTTAGAAATGAAAATGAGTGTATTAGCTACTGATAAGTGACTTATAGTTGACTTATCACCAATATTCCGGTCGTGATTAACCTCTCCCCCACCCCCCGCCCCCCGGGTCAGCCAGTCCGCAAGAATATTGTCAATATTAAACTGGTCCGCGGTGCAAAAAGGGTTGGGGACCCCTGCTTTTATGCACTGAGCTGCTGTCACGTGATTGGCTGATTACATATTTGCATTAATGGGTTGATGTTCAGGAATACCTAATAGAGCAGCCTCTGAGTGTATATTTGGACAAGTATTTATGCTAGATTTGTAGATTAGATCTGTAAAACAACTCTTCACACTTGGTCTCTATTTTCTATTACTTATCCATTTTTTTAATTCCTGCCGCTATATCATTTTTCTTTCAGTGGACTTCAGATGAACTTATTTTGTGACAGCTTATCAAAGGCCTTTTGGGAATTTAGTGTGTCACAGCAGCCACTTTCCTCTTACTGATCTTCTCTGTTAATTCATGAAAAACAAGATAACTTTCTGCATTCATTCACAGTTTTGCATGTTACAAGCAGGAAAATCCTACTAAAAGTAATGAATATAGCCCAGTCCATCACGGGTAAAGTGCTCCCCATCACTGAGCACATCAACATGAACGTTGTTGCAGAAAAGCAGCGTCCATCATCAGGGACCCCTACCAACTAGGATATGGTCTCTTCTCATGGCTACTATCAGGAAAATGATGCAGGAGCCCCAGGACTCACACCACCAGGCTCAGGAACAGCGATTACCCCTCCACCATCCGGCTCTTGAACTAAAGGGGATAACTGCTCAACTTCACTTGCCTCATTATTGGAATGTTTCCACAACCTATGGACTCACTTTCTATGACTCTTCATCTCATGTTCTTGATATTTATTGCTTATTTATTTATTATTTTTAATCTTATTTGTATTTGCAGTCTGTGTCTTTTGCGCACTGGTTGAATGCCCAAGTGGGGCAGGGCATTTCATTCACTCTATTATGGCTATTATTCTGTTTGGATTTACCAAGTATGCTCATTAGAAAACAAAGCTTGGTGTTGTATCTGGTGACATATATGTACATTGATAATAAATTTACTTCAGACTTTGAGCTTTGAGTTATTGCTAGTTCTTCTCCTTAATATTGGAACCAGAATAATAAGGAATCCCAGCTACATCTTCCTATGTCTAACCACCAGCTCCACCTTATTACCTGGTGAATGCTGTTGGCAACTTTCAGTACCTTACCGAAGTCTTCTGCCATTATGATGGGCATAATTGTTTAGCTTCTGATTGGTTCCATCTCTTCTCCAAGGATTCCTTTCCTGTTCTTCTTTCTAGTGAATATTTTTAGATACCCTTCTACATTTACTGACAGTCATTTCTCATGTTCTCTTGTTCCTTCCCTTCTTTTTTTCTTCTTTTTTTTTCTCTGAATTTTCTATATTAAGCCTGGCCCTCACTTCTGTTTCAAAGCCTATCTATCATAGGCATTTTGTTTGCTGCTTTGTGATGTCTATTTTTGTTGTTCATCCATGGAATTCTCCCTTTAATTTCTGTAAACTACCCCTCTGTGGAATGTACCTACACCACAATTGAAAATTTTAATACTACATATAGGTCCTGCCAAAATTTAATTTGTATTAACCTGGGTCAGATCTATTCATATCCTATTGAATTTAGCCTTTGGAGTGGTTTGGATTCTTTTCATAGTCATAGTCATAATTTATTGATCCCGGGGGAAATTGGTTTTCGTTACAGAGGCACCATAAATAATTAAATAATAATAAACCATAAATAATTAAATAGTAATATGTAAATTATGCCAGGAAGTAAGTCCAGGACCAGCCTATTTGGCTCAGGGTGTCTGACCCTCCAAGGGAAGAGTTGTAAAGTTTGATGGCCACAGGCAGGAATGACTTCCTATGATGCTCTGTGTTGCATCTTGGAGGAATGAGTCTCTGGCTGAATGTACTCTTGTGCCCAACCAGTACATTATGTAGTGGATGGGAGACATTGACCAAGATGGCATGCAACTTGGATAGCATCCTCTTTTCAGACACCACCATCAGAGAGTCCAGTTCCATCCCCACAACATCACTGGCCTTACGAATGAGTTTGTTGATTCTGTTGGTGTCTGCTACCCTCAGCCTGCTGCCCCAGCACACAACAGCAAACATGATCGCACTGGCCACCACAGACTCGTAGAACATCCTCAGCATCATCTGGCAGGTGGTAAAGGACCTCAGTCTCCTCAGGAAATAGAGACGGCTCTGAGCCTTCTTGTAGACAGCCTCAGTGTTCTTTGACCAGTCCAGTTTATTGTCAATTCGTATCCCCAGCTATTTGTAATCCATAGTTATTTCTCTATTTCCATAGCTATTCTACAACTTAAGGTATAATAATCATTATCTTCTAGTTCTTTCCCTCCTGCCGATTATTGGTCCAGGGCCTGGCCCATGTCCCAGAACCAAACCCAACAAAACTACCTAATAGTGGGCCAGAAACAGACTGATAAAATGTTTTTCCGAACACACACAAGGAACTCATCATCCTCTTTAGCCCATAATAAACTTCTAAAGATGTCTGTGGAGCGAATATTGACTGGTTGGAAGCACCAACATCATTGAACAGAAAATCTTACAAGAAGTAGTGGATATGGCCTAGTCCATCATGGGTTAAGCCTTCTCAACCATTCAGAACATGTACATGAAACGCTGACACAGGAAAGCAGCAGCTATCATCAGGAGTCCCCACCACCCAAAACATTCTGTCTTCTCGCTGCTGCCGCCAAGAAGAAGGTACAAGAGCCTCAGGACTCACTCTACCAGGTTCAGGAGCAGTTATTACCCCTCAACCATCAGGCTCTCGAATCAAAGGGGATAACTTAACTCAACTTTACTTGTCCCATCACTGAACTTTTTCCACAACCTATGGACTCACTCTCAAGGAGTCTTCATTTCATGTTCTATATATTTATTGTTTTTTTTTATTTTTGTATTTGCACATGTTTGATGTCTTTTGCACACTGATTCAATGCAAAAGTTGGTGCAGTCTTTCATTGATTTTGTTAAGGTTATTATTCTCTGAGTTTATTGAATATGCCTGCAAGAAAATGAATCTCAGGGTTGTATATGGTGACATATATATAATTTGATAATAAATTCAGTTTGAACTTTGAAATTTACTTTGAATGTTGAAATCCCCTCTCATTCTTCTAAACTCCAGTGAATACAAAGCTAATTAACTTAATCTCATCTCTGATGGCTGTTGTGCTGCCCAGGTATATGGAACATCCTTGCTAGACCACCTTGATGGAAAGTATGCCTTTACTTCAGTAAGGAGGATTTTAGCTACGACTGAATAGCACAGTAGCCTTGCTGGGCTAAATGGCCTAATTCAGCTCATATATAAGAAAGTCCTCTGGGCTTTTGCATATAATTTTGTGCAAGAATATCAGAAACAAGAGCACGTTGGTTTCAGATAAGAGGAAGAAATTTTAAAGGCAATCTGAGGTGCAAACAGTAAATGGTTGATACCTGGAACTTATGATCAGAGAAGATGATGGAATGAGATATTGTACAACGTTTAAAAGGCATTTGGACCGGTGCTTCAGAAAGTCCAAGTGCACCACATCAAGGTACTCCTTATCTTTTGTAGTAGATGCACCCTCTGAAAACCTTAGAAGATTAATCAAACATGTTGCCCCTTTTTAACTTCATTTGTTATACTGAGCAACAAAGATTTTGCTTCCTGAATACTTTTGGATGTGTATTATGGATTTTGGGTTGCTGATCATGAAAATTGCTATGAAGTTTCCATATCATGCACTATTTTTTTTAAATCCTCTATATCTGTTATTTCAGTTCATAATTCAAATCAGAATAACTGATGCCAAGATTGAGAAAAGCATGTTTGTTGGTCAACAAATCAAACAGGTCATCAATGACAGACAAATTGAAGAACTTCTAGTGGCACTGGAGAAAATCGCATGGAAGGCATTCAAGGATGTTGTTGAAAATTTTCTTGGCATCTACAGAACGTCAAACTACATATACCTGGTTGGCAACATGCTTCAAGCAAACACAGTCACAAAGTGCAGCATGTCACTAAAGATTCATTTTCTGCATTCCCTGCAAAATCTTGGCGTGATCACTGATGAGCATGGTGAAAGCTTTCACCAGGAGATTGTGAACACGCAGAAATGGCATCAAGGCAACAGGAATCCATCAAAGCTGCCTGTTTATTATTGGACGCTTAAACGAGAAGCCTCACACTGAGTATAAACAAAAATCATCAAAAAAAAACACTTTTGACAGTTGAACTATTGCAAAGTAACAGCACCGTTAAGCAATTATATGCATTACATTCATTAACAGTTAATTCCTATGCGATGCAAGTATTCTGAAGATATATTTGTGTTCAGCTTTAAGTGGTCTATAAAAAACAAAAAAAAAATTCAGAGGAAGCAACACATTCGAAAAAATTTGTTGTCTTGCGATATTTTTCTCTCTCTAAGTCTCCTATTACCTTATCATCTTTAGAAGCAGCAGACAGTTTTCCCACCACTCATGTTAGGTTACATAATCAGTATTTCCCTTTTCCCCTCTTTTTTAATGCTTGCATTCTATTTGCTGTACTCAATCTGCAAGAAACATGCTATTACGAAATATATTTGAAATTGAAAACTAATGCTCCTACTATTACCATGGCTACCTTCCTTAATATTCTGAGATAATAATTCATTAAGTACTAGTAATTTCACCGTCACTATTTTTTGACTGATAATGATATTATTTTGCTCCAACCTGTTTTCTTTTGTGAGGTGAGGATCAAAGTTTTTAATTTTTTAATTTTAGTTTATTGAGAGACAGAGCAGAATTGGCCCTTCCAGCCCTTGCCACACCGCCCAGCTATTCCCCAATTTAATCTGAGCCTAATTATGGGACAATATACAATGTGGTCACGGGAAGAATGTACAAACTCCTTCCAGGCAGTGTCGGCAATTGAACCCGGGTCACTTGTACTGTAAAGTGTCATGTTAACCACTGAACTACCATACCACCCTATTTATATATTTAATTGTCCTGCAATTCCCTGCTCCTATAATGAATTCCTCCAATCCAGACTGCACACGCTACTGAACTCCAACCACAATGACCATAGATGTCATTTGAGGCCAGTATCACCCAGCTTAGCTAACTCAACATGAACTGTTAAGCAATAATAGGAGCTGGTATGTGTTCAACACTTTAGAAATAAAACAAAGAAGAAATTGCCAGTAGGTTCTAAACTTAAGAAAATAATCGTTAAAATGTTAGAAGTGGATTGATAAGTGGACTTTCTATTTTTATTCTTCATACCATTCATGCTTCTTCATAAGGGAATAAAGGAATTCATTGTTGCCATGGTGACAAGAAGAATTGGAACTCTCTTCATCTCTCTATGACCTAAAACTAAGTATATATTGGTATCCCTTACCTCCTCCAGTTCGATGTTGCTCTTAAAGAACAACAAAAAGCAAGAAAAATAGAATAAACACAAGAGATTCTGCTGATGTTAGAAATCTTCAGCAACACTCACAAAATGCTGGAGGAACTCATCAAGTCACAGAGCATCTATGGAAATGGATATACAGTCGACATTCCCGGCCCAGACCCTTCTTCAGGACTGGAATTGAAGGGCAGCCAGAATAAGAAGGTGGTGGTGTAGGGAAGGAGTACAAACTGGCAGGTGATAGGTGAGGCGGAAGGTGGATGGGTGGGGGAGGTGGGATGAAGTAAGAAACTAGAAGGTGATGGGTTGAAGAGATAAAGGGCTGAAGAAGAAGTAATCTGATAGGGGAGGAGAATGCACCATGAAAGAAATGGAAGGAAAGGGGCTCCAGAGGAAGGTAATGGTGAGAAGAACCATACTGGAGAATGAAAAAGAAGAGGAGGAAGGAAGATAAATTACCAGAAGTCAGAGAAATCATTGTCAAAGTCATCAGATTGGATGCAGCCTGGACAGAATATGGAAATATTTTATTTATGAAATATTTGATTTTGATTGAAAAGAATCTAAATTCAAAGTTAAATATGTTAACTTGACTCTTTGATTGTATCACATGTAATGGAGCTCGAGCCCGAAGGTGTGGAACAACTCGAGGTTCGGACGATTTAAGCCCCGGACCAGTTTGAGATAGTCGGGGTTTCAGAGTCAGAGGCAAGAGACGGGCCGGTTTGGTACACTGCACCGCGGTCAGAAGCGAGAGACAGGCCAGTTCGGCATGCTGTACCACGGGATTTGCTCAACTGTGCTGGACTGAGGCCTTCTGATTTGACTTCTGTGGGCTGTTGAATCAGATGCAGTGATGCGTGGGATTGTGAACTTCAGTTCTGAAAGCTGTTTGCTTGGTTTATTGTTATCACAATTCATTTTTTTTCTTTGTACACTGGATTTTCAATGGTTTTCTTTGGTTTTAAATAGGTTCTATTTTTGTTTTATTGTTTCATGGCTGCCTGTAAGTAGACAAAACTCAAGGTTGTATAAAGTATATGTATTATGATAATAAATGTACTTTGAACTAGTATATTTTATTTAAACTCTTTATTAAATGTTCATTTCATGTTTGTTCTTATTCTGCTTGTATCTGGGACAATATTCATGAAAGTTGCCATCTGGCTAAGAGTACCTTGTGAAATGAGAGTAGATTGTTCTATATTAACACCAGACAAAAATGTGTCACAAAATGACGCATGGATCATATATATAAATCACGGCCAGATTCTCCGCACTTTCAGGTGAGAATGACACACATAATGCTTTGAAAATATGCCCTGCTAGTGATGTCCTGGGGTTGTTAGGATGGGAACAAGGTACCATCAGAAAAATATATCAATCAGATGTCAATATAATGCTTAGTTACCAATTGTTGGAACGTTCTGAATGTCTGCATTTGGTACTGCACAAGCTGGCCAGCAGTCCTAAAGCAGGGGTTCCCAACCTGGGATCTACAGAACCTTCAGTTAATGATAAAGCTCCGTGGCACAAAAAAGGGTTGGGAACTTCTGCCTTAAAGCATTCACTGAACAAGTAAGCTGTCTGAAAATGATGCAGGTCTAAGTTCCTATAAATCATCAAAATTCACTCAGCCCATTGAGGAAACCTCTGGTAATTTCTCCCTCACTGTCCCTTCATTTTTTTAAATCCATTCCCTATTCGGGTTTCCTTCTTACAACTTCTCTCCTCCTCACCTGCCTATCGCTTCCCCCTGTTGCCCCTCCTGCTTCCCTATCTTCATGGTACACTCTCCTATCAGATTCCTTCTTCTTCAGCACTTCATGTTTTCCACCTACCATCACCCACTTTCTCACTTCAACCCCTTCCCAATCACCTGGTTTCACCAACCAGCTTTCAGCTTGTACTCCCTCCCCTTCCTCCAACATCTTATTCTGATTTCCTCCTCCTTCCTTTCCAGACCTGAAATGTTGATTGTTTATTAATTTCTATAAATGCTGACTGACCTACTGAGTTCCTCTAGCATCTTACATGTGTTACTCTGGATTTCCAGCATCTGCAGAATCTCTTGTGTTTATAATTAGCTTTATCTAATGTTTTTTTAATGTATTAACTAAGGGACATCAGAACCAAACACATGCTACTGGAAAACCCTTTACATGGCGTTTTCAAGATTTCCAGAAAGCGTCTGCCTTTCAATAAGCTTTATCACAACTATTAGCAACTTTCTTCCCTCCATTCTGGTGCCGGGGTTGAAGGTAACACTCAACAATTATGAAAACATTTCAAAGGGGAGGGTGAGCAGCCAGAAAGTTTAAGAAGCAGGACCACAAAACCACCAGCATATTGTTCATCCCAGTATGCATAGAAATAGATAATTGTGTGACTAGAAAGAGTGCAGAATGGAAGGCTTGGAATTTGCGGCATTGGGATTAATTCTGGTAGGGTATTACATATACAGTAGAATTGAGCTTCACCTCGGAAGAATTGGTATGAATGTCCTTACAGGAAAAAAAATTCTTCAGGTTCTGGGGGAAGGTTTATATTAATTTGACAGGAGTTGGGAACATAAAATTAGCATTGAAAAAGGAAAAATGTGCTAAGAGATTAGGGGGATAAACAGCATCAGAGAAAGAAAATAAGAACCTTTCATTGGGCTCAGACTAAGAAAAAACACATGCAGTGCTGAGATCAGATTACAGTGCCTGTACATAAATGCAGGAAATCTATCAAACAAGATGAGCTACTGGCATAATTAACCACTTGGGATTATGATGACTTGGCTAAAGCAAAAAAATAGATTGGGTTCTAAAATATTCTTGGATATGAGTAGACAGAGACGGGAAGAAAGTAAAGCGAATTCAGTTATGATCAGGAAACTACTACATTACTAGAGAGAGAGGAGAGAGATAGAGAAAGATGAGAGAGAGAGTGAGAGAGAGAGAGAAAGGGAGAGAGAGAATCAATAAAAGACTGTAGCAACAAGGATAACCAGTATGCAAGACAACAAACTATATAACCACAAAAAGAAAGAAAAATAAGAGATAATAATAATAAATATGATAATAATAACAACAATAAATAAATACACAATAAATATAGAGAACATGAGATAAAGAGTCCTACAAAGTGGGAACAGTTCAGTGATGGGGCAAGTGAAGTTATCCCCTCAGGTTCAAGAGTTCTGATGGTTGAGGGATAATAACTGGTCTGGAACCTGGTGGTATGACTGGGCCGTACCCACAACTTGTTGTAGGATTTTCTGTTTAAAGGTATTGGTGTTTCCATACAGGCCGTGATGCAGCTAGTCACAACACTCTCCACTATACATCTATAGAAGTTTGTCAAAGTTTTAGATGTCATGACAAATCTTTGCAAACTCCAAAGGAAGTAGAGCCACTACCATGCTTTCTTTGTCTTGCGTTGTGCTGAATCCAGGCCAGAGATTCCAAAATAATAACACCGAAAACTTTAAAGTTGTTGACCCTCACCACCTCTGATCCTCAGGTGAGGACCGGCTCATAGACCATTGGTTTCCACTTCATGAAATACATAATCAGCTCCTTGGTTCTGCTGACATTGAGTAAGAGTTTGTTGTTATCGCACTGCTCAGCCAGATTTTCAATCTCCCTTTGATAGGAAACTTAAAAATTCTGACAGGCACTGAACAGTTAGAATATGGGGATATGGTGTTTAGACAAATAGTCAGGCTACAGGGCAAGACATTTAGGTATGAGAGCACTACAGATTAAGTCTACGTTTTACTTTCAGAAGGAGGCACAAAAAGGAATCAATCTGCCTGAAATTCCGAGTGCGTCAGACATTTTTGGATTTATTTCAGATTCCAGCATCTGGACTTTTATGACTTTCAAGGTATCGAGTGTTATAGGACAGAACTGGAACATGGTATTGAGACAGATGATCAGTGTAATCATAGTGAATGGTGAAACAGGTCAAATGGCTGACTGGCCTATTCCTGCTCTTATTGTTCATACAGTACTATGCAAAAGTCTTTGGCACAGATAAAAAAATTCTGTAAAGTGAAGATGCTTTCAAAAAAAAGTTTCTAAAAATTACTATAAAGAGCAGTGCACATTATAAAATCAAATCACACCAAATACTGATTTGATTTTTAATGCTTACTGCTCTTTATAGTATTTTTTGATATTTAGAAACTTTTCATTTTATTATTTTTGAAAGCATCTTCACTTTAGAGAATTTGAGTACAAGTAAATGGACATTTCTATTTATTTCTTCATACTTATTACTATCATTCATTAGGTACATCTGTAGGAAAAGCAGAAATTACAGGATAGGGATGGTAATGCCCTCAAAATACATCTACAGCACAGAGAATCTTGTAAGTGCAATGGGCCGGGTTGATCAAACCCAAAAGATTTAAACCGCTTCAACAGTCCAGGAGATGAGGTGATAAGAGTACAAGCTCAGCAAAGTTACTTAAGCCTAATTTTTTATCATATGCTTGAAAGCACAAAAAAACCACACAAAATACTATGTAGTAAGTTATAAAGATTTCTACAGAGATTTCAAGGCTCACGACTCTCAGCCACCACTTGATTGTCGCCGTTGTCAGGGGAACTTCAAATTTTACTTCATGAAACCACACTGGGTCCATCCTTGGGACTGATGATCATGATTCCTTGGTCTAGGTGAAGTCCTAAGAACTGAGAGAAAGGCACCTCAGTAAATAGGAGTTCAATCCACAAGCAAAGCGAGAGACACAGAGACAGACAAACTACTTGATCTTTTGTGATCTTTTGTTCTCATGCCACTAATTCAGCATGGCTTCTTTCATTCAAGCAGCTCATGTGTTCATGGACAGACACCCTGATGCCACTGTGCCTGAGACCAGAAAGAATCCAGCCACTATTAGCAAATATCTAACAAACCTGCAGTGTTTAACTTGTACAGACACCTTACATGCTGTGAGCTCACGAAGAGTTAAAGTGTCACTTGGAATTGTTCAGACTTTCATTTAACAATTTTACAAAATATAATACACCAGAACACAGTAAGCTCCTCTCAGTTACTTGGTTTTATTTAATCTGTCAAGACTAACACAATTGCATTCTGCTCTTTGACTTCTCGATTTCTGGAGACTTCTTGATATTTCAGATGGACGATTAACACATTAAACTTTCTAGAAACGTGTTTATGTGCAATTGGTTCCCATACTACTACAGTGTTGGTGCTTTAAAGGGTACCTAAAACCATAGAAATTTAGGGCACCAAAGAATCCCAGTCAGCCCCTAGAAACGGACAATTCCACTTCCCAGCTGTACTGCTGGATCAAGTCACAAGTGCTTATTCAGGAATTTTTAAAATGTGACCAAGGTTTCTAGTCTTCTGATAATGAGATTGAGACCCCTCCCACCTCAACTCACCTTTGACCCTCTGCTTATTACCATACATCTAAATCCTTTCGTTATTGACCACTCTGCTAAAGGAAATACATTCTTCTTAATCACTCTCTCTGGACTTCTCATAATTCCATGACAATCTCCCCTCAGGCCACAAATAAATTAATGCCACCTGGTCAATCTCCCCTTGTCGCTAGAATTTCCCAGATCTGACACCCTCCCCATGAATTACCTCTGTTCACTTTCTGCTAGTACCATACGCTGTAAACGAGCTGTGATCTGAATTCAACAAAACAGCCTTTAATAATTGATTTGCTATAAGGTGCTTAGCATGCTGCTGAGGTTATGAAAATTTACCTGCAATAAATTGAAAACCCTCCTTTCTCCTTTCGAGGGGCAGTCTGAATTCTCGTTCGCTGGAACACATCAAGGTGAAAGCAGCCCTGAGCGAGAGTGCCTTCGCACTTGTAAATGTTGCATGAGGTCAGGGTCTAAGCTTGGCTGTTATAGTCCCTGAGCCTAAATAGCCTGCTGACACACACTAACAAGGCTTGCATGTGAATAATGACCTCTGGGGACCTGTACGGCAGGATGCTTAGTACTTATTGAACTGTACCTCATCAAGAGGTCAGTTCTTTAGGGAAACAGTGAGAGAAGAAAAATGGTTGTACAGAACAAAGTGGTATAAAATCAAAACCAGCAAATAAGTGCTTGGGCTTTGAGAGGATGATGATGAAGTCCAAAGAGTTTCACAACAGAGGCCTTAAAGTTGCAATCAAAGGCTCTTCATTACTCTGGTTGATGGGTTATGGAGCACGGTATTACAATGCTTCTTCAGCTACTTGATGCTTCTCAACTGAAGCTCTAGTGGAGAGGGAGGAAGCAAGTATGTGTAAATTCACCATCACCTCCACCCGTAAATTTTTCAGGATTAAGATTTTGCTAATGGGCTGAAGGAAGTATTTCAAGATATAGATCAGCAGCCTCCCCAGCATCCAGGACACTGTCAAAAGGCGATGCCACAAGAAGGCAGCATCCATCGTAAAGAGTCCTCCTCAGCCAGGCTGTACCCTCTTCTCATTGCTACCATCAAGGAGGAGGTACAGGAGCATGAAGACACACACCCCAGTGTTCTAGACAGTTTTGGGGATAGAGACGATGTCGCTGTCCGAGATGGAGTTGGAATGAGCGACTCAGAGAAGAGTTGAGGCAGAGGAGTTCCGAGGCCTGTCCACCTAAACCAGATGTGAGATTGGGTCGCTCTAAGTACAGAGCCAGTTTGGAGAGGCCGAGAACGGCTTTGGGCTGGGTGGCGAGGCTTAGACCCAGAGTGAATCACTGGGCAGCAAGGTCAAGGTCCTGAGTGTATCGCTGAGTGGCGAGGATTAGGCTCAGAGTGTATTGCTGCTGAAGGGCACAGGACCTACTGCGTGGTACTACCCGGTGTTTTGATGATTTAAACGCTTGGCAAAAATAGACCGCAAAGGCAAAGTGTTTGGACCGGAGGCAAGGATTAGACTGATTTTGCTCACTACTCCCACAATGTTCACTCCTCTCTCCGGGGTGCTGAGGCTCGGAAACTGCTCCCGCTGCTAGGCGCATCATGGCTGCAAGATTTGCAGCGGTTTGCTCTACTGCATGCTGAACTGAGACTGAGGCTTTGGGCCTAGTTTGGCTATTCAGGAAATTTGGGGTCTATGGATTTAATTTGGTTTAGAATGTTGTTGCTTGCTTCTCGTGTCGCACAATTTGTGTTTTTTCTCTTTCTCTGTGCATTGGGTGTTGGTATTTATTTTTTAATTGGGTTCTTTTGGGGTTCTTGCTTTGTGGCTGCCTGTAGGCAAACAAATCTCAAAGATGTATCTGCATACTTCGATAATAAATGTACTTTGGTTCTTTGAATCAATGTTTCAGGAACAAATTCTTCCCCTCACACAATCTGATTTCTGAATGGACAACGCACCCATGAACACCACATCAGTATTTTTCCCTCTCTTTTTGTACTGCTTATTTAATTTAATATTATTTTTGATATATACTTATTATAATTTACAAATTTCATTATTATGTATTGGAATGTACTGCTACGGCAAAACAGCAACTTTCATAACATACATCAGTGATTTTAAACCTGATTCTGATGTTACTGTTAAATCTTAGAAACATAGATAACCTACAGCACAATACAGGCCCTTCAGCCACAATGCTGTGCCGAACATGTATTTACATAGAAATTGCCTAATGTTACCCATAGTCCTCTATTTTCCTAAGCTCCATGTACCTATACAGGAGTCTCTTAAAAGACCCTATCATATCTGCCTCCACCACCATTGCCGGCAGCCCATTCCACACATTCACCACTCTGCATAAAAAACTTACCCCTTAAAACTGTCCCCTCTCGTGTTATCCATTTCAGCCCTGGGAAAAAAGCCTCTGACTGCCCACACAATCAATGCCTCTCATCATCTTATACACCTCTATCAGGTCACCTCTTATCTTCCGCCACTCCAAGGAGAAAAGGCCGAGTTCACTCAACCTGCTTTTATTAGGCATACTCCCCAATCCAGGCAACATCCTTGTAAATCTCCTCTGCACCCTTTCTATAGTTTCCACATCCTTCTTGTAGTGAGGTGACCAGAACTGAACACAGTACTCCAGGTGGGGTCTGACCAGGGTCCTATATAGCTGCAACATTACCTCTTGGCTTCTAAACTCAGTCCCATGATTGAGGAAGGCCAATGCACCGTATGTCCTCTTAACCACAGAGTCAACCTGCGCAGCAGCTTTGAGTGTCCTATGGACTCTGACCCCAAAATCCCTCTGATCCTCCAGATCTCATTGATCTGAAGATTATTTTTTCAATTTGCTTCAGCAAAAAAAAATTCTAATTTATTTATTTTTTACTTATTAATATACAGTGTAGAATAGGCTCTTTAGGCCCTTTGAACCATGTCACCCAATTTAACCCGAGCCTAATCACAGGACAAAATTTACAATGACCAATTAACCTACCAAACTGTACATCTCTGGACTGTGGGAGGAAACCAGAGCCACCAGAGGTAACCCACATGGTGTCAGGGTGGGGAGAATGTACAAGCTCCCTGCAGACAGCTGTGGGAATTGAAGCTGGGTTGCTGGTAATGTAAAGCATTGTGCTAACCACTACGCTACTCTGACACCCCACGACTACTTGTATAGTGGGCTGGGTTCTGATGAGAATTTCACCAGGCCCGGCGTTAAATGTGTCATATGGACTTTGACAAGTAGTAGGAGGAGAAGGGAGGAAGATCTGAGTGTTCCTCACCACTATCTGCTTCCATAGCACTCACTTTTGACAAGACTTTTGGGAATAATTGTGGAATTCTCTAGAACCGTTGGCAAGCATATGGCTAATAGGAATGCTTGATTGCCACTGGAACATCAATAATTGCTCAAGCCCTGACATCTTTTGTTTAGTGTGTTTTTCATACAGTGCTGTATGGAATTATAGTAGTTGAGTATACATGAACATAAGGTAAAACATAGATGTATAAATCCTATACCCCATGTGTATGTTGATAAATATATGGGATACATAATTCAAGAAATTTACTTTTAGGTTGTTCATGGTAGATACTTACTGTAGTGCCGAATCCTCAAAGGTTGAAAGGTTCCTTTTATTGTCAAAGTATACATGTACAATACAACTCTGATATCTGTCTTCTCCAGATAGTCACAAAATACAGAAAGACCATGGGTGCTGAAGAAAGAAAGGACTTTAACTCCCCCCTCCTCCAGCATGTAAAAGAAAAGAAAAAAAAAGTTGCAGACCTCAAAGACAACCCTTCCCCTGCAGAAAAACCTGCAACTATAAGTCCCTGACCCCCAACTCGCAAAAAAAAGCAACAAAAACAGATTCCGACCCCCTCACCCGTAGAAAAAAGCAGTGACAATAACAATTCCCGACTCTCTCACTTGCAGAAAAAAGCGATACTAACAAGTACAACCCTCTCACTCGCAGAAAACAGCGACAGTAGCATCAAGACCCCAACCCCCCACTCTTACATACAAAAAAAGTAACAGATCACCCAGCTGCTAATCGTTCACAAGAAAGAAACCACCAAAAAACTGAAGGAAGCAAATATTACGTACTGTCCAGTAATCACATAATCACAGTCCATAAATCTCAGAATATTGGAAACATCTTTTTGCGTAACAAATCAATTGCCACAGCTGGCAACCTAGCATGGGTTGTTATCCTGGTATGGCATGCCCTCCAATCACCCCAGTAATGATGTTCCAACAGTCAAGGAACTGGATTTGTTCCTTTATTAGCAACTAGCAAAACATATGATCTTGAATCTATTAAACTTAAATATAATTAAACATAATTAATCAGTCAACAAAACATATCCAATGGTCACCAGACCGAAACTGCCCAGAACAAAGCATGCATACGTAACTTGTTCCCTTTACTTTTACCATGTGACTAGTTACCATAGTACACATACTAAACATGCAACACAGATAGAAAACTGATGCATAGCTCCTACAGTTACCTTATAAATTTAAATTTGATTTTTATCAAAACCAGTGGTGATAACTTCACTCAGCCTATCAACGAACCGCTCCCAGGAGCTATGGACTCACTTTCAAGGACCCTTCATCTCATGTTCTTGATATTTTTTGTTTTTTTCATATATACTTTTTTTGTATTTGCACAGTTTGTTGTCTGTTGCACATTGGTTGTTTTTCCGTTCTGTTATATGTGGTCTTTCATTAATTCTATTATATATAGTGACATGCTGATATTATAAATAAATAAATAATTAAATTTTGAATTTAACATGTTTCATGTGTGCCTTGTAACCATAATTGCAATAAATACAAGATAGGATTAAGATTTCCTCCAAGAAGACCAGAACCTTGCTGTGGTTTGGCATCCTGTCTGTCTCAATGATCCAGAGAGCTTGTTGGCTGCAGTCAGGGCTTCATGGTGCGGCTCTTGGTAGGGTCACCCATGCCAAACAGGCCAGACTAAGAGTGGTCCACCGGTCCTCCAGGTTCAGGGGTTCAGCTCAAGGCCAACAACCCCGACTGGTAAAATTAAATAGTTACGGAAACAGCAATGAAGAATCTGGGTGCATCTGGGTCTCCACCCAGGACTTGCATGACTGACAATCATGAAAACTGAGAGGAATGACATGATGAAGGAAGCCCTGAACACTGCCAGAAATGGAGGACCTCCATTGTTGCCCTAAAAGCCAGCGGCACATCGGGCAGCAGAAAGAGGATGAACATTTAGAAATACTTTACAATGAAAGAATAGAGGTGAAAGGACTGACTGAAAGGACTATGATTGAGAATCATAGAAACAAATAGAACACAGCAGCAATGAGCTGTTGAGGCAATTGAATCCAATTCATTATTTTAACACATGTTTTGTTCTCTAAAATCATTATTCACTAAAGCTTATGTTAATTTCTTTAATGATTTCTCTTTTAGGTCATTGCTTAATATATTACTCTTTCGACCACCAGGGTCTAAGAATTAGTAAAACAGAGATAGTAAATCAGCTCCATTGATCCTGGTTTGAGTGTTTAACATATTGATAACCAAGATCATTAACCAACTAAATCGTTTTTAATAAACTTTAGTCTTTATTTTGACTCCTTTTAAAAAATAAAGTTAAGACTTGTTTGCTTTCCTGGGCAAGCCTACACTTTTATATAAAAATGTTTCCTAAGAAATAATCAGGCATTTTCCAAAGATAAATACAGGGAGGTCTGCAGATGCTGGAAACCCAAAGCAACTCCACGAGCTTCTGCATCCAATACATCATCCTCAGCATCTTCCGCCATCTTCTACAACTAAACATACCTTCACCTCCATCTTCCCTCCACTTTTGCAGGGATCACTCCCTCCACGACTCCCTTGTCCATTCATCCCTCCCAACTAATCTCCCACCCGGCACTTATCCCTGCAGGCTGCCTAAGTGTTACGCTGGCCCATTCATCTCCTCCCTCAACTCCACTCAAGGCCCTAGTCAATCATTCCAGGTGATGCAACACTTCACATGTGACCCTGCTGGTGTCATCTATTACGTCAGTTGGTCCTGAGGCAGCCCTCTCTACATTGGTGAGACTCGTCGAAAATTGGAGGACCACTTTGTTGACCACCTCTACTCCATCTGTTAAAAGCGGAACTTTGGGTGGCTAAACATTTTAATTATGATTTCCATTCCTGTTCCAACATGTCAATCTATGGCCTCTTCTTGTGCTGAATGAGGCCCCCCTCAGGGTGGAGGACAACACGATATATTACGTATGGGTAGCCTCCAACCTGATGGCATAAATATCGATTTCCCCTTCCAGAGTTTTTTTCCTCATCCTTCCCTCTTCTTCTATTCCCCACTCAGGTCCTTTACCTCTTCTCATCTGCCTATCACCTCCCACCGAGTCTCCTCCTCCTTCCTTTTCTTCCATGATCCACTCTCCTCTCCTATCAGATTCATTTTTCTCCAGCCTTTTATCTTTTCTGCCCACCTCGCTTCAGCTACCACCTTTTAACCATCCTCCTTCCCTTCCTACCCCACCTCCCCCACCACCTATCTTTTTATTCTGGCATTTTCCCCTTTCTTTCCAGTTCTAATGAAGGGTCCCGGCCCAAATCGTCAACTGTTTATTCATTTCCATGATGCTACTTGACCTGTTGAGTTCCTCCAGCATTTTGTGTGCATTGTTGTCAAAGATTATTGCTGTCCAAGGTCTTCTCCATAAGTGGTATTAGATGACAATTTGGTTTGAACCTCAGTGAAAGATGACAAAAGATAAAAGTATCACTAATGATTCTTCAATGTTCACTGTTCACAGAGCCCTTCTTACAGAATGATCATTTCAGTAGTAAGTGAGCTGAAGTGGTGATGGTGAAGTACTTCATTATAGCTCATGAAATATGCACTCTAGAGTTGACTATTGTCCAGACAGAATTAACATTATTGTTATAAATTGTTCTACAGAAGGAGGGAGGACATGAATGCCTATCCTTAGAAGAGCACTCTTTTTTTCTGTCTGCCTGCTGGAATTTATTTTAACCATTTGCAATTTAAAAGCACCTTTGGTGAAGCAGTTTTATTATTGAGTTGAACAATGATCCAATAATGGCAATAACTGGCAAAATAAATACTGACAACAGGAGAAAACAGGGACTTGAAGATTGCCTATGCTGCAAATGAGAAATACCTGTTGAATGTTCAAGAAACACATTACTGTGCAAAAGTCTTTGGCAATATACATGTAGCTAGGGTGCCTAAGACTTTAAGGACAGTACTGTGATCATTTTATGTATTGCATTGTACTGCTGCGGCTGCAAAAATTACAGATGTCATGACATGTTTGAATGATGATAAACCTGATTCTGATAGGGGTCTCTATTGTGGGCTGAGAGTGGGAATGGAGCAGGGAGAGGGGAATCATGATTGGGAAAAGGAGAAGGGAGAGGGGAGGAAGTGGTAAACACCGGAGAGACATACTGTAATGATTAATAAACCAATTATTTGTAATCAAACAACCTAGCCTGGTGTCTCAAAGCTGGATGTGTCTGTATCCGCACCACCCCACACCTCTGATACTCCTTCCCTGCCACCTGTCTCATAGCACTCCACCCTCGCTCTTCTCCACATCCTTTGCTTCCTCTTGATTTATAAACTCACTCTCCACCCCATGTTGTCAAACATTACTTCTTTGTGTACGCATTCAATTGCTCTAAGTTATCCCAGAACAAGAATCTGTTCATTAAACAGTTCACACAATGGAGGTTACAGTGCAGCTTCACAAAATGGCAGCCTCCATTCTTTCAAGCACATAGCAAGAAAAAGACAATCGGTTTGTCTACTTCATGACCAACATCTAAATTCCTCAAGTATAAGCAGTTTTGAAAATCTTTAATATAATTTTCAATTGTTCTGGAAGTGGATTTCATCTATAAAACTGATCTCTTGTCAAGACCTATATATTCTCCAATACTCATTACTTCAGATTGAAATTGGCTGCTGTCTTTTAAAGGGGTTCATCAGATTTAAGTTAATGCAGTGTTGTTAGGTAATACTATACGATAGACTTTAAAGACTTCTGTATTTTTTGTTATGGAGAAGGATATTCAACAGTGAAGAACCAGGGAGGCATCTAATTGGAAGTCAATCATTGCCAAGTTCCCGCATAACCAGAATAATAAATATTTCCTGTGAAATACACCAAAACTTTCTTGGTGAAATGGACAGGAGGAGTCAAATAAAGACACATGTGAGTTAGAACCTATATTATCTTCCCCCAACATCTACACAGTACTTTTTCAAACATTCAGCTTCCAGGCATGATCATGTGCTCTGACCTTTTTTCTTCATTTCCTGAAGCTTAGGAACACTTTAAGTGTCAATTATAATTTACCTGATGAATACATGGTGCTGATGCATGAATCAACATCAGTAATGTGCTGTGCTGTACCAAGGAACAACCAAAATAATGAACTATTCCCTTAGTATAAGTTTACTTTGCGCCTACTTTTAAGACATTTCATTCTGGTTTTCTTCAGTGAAGCCTTTAAGATACTTGGAATTTCCATCCTCCTGGAAGGTTACATTGTTTTTGCCAATATGGGGCAACACATGCTTAGCCTTTATTCCCACTCACTGCCTTCTGCCTGTCAGCCATTCCTTTATCCATGCCAATATCTTTTCAGTAATGCCATAGGATTTTATCTTGTTAAACAGCCTCATGTGTGGTACCTTATCAAATGCCTTTTGAAAATCTAAGTAAATGACATCTACTACCACTCCCTGCTTGTTACTTTCTCAAAGAACTCTAAAGCTCCAGCCAAACATGCTCATTTGTTAATTGCTAGGAACTTTTGGTAATAATAATAACAATAACAACAATAATTATAATAATAATTATTATTATTATTATTATTATTATTTACTTATTTTTGTATTTGCATAGTTTGTGTCTTTTGCACATTGGTTGAATGGCCAAATTGATGGGGTCTTTCATTGGTTCTATTATGATTATTGTGTATCATTTAGTGAGTATGCCTGCAATAAAATGAATCTCAGGGTTGTATATGGTGACATATATTTATTTGGGGGGGGGGTGATGCTTCTGCGGCTGCTTGTGTGCAGGAGGGTGGAGGTGGGGTTGGGGTCCTGATGTTTCTGTTATTCATTCTTTGGGGATTTTTTGTTTCATGAATGTCTGTGAAGAGTAAGAATTTCAGGTTGTATACTGTATACATTCTCTAATATTAAACTGAACCATTTGAAACATCTGAACTTTAAATTTTCTATTAAGGATTTTGAGCAAATTAGTAAGATGAATAGTGAAGATACAAGTGATGTTCTGCAAGCATCAGAGGCATTCTTTGCCCTTGGCTTTAATACAACTGGCATAAGTTCAAATTTGTCATATCAATGTTTTTTGAAGCATATTGCCTCAGTGCAGCCATTTGTCCATACTGCACCAATCGCCGCCACTGGGCTATAAACATGCAGGAGAAATGTGTGGTTAAGTGCCTTGCTCAAGGACACAACACACTGTCTCAGCTGAGGCTCAAACACACAACCTTCAAATCACTAGACCGATGCCTTAACCACCTGGTCACACGCCAACACATTTTGTATCAGATTGTCCAGTTTATGGAGGTGATCTTACTTCCTTAAAAGGTTTGAGGAAAAGTGACTTTGGGGCAGCTTCCTTTTATCAACTGGACAGTTACTAAGTTCTTCTTTTGTCGGAAATTTGCCTAATTCTTGTCTTACAGTTTCTCAATTTTCTTAAAAAGTGATGACACATTAGCACAGCAGTTATTGCAACACTCTTATAGTGGCAGCAACCCTGGTCCAGTTCCGCCACTGTCTGTAAGTTCCTTCTCCCTGTGACTGCGTGGGTTTCCTCCAAGTGTGCCAGTTTCCTCCCACATTCAACAGATGTACAGGTTGGTAGGTTATTTGGTCACATGGGTATAGTTGGGTGGAGTGAGATCATTGGGTCAGAAGGGCCTTTTACTGTGCTGTATCTCTGAAGAATTTTCTGATAGCATATAAACTATGGGCATAAGATTTGTACCTTTTGACATGAATATAAAAGATCCCATGAGATCACCTGTAGAATAGCAATGGGATTTGTTCAGCGTATGCCAATATTGATTCCTGTTAAAGAGATTATAACCTAATTGAAAAACTAAATACTGCGGATGTTAGAAAATTGGAACAGAAGCAGAACATTCTAGAAATAGTGAGCATGTCAAACAGCAAGTGATAAAGCAAGGTCAAAGGTCATTGATTTGAAGTCTTCAACTCTGTATCTCTCTTCACAGAGGCTGCCTTACCAGCAGAATGTTTCTAGCATTGTATGAGTGTTGTTTTGCTAATTCAGCAGGGTCACTTTTCCAACTGTCTTCAGGTAATACGTATGACTACTTGCATTTATGTAGTACTTTTCAATGTGGTAAAGTATCAGAGGAATGTTATTCAGCAAAATTTAATACAGGTTGAGCACCCCTTATCTGAAATTCAAAATCTAAAACCTGCAAAATCCAAAATTTTTTGAGTGCTTTCATGATATCACAAATGTAAAATTCTACAAGGGCAAGGAAGGTTCCCAGGCAAGACGCAAGTCACTGCACATTCTGAGAAGTGACCTCACATATGTAACAAACAGAAGTTAATGAAAAATAGAAAAATACTGTATAAGGCAAAAAATGAAGAACTCGTTTGTGCATTTAAAAAGCGTTTTCATCAGCACAGGAGAGAACATGTGGTGCTTAACAGCATGCCGAACATGAAACAAGCAAAGATCTATCTAAACACTGAAAGTAATTGTGAATATTCAGCAGGCTAGTTGCAGCAATTTAAGAAAAGGCACGGCATAAAATTTTCAAAGATTTAATAAATAAAATTAAGGATGAAGCTTCTGCTGATCATGAAGCAGCAAAGAAATTCATTGATGAGTGAGCCAGGATCTTCACTGATGAAAATCTAACAAGGATACAATGCTGAGGTTTTTATACCTTACATAAAACCAAAAAAAAGAGTAAAATACAAATAGAGTGTACTGTAATCTTTCAGTCAACACACGGCATCATAGGTGGAGACTGAGAGCCTGCTGTTGTTTGATGTTGTTCAACAGCTGATTCAGGTATTCTCCCAATGTTGCTGTGCGGCTTCTGTTACCCTGCACACGTTATATTTTCATTATATTAATGGTATATAATAACTTTTACTCTTAAGTACATATGTGTGATGAACAAGTGTAAGACGAAGACTGCTTACCAGTAGCACACAAATTCAGAGTCAGAAATGATAACGATCCCAAGCTATCTCATTATATATCCAAAATATGAAAAAATCCAAAATCCAAAACAATTCCAGCCCCGAGCAATTGGGATAAGGGGTACGCAACCTGTATTAAGTTGCACATCAGGTCAAATAAACAAAAGTCATGCAGCAGAGTTGCATAGCAGGTAGCATAACGCTTTGCAATACCAGAGGCCTGGGTTCAATTCACACTGCTGCCTGTAAGGACTTAATGCATTCTCCCCATGACCACATAGGTTTCCTCCAGGTGCTCCGGTTTCCTCGCACAGTCCAAAGACGTACCAGTTGCTAGGTTAATTTGTCAGTGTAAATTGTCCTGTGATTAGGCTAGGATTAAATTAGAGGATTACTTGGGGGTCAAAGGGCCTGAAGGGCCTATTCCGCACTGTATCGCGGTAAATAAATAAAATAATGGCAGGTTCTAAGGAGCAGGTTATAGGTCAAATTCGGAGCCTTAACAACTGGTCAGAATTGCTGAATGTGGAGCAACTAAGTGCAGAGAAGCCAGAACTTGAGTGATTGTTGTCGAAGGTTGGGATGGCTTGGAACTGGAATTGGATTTAGTTTTTTATCCTCGCCTGTACTGAGATACAGCACAAAGCCTGTTCTGCATACTGGCCATACACATTAAATCATTACACAGAACATTGAGGTAAAACAAGGTAAAACAATAATAAAGCAGAATAAAGTGCAAAAGGTACAGAGAAAGTGCAGTGCAGACAAACATTAAGGAGCAAGATTATAATGAGATAGATTGTGAGGGCAGGAGTCCATTTTGTCCTGCTAGGGAATTATTCAATAGTCTTATAGCAATAGTAGTATGCATTTTTTTGGATGTGGGTTGGGTATGTATGAAGGAAGAAAAGACTTTGTGACCTGGAGGAGATTAAAGTTCAAAGTTCAAAGTAAAATTTATTATCAGAGTACATACATCTCACCACATACAACCCTGAGATTCTTTTTCCTGCAGGCATACTCAGCAAATCTATAGAATAGTAACTATAAACAGGATCAATGGAAGATAAACCAGCATGCAGAAGACAACAAATAGTGCACATTCAAATATAAATAAATAGAAATAAATAATGAGAGCATATATATCAAGATAAAGCATCCTTAAAGTGAAATCATTGGTTATGGGAACCATCTCAATAGATGAGTGTAGTTATCCTCTTTTCTTCAAGAACTTGATGGTTGAGGGGTAGTAACTGTCCTTGAACCTGCTGGTGTGAGTCCTGAGGCTCCTGTACATTCTTTCAGATGGCAGCAGTGCAAAAGGAGCATGGCCTTTGTGGTGGAGATCTTGAACAATGGATGCTGCATTCCTGCAATAGCATTTCATGTAGATGTGCTCAATATGCTGAGAAGGCGTTACCATGATGTACTGGGTCGGCCAAATCCACGACCTTTTGTAGGATTAGACAGAGAAGGAGTAACAAACCCTAAAAACAAGGATAAAAATTTTTAAGTCCAGATTTTTTTAAAGTCATGAACTCGAATTGCAAGACTTTATGAACTTATGATTGCACGAAAATAATGCAGTATTCAGTTTAGTTTGCAATGTTTTCGATGCCATGCTAGTGGAGTTAGTAATATTAAAAGAAGATTAGAAAACATGTTCTGAGCAAAAGTATTGATAGGTGACAAGTGATAAATTTATATTTAAGATGTGTACTTAGAAGTTATGAAAGTGGATAAGGGTAGTATCTGCTGTATTATTTTGTACAAAAATACTTGTTTTTTACTGCAAGAGTAGACATTTTGTTGGCCTGAACTAGCTGCTATTTGGAGCTCTGGCACAGTTTTCCATTAGGAACAAAACTGCAACACTTGGAGATGACTGTCCAAGTCATCTCCACTATTGAGCATATCTACACGGAGCATTGTTGCTGGAAAGCAGCATCCATCATCAGGAATCCCTACCACTCAGATCATGCTCTCCTCTCGCTGCTGTCATCAGGAAGAAGGAAAAGGAACCTTAGGGCTCAAACCACCAGGTTCAGGAGCAGTTACTACCCCTCAACCATCAGGCTCTTGAACCAGAGGGGATAACTTCATTCAACTTCAATCCCCTCCCCCATCACTGAACTGTTCTCACAACCTATGGACTCACTTTCAAGGACACTTCATCTCATCTTCTCAATATTAACTATTATTATTTTATTA
This sequence comes from Mobula hypostoma, assembly GCF_963921235.1. Classification (NCBI taxonomy): domain Eukaryota; kingdom Metazoa; phylum Chordata; class Chondrichthyes; order Myliobatiformes; family Myliobatidae; genus Mobula; species Mobula hypostoma. The sequence goes on from NC_086116.1 coordinate 30,842,406, forward strand.
TTTTTATTTATTTTTGTATTTGCAGTTTGTTGTCTTTTGCATACTGGTTGTTCGCTCCATTCACGTGGTCTTTCATTAATTCTATTATGGTTATTCTATTTATTCAGTATGTCTGTAAGAAAATGAATCTCAGGGTTGTATATGGTGACATACGTGTACTTTGATAATAAATTTACTTTGAACTTTTTGACTGAGTACAGCTTAGGGATGTCTCCATGATTTCAAGCTCTCTGGCCTACAAACCAGCAATGTTATTGAGATTTTATGAACACCATTGATCTTTACAACATTCGATAATGCTTTAGACCTGTCTATTTTTTATTGTTATAATAATTTTTCAACATTATATTTGAAACAGTAAACAAATACACGTGCGCATCTCACACACACACACACACACACACACACACACACACACTCACATATTTAAACATAATTATTGAAACTAAACTAATGCTATATTGAAAGAGTCTCTGTCTTTATTCAGCAGCTGTTTCCATATTTACTGGTGAAGAAGGAGATTGTTCAGCCCATTGTGTTTATGACAGCTCTCAGAGTATTTCCAATGGTCCCATCCCCTCACATATTTCCTCCTCTTATTTGCCTGTAGTTTATACCTTCTCATGTGCCTAATTCTCTTATCACCTTTCTATTCATCTGTTCTAAGGTTATTAGAAAAATGGCTATTTTTCTTTGTCCTGATCCATTGCTGTGTAGTGGAAGTTGGAGTAACTGAGAAGTGACAGAGAAAGAATAGAAATAGATGATAAATTCTGATTAGATCCTGAAACAATATGTTTTCTCTCTGTATAGCTGCTGCCTAACCCACTGAGTGTTTCTGTATTTTTTATTCTCAGCAGCTTCAGCAATTTATAAATGTTTAACTCATTCCTGAAGTAATAATATTTCAACAAATTCACAATTTACTCTTGGAATAGTAAGTAATGATGTTATAAATGAAAATGTTAAATGTTTCAAAGAAATATTCTTCTGGGTGTGATGGTTTATAGCAGGTGTTCTTAACCTCGGGCCCATGGGGTCCGTGAACTTGGATGGGAAAAAGTTTACATCTTTATTTTCACTAACCGCTGATGAAAATTTAGCACTTCCTTCAATTATGAATGTTGGCAACAAAGCATGGTAGGATTAACAATCCCTGTGACTTTGTCACCAATAGTTATTTTCGGATTCAAAGATTCGAAGTACACTTATAATCAAAGCATGCATGCAGTATATAACAGTTCATCTTCCCACAGCGAGCCACGAAACAGAAAGAAAAACATGGAACCCATTCAAAGAAAAAAAAATTAAATGCCCAACACACAAAAAAAAACAAATCACACAAGCAGTTAAAAAAAGTGAAAAGACACAGAATAGAAAACAACAAACCTTAAATCATCAAACCAGTCCAGCAATATTCAGTTCAGCTCAGTTCAGTGTCGTTGAGCCAGTCAGCCCCGATCAAAATCGCACAAAATAGCAATGAGAAAGAAGTGACCAGAAACCAGAAACACATCAATACATGAACTACAGATTCCAATCCACAAACCACATCGATTAATCCTTGCCCAAGACCCAGGAATCCGGCATCATCCTCTGACAGCACCAAGGGGGAGAGAGAGAGAGACCATTTGAATGCAGAGGGCAGTGGGCAAGAGGAAGTGAGAAGCCATCATATGCAAACACTTCACTCCAGCAGCAGTGAGTGAGAGGCTGGTAGGCTGTGCTGAACGCCCACACGCCTTCCGCTCTAGCCTTGATGATTTCCATCTTAATCAGCAAGATCAACGAGAAATGGAGTCGATCATGGGCTCGTGCTCCGTCTTCAGGCTTCTTGTCCTCCAGGCCGCACACTTCCCTTGAAACTTCATGGAACCCCCTTGGAGAAGGCAAAGCACCAGATTGCTCAATCGGCCCGAAAGCACACTACCAAAATGTAGATCACAGGCTCCAATGGTAGCAGCTCCACAGTTGAAAGATAATGAAGTGAAAGAAGTAGTTTCATGGACTGTCTGAAGGATGTCGCTCTTGGTCACATTGTTTGCTGACACCATCTGCCCCAGATTGTTACAAGTGTTTCAAAATATCATTTGCTCACTCTCATCACTACTTGCATTAATAAAGAAGCACATACATTACTACATCACAAATTTGCTTTTTAATATTTTGATGACTGTATTTCAACTGTTGCCACCCACAGTTCTGGTCAAAGAACACTGAGGCTGTCTACAAGAAGGGTCAGAGCCGTTTCTATTTCCTGAGGAGACTGAGGTCCTTTAACATCTGCCGGACGATGCTGAGGATGTTCTATGAGTCTGTGGTGGCCAGTGCTATCATGTTTTCTGTTGTGTGCTGGGGCAGCAGTCTGAGGGTAGCAGACACCAACAGAATCAACAAACTCATTTGTAAGGCCAGTGGTGTTGTGGGGATGGAACTGGACTCTCTGACGGTGGTGTCTGAAAAGAGGATGCTGTCCAAGTTGCATGCCATCTTGGACAATGTCTCCCATCCACTACATAATGTACTGGTTGGGCACAGGAGTACATTCAGCCAGAGACTCATTCCACAGAGCTGCAACACAGAGCGTCATAGGAAGTCATTTCTGCCTGTGGCCATCAAACTTTACCTTGGAGGGTCAGACACCCTGAGCCAATAGGCTGGTCCTGGACTTATTTCCTGGCGTAATTTACACATTACTATTTAACTATTTATGGTTTTATTACTATTTAATTATTTATGGTGCAACTGTAACGAAAACCAATTTCCCCCGGGATCAATAAAGTATGACTATGACTATGACTAATCTGCTAATTAAATTTCCCAATAACACTACATTGGTTGGCCTAATCTCAAACCATAATAAGGTGGCCTACGGGGAAGAAGACATCTCTCGACACAGTGGTGTCAAGAAAACAACCTCTCCCTCAATGTCGCAAAAACAAAGGAGATGGTTGTGGATTACAAGAGGAATGGAGATGGGCTAACCCCTATTGACATCAATGGATCTGGGGTTGAGAGGGCAAACAGCTTTAAGTTCCTCGGCAGCCACATCACCGAGGTCCTCACGTTGTCTGTACAAACCAGCTATGTGGTGAAAAAGGCACAACAGTGCCTCTTTCACCTCAGACGGTTGAGGAAGTTTGGTATGGGCCCCCAAATCCTAAGAACTTTCTATAGGGGCACAATTGAGAGCATCCTGACTGGCTGCATCACTGCCTGGTATGGGAACTGTACCTCCCTTAATCGCAGGACTTTGCAGAGAGTGGTATAAACACCCCAGCGCATCTGTAGTTGTGAACTTCCAATGATTCAGGATATTTACAAAGACAGGTGTGTAAAAAGGGCCTGTAGGGTCACTGGGGACCCGAGTCACCCGAACCACAATCTATTCCAGCTGCTACCATCTGGGAAACGGTACGACAGCATAAAAGCCAGGACTAACAGGCTCCGGGACAGCTTCTTCCACCAGGCCATCAGACTGATTAACTCACGCTGATCTGAGTGTACTCTATGTTATATTGACTGTTCTATTTATTATAAATTATTACAAATTACTATGATTGCACAGTGCACATTTAGACAGAGATGTAACGTGAAGATTTTTACTCATCGTGTATATGAAGGATGTAAGAAATAAAGTCAACGCCATTCAATATAATTGGTTTTTTTTGTAATCCCATGTATTTAATTTTATATATTTAAATACATTATATTGAGAAGGGGTCCATAGTCTTCATCGGACTGCCAAAGGAATTCATGGCATAAAAATGGTTAAGAACCCCGGGCCTAAAGCCTGAGGCATTTGAACTTCAATCTCTTCCAAGAGGAGGATTTGGAGGCTTGCGTGCCTCACTGACCCAGCTGGAGTGAGGGCCATCTTCTTTTGCTCTTGGTCCGGTTACCCATGCCAAACAAGTTAAAGGGTAGAGGCTCTGCAGACTAGGAGTGGCACACTGGTTCTCCAGGTTTGGGGGTTTAGCTCAGGGCTAACAACCCTGACTGATCAAAACAAAATTGTTACAGCAACAGCAACGAAGTGTCCTTCCATACCTGCGTGTGACTGTATTGACAGACAGAGATGGAGGACCTTCATTGTAAGCATGTAAGTAAGAAACTTAATCTGATTCGCCAATGTCTCCACTTTGATTGCATGTATGATTGCCTACAAATTCTTATTGTAGTGGGACCCTTCATCATCTGGAAATTGATAATCACCTAAAAATATCCTCCTCCTCAAAGTGAAAATGATAGTGTACCAGATTGGAAACAAACCAACACTGCTAAACTACATTCAAAGTGAAAAAAGCATTTCTGCCATTTTCCTCTATTCCTAGCCTGGAATGAATCAATCTCTGTAAACACCACAGGGGTGAAACCTTTACTTCCATTGATTCACTGTGGATTTCTATAGTTTGAACCCGTATCTTTATCTTCAAAGATTTTCTGCAAATAAACAGTAAGACAGCAGAAATAAAGATTTTATGTCAGCTGTATGCTCATATTTACAGACTGCAAAGATCGATACTGAGCAACATGGGAGCATTGTACAGAACCAATGCAATGTCCCAACGTGATTTCAGAAATGAATAAGTCATTCCATTATTTTCTCCTTTTTCCAATAAGTTGTTACGTGGTTAAGATTTGGATCTTTTTACAGCGCACTGTGCAAAAGTAACTTCTGAGTGGTTTTGTTACTTGTAGGGAAGAATTCAAAGAAGTGGGTGGATTTCTCCTGAACTGCATAAATTGTGCCAGAATCAAGAACAATTTCTTGTGGGAATTTATTCAAACTGTGGGAGGAAATGTAATCTTTTTAACACTAATAAGCAACAGTTGCATTTTAACTGAAATTAATTTATATTTGCAAAAACATTTACTACAGAAAACTCTTGTTTTAGGGTAACACTCTGGCCTCTTACCTCCACTCACCTGTCTATCGGTTAACCGAGTGCCTCTCCTCTTTTTCTTTCTCCTATGGTCCACTCTCCTCTCCTATCAGATTCCTGCTTCTCCAGCCCTTTACCTTTCCCACCCACCTGACTTCACCTATCACCTTCTAGGTATCCTCCTTCCCCTTCCCTCTCCTTTTTATTCCGGCATCTTCCCCCTTCCTTTCCAGTCCTGAAGGAGGGTCTCGGCCTGACATGTCGACTGTTTATTCAGCTCCATAGGTGCTGCCTGACCTGCTGAGTTCCTGCAGCATTTTGTGTGTGTTGTTTCAGAGAATTTCATCAGTAGCTGTGCTTAAATATTCTTTATACAAATTATTCTTTTCTCTCATACTTCCACCCCATCTCTCTGTCCCTTAGCAGCCTGTAACAATAAAAATGAACTTCTTGTTGTGAATTTGCCAGGACTGTTCATTTTGTCTGCCTCCCTTGGCAGACTTTCCACATATTTACCTTGTGCAATCCAAATTATCTATTCAGTTTTCTCTTCTGAGGTTGATTCAGTTTACTGATTATAGAATATATGAGTCAGCTAGCAGTATCTTGTTCCACTCCTTTCAGTTTTGCTGTTGTAATCTCTCTCTAGGTCTTAAAGATCTGATTTAGACTGCATCTATTGTGGGTATCACCAGTGACCCGCAACCCCTGGCAAACCTGATTAACCCTAACCTAATCCCGGGACAACTTACTTATCTGCTACATCTTTGGAATGTGGGAAGAAACCAGAATGCCTGAGGAAACCCCTGGACTCGACAGGGAGTACATAGAGACTCCTCACAGGAGGGTGCTGGAATCGAACCCCAAACTCCAGAACGCCCCAAGCTGTAATATCATCATGCTAATCGTTACACCACCATATCGCCCATAATTATTTCATGGCACTAATTTAGCCCACAATCATTCATCACTCTAGATTACTTCGTCATTTGAAAGTGGCTGATTTTGAGGCTTTGTTGCTTGCAGAGTGGTTGATGTGTTTCCCAGATCACAGCGCTGATAGTTGATTGAGCTGTAAAGTGCTTTGGGATGTGCTAAAAGAGATAGAAAAGGCACTTTACAAATGTAATTATTTTACTTCCTTTCTCAGCATAAAGTTTCAGAAGCATATCATTTTAGCTTTCGTTTTTAAGAATTTGATAATTCTAACAACTTCCATCTGTATTTTATGAAAACAGTACGGTACAAACTGCAACATTACTTCCTGACTATCAAACTCAGTGCCTTCACTAATAAAAGCAAGAATGCCATTGGCCTTCATTATCTTATCAAAATGTACAGCCACTTTCAGAGAACTATGGACTTGGATTCCAAGATCCTCCGATACCAGGGTTTTCCAACCTGGGGCCCACAGACCATTTGGTTAATAGTAGGGGTCCATGACATAAAAAATTTGGAAACCCCTGCTCTATACTTTAATACTGTTACAGGCCTGCCATTAACTATGTACTGTCACTTTACATTTGATCTCCATATGACACCAATTTTTTATCATCTGGAAACACCCCCATCTATGCTTTCATCTGAATCACTTTTGTATATCACAAGCAGCAGAGGTCCCATACAGTTCTCTGCAGGACACAACTTGACAAAGTTGTCCAGCCAGAGTAAGTCCCATCTGTTTTCTCTGAGCAAGCTTATTCCGAATCTGAACAGTCAAGTGAATCTTGTGCTCCTTAATCTTCTGAAAGAGCATATCATTTGGGGCCTTGTCAAATGCCCTACTAAAATCCATATAGACAACAACCACAGCTCTTCCTTCACCAATCATCTTCATCAACTTCTCAAAAAAAATCAATCAGATTAGTGAGACATGATTTCTCTGCACAACGCTAAGCAGATGGTGCCTATGACCTATCCCTAGGAATCGTCTCCAATAGCTTCCCCACCACTGATATGAGACTGGTCTATAGTTACTAGGATTATCTCCATTTCCCTTCTTAAGCAATGTAATATTAGCTACATGCCAGTCCTCCACAACCTTTTCTGTAGTTAAAAAGAGCATATGAAGATCTTGTTCAAGGCCACAATGAATTTATCGCTTGCCTCTTTCAGTAACCAGTGCTATATCCAACCAGGTCCTTGGGATTTATCCACCTTAATGTTCTTCAAGATATCCAACACTATCTCATCTTTAATCTCAAAGTGCCCTTGCCTATTAGTATGCTCTACACTGATCTCACTCTCTTCATGTCCTTCAGCTTGGCAAATACTGACGCAAAGTACTCATTTGGGACCTGACCATTGCTTCCAACTCCAAGCAGATGTTCTTTTTTTTATGCTTAAGTTGTCCCATCATCTCCCTAATTATCTTCTTATTCTTAATGTAGCTGTAGAATGCATTAGGAGTTTCTTTAATCATACTTGACCAGGATTTTTCATGGCCCCTCCTGATTCTCCTAATAACCTTCTTGAGTTCTTTTCTAGTTTTATTATACTCCCTAAGTGCCCTGTAGAGTTTAGCTTCATAAACCTTTCGTATGCTTTTTTGAACAAGCTCACCCATCTCGCTCATAATCCAAAGATTCCTTACACTGCCGTCCTTGTTCTTCCTTTATACTGGAATATGCTTGTCCATGATTCTGTGCAGTTGATCTTTATCGCCTTCCACATGTCAGAAACGGACTTGTCCAAAAATAGCTCTTCCCAATTAACTCTCCTTCGTTCCCCTTTTGGGTGGCGGTGTGGAGATTTGCCTCTACCAAAGGAGGTTTAAAGCACTCCTTCCCTCCACTAGCTTGCAGGTCGCCCTTGGGCAAGATATCGCACCTGCTTACACCCTGTTTCAGGGTCACCTGAAGCCATGGGATCAGGTGGTGGATGGTCATATGAGCAGCTGGTGCACATCACAGGTCCTGGTTATGCAAACACTGATGCCAGGCAGACAATCTCAGAAGAATATTGATAACGGTTGGGGTCACCTATCTTGTAAAGTCACTGCCCAGAAGAAGGTAATGGCAAACCACTTCTGTAGAAAAATTTGCCAAGAACAATCATGTTCATAGAAAGACCACGATCACCCATGTCAAATGACATGGAACATAATGAATGACAGAGTTCCTCCTTAATACTCTTGTAGGTTTCCCCTCCTCAATTTAATAATTTGCCCCATGGTCCATACTAGAAGGAATTAAGAAATTCAATTTTAGACTACCATTTACTGATTGACTACATTTAGCCTGGGGTTCTCAACCTTTTCATGCCTTGGGGCAATACTATCAAGTAAAAGGTCCATGGATCCCAAGTTGGGAACCCTGGATTTAGCCAGATATGATTCCTTATAATCTACTCTACATCACACATTTCATAAATGTTTAAAAGGCAATGTGAAAACATAGGATAAGTTCATCTGGTTGTCAAGATTTGAAGGTACTGCTTGGTATGCAGGCAGTAAAAAAACCTGCTTTATATTTAATTAACTGATCTATTTAGTTGAAAAGGTATCACAGTAAGTCCTGTGACCTTGCAAAAAATAAGATAGGTTTCTGTTCCTTTGGGATAAACTAGTCAATGACATCTGGTGAGAATGTGCTGCAGGATGAAACACCTTGCTGGGCCTAAAAGGAAGCAAGTGTGTACAGCCGTGTGCAGGGATATTTGAGCGGGTCAATTGTTTATTAAGTGACTGGTATGCTGGTAGAGGTAAATACACTGGAGGCTTTTAAAAGATGTTTGGATAGGTACATGGATGTAAGGAAGATGGAGGGATATGGACATGGAGTAGGTAGAAGGAGATTAGTGTTTGGGTGTTTTTGATTTGCTTTTTAGCTAGTTCAGCACGACACTTTGGGCCGAATGGCCTGTTCCTGTGCTGTGCTGCTCTATGTTCTATGTACATCCCTGCAGATTTCTAAGATAAAAATAAAGGCATCTGTTAGTCTTGCGAGACCATGGATCTGCACCTGGAAAGTCTTCACTCTCCAGGGCGCAGGCCTGGGCAAGGTTGTATGGAAGACCGGCAGTTGCCCATGCGGCAAGTCTCCTCTCTCCATGACACTGATGTTGTCCAAGGGAAGGGCAAGGGCCAATACAGCTTGGCACCGGTGTCATCGCAGAGCATTGTGTGGTTAAGTGACTTGCTCAAGGACACAACACATTGCCTCAGCTGGGGTTCGAACTCACGACCTTCACGTGCCCATGTGGTTTCTAAGATTTCTAAGAGACGTTTTGGAAAATAGCATTTTATCCCCAAAAGGAGGAAGTTTATGTTTTCTTTCAAAAACTGCAATTTGAAACCTGTTTTCAAGTTTTATCAGTTATGTTATCAATTACTTCAAGGGTTTTAGGAAATGTTTTTTCTCAGTTTTTGTGAAAAATGGAAACAAATTGGTAAACACACAATGTATAGATGTGCTTCCTCACATTCGATACTTTGGATCTTGTGTTCGCTGTGACCTGAATAGACATTACTGCCCAGAAATGAAACTTGCAGTTTTATCATATTAGGCAAAGTATCATAAAAAAGTCACAAAAAGTCACAAATCACTTTCTACCGCAGTGAATGCATTGAAGTAGGGGAAAATGACAACTATTTCATTTGAAAAGAAGTTAATTTTTAATGGTTAAATGTTTTTGCAGTAATTTTACATTAAATTTTAGTAATACTCCTTTTACTACTGCATCTCTTTAGCCATTAAACCCACTTTCCAATTTACACATGTGCCCATTCAGTCTCCATCTGCTGCGTCTCTGTTTCTTTCAACATGTTACAGTACTGAGGAAAAGTCTTATGCGTGTATCTATAGCTAGAGTGCCCAGGACTTATGCACAGTGCAGCATTTGTTAAAGTGGAGCGGAGAGCGAGTTTCTGAATCTGGCGGGAGTAAAGGATGTTGGGAATGCTGAGGGTGGAGCACCGCGGGAGGGGTATGGGGGAGGTGTCAGGGAAGGAGTGCCGGGGGGGGGGTGTGGATGGGTGGCGTAGATACAGATGATCTGATCTATAATACTCACCAAGATGAGCACAATTTATAGGAAATTTTAAGATATCAAGACCATTCATTTGCAGATCTTGAGGACAACAAAAGGATGAAACTCATCTTGAGATTCTAAAGAGATAATTGTGTAGTTTTGTTGAGAAGTTAAAGACTGTCAGTAGCTTTAAGAAGTAAAAATAAAAATCAATGTATTGAGTACAGGAGTTGGGATGTTATGTTGAAGTTGTATAACACATTAGTGAGGCCTAATTTGGAGTATTGTGTGTAGTTTTGGGCACCTACCTACAAGAAAAATGTAAATAAGGTTGAAAGAGTACAGAGGAAATTTACAAGGATGTTGCCATGACTGGAGGACTTGAGTTATAAGGAAAGATTAGATAGGTTAGGACTTAGATAGGAGAGGAGACTTGATAGAGGTATACAAAATTATGAAGGGTATAGATAGGGTAAATGCTAGTAAGATTTTTCCACTGAAGCTGGATGGGACTAACAACCAGAGGTCATGGGTTAAGAGTGAAAGTTGAAAAGTTTAAGGGGAACATGAGGGAAAACTTCTTCACTCAGAAGGTCGTGAGAGTGTGGAACAAACTGTTAGTGCAAATGGTGCATGTGAGCTTGATTTCAATATTTAAGAGAAGTTCGGATAGGTATATGGATAGAAACTATAGTCCTGGTGCAGGTCAATGGAGTAAGCAGTTTAAATAGTTCAGTATGGACTATATGGGCTGAAGGGCCTGTTCCTGTGCTGTAACGTTCTCTGATTCTATGACTCTATAATGCCGAGATTACCATTTTCACTAAATCTACCCCTGCCAAGCGTGATCTCGTCTGATCCTGTCCATCTGTTGCTTTTTCATGAAAAACAAATGTATTTTAATTATTTTGCCCCATAGACATTGAGTACTGTGCTTATCAGTCAAAGTTAATTGTAACTACCACATACAACTTAGAATGATAGCACAAATATTTCATAAACAAGAGTTCAGAACAATGCACGCTTGTTCTGTTGAGGGATAGTGAACATCTTCAGCTGCAATGAGTATAAATGGTCAATTTATCATAGTACCACGCTCATCTTCAAATGCATAGCATGTAACATGGCCAATTTACCCTATAGTGCGACTTTATAATGCTGACATACTTAGAACAGAAATTGCAGCTATGAATAATTCAAAGGCACCGTATGAGCAAACAATATAAACATTGTTAAGTTAAACTAACACCACTTTTATTGTGCAGGGAAGAGAAACACAGCATGAAAGCCTGTAGTGAGATGGGAAGTAATCTTGCAGGGCTGGAAAAGTTAAATTTGCTGAGTTTGTCCTCTAGCAAAACACTTAAAAAGGTCAACTTTCAAATTAGAGAAAATCATAGGAGCTTCTATCTGCATGCATTTCTGCATGATAATCTGACGGAATGGTTTTCATTCAGCCTGTACATGTGGCTGTGAAATCTGGCTGTATGCATCACCATATATGACCCTGAGATTCACTTTCTTGTGGACATAATCAATCCACAGCACAATCAGTGATAGATCACCCAACTTGGGCGTTCGGCCAGAGTGCAGAAAACAACAATCTGTGCAAATACAAAAAGAAGAAATAATAATAAATAAATAAATCAGCAATAAATATTGAGAAATAAGAGGAAGAGTCCTTGAAAATGCATCCGGGAGGCCTATAGGCCAGAAGGGCCTATTCTGCACTGTACCCCAGTGGAGCATAGGCCATTAATGACCTCCTGTCTCCATCACCCTCTGAAGTTGATGGTATGGTCGGAGTTCATCAACTCTTCTGCAATCCACCGTACAGGGGATTGGACTATTCAGCTTCACCAGAGCTCTGTTGGTGGCCGTACCTAGATACACCTATGATGTTGGGGATGCAGGGTTGGATTTTGAAAGGCAATTGTATCTCAACAAGTAAATAAATAAATTACCTTATATCAGGAAATATAAGGTGCACTGCTCAGTTCTGAAATTTATACCTTTAAAAAGTTTGCAAAGTGCAAAGCACACTTGAAGGATTTTATGCCTTTTATACATTTAATAATAAGTTCACAATCAGTGTCAAATTCTGTACTTAGATCTTTCCATGATTATGTATTGGAGGCTGACTATTTATCCCATGAACTTTCGATTGGCAAGCCTCTATAATATAATTTGTTCAGAATTTAAAGGAATCTAAACTCCTCCAAATTCATCACACTGGACTTAATTGAGGGAGTGTCTTGTGAAAGTTAACTCCTCCTGTGAACTTCCGTTTCATAAGCCAAGTGGGATGGACTCAGGAAAGGTACTTCTGCGTAATTGCTACGAAGTTAATTGCATCGAAGCAAAGATCAATATACTTGAGGGAAATGGTGAACATAATGTATAGCAGTTAAAATTGCTTTTAATAGTGAGCTAATTAGCAAGGTTGGCACTTCCGGTGGATTGTTAAGGGACTATTACAATGTCAGAAATGTCAAAGTTCGAAGTGCAAAGTACAGTACATTTATTATCAGACATGTATACTTGAGATTCATCTCCTCAGATCAACCACAAAACAAAGAAACCCAAAGAACCCACTAAAAACACCAAACGTGCAGAAAAAAGGCAAACCGTGCAAAACATTAAAAGTAAGCAAAGAGCATTCAGAAATGAAGTTCACAAAAATGAGTCCACAGACGAGAAGCCCGTTAGTTGCCGGCTACAGCCACAGTTCAGCACAGTAAATCTCACAGAGCAGCGAGCTGAAGTGGCCTGGCTCTCACCATACTTCGAATGAGATTCTAAGCCAAAGCCAGTTTCCAAAAGTTTCTATCTGAACTTGGGGAAGAAAAATGTGCAATTGCCTGATCAACATGCATTCCTCAGTAAAAACCATAAAATAAATTTTAACTTGGTTATCATTTATCATGCTACCTTTGTTGCAGAACAGCTGTCATCATTGCTATTGTATTTCTCTTTATAAAAATGCATTTCTGAGAACACCTTTGAATTCTGAAGTGGCTGGTGTATATACTGTAAACCTTTCAAAGATGAGCAAAGTTTTCCTTGCAAACAGGTGGCCTGGTGTATGCTCAGTTCTGGATAATGGGAATAACTCTCCTATTACACGTTATAAAATGATATACATATTAACACAATCCATGGAACTGTGTGTGCATGGTGTTTTTATAGCATGTCTAAAACCTGTCCTGCCATTCAGCATCCACCCTGCCTAAGCATGTCCACCTAGACATGCCTGGACAATGTAGAAAACTTGTCAGCTTGCATTGTGGGCAACATTTTAATTGACTTGAATTATGAACCGAAATAACAAATATAGACAAAAAATGGTGCACGATAGGCAACTTTCATGGTGACTTTCGTGATTAGTAGCTCAAAATCCATAAGGTACATCCAAAAGTACTCAGGGAGCAAAATCTTTGTTGTCCTGTGTTATTGTCTCAATAAGATGATTGTACAAATAGCTGGGGTGTATGGGGTGTCCAGTGAGGGGTAGCATTTCTGGTGAAGGGGGTCACTATATCCATTCTGGGACGGCTCGCTCAACTTTGGCCCCCACCAAACACTTAGCCCTCACTTGTGGCTCCAAGTAGCTGTGCCTGCAGCCACTCCCCAGTACACCGCTTCAACAAGCGGGCTAAACATGGTCAGGGTAACCGGTGGTCTCATACCCCCGTGAGAAAGGGATATGATGTCCTAGTATATGAACTCAGCTCTGGTGGACTGGGTGATGAGATCTACAGTGAGATCAAATGGCGAGGAAGGTGGTATTGCAACACTCCGCGGACAGTGAAGGGCATGACAAAGCACAGAAAATGTAATGGTCGTCCACTGCAACCAAGGAAGACTCCAGTTTGTGACGGTTGTTTATATCACTGGACCTGAGCTACTGAGTTCAAAAGAGTGGAACTGCTCCAGGGTAACGGCTTTTCCACTCTATAAACTCTCCTGCACAGGTTTCCTGTCATCGTCGGACATGATGGACAGCCACAACAAACAGCTCCAAGGAATTGTTTCAGTGGATGCTCCCATTAAGGTAATTGACATTGATTTGTCATTAAATGCTCATGGAAAATGCAACAATGCATTAGGGTACACAGTAGCATAGTGGTTATCACAACACTTTAAGGGTTCACAATGCTTCACAAGCAAACCAGGTTCAATTCCCACCACTGCCTATAAGGAATCTGTACGTTTTCCCCATGACCACATGAATTTCCTCCGGGTGCTCTGGTTTCCTCCAACAGTCCAAAGACGTACTGGTTGGCAGGTTATTTGGTCATTGTAAATTGTTCTGTGGGTAGGCTAGCATTAAATTGGGGGATTGCTGTGCAAGTGTAGCTCGAAGGGACGGAAGGGCCTACTCTGCGCTGAATCTCAATAAAATAAAAAATAATTCTGTAAAGTAAGACAACTTTGTAAAAGGAGGTTTGTGGTTCATTGTGGTCTGTGATGAAATATCAAGCTGTCCTTGCCCTCTCAGCCTGTCCAAGCTGGTTTGGACCGGCTGCTGATAGGAGTTTGTTTTCATAACATACAAAATTCATATCAAGGCTGAAGAGGAGTAGAGCTGGATAAGTGTGCCCATGAACTATATTAGAAAACTCTTTGAGAGATGTTGCTACAATGTTCAGAATTTGCAATTCACAGGAACAATGTAATTCCTGTAATTCCATAACTGTCTATCTGTTGCAAGATATTATCATCACAAAAATATGCAACATGCATTAACCTTTCAAGCACCACAGGATGACTCCTTTATTTGGTTGTTTAAGGTTGTCATAGTTGGCAAGGTGGTTGGGTTAAGCTCCCACTACCTATTAAATGCTCCCATTGACGTGCGCCTCAAGTAGCCTCTGACAACCAAGTCCAGCTCCTAGCCTTCACCTGTGGCTTAGCTACTAAGCCCAGTGAAACCATTTCTACTGACAGCAGAAGGAGTAAAGGTGGGTTACTGGCACCTTAAAACTTTGGGCAGATAGGGCTTATTAGCCGTGGTTGACAGCTCATCTAGGCAAAGAAAAAGCTGCCTTGTGACTCTACTCATTCGTGCAGAAGGCTTTGGGAGTAGATCCTGAAGGAAATATCTGGAGCTGGAGTCCCTAAGGCAGTCCTACGTTGAGTTCAATGCTGACTGGCAGCTCCTGTGATGCTGCTAGTGCTAAACTGCATTGGTCTCTTCTGCTCCTTTGGGTTCATCAGGTGTCTTGTGAAGGGGAGCTTGCTACATGGGCAACAGCTTGCTCTCCATATTGTACTGCCCTGGCCACCTTATCATGTAGACAGCTGGGATGCGACATCAATGGTCAACCCTGACCAACGAAGACCTCACATTCTTTTAATGAAAACATGTCAGCATAAAATAACAAAACCTTTTTTGTCCCACCTGAGAAACTAAGGTTTTGTTTTCCCAGATTTAGTATGCATTTTCAGAATTTCCTACACGTCAAAAAACATTCAATTACTTTAATGCACATAAAATACTTCCCATTTCCTTTACGTTTGTATGTTTATATCAAAATAGTCTAAATAAGGATTGCAAGAAAATATCCGACTGCCAATGCATTTTTTAACATCCAAATATTTCTCATTTCTAAGGTGTTAAGTTTCCTGTTATCATTCTTTAGGGGCAAAATAGCTGGAACACAGATTGTAAATTCAACATTTCATACGGTTGTTTGAAAGTGTAATGGCTTAAAGTAGGGGTTCCCAGCCTTTTTAATGCCATGGACCAATACCATAAAACAAGGGACCTCTCGACCCCAGGATGAGAACCCCTGTTTTAAAGTATTTGTGGTCTCTGCTAGATTTGTAAACAACACACATGAAATGCTGGAGCAACTGAGCAGGTCAGGCAACATCTGTGGAGGGAAAATGAACAGCTGAAGTTTTAAGCCAAGACCTCTATCAGGATTGAAAAGGAAGCGGGCAGAAACCAGAATAAGATAGTGATAAGAGGAGGAGGAGGGATGATGAAAGGGAACGATGCAAGAAGCTGAATGGTGATTGGTGGAAGAGGCAAAGGGTTGAAGAAGAAGGATTCTGATAGGAGAGGACAATAGAGCATGGAATAAAGGGGAGGAGATGGAGAACCGGAGGGACATTGTGGGCAGATCATAAGGGTGAAGGAGCGGAAGTGAAGGGGTGAGTGGTCCACAAAAATGGGGGAAAGCAAAGGAAAGGGGAAGGAAAACCAAGAGGAGTGGTTACTGGAAGTTAGAAAATCCAATAGTGATGCTGTCAGGTTGGAGGCTACAAAGATTGAATAAGAGCTATTGCACTGCCAGCCTTTGTCAGGCCTAATTGTGGCAGTAGAGGTGAACATGGACAGCAACATCAGTGTGGAAGTGAAAAGTGGATTTCAAATGGACCTCTGCAGGAGGTCTTTGTTGGTCTAACAGACAGAGTGAAGGTGTTTGATGAAGTGATCCTCCAATCTACACCGTCTCACTGATGTAGAGGAGGCCACGGTGATGGATTTGCGTATGAGGTACCGTTTCACCTGGAAGGACTGTTTACTGCTTTGAAATGTGGTGAGCGAAAAGGTATAGGAGCTGCTGTAACACTTGGAACATAAAACGTGAGAAACTCAAGAAAATCTCTGTTACTTTTTTGAGAGTTTTAAGAGATCTCCTACAGAAAGAAAAGGCATCACCTCAGTATACAGAATATTCCTGCTTTAAAATACTTGGTGTTGTCCAAGAGGCTCTGGAAGAGGGACCAAGCTCCTCTTCAAGGATAGATATGTGGTGTTTTTCCACCAAATTGGATATTGTCAACATTAATTGGTCCACTTCTAAATGATTTATCAGACTGATTTGTTACAGCAGCCATTTACTCTGCCTCCAATCAGATTAGATGGAGAGTGAAAATAAGAGAAGCATATTTGTGTGACATCAATCAGTCAGTCAGATATTCCTTTCTCAAATTGCTCACTGTGCAGAAACTCAGAACAGATTAAGTCTCCAATTTGTTATCATCTGAGAATTACAGTTACTGTTATATTTACAGTATTGTGCAAAAGTGGTAGGCACATATATATATAGCTGGGATGCCTAAAAATTTAGTACAGTACTGTATTTGTCAACTTGGAGAAGAGATCGAGCTTGTTAATCTGGCTGGAACAAAGGATGTTGGGAATAACAAGGGTTGAGTGCCATGGGATGACATATGTGAGTGATGATAAACCTGATTCTATTGTGAACTGAGAGTGGAAAGGAAACAGAGAGAGGGGAATCATGGTTGGGAAAATGGGAAGGGAGAGGAGAGGGAGCGGGAAGGACCAGAGCGATATTCTGTAATGATCAATAAACCATTTGTTTGGAATCAAATGACCTTGCCTAGTGTCTCAGGGCGAGGTGAGTCTGCACCCACACCACCCCCCTGCCGCTATCACTCCTTCTCTGCCGCCTGTCCCAAACCTCTCACGCAACACTTCACCCTCACTATTCCCAATATCTTTTGCTCCTGCTAGATTTACAAACTTGCTGTCTTCTCCACATTGACAAATACAGTCTTAAGCAACCTTGCTACCTATATGTGCCTAAGACTTTTATATCTTTTGTAAATATAAAGTCTTTCCTTTGCAGATGTTATGTACTGTCCTCAAATCAGGATACCCAGGTAATTATTTGGAAGAATAATGAAAGATTTCATTTAAGACATCAGTGATTTGTTAACATGAAGGTAGTATCTCATAGATTTTTCTATTAGCCCAGCACTGACATGGATCTGGTCACTGATAAATATACATGTCAAGTCTATAGCACATAGACAACATATTGGTGTTCAAGTATATTGAAGTCAATCATGTAGCTTCTTGCATGAGGTCGCTTGACCCATTTTTAGACCATAAGACATGGGAGCAGAATTAAGCCATTTAGCACATTGTGTTTGATTCACATTCCATCATGGCTGATTTAAAGGATCATTTTGTTATCAAAGTATGCATGCAGAATACAACTCTGAGATTTGTTTTCTCCAAGTAGCCATAAAATATAGAAAAACCATAGATATTGTTGAAAGACCTCAATCCCCCCTGCATGAAAAAAACCTTGCAAATCCTAAACTCCCCCCAACCCCTCCCATGCATGAAAACTAACAGATCGCTCAAACGGAGAAACAACAACATGAACATCAAACCCCAAACTCCCAGCCCACCAATTGACAACAAGAAAGAATGGGTAAGAACTCGAAAACAAAATAGAACTGAAAGAGGCCAACATGAACCACAGTTAGTTTGAGCTACAATCCAATCAATAAATCTCAGAATTTGGATAAGATCTCTGAGAGCATCATGACCCAGTGGCCCCTCGGAAGGAAGCAACTCGAACCAGCGGCCTCTCCAAGGGCAGCGACTCAAACCCTGTGCCCTCTCTAAGAGCAATGACTCGAACCTAGCTCCAAGACCCACTTGCTCTCCTCCACATTTGCCTCATTGTTTCAACCTTCCTCAACGCTTTAATTGGCGAGAAATTTAGTCGATCATGGGCCCCTCGTCTCATCTCTGAGTTTCTCCTTGTGGTTGCTCATGCTTGCATTTCTCTCCTGGACAGCAGAGTGCCAGCTCACTCGATCAGACTACAGATTATGTCCCAGCCTCCAACAGTTCCAAAAACAAATTTAAGATGAAAAGAATAAGTAGACACATAGAAAATCTGAAATGATTGTCTATCTGGAAGATGCCACCTGAGGCATTGTTTATAAAATAGTTTACGTCTTTATGCCTTCTAACAAAGTGCATGACCATACACTTCCCTGCACTATATCCCATCTGCTCCTTCCTTGCCAATTCTCCTAATCTGTCTAGGCCCTTCTGCAGACATCGTACTTCCTCACCACTACCCGCCCTTCCACCCTTCTTCGGATTGTCAGCAAACCTGGCCCCAAAGCCAACGATTCTGTTAAATTTAAAACTCAAAATAGAACAGTAATGAGATAGTGTTCATGGATTCAATGTCCATTTAGAAATTGGATGGCAGAGGGGAAGGGGGGAATTGTGACATTATCTTAATTACCAGAATCTTTGAAGCTCGTGGATAAATCACCTTCATTTTCCTGACCCATTTTTGTTTATCAAATTCATGGATGGAAGTAAAGGTTCCAGAGATGAGTCAATTTTAAATTTATTAATATTGCTCACTTGGCAGCAGGGAAGGATGATACAAATGTATATCTTGTAACAGAGAATATGGAACTTGCTCCAACACAAATAATGATTTCCTCCATTTAGGATTAGAGGGATTGGAGCAGGGGGCAGGGATTCAAGTTTTTGGATCATTGGGACCTCTTCTGGGGCAGGCGTGACCTGTACAAAAAGGACGGGTTACACTTGAATCCTAGGGGGACCAATATCCTGGCAGGGAGATTAGCGGGGGCTACTGAGGTGACTTTAAACTAGAATGGTTGGGGGGTGGGAATCAAATTAAAGAGGTTAGGCGTGAGGAGGTTAGTTCACAACAGGGGGATGGGAAACAGTGCAGAGAGACAGAGGGGTGTAAAGAGAGGGTAGAAGCAAAAAGTACAAAGGAGAAAAGTAAAAGTGGCAGGCCGACAAATCCAGGGCAAGCATTAAAAAGGGCCACTTTTCAACATAATTGTATAAGGGCTAAGAGAGTTGTAAAAGAGCACCTGAAGGCTTTATGTGTCAATGCAAGGAGCATTCGTAATAAGGTGGATGAATTGAAAGTGCAGATTGTTATTAATGATTATGATATAGTTGGGATCACAGAGACATGGCTCCAGGGTGACCAGGGATGGGAGCTCAACGTTCAGGGATATTCAATATTCAGGAGGGATAGACATGAAGGAAGGGGAGGTGGGGTGGCGTTGCTGGTTAAAGAAGAGATTAACGCAATAGAAAGGAAGGACATAAGCCGGGAAGATGTGGAATCGATATGGGTAGAGCTGCGTAACACTAAGGGGCAGAAGACGCTGGTGGGAGTTGTGTACAGGCCACCTAACAGTAGTAGTGAGGTCGGAGATGGTATTAAACAGGAAATTAGAAATGTGTGCAATAAAGGAACAGCAGTTATAATGGGTGACTTCAATCTACATGTAGACTGGGTGAACCAAATTGGTAAAGGTGCTGAGGAAGAGGATTTCTTGGAATGTATGCGGGATGGTTTTTTGAACCAACAAGTCGAGGAACCAACTAGAGAGCAGGCTATTCTGGACTGGGTTTTGAGCAATGAGGAAGGGTTAATTAGCGATCTTGTCGTGAGAGGCCCCTTGGGTAAGAGTGACCATAATATGGTGGAATTCTTCATTAATATGGAGAGTGACATAGTTAATTCAGAAACGAAGGTTCTGAACTTAAAGAGGGGTAATTTTGAAGGTATGAGACGTGAATTAGCTAAGATAGACTGGCAAATGACACTTAAAGGATTGACGGTGGATATGCAATGGCAAGCATTTAAAGGTTGCATGGATGAACTACAACAATTGTTCATCCCAGTTTGGCAAAAGAATAAATCAAGGAAGGTAGTGCACCCGTGGCTGACAAGAGAAATTAGGGATAGTATCAATTCCAAAGAAGTAGCATACAAATTAGCCAGAGAAAGTGGCTCACCTGAGGACTGGGAGAAATTCAGAGTTCAGCAGAGGAGGACAAAGGGCTTAATTAGGAAGGGGAAAAAAGATTATGACAGAAAACTGGCGGGGAACATAAAAACGGTCTGTAAAAGCTTTTATAGATATGTAAAAAGGAAAAGACTGGTAAAGACAAATGTAGGTCCCCTGCAGACAGAAACAGGTGAATTGATTATGGGGAGCAAGGACATGGCAGACCAATTGAATAATTACTTTGGTTCTGTCTTCACTAAGGAGGACATAAATAATCTTCCAGAAATAGTAAGGGACAGAGGGTCCAGTGAGATGGAGGAACTGAGTGAAATACATGTTAGTAGGGAAGTGGTGTTAGGTAAATTGAAGGGATTGAAGGCAGATAAATCCCCAGAGCCAGATGGTCTGCATCCCAGAGTGCTTAAGGAAGTAGCCCAAGAAATAGTGGATGCATTAGTGATAATTTTTCAAAACTCGTTAGATTCTGGACTAGTTCCTGAGGATTGGAGCGTGGCTAATGTAACCCCACTTTTTAAAAAAGGAGGGAGAGAGAAACCGGGGAATTATAGACCGGTTAGCCTAACGTCAGTGGTGGGGAAACTGATGGAGTCAGTTATCAAGGATGTGATAACAGCACATTTGGAAAGCGGTGAAATGATCGGACAAAGTCAGCATGGATTTGTGAAAGGAAAATCATGTCTGACGAATCTCATAGAATTTTTTGAGGATGTAACTAGTAGAGTGGATAGGGGAGAACCAGTGGATGTGGTATATTTGGATTTTCAAAAGGCTTTTGACAAGGTCCCACACAGGAGATTAGTGTGCAAACTTAAAGCACACGGTATTGGGGGTAAGGTATTGGTGTGGGTGGAGAATTGGTTAGCAGACAGGAAGCAAAGAGTGGGAATAAATGGGACCTTTTCAGAATGGCAGGCGGTGACTAGTGGGGTACCGCAAGGCTCAGTGCTGGGACCCCAGTTGTTTACAATATATATTAATGACTTGGATGAGGGAATTAAATGCAGCATCTCCAAGTTTGCAGATGACACGAAGCTGGGTGGCAGTGTTAGCAGTGAGGAGGATGCTAAGAGGATGCAGGGTGACTTGGATAGGTTGGGTGAGTGGGCAAACTCATGGCAGATGCAATTTAATGTGGATAAATGTGAAGTTATCCACTTTGGTGGCAAAAATAGGAAAACAGATTATTATCTGAATGGTGGCCGATTAGGAAAAGGGGAGGTGCAACGAGACCTGGGTGTCATTATACACCAGTCATTGAAAGTGGGCATGCAGGTACAGCAGGCGGTGAAAAAGGCGAATGGTATGCTGGCATTTATAGCGAAAGGATTCGAGTACAGGAGCAGGGAGGTACTACTGCAGTTGTACAAGGCCTTGGTGAGACCACACCTGGAGTATTGTGTGCAGTTTTGGTCCCCTAACCTGAGGAAAGACATCTTTGCCATAGAGGGAGTACAAAGAAGGTTCACCAGATTGATTCCTGGGATGGCAGGTCTTTCATATGAAGAAAGACTGGATGAACTGGGCTTGTACTCGTTGGAATTTAGAAGATTGAGGGGGGATCTGATTGAAACGTATAAGATCCTAAAGGGATTGGACAGGCTAGATGCAGGAAGATTGTTCCCGATGTTGGGGAAGTCCAGAACGAGGGGTCACAGTTTGAGGATAGAGGGGAAGCCTTTTAGGACCGAGATTAGGAAAAACTTCTTCACACAGAGAGTGGTGAATCTGTGGAATTCTCTGCCACAGCAAACTGTTGAGGCCAGTTCATTGGCTATGTTTAAGAGGGAGTTAGATATGGCCCTTGTGGCTACAGGGGTCAGGGGGTATGGAGGGAAGGCTGGGGCGGGGTTCTGAGTTGGATGATCAGCCATGATCATAATAAATGGCGGTGCAGGCTCGAAGGGCCGAATGGCCTACTCCTGCACCTATTTTCTATGTTTCTATGTTTCTATTATCCATCTAGTTATCCACCTGACTCCTGCATCCTTTATTCCAGACCCCCCAGTGGTTACTTCCATATAGAATGTTGTAATTTATATCCACTATCAAACTACGTTTCCCCTCAGTCTCTCCTCTTGTCCCTCATTCGCACTTGGCGTCTTGACACGAATAATCAGAGTCCCATTAAAATTTGTCTTTGATTTTGTTCGTCCAATTCCCTCCATCCTTAATCATTCTCTTGTCACAGGGAGCAGAGATTATGTTGTCCAAATGTGGATTGGTTCTAAGGTGGTTTGGAAAGAACACATCAAATTCTCAGCAGATGGATAGCATGTTTCCATTAGTACAAACTTTACTTGGCTGAGAATCAATTCTGAGACTGTAATCTCTGACATTGTTTATTGTTTCGATGACAAGCCACAGTCCTGAAGTCCAGGACAAGCATCCCAATGTGATCTGTATGTGTAAACCCTTTCTATGTTTTGTCAAGTGAATTACAAACTGGAAAGGGGGGCAGGATGTTTTTCCAGTTCATTGTATTTCCTGCCCATTTATCTACTTTACCTACGTGGATATTTCAGTGCCTGAATTGCTCATGAAGTGTTACACAGCTGAAAAGGCAAGTCACTGATGTATCTCTGCATTCACACCTTGCAGAAATCATCTTGCTGCAACGTTTGTCAAAATGTAAACAAACTTAAGAAGTCAATCACACAGCATTGAATTAATTTAGTTGCTCAAGTAGTGCTTCTAGAATGTATTATTTGTAGACATGGTGTGTGAGAACTTATTTGCTTTTGACTAGTCACGAGTACACATGCACACACGTATCCAGTAAGCATTACGGAATACTGGTGATGATGGGAACCTTGAATGAAGTAATTTTAACATTCCTGGAATACAAGAAGAATTGTTTTGCCACTTCAGTACAAACTGGCAAATGTACCTTCAGTTCCTTTAAATCAGGTCTTCATGTCATCCAAAATGTTGCAACTCTTCACTAAAACCTCATGGGAGCTTGCAATTCTTGTCAGAGAACATACTTCTTTTCCTTTTCCGGTAAATGTTAATTAAACGTCAAGAAAACTGAATCAGCTGAAAACAGCCATAATTTTTTAACACTTGTTCAAATGCCATTACTTGGCTCCTTGTGCATTTTAAGCAGAGCATTTTTAAACAATTGGAGAACAAATCCAAATCATCCACAAATTGACATGAAAATAGCTCCAGATATTTTTATATTGATTATGAAGTTGGAAGCAGAGTTAAGATGGCGCTATACAACAACTCCTCTGCTTGCATCTTTGGAAACAGCTCTATTTGCATCTTTAATATCTTTATTTTTTCCTTTCAGGGTTCTTTTGAAGACCCTGACCTGGAGTTACACGCTGACTTCGGTTCTTTGCGGGAATGGGACCTGTTCTCGGGGTTTCAGGACCGGCTGTTGTTCTTCGATATGAGAGTCTCGCTCGTACTTGGAAGCCTAAGATCTCGGGGCTCTGGAGACCGGCAGATCGAGGGTCGGTGTCACCGCAGGAGACTCGTGTGTCATCAAGGAGGTCGGAAAATCTTTCGATGTGGGCCCGAAAACCCAAGATCTTTGCGATCTTCGGGCACAGAGCTCATAAAAAGCGATGAAATGGACTTTTTAACCGTAAACCAGTGGGTTGTTGTTATGTATCCCGCTCGCTGTAAAAATAGGGGACAACCTCCCTCTCCCTTATTAGGGAAAGAAAGAACCTGTGGTTTGTTGAATGCCGGATGAAATGCGAAAGTCTTTGGGGTAACTGCGAGTCTGTGTCTTTGCTATCGCCTAGCTCACGCTTGTGCTCGGTAGCGGGTGCGTCTTTTTTCTGGGGGGAGGGGGGATTGTTGCTTGTTGCTGCTCACGCACGGGAGGGGGGAGCTGCGGGGGAGGACTTCGGTGTTCTCACATTTAACTGTCGTTCATTCTTTGGGGCACTTCCCTGTTTTCATGGATGTTTGCAAAGAAAAAGCATATCAAGATGTATATTGTATACATTTCTCTGACATTAAATTAGACCTTTGAATCTTTACTGTTGTGTTACTGTGCTCCATTACAAAGGTTGTGAATTATCTGTCTGTCATCATACTATGAAGTATCCAACTTTTTTAATGAAATTACAAGTCGTGCAACAGATGATAGAATTCTTCTCAAATCTTAAATTTCAGCTTGTCTAACTTGGTAGCACCCTCAATTTTAACTCAATAGATTAATAGTGTGCACTTATCACTGGACAACAAAGATTTTGCTTCCTGAATACTTTTGGGTGTATCTTATGGATTGACGATTTCAGTGATAGACAATTCACAGAAATTCTGGACGGAACAGTGAAAATTGCATGGAAGGCTTTCAAGGATGTTGTTGAAAATTTTCTTGCAAACTACAGAGCACCAAGTTCTGTGCAGCTGGTTGATAACATGCTTCAAGCATGCAAAACCACAAAGTGCAATATATCACTGAAGATTTATTTTCGGCACTCCCATTTGTGCATTTCCCTGCAAATGTTAGTGCTGTCAGTGACAAGCATAGTGAAAGGTTTCACCAGGACATTGCGGTCACACAGAAATGGAATCAAGGCAACTGGAATCCATCAATGTTGGCTGATGATTGTTGGACACTTAAGCAAGAGGTCTCAGACACTGAGTACAAATGAAAATCATCTATGAAACATTTTTACCTTAGTTGAACTATTACAAAACATCAACACCATTATGCAATTAAATGCATTATATTCAATAAAAGTTAATTTCTTGTTTCTCTAAATTTCTATGTGAAATTATATTTGTGTTCAGCCTCAAGTGGTCTAACATAAAGAAAGAAAACTCTGAAGAAGCAACATTTTTGAAAAAGATTGTAGTCCAGTGTCATCTATATCACAAGAGCTGTATGTTTGACCTGGTGGTCCAGGGACTCACATGGTTGATTTGAAATGAATATGGGAAACAATCCCAGATTTTGAAAGTAAAGATCTGTGGCACTACATCACAATCACTTAAAGAGTGTCTCAATCCTGCTGGTATATAGACATTGAATTTTGAGGGGGTATAAGATTTCCCTGTGAAGGGTAGAGTCTGAGAGAAATACAGCACAGATACAGGGTCTTTGGCTCAGTGAGTCCATGTCATCAATGTTGCCCACCCAGTTGGTCCCAATTTCCTGTCTTTAGCCCATATTCCACTATGCCTGCACCTCTATTGACATATCCAAGTGCTTCTCAACTTAATGGGAGCTTAATGTCCAAGGATACATGTTGTATTGAAAGGATAGGCAGGATCGCAGAGGGGTTGGCGGGGTTCTGTTGGTAAAAACTGAAATTAAATCATTAGAAGGAGGTGACATAAGGTCCAGGAGGTGATGAAACATTATGGGTAGAGCCAGGGACCTGCAAGGATCAAAAGACCCTGATGGGAGTTATATACAGGGACCCCAAACAGTAATAACGATTTGGTCTACAAGTTACAGTGGAAGAACTGGAATATTAAATAATTAAATATTAAATATTTAATAATTAAATATTAAATGATGAGACTTTATAAAGCACTGGTGAGGCCTCATTTGGAGAATTGTGAGCAGATTTGGGCACACTATCTTAGAAAG
Source organism: Mobula hypostoma (assembly GCF_963921235.1). Taxonomy (NCBI): domain Eukaryota; kingdom Metazoa; phylum Chordata; class Chondrichthyes; order Myliobatiformes; family Myliobatidae; genus Mobula; species Mobula hypostoma. The sequence continues at coordinate 30,868,428 of NC_086116.1, forward strand.
AATGCTGAAACTGGAGAGCGTTTAAAGGAGGCATTTGAACATGATTTCAGCTTGTCATATGAAGAGTATTTGATGGCTCTGGGCCTGTATTCACTGGAATTTAGAAGAATAAGGGGTGTCCTAATTGAAACCTATCAAATGCTGAAAGGCCTAGACAGAGTGAATATGGAGAGGATGTTTCATATGGCGGGAGTGTCTAAGACCAGAGGACACAGCGTCAAAATAGAGAGGCATCTTTTTAGAATGGAATTGAGGAAGAATTTTTTTTAGCCAGAGAGTGATGAGTCTGTGGCATTGTTGCCACAGGCAGCTAAGGAGGCCAAGTCTTTATGTATATTTAAGGTCGAGGTTGATAGATTATTGATTGGTCAAGGCATATGGGGGGAGATCGAGACTGAGAAGAAAACTAGATCAGCCATGAAGAAATGACGGAGCAGACTCGATCTACCAAATGGCCTCTTTCTGCTCCTATATTTAATGGTCTTGTGGTCTTACTTATCCTATTGTACCTTTTGGGTGAGATCTTTTATTGAATCTATTATGGTTATTAGATTTATTAAGTATGACTGCAAGAAAACAATTTCAAGGTTGTATACGGTGACATTTATGTATTTTGAAAATAAATTTACTTTGAACAGAATAGCAACAGGCTCTTCTGAACCAACATGCCCTCTTTTGGCACTTTCGGCGGATAGAGTTGCAACGCCCTTGTATATTACTGTCATGGTCCAGATCGGGGTCCATTTAAATTTAGCTTGTTTATGTTACGATCTGGACCGTTGATTCCCTGTTTTCACGTGTCCCTTGACTTTGGTGATTAGAGGCAATTAATGCTCGGCTGAACCAGTAGTTTATAGTCTCCGGCTTTCAGCTGTTCAGCGTGGGAGCGTCTGCAAAGTCTGCAAAATTATGGCATGCCAATGTCATCTGGCCGGAGCAAGCCTGGTCTCCGCCTGAAGCGAGTGCCGGTAATTCGCCTTTCCTCACCGGAGCAACCCTGTCAAGTTACCTCGCCAAAGCGAGCCTGCAAAGCTTCCTCACTGAGGTGGGTCCGTCAGTTAACCCGTCGGAGAGAATCAAGAACCGCTGTCTACTGTTCCCGGACCGAGTCGAGAGCTCGCCACTACCCAGAGGTTCCAAGCACCACGTCCTGGCTCCGGCGGCATCCAAGTACCACGTCCACATCCTGGCTCTGGCGGCATCCAAGTACCACGTCCACATCCTGGCCCCGGTGGCATCCAAGTACCACGTCCAAGTCCTGGCCCTGGCGGCATCCAAGTACCACGTCCAAGTCCTGGCCCTGGCGGCTTCCCAGTTCCGAGTCAAGTCCTGGCCCTGGCGGTCTGTGATTCCTGTCCTACCCCCCTGTCTGAATCCCTTCTCTGTCCCTCTCCCCTCTAGCCCTTGATGGCAGCCCCTGCCTGCACTTCGGTCTAGTTCCATCACCGGAGCTAAATAGGTACTGTCTGGTGTTCATTCGTGTAGGCCTTGTCTTGTCTTGTCCTCGCTTCCCTGGGGTAAGTCAGGCCATCTTGCCGTTGCTCCGCGGGGGGTCATGTCTTGTCGTGTCTTGTCCCCGCCTCCATGGGGTAAGCCAGGCCGTTTTGCTGTTGCCCCGCGGAGGGTCATGAGTCCCGGCCCTATGTCCTGTCCTCAAGGAGGGGTCCTGGCTCTCTGTTCTGTGTGCGAGTCCCAGCCCTATGTCCTGCACCCAAGGAGGGGTCCCGACTCTGTGTTCTGTGTATGTGTCCATGGTTCCATGTACCTGCTCCCCGAGACCGAGGCCCTGTGTTCCCATGTTCCTCCTCTCCCTAGCCCATGTCATGTCCATGCCTGGTTCTGGGGTCCGAGCCCGAGGCAAGAGCCAGGTATTGGTTCCTTGCCCAGTCTCAGGCTTGCAGTCCATACCCTATCCTCTTCATGTCTCCTCTAGTTCTGGGAGCTGATTCCGCGTCCTAGCCTAGACCCTTGGTCCCAGCCTAGTCATAGTCCTCAGTCCTTGTCCAGTTCGCTACTCCTGCTCCTGCCTAGCCCTCCTGATATCAAACAATTATCTAAATTTAATTAACCTCACAAGACGTGTCTTGCATTTGGATCCACCCTTGCTCCCAATGCCCCGCCATTGTGACAATTATGCAGTGCCCTTGAGTATGCAGTGAGCAGTAACATGCTGCATGAAGCTTTGGATTCTCCACTTCCCTATTTTTAGATAAAGAAATAGTTCCCGTGCCATCAAATCTTGGTCCACGTGCCTGTGCTTCTGCCATTACTCCATACTACAGAATCACAGTAAAGCACTTCCCGTATAACTCATGTATCAATGAACATCTATTCTTCCTCCTCCTCCTCTTCTTCTTCCTCCTCTTCTTCCTCCTCCTCTTCTTCCTCCTCCTCCCCTCATCCTCCTCCTCTTCCTCCTCCTCCCTTCTCCTCTTCCTCCACCCCTTCCCCTTCTTTCCTCTCTTCCTTCACCTTCCTCCTCCTTCTCCATCCCTCCTCATCCTCCCTCCCTCACCTCCTCTTCCTCCCATCCTCCTCCCTCCGTCCTCCCTCCTCCTCCCCTCTCCTCCTCCTCCACCCATCCTCCTCCCTCCCTGCTCCTCCCTCTCCTCCTCCGCCTCTCCTTCTCCTCCTCTCCTCCTCCTCTGCCACCCTTCCTTCCCCCCGTTTCCAGTCATTCGAGCTGTGCCACTCAGCAAAGCAACCCCGAACTTAATCCTAACCTAATCCCGAGACAACTTAGAATGACCAATTAACCTACCAACCAGTACATCTTTGGACTGTGGGAGGAAACCCACACATCAGACCATAAGACCAGAAGATACAGGAGCAGAATTAGGCCATTTGGCCCATCAAGACCTCTCTGTCATTTCAGCATGGCTGATCCAATCTTCCTCTCAGCCCAGTCTCTTGCATTTGTCCCGTGTCGCTCCATGCCCTGACCAAGCATTTCATGGAGACGATGTACAAACTCCTTACAGAGGTTGCCAGGATTGCACCCCAAATTCAGCAATGCCCTGAGCACTAATTCCTATGCTACTGTGATACCTGTTACAAGAACAGAGATTCTTCAACAGATGAAAAAGGGCAACTGCAAAGTACAGACTAATATCGGAGATTATTTTTTGTTCCTAGAACTAACCCCCACAGGCAATCACATTAAAAATGCGATGAGCAGCAATTGGCTTATTTATGATAATTATCTATGCTAATTAGATAGGACTGCCATGATTACACTTCAAAGAATCATAGAAGCAATCAGCAGACATAACAGCATGTTTCAGCAGGGGATTCCCTGTGGAGAACACATTGAAAAGCTTCATTTGCTTTGCTTTGAGAAGCTAGCAAAAAGCAAACAGCATTTTCTACCATTTGTTTTTCGACAACAGTCAAGATGGGAGATAGGAAAGCATCCTGCTATGCTTCGATAGGAAATCGCCTTGCAAACCACGACCAGTGTTTCAAGATATGAGAAATTCTGCAGATGCTGGAAGTCCAAAGCAAGACACAAATGTTAGAGGAATTCAGTAGGTCAGGCAGCATCTATGGAACTGAATAAACAGTTGAAGTTACAAGCTGATACCCTTCTTCTGGAAAGGAAGGGGGAAGTCTTCAGAATGAAAAGGTAGGGGAAGGAGGATAGCTAGAAGGTGATAAATGAAGCCAGGTTGGTAGGAAAGGTCAAGGGCCAGAGAGGAAGGAATCTGATAGGAGAGGAGGCTGGACCATAGGAGAAAGGGCAGGAGGAGGGGCACCAGGACGAGGTGATAGGCAGGTGAGAAGAGATAAAAGGCCAGAGGGGGGAATAGAAGAAGAGGGAAGAGGGAAGGAATCTTTATTTTCCAGAAGGAGAAACTGATCTTCATGCCATCAGGTTGGAGGGTTCCTAGATGGAATTGCTCTTTCACCCTGAGGGTGGCCTCATCTTAGCAGAAGAAGAGGCCATGGACTGACATGTTAGAACAGAAATGGGAATCAGAATTAAAATGGTTGGCCATCAGGAAACACCAGGAACATCTGCTAGTGTTGATTGTAGACCCGTCTTCAAAATAACAACCCTTATTTGCACTGATGATTGCTACAACATACACGAGTAGACGCTCTCTCACTCATTCTGAACAGAGCACCTGAAGATGATGGATTGTTCTTGTTTCTGAAGTTGTCATTCACTTTTCCGGTGATCCTCTCCTAGGTCTATATACCAGGGATTCTGTGATACATCTCTGCTCATTAACATGTGCCTTTGGCTGCAAAACTTTCCCAGCAGTTGACATTGATATCACCAGGTATCATTTAATACTTAACGATAGTCTATACTTTCCTTTTACTATATAATACTCTGATCACAAATATTTACAATTTGTACTAATGGCCTGGTTTCAAGATGATTTCGGTATTGTGAAGGCAAGAATCTCTGAGTGCTATAGTCTCTGCTGGTCTGGAACACTGGAACTGCATCCGGTTAATCAAAATCGGTGAAACCTCACTGAATGTGTTTGCAGAGACTACTGGGATATTAAGAATACGGTAAACAATAATCTCAGGAAGTTAGAGAAGTTCACACAGATCTGTTTGGTAACAAGTAAATCTTGTGGATCCCTAATTTACTAGATTTACACAGCATCTAAAAAAAAGACAAGCAGATGCTGGGCCCTGGGGTTATAAACAATCTGTAAGAGGAAAAAACTTGAAGAAGTTTCAGGTTGAAACCTTGCATTGCGATTGGTGGTTAAATAGTCACAGGTTATTCACTTGAATTTGAATATTACCTGTTCAAATTAAATGTTACCTCCTCATATGGCAACCAAGATGGTATTCTATACAGCCTTATTCACCTGTTCTTCTTAGCCATCACAGGTAAAGCTCTCCCCACTATTGAGCACATCTATACAGAGTGCTGTTGCAGGAAAGCAGCATCCATCATCAAAGACCCCCATCATCAAGGCCATGCTCTCTTCTTGTTGCTGCCATCAGGAAGAAGGTACAGGAGCTTCTGCACTCACATCATGAGGTTCAGGAACAGTTATTACCCCTTAACCATCAGGTTCTTGAACCAGAGGGGATAACTTCACTCGCCCCATCACTGAACTGTTCCCATAACCAATGGACTCACTTTCAAGGACTCTATGTTCTCGATATTTATTGTTTATTTATTGATTTTTTATTATTTCTATTTTTTTTTCTGTTTTTGTGTGCTGCTTTTGTTTTGCACATTGGTTGTTTTCGGTCCTGTTGGGTGTGGTTTTTCACTGATTCTATTGTGTTTCTTGTACTTGCTGTGATTGCCCGGAAGAAAATGAATGTTTGTATGTGGTGATGAATACAGTACTGTGCAAAAGTCTTAGGCACACATATCTAGTTGTGGTGCCTAACACTTTTGCACAGTACTGTTGGAATTTTATGTATTGTGCTGCACAGTTGCCACAAAAAAGCAAATTTCATAACACACTTGTGAGTGATGATAAGGTTGTGATTCTGAGATGGGTCTCTATTGTGGACTGAGAGTGGGAAGGGGACAGGGAGAGGTGAATCATGGTAGGGAAAAGGGGAAAGGAGAGGGCAGGGAGTGGAAAGCACCAGAGAGACATTCTGTGATGATCAATAAATCAATTGTTTGGAATCAATTGGCTTTGACTGGTGTTTCAGGGCTGAGTGTGTCTGCACCCATTCCGCCCCCACCCTGGACTCCTTCTCTGTCCCCTGTTCCACACCCCTCCCGCGGCATTCCACCCTTGCCATTCCCAACGTCATATCTAATGCTGATTCTGAAGCTGTCAAAAAGGGTACTTTCCACTGCAAGATAAAACTTTTCTGAGAAGTGCAATCTACCAGTTGCTAATGAAGCAGCTTGAGAACATGTTTTAGATTAGTGGAGGAGATGTACAGTGTTGTCTAGAAATACATACAGCAAACATGAGGACAGGGAACAACAGTGAATGTCTGAAATTTAATGATGACATAAAAGATAGATTATGAGATGCAGCTTGAAATACTTTTAGATTAAGCATATTTGCTTATTTATTCATTGTGATACAGCGTGGATTAGGTCCTCTTGGCTCTCTGAGCTGCACTGCCCAGCAATGCCCCGATTTAAGCCTGAGCTAATTGAAGGACAATTTATATGACCAATTAACCTACTAACCACTGCATCTTCGAACTGTGGAAGGGAACAGATACACCTAGTGGAATCCCACACTGTCACAGGGAGAACATACAAGCTCCTTACAGAGGATGCCTGGATTGAGCTCTAATCTGTAATAGCATCACGCCAACCGCTACACCACCGTGGTGCCCAAAGTATAATAAATGTAAATCGTTAAATATGGTATTTTTTCTTGTTTTCCCTGTGTTCTGGGAATTGAAGAAAACTTTTGTTTTAAAGGCCAAGGCTACACAAACCTTTGTGCTCTTTACAGTATTCTGTAATTCCATGTGTCAAACTGAGCTTCCTCCAGTGCACGTGGCAAGTAGCAGGAAAGCCTCTGTGTAAATTGCAAGCTAGAGATTCACTAGGAGTGATAATTGAGACTAATCTAAGTTTTACCAGTGCAATATTGCAGCCATTCAGAGACAAGTAGAATAAAGTTTCACATTAAGGTCTTAAATTCAAACTCTCCTTAGATAGACAGCAGACAGTCAGAAATTTTATTTTATTTTTATTTAGCGATACAGTGCAGAACAGGAACTTCCAGCCCTTCCAGCCATGCTGCCCAGCAATCCCCGATAACTGCAATCTAGCCCTAACCTAATGACGGGATAATTTACAATGACCGATTAACCTACCTGGTACATCTTTGGACAGTGGGCAGAACCCGGAGCACCCAGAGAAAACCCACGCATTCCATGGGGAGGACGTACAGAGACTCCTTTCAGGCGATGCCCGGACTGAACTCTGAACTCTGACACCCTAAGTTGTAACAGTGGTGCGCTAACCTGTGACACTACCGTGGTGCTTTGACTGAGCACCCACAAACCCTCTGAGGTTAGGAATTCCAAAGACTCCTGCAAATTTCTAAGTATTACAGTGGAAGCCATGCATTCCATGGGGATGACGTACAGATGCCTTGAATGAACTCTGAACTCAGTTGCCCCGAGCTGTAATTGCGTCATGCCAGCCACTATGTTACCATGATGCCCAATGAATTCTTAATGTTATGTGTTTAATATTTTCAGTGAATATGATACTGAGCAAAACCATTATGTAAATTTGGTATCATACTTGGAAAAAAATCATTTCACAAAGATATCTACTATATCATGGGAGAATAAGGATCAGACAAATCCGACCACATATTTCCTATTGCAAATAATTGGAATTTCTTGCATTCTTTGGCACAAAGAGTAGAAAATTCTCTTGTAAACACAGAGTTGAGCATTGATCTCTCTTCAAAATTCAATCTTGCTTAAGGTCATTTCCTATACAGAAGTGTAAGGAGAACTAAATAATTATTACTCCGGATTTGATGCAAAAAAAAACCCAAACAAAAGATAAAGAACGCAATATTAATACTACAAAAGCCCAAAATAAATATAATTACATAACATAGCTAGTATGCTTAGACTGATTGTATGTCCCTAAACTGTTGCTAGTCTGTACATAAGGTGACTGATGGGATATAATAAAGTAGGGGTGGAGTTAGTGGGTAGAGGTAATGATCAGTTTTACTGCTTGGGGAAAGTAACTGTTTTTGAGTTTGGTAGTCCTGGTATGGATGCTATGTAATCTCCTCCCTGATAGGAATGGGACAAACAGTTCATAAGCAGGCTGTGTGGGCTGCTTCATGATGTTCCTGGCCCTTTTTCTAGCATCTTTCTGTATATATGTCCTTGATGGCGGGTAGCCTGATACCAGCGATGTGTTGGGCTGTTTTGATCACCAATTTGTAGAGCCTTCTTGTCTGATGCAGTGCAGTTCCTGTACTTTGTTGGGATGCTCTCTACTGTGCATCTGCAAAGTGATACAAGTACAGATGTGCAAAGTCCAACTCTCGTCAGCCTCCTCAGAAATTGGAGGCATTGGTGAACCTTCTTGGGTAGGATGTGTTCTGGAACCATGAGAGGTTGTGTGTGATGTGCGCTCCCAGGAGTTTGAAGCTGCATGATGTTTCCACTGTGTCGCCAATGTAAAGATGGGTTTTCCTGAAGTTAATAACCAGCTCCTTTGATGTGTTTACATTGAGGAAGAGGTTATTTGCCTGGCACCAGGCTTCAAGCTTTTCCGTCTCTTCTCTGTAGACCATCTCATCGTTGGTGACGAGCCCTACTGCTGTCACGTCATCAGTGAATTTGACAAGGTGATAACTTGGGTGTTCGGCCATGCTGTCATGTGAGAGTAGAGTGTATAGCAGTGGGCTCAGCACACAGCCCTGGGGGTCACTCATATTGACAATGATGAAGAGCAAGAAACAGTTGTGCATCATGACTACCTGGGATCGGTTGTTGGGAAGTCCAACGCTCAGTCCCACAGTGGTGTGTTTAGACTGAGGAGCAGCAGTTGGTTCACCAAGGTCAGTGGGACAATAATATTGAATGCTGAACTGAAATCCAGAAACAACATTCTGACATAAATGTCCTTGTTTTCTAGGTGTGTCAGGGCCAGGTGAGTGACAGATGCTATGGTGTCTGTCAAGAGCGGTTCTGTCGGTAAGTGTCCAGTGAGGCATGAATGGAGTTTTAGGTTTGTGTCATTACCAGTTATTCAAAGCACTTGTTCCCACTTTGCTCTTCATTCTCTCCTTTGTCAGTTAGATTGTGCAGCTAAGTAAACCCTAATGACAAACAAGAGAAAATCTATGGATGCTTGAAATCAAAGTAATACACACAAATTGTGGAGGAATCTCGCAGGCCAGGCAGCACCTATGGAAAAGAATAAACAGTTGAGATTTTGGCCAAGACTCTTCATTAGGTGCTGCCTGGCCTGCTGTGTAAAAGCTAATGATATGGTTTCATATAGTCCAAAACAGAAGGGTTTCTGAAGATAATGGAAATCCAGAGCAAGAAACGCAAAAGGCTGAAGGAACTCAGACGGTCAGGCAGCCTGAAGAAACAGTCAACATTTGGGGCTGAGACCCTTCTTCAGGACTGGAAAAGAAGAGGGAAGATGCCAGAATAAAAAAGTGAGAGGGAGGGTGGAGAATAGCTAGAAGGTGATAGGCAAAGCCAGGTGGGGAGGAAAGGTAAAAGGTTGGAGAGGAAAGAATCTGATAGGAGAGACGAGTGGATCACAGGAGAAAGGGAAGGAGGAGAGGACCCAGGGGAAGGTGACAGTCAGGTGAGAAGAGGTAAGAGGACAGATTGGAGAATAGAAGAAGAGTGGTCACATAACTAGGACATACGATATGCACCAGCAGCTGTTACGTCCATCCACCACCCGCTCCCATGGCTTCATGTGACTCTGATCAGTGGGTGCTACACCTTGTCCAAGGGTGACCTGCAGGCTAGTAGTGAGAAGGAGAGCTTTACACCTCCTTTGGTAGACATATATCTACATCCCAGATGCACCAGTTTACTTTGCTTCAGTGTACATTTCTTGTGAAGAATGACACAGTCACAGAGCATCTTTGCCTGAGTATGCCAAATGGACAGTATGTTGTTCTACCAGTAAGAAATAGAGTAGTGATGCTTGTTGCTGATTGCACAGTTTAGTGCCATTCAGAACTCCGTGGTAAATGAAGCAAGACCTAGACAATACTCAAGCATGGACCGAGAAGAGAAGCAGCAATTACATTAGCACAAAAAACAAAGGTACCCTTGGCATTTATCTGCACTGTCATGTCAAAGAGCCCCTTCATCATTATCCTTGGAGTTACATTTGACCAGAAGTTCAAATGGACCAGCCTGGTTACAAGAGCAGATCAGCGGCTGAGTGTCCTGAACCACTCTGATGTAAATATTGCACCATGTCATAGTGGAGTCCTGATGAAGGGTCTCAAACCAGAGTATCGATGGTCTATTTCCATCCATAGCTGCTGCTTGCCCATCCACTTCCTCTGGCATTTTCTATGATGCTCCAGATTTCCAGTACCTGCCTGTAGCCTTTCTCCAGTCTCCATGTCTTCTACTTGGCACATAGCTCTGTGAAAGTTTGTGAAGAGAGAGGAGTTATATTGTGGAGGCTCATTTTGGTTCATTTTAAATCAGAGAATGTATATAGTGTACAGCCTGAAATTCGTACTCTTCACGGACATTCTCTTTTATTGCTGCCGCAAAGACAACAAATGTCACGACGTGTGCCGATGGTATTAAATCTGATTCTATTTCTGAATGGTGACATGTCAAATATTGCTTGTTGGACAACCTATCCCTCAATAAAGAAGCAGGTCATTGACATCAGGAAGGAGAGGGGGAGTGGTATACATGCTCCTGTCGACAACAACAGAGCTGAGGTTGAGAGGGTTGAGAACTTTAGGGTCCTAGCTATGAACATCATCGATAACCTGTTCTGATCCAACCACATTGATGTCACAGCCAAGAAATCTCACCATCACTTCTACTTCCTCAGACAGCTAAAGAAATTTGGCATGTCCTCATCAACCCTACCAATTTCTGTCAATGCACCATAGAAAACCTCCTATCCAGATGCACTATGGTTTGGTATGGTAACTTTGAGAAACCGCAGGGACGTCAATGTCGGCCCAGATCAGAGGTGACGCAATCGTCAATTGCCTCTGATCTGGGCCAACGTTTATGTGCCGGGCAGCACCTAATTAATTAGCTTGTTTATTTCCGCTTTTTTCTTAAAGTTGTGCTCGGTGCATTCTGGCTACCGCTGCACCGCTGCATTCTTCGCGGCAATGTATCGGTCCGTGGCCCGGAGGTCGGGGACCACTGGAATAGAATGAACTGTTGACATCGCAGTCTATCTCAATTATGATCTTGCACTTTCTTGTTTACCTGTATTGCACTTTCTCTGTAGCTGTTACACTTTATTTTGCATCCTGTTATTGTTTTACCTTGTTCTACCTCAATGCACTGTGTAATGTTCTGATCTGTATGAACAATACACGGGACAAGCTTTTCACTGTATCTCAGAATACGTGATAATAATAAACCAATTCCAATTCCAATTCTAAATGTTCAGAATAATGGGAGCTCAATGAAGAACGCCTTGTAGAAACCAATAGTCAGTTTCATTATGATGTTGCAGAGTAAACTCTGACAATACCAGTACAAGGAGGAGGAGGACCATGGACAGATGGTCCAGTGGGTTTTGCAGACCCAGGCAACAGCTTCCAGTTCATCCATGAAAGAGCTTATTCTTCTTCTCTTAAGCCTTTTCTCTCTTTTCAAGGTGGTTGATCTTCTGTCAAAGTCCGTGATCTACAATTCAAACAATGGTTCTTCGCAAAAACTTTTCAAACCGGCTAGGATGCCTCAGACTTTTGCGCAGTACTGTGGTAACTTTATGTATTGCACTGTACTGCTGCTGCAAAAAAAAACACAAACGTCATGGCATATGTGACTGATGATAAACCAAGTTCTGATATGGGTCTCCATTGTGGACTGAGAGTGGGAAGGGGGCAGTGAGAGGGGAATCGTGGTTGGGAAAAGGGGAAGGGAGAGGGGAGGGAGCAGGAAGGACCAGGAAGGAGGGACATTCTGTAATGCTCAATAAACCATTTGTTTGGAATCAAATGACCTTGCCTGTTGTCTCAGGGCTGGGTGCGTCTCCACCTATGCCTGGTGCTCCTTCTCTGCCGCCTGTCCCACACCCCTGCTACAGTGCTCCGTCCTCACCATTACCAACATCCTTTGTTTCCACCAGATTTACAAATTTGCTTTCTGCTCCTCATTGACAAATACAGTACTGTGCAAATGCCTTAGGTACCCTAGCTATATATATGTGCCTAAGACCTTTGCATAGTACCATATCTGATTAATCCAAAATCCAGACAACATGTAAACAGACAAAAGATCTTATAAGTGTTAATGCCATATGCTACATGTCTAGACTTAGAGAAGTGTTATTTCAATTGACATTTAGCACCATTAACCATCAAAAATTTAATTTCATATCTAACAGCGTCTACCTCAAGTGCTGGGCAAATCCACTGCCAATAGTATTCCTACAATAACTATTAGAGACCTGGGAATCTTGTGTAAAAATAATCTATCGTGAACTGTATTTTCACCACTGTCAAGCAATATAATGATCGAATTTGAAAGAAATGCACTGTGATAAACAGAAAAGGTATTTTACTTTAAAGAGAAATTACTAAAGCTGTTCACAGAACATCAGGGGGAAAAGTTAGCAAGGACCACAAAACTAGTGTTAATTCCAACTTAAATAGTCATTGGCTCCATTAGAGCAATGAGTAGATTGTTGCACTAATCCAAATATCTGTAACAGAATCCCCAGAGTTACAATTTTCTTGAATTAGAAGTAAATAGCCCCATTTATGGTTTATCCTTGTACAGACTGCATTCAGCCTGCGCCAGGATGACCTTGGCTGAACGTGATCCCGTGAGGTTAATGTGGAGGGGTACTTCAAGTGAATATACCAAAAAGGTATTGAATAACCTGTCCAACTGAATTTCATTTTCCGTCAGCAACTGGCAAGATATTACTGTTAGGTACTTATACCTGCTTGATACAAATCTCTTTCGTAGTCCCTGGCAATACCTTGGGCAATGCATTTTGTATGAAATCTGGTCTAATTACAGATCCCATTATAGGTTGTGCTTGACCTACTGCTGCCATCTTGTCCCCTGCAGATTTATGTTGAGTACACATTTGCAAAACAGATAGACGGATAAAAAGCTTTTTATGTTCTCAGATCATACATTGATATCTTAACTGATTATCACCAAGATGATGATGAAGATGATGATAATGTCGACTCAGGCCTGAGAGGCCAGCGTCGGGCATTTTCATGCCTTACAAGGTGCAGATCGGAAGGCTGTGTGGGGCACCACTCCTCACACAGACATTTCGCAGTATATTTCTTCATTTTACGAGGTCGAGTTGTGAGCTCAACACTCAACCCGGCACGGATGGAAAGGGTACTTGGGAACGGCATGGCTGGATTCGAACCCAGGAACCCCCGTTCCGGAATCCAGCGCTGAAATCACTGCGCCACCAGTCGGCCAAATCACCAAGAGTTGACTTTTATCTCACTGTCTCAGTGGACAGTAATTGCCATCTATGTTTTCTTTACTGAATGCGGACTAATCATTATTTTTTCTCTTTAGCTAACAGAAGAGCAATCTAACAGTCTTCCCAAAGCTTAGTAAGATTCTTCTTCATGCATGGAAACCAAGGCCCATTTTTAACAAAGTTGGCAGCACGAAGAAGAGACACCTCTACATTGGTGAGAGCCATTGTAGATCAGGGGAACGCTTTGCCGAGCACCTCTATTCCAACCGCTACAAGCAGGACTTCCCGGTGGCCAAACGTTTCAACTTCAATTCCCATTCCCATTCTGACATGCCAATCCGTGGCCTTTCTTGAGCCAAGATGAAGCCACCCTCAGGGTGGAGGAACAACACCTTGTATTTTGTCTGGTAGCCTCCAACCTGAGGGCATGAATGTCGATTTCTCCTGCCAGTAAACACATTTCCACTCCTCCCCCTCCACTATTTCCCACTCTGACCTTTTACTACTTCTCACTTGCTTCCTACTTCCCCCGGTTCTCCGTCCACCTTCCCTTACTCCTATGGGCAACCCACCTCTCCAGCCCCTGACCTTTCCCACCCACCTGGCTTCATCTATCACCGTCCAGTTAGCCTCCTTCCCCTCTCCCACCTTTTTATTCTGGTGTCATCCCCCTTCTTTCTGAGTCCTGAAGAAGGGTCTTGGCAGAAGTGTCGACTGCCCATTCATATCCATAGATGCTGCCTGACCTGGTGAGCTCCTCCATTTTGTATGTGTTGCTGTACATTTTATACTGTTAGCTTGAGAGAAATGTTCCCCTCCAGTAATGAACAGCTGTGCCCGTCCCTTTGCCTTACTTGATACTCTTCACCTCCAAGTACCATTTCTTCAAACTTACATGAGATCTAGAATATAGGGCATACTGTTGGCTTTTTAGGAAGAAGGCAGTCATATGTTATCTGCTCACAAACAAGAGAAAATCTGCAGATGCTGGAAATCCGTGCAACACACACAGAATGCTGGAGGAACTCAGCAGGCCAGGCAGCGTCTGGGAAGAGCACAGTTGATATTTCAGGCCGGGGCACTTCAGCAGAGCTGGAGAAAAAAAGATGAGGAGTAGCATTAAAAGGTGGGGGGAGGGGAGGGAGAAACACAAGGTGATGGGTGAAACCGGGAGAGGGAGGGGTGAAGTAAAGTGCTGGGAAGTTGATTGATGAAAGAGATACAGGGCTAGAGAAAGGGGAGTCTGACAGGAGAGGACGGAATGCCCTGGAAGAAAGAAAAGGGGCGGAGCAGCAGAGATGGGCAGGCAAGGTGAGAGAGGGAAAGGGGGATGGGGAATGGTGAAGGGGTTACCTAGACGAAATATAAGGTGTTGTTCCTCCAACCTGAGTGTGGCCTCTTCATGACAGTAGAGGAGGCCATGGATGAACATATCAGAATAGGAATGGGAAGTCGAATTAAAATGGGTGGCCACAAGGAGATCCCATTTTTTTCTGGCGATGGAGCCTAGATACTCAGCGAAGCAGTCTCCCAATCTATGTCGGGTCTCACTGATACACAGGAGGCCACACCGGCAGCACCGGACACGGTATATGACCCCAACAGACTCATAGGTGAAGTGTCGCCTCACCTGGAAGGACTGTTTCGACCCCTGAATGGTAGTGAGGGAGGAGGCATAGCGGCAGGTGTAACACTTGTTCCGTTTGCAAAGATAAGTGTCTGGAGGAAGATCAACTGGGAGGGACGAATGGAGAAAGGAGTCACGTAGGGAGCGATCCCTTCAGAAAGCAGAAAGTGGGGGGGGGTGGGATATAGTTAGAGATGGCGGAATTTGCAGAGAATTATGTGCTGGACGCGGAGGCTGATGGGGTGGTAGGTGAGGACAAGAGGAATTGTAGCCCTGGTAGGGTGGTGGGAGGACGGTGTGAGAGCAGACGTGCTTGAAATGGAAGAGATGTGGTTGGGGGCAGCATTGATGGTGGAGGAAGGGAAGCCCCTTTCTGTGAAGAAGGAGGATATCTCCTTCGTTCTGGAACGAAAAGCACAATCTGAGAGCAGCTGCAGTGTAGTCAGAGGAACTGAGAGAAGGGGGTGAACAACAGGAATTCTGCAGATGCTAGAAATTCAAGCAACACACATCAAAGTTGCTGGTGAACGCAGCAGGCCAGGCAGCATCTGTAGGCAGAGGTGCAGTCGACGTTTCAGGCCGAGACCCTTCGTCAGGACTAACTGCAGGAAGAGTGAGTAAGGGATTTGAAAGTTGGAGGGGGAGGGGGAGATCCAAAATGATAGGAGAAGACAGGAGGGGGAGGGATAGAGCCAAGAGCTGGACAGGTGATTGGCAAAAGGGGATACAAGAGGATCATGGGACAGGAGGTCTGGGAAGAAAGACAAGGGGGGGGGTGACCCAGAGGATGGGCAAGAGGTATATTCAGAGGGACAGAGGGAGAAAAAGGAGAGTGAGAGAAAGAATGTGTGCATAAAAATAAGTAACAGATGGGGTACAAGGGGAGGTGAGGCATTAGCGGAAGTTAGAGAAGTTGATGTTCATGCCATCAGGTTGGAGGCTACCCAGACGGAATATAAGGTGTTGTTTCTCCAACCTGAGTGTGGCTTCATCTTTACAGTAGAGGAGGCCGTGGATAGACATGTCAGAATGGGAATGGGATGTGGAATTAAAATGTGTGGCCACTGGGAGAACATGCTTTCTCTGGCGGACAGAGCGTAGATGTTCAGCAAAGCAGTCTCCCAGTCTGCGTCGGGTCTCGGCAATATATAAAAGGCCACATCGGGAGTACCGGACGCAGTATATCACCCCAGTCGACTCACAGGTGAAGTGTTGCCTTACCTGGAAGGACTGTTTGGGGCCCTGAATGGTGGTAAGGGAGGAAGTGTAAGGGCATGTGTAGCACTTGTTCGGCTTACACGGATAAGTGCCAGGAGGGAGATCAGTGGGGAGGGATGGGGGGGACGAATGGACAAGGGAGTTGCATAGGGAGCGATCCCTGCGGAATGCAGAGAGAGGGGGGAAGGGAAAGATGTGCTTAGTGGTGGGATCCCGTTGGAGGTGGCGGAAGTTACGGAGAATAATATGTTGGACCCAGAGGCTGGTGGGGTGGTAGGTGAAGACCAGGGGAGCCCTATTCCTAGTGGGGTGGCGGGAGGATGGAGTGAGAGCAGATGTACGTGAAATGTGGGAGATGCGTTTAAGAGCAGAGTTGATAGTGGAGGAAGGGAAGCCCCTTTCTTTAAAAAAGGAAGATATCTCCCTCATCCTAGAATGAAAAGCCTCATCCTGAGAGCAGATGCGGCGGAGACGGAGGAATTGTGAGAAGGGGATGGCGTTTTTGCAAGAGACAGGGTGAGAAGAGGAATAGTCCAGATAGCTGTGAGAGTCAGTAGGCTTATAGTGACATCAGTGGACAAGTTGTCTCCAGAGACAGAGACAGAAAGATCTAGAAAGGGGAGGGAGGTGTCGGAAATGGACCAGGTAAACTTGAGGGCAGGGTGAAAGTTGGAGGCAAAGTTAATAAAGTCAACGAGTTCTGCATGCGTGCAGGAAGCAGCGCCAATGCAGTCGTCGATGTATGAAGGAAAAGTGGGGGACAGATACCAGAATAGGCACGGAACATAGATTGTTCCACAAAGCCAACAAAAAGGCAGGCATAGCTAGGACCCATACGGGTGCCCATAGCTACACCTTTAGTTTGGAGGAAGTGGGAGGAGCCAAAGGAGAAATTATTAAGAGTAAGGACTAATTCCGCTAGACGGAGCAGAGTGGTGGTAGAGGGGAACTGATTAGGTCTGGAATCCAAAAAGAAGCGTAGAGCTTTGAGACCATCCTGATGGGGGATGGAAGTATATAGGGACTGGACATCCATGGTGAAAATAAAGCGGTGGGGGCCAGGGAACTTAAAATCATCGAAAAGTTTAAGAGCGTGAGAAGTGTCACGAACATAGGTCGGAAGGGATTGAACAAGGGGGGATAAAACTGTGTCGAGGTATGCAGAAACGAGTTCGGTGGGGCAGGAGCAAGCTGAGACAATAGGTCGGCCAGGACAGGCAGGTTTGTGGATCTTGGGTAGGAGGTAGAAACGGGAAGTGTGGGGTGTGGGAACTATAAGGTTGGTAGTAGTGGATGGGAGATCCCCTGAGCGGATAAAGTCGGTGATGGTGTGGGAGACAATGGCCTGGTGCTCCTTAGTGGGGTCACGATCGAGGGGTAAATAAGAGGAGGTATCCGCGAGTTGTCGCTGTGCCTCGGCAAGGTAGAGGTCAGTACACCAGACTACAACAGCACCCCCCTTATCGGTGGGTTTAATAATAAGGTTAGGATTAGTGCCGGGGGAGTGGAGAGCAGAGCGTTCTGAAGGAGTGAGGTTGGAATGGGGACAAGGTGCGGTGAAGTCGAGACGGTTGATGTCCCGTCGGCAATCAGCGATAAAGAGATCCAGAGCAGGCAGAAGACCAGAGTGGGGTGTCCATGAAGAAGAGGAGGGTTGAAGACGGGAGAAGGGGTCATCGGTGGGGGTGGAAGAGTCCTTGCCGAAGAAGTAGGCTCGGAGACGGAGACGGCGGAAGAAAAGTTCCGCATCATGGCGAACATGGAACTCGCTGAGGTGTGGGCGAAGGGGGACAAAGGTGAGGCCCTTACTGAGAACAGAGCATTCTGCCTCCGACAGTTGAAGGTTGGAGGGGATGGTAAAGAGAAGGGGGTAGCATTTTTACAAGTAACAAGGCGGGAAGAGGTATAGTCCAGGTAGCTGTGAGAGTCAGTGGATTTATAACAGACATCGGTAGATAGACTGTCTCCAGAGACAGACAGAGAGATCAAGAAAGGGGAGCGAGGTGTCAGAAATGGACCAGGTACATTTGAGGGCATGGTGGTAAAGTTGATGAAGTCGATGAGCTACGCATGGGTGCAGGAAGCAGCACCAATGCAATCATCAATGTAGCGTAGGAAAAGTGGGAGACGGATACCAGTGTAGGCTTGGAACATCATCTGTTCCATGTAGCCAACAAGCAGCCTTTGAATGTCTTCTGGGTTGCAAAATTTGTAAAGAAGATTTGTTGAATTGTCTGTAAGTCACTAGAACAGAAACCAGGGAGTCTTTTTGTTCTGAACTGAAGAGCTAAGCGGGTTTCTCCCATCACTGACACCATTCCGATTTTCTTTTAATCAAGAAATTAATGATGAAAGTGCTACAATCCATACAGTGCATAAACTAGTCAGGAGTAACATTGGAGCATTGGTAAACTTTTAACTCTATTCATCGAATTGTCTGGGAAAACTATTTTGGAGCCAGACAGTAATTATCATTGATTGCAAAGCAGCAACATTGTTCATCCTGGAGCCAAGGTATTTTGGTTAATTTGAGCAATCATTCTCTTTGTGGTCTGTTTATTAGGAGAGGATATGAAAGATGTGACACCAAAAGCCTTGTACATTTATTTTTTCTCTTTCAATTACTGACGGGTCTCTTCATTTTCTCTCATTTGCTTATTGTCATTTATGATCTAGAATTGTGCAAATGAACCAATCAGAACTCAGGATATGTTATTGCCATGAGGGTACGGGTTTTAGAATGGACAATTAGAAAAGTGAATAGTTCTGCAGCGTGCTTTTACTTTGTTTGGTCTCAGGCAAGGTCACCAAGTCTAACTTCGGCCCTTTGTAAAAACTGCATTATTCATTCAGAACTCTTTATCAATAAGCACCACTAAGATAATAAAAAAAATTCTCAAGGACCTTCAGTTGACCATTTTCAATAAAATCATGACCAAAATATATATTTGTGGTATTGGGACATTTGGCAGATGAAGGTGTAAAAATTAAATTCAAGAATAATCAAGAAGGTGGAATTGGAGTAGTGTAGATATTTTGAAGGTATATCGGGCTTTGGAGGATTATAGAGAGCGGGATAGGGGATGGCAAGAAGGATTTGAAAACAAGTATATAGATTTTAACATCAATTACAGGGGGATCTTGTGGTTCAAGTCAAGATATACAGAGGGATCCGGCTCACTGTCTTCAGAAGTTATCAAATTATCTGTGTCAATTAATTTGTTCCAGGAGGGATGTTTGTGTCATTGATGTCATTGTAACTATTGAAATTGTATTGAATCACCTGCTGATACCTTTGAGCTTAATGGTATAAAATGTAAAATACTTTTGGGTTTGTGAGACTCTACCAATACTGTCTCCATAAGAATGCCTACTTGTGCTGAATAAAGACTTCTACATCACCAGCTGCAGTGTCTCCAGTCACTTCGATCACAGTCACAACATCTGGGAGCTTGTCTTGGTTACGTTTGTGACCCACTGTGTGGCCAGCAACGTAAGTAATCTAAGGGGATAAGTATTATTAAGAGTAGCATCCAAGCTTAGATCTGTTCAGATCAGCAACCACAGGATCACAAAGTATCAAAGAACACAGCGGATAGCTGAACTGGTAGATTTAAATGTATACTTGTGTAAAGGACCAGCTATCAGACAGCTTTTGATAGTTTAGTGAGACAGGGCCACCAGTTGCGAAAGGCAGTTACTGACCATTCGGGACGCCAGAGAGGTGCATGTACACTCATTTGGGGGGACTGTATGGTAGCATACTTGTTTGTGTGTTCTAAAAATAAGTTTGAAACTTTGGAGTAACAGCCGGTTATATAAAAAAGAATACACAAGGAGTTATGTGTTCAGTGGCACAGAAACAGAAGATTATACAGTACATATTCTGTGGTTTATTTATGCATTGATTAATTTTTATCCATTCTTTCTATTTTGCTTAATATGGGAATTAGTTTGGAGATATTTGAGGGAGAGATTATACACAGATAGATCTGTTGGGGTGGTGCATATTGAGGTCGGACAACAGCACATCGAGAATCTTGATAGCCGCAGCCAGCTCTTAACCCTGATTACCACCATTCACAAACACTTCACCCGCAGGGAGTAGCAGAACATTTTGTCTGAGCTGCCTTCACCTGAAATCGCTTGTGGAAATTCAGAATTCCAGCATAAGCCCGAAGAAATGGTTGAAATTCACCAGATACTCCCAAAAGATATACACGTGTTGGGGAAAGCAAAATGCCTGAGGAACATGTGGGACAGTGTGACCCAGGGAGTGTGGGATGGTACATGGGCATCTAGTAGGAATGCCAGCAATGAGAAGATACATCACTGCTTTAAGAGGGAAGTGAGGCAGCGACTGGGGATTAATTGGGGAATGATAATGTTAGTGGTTCAGAGAGCTGATAAGCTGCTATAGATCATGCAGAGCATGAATATCAGCATATGAGAAGTCTTCAAGTTTTGAACAATCCAAGGAGAGATGATCCAGTTTTCCTGAAAATAATGAAGGAAGGCCTGAGCTCAGCCCAGCAGGATGTTTCAGATTTATGACAGCAGTGAGATTGACCTACTCCACAATAGTATCGTGGGCTGGGGAGAGAAACCAGAGAAGGGGGAAGAAAAGTCATAAAGTGGCTGTAGTGGATGTAGCTCTTGCAAAGACACAGAGAACTTGATTTGTGTACCGGCAACCAGGATGCCTAGCAAGCGAGCACCAGAAAAGATGTAAAAGCTTTAAGATCACACACAAAATGCTTGAGGAACTCAGCAAGTCAGGCAGTAGCTATGGAAATGAATAAATAGTCAGCATTTCGGGCCAAGTCCCTTCATCAGGACTGAAAAGGAAGGGGGGAGGCACTAGAATAAAAATTGGGCAATGGAGGACAAGCTCGAATAGGTGAAGCCAGGTGGTAGGAAAGATAAAGGGCTTGGCAAGAATGAAGCTGATAGGATAGGAGAGTGGACCACAGAACGAAGGGAAGGGGAGTGGTGATAGGCAGGTGAGAAGAGATCAGAGGACAGAGTGAGGAACAGAAATAAAGGGAAAAGCAGGGAATTTTTTTAAAACTGGAATGAGAAATTGATATTCATGCCATCAGGTTGGAGGTTACCCAGATGGAATATAAGCTGTTGCTCCTGAGGGCAGCCTCATCATGGCACGAAAGGAGGTGATGGACTGACATATCAGAACTGGAATGGGAATGGGAATTAAGACGTCTGGGCACCGCTTTTCGTGGATGGAGTGGACCTGCTCTATGAGCCAGTCCCCAGTTTACAACGGGTCTCACAAATAAGGAGCAGGCTGCATCAGGAGCATAGGACACAATAGACGACCCCTGCAGATTCACAGGAGAAGTGCTGCCTCACCTGAAAGGACTGCTTGAAGCCCTGAATGGAGGTGAGGGAGGAAGGGAATGGGCAGGTGTTGCACGTGCCGCTTGCCGGGATATTTACTGGGAGAGAGATTAGTGGCGAGGGACAAATGGACAAGGGAATCACAGAGGAAGTGATCCCTGTGGAAAGTAGAGCAAGGAGGAGGTAAAGATACGTTTCATGGTAGGATCCCTTTGGAAGGGTAAAGATGATATAGAAACATAGAAACATAGAAAACCTACAGCACAATACAGGTCCTTCAGCCCACAATGCTGTGCCAAACATGTACTTACTTTAGAAATTACCTAGCTTTTATTTTCCTAAGCTATATGTAGCTATCCAGCAGTCTCTTAAAAGACCCTATTGTATCCGCCTCCACCACTGCCGCCGGCAGCCCATTCCACGCACTCACCACTCTCTGTGTAAAAAAACCTACCCCTGACATCTCCTCTGTACCTACTTCCAATCACCTTAAAACTATGCCCTCTCATGTTAACTATTTCAGCCCTGGGAGAAAGCCTCTGACTAGCCACACGATCAATGCCTCTCATCATCTTAGACACATACAGCTGTGTTACAGCTGTGGCCTATCACACTATCATTGGAGGCAGTGTCCTGAAAAGAGAGAAAGGGGTGAAAGTCACCCTCAAAACAGGCAGAAAGGACAGCAGTGGTTTCTCTGGCCTACCAGATCATAGAGCTATTGAGGTCAACATCCAAGTCAGACCATCACCTTATGGCAGCCTCCAGTGACAATACCAGTCTCCCATGGATATATACAAGAAGTTTCTAGGGGGGCCAGCAATGTGACATATTAGTGGACACAGGGTCGTCAGTATTGATAAGTGATCTACCCTCACCCATGACTGGAGAGTTGATTTACATTGCCAGTGAAGGAGATGAAACAACGAGGACAGAGCGACGTGAGCCTCAAGTACTTGAGATTGATGGTGTGCAGCTTCCTGCAAATTTCTGGCTGTTCATGAACAATGAGAGTACAGTCCTGGGGATAGACACATGTATCATAGACTCAGATATGGTACAAATAACATGGACAAAGCAGAAACAGGGAATATGTGTGAACCCCAGAGCAGAAAATATCAAAGTTCAAAGTTCAAAGCTGAAAGCAAATTTATTGTCAAAGTACTTATATGTCACCAAATAAATCCTGAGATTCATTTTCTTGCAGGCATTCACAGTAAATACAAGAAACACAATCGAATCAGTGAAAGGCCACATGCAAGATGGACAGACAACTAATGAACAAGAGACAGCAAACAATGCAATACAAAAGAAAGAAAAAACAGAAATAATATTAATAATAAATAAATAATCAATAAATATCGAGAACATGAGATAAAGAGTCCTTGTGATTCACAGAGAGACAGGAGCCCCAAAGCAGCGATAGGACACAGGACAATGTGCACGAATCAAGAGTAGGGGCCACACACAGACAAAAAGTTTTAGAAGAAGAGCGACTGCCTGCAGAGGTAGCAGCATTTAAAGTAAGGATCATCAGAAAGGGGAGAATAAGGAACAGAAAAGGAATGAGTGGGCAGTTCAGATGGCAAAGAGAGAAGAGGAGCACGTGTCAACAGAAAATGGAAGTGTGGTGGCAGAAGCTACTGGAGCCAATTTAGTAAGATTTTTGTAGATGTGAATCACCACTGTAGCTAAATTAACACTTTGAGGGACTGAGCAAAAGAACAGCAACATATTGCTGATCAGAGGGAGCCTGAGGGAGAGACAATAGTCCTCTCACAGCCGGGCAACCAAGTCATTGCACAGGAGCTGCCTGCAGAGGCAGAGTTTGCTCCCAGGTGGGTAGGTGGTGCATCTGACAAATGACACTTGTGTTTGTGTATAGACCCAGCGAGGCTGCCAGCGGAAACACTAGACTCAGGTTAAACTGTATCACTCACCTTGTCGCCCTCACAGACAGAACAAGGGATCAAGTCCACCCATGAACAGTGTTGTTGCAGAGGATGTAAGTGATGAACACCAGTCTGCTACTTCATATCTGACCACACCTAGTGGATGGAAACGCGAATGCAGAAACACAAGAGAGAGTGCGTCAGCAAACCATGAATAAAGTTTAACGGTATCGGTACTTTAAAAGGAAGGCTGCTTCTTGGAGGTAGCTGATTAGTTACATCGATTTGAGTAGAAAGGTAACCAGGAACTAGATGGGAAGGGTTCCGAGCTACAGCAGAGATATTGAGTTCCACAAGCTCGATGGTAGGGCAGACCAAGAAGGAAAAGAAATTGCGCTGAGCATCCGAAGGCAGCCTGGAATGTGAGCGGACACCAAAGAGCTATTAGTGGTCGGGCTAGCGATCGATAGGTCATATCAGGAAGAGGTGTCTCCAGGGTGAGGTCCTTTCAGCCATTCAAAATAGAGACCACCCCAAACCCTCCAGTAGATCAGCCCAAGGGACTGAGAGACCTGTTGTCGGATTATTCTGTCATGGCATGAAATGTGAACTGTTGCTTGTGAACCTGATAAAAATTTCCCTTGTTGGCGCCCCTGCGCACAGAGTAACTACTGATAGCCAGTACTGAGCTTTAGCCTTCAGAAGTTGAAGGGGCAAAGATAAAGATATGATTAAACTGCAATGGGCCGGCAGGGAAGGAGGCTCGATGCTCATGAATGACAAAGGTGTATTTTAAAACTGGTAGAAATCAAGAAGGCAAGCAAGTCCAAGAAGAGGATGTGATCACATTCCTGGACTGTTTTATTGTCATCTCTGCTTAAATCAATTAGGGAGGATGGTGTAGATTAGAGGTTCCCAACCTAGGGTCCACGGACCCCTTGGTTAATGGTAAGGTTCCATGGCATTAAAAAAAGGTTGGGAACTCCTGGTGTCCTGGTGTTGATGCACATCGGGATATGATAGGTTAGCAATTGTGAAAGAGATCTGAAATGAAGGGCAGTTTTGCGGCTTTACTTAATTAGATCCTTCTTAAAGTTTGGCCTTCCTGGGACAGATTTTTGTCCATAGGACAAGAGGATGGTATGATAGAGAATATTCTGGAGTTATCTGAATATAACAGATATTAATTCAAACAAGAGCCAGTCTTCAGTACTTAAAATGGCTTATAAATTGCAAGCAGCAAATTAAAAAGACCATAAGACCATAAGACATAGGAACAGAATTAGGCTATCTGGTCCATCAAGTGTTATCCTCTTTTTCTATCTCCTCCTCAACCCTAGTTCCTGGCCTTCTCCCGTACCCTTTGATACCATGTCCAATCAAGAACCTATCAATCTCTGCTTTAAATACACCCAACGACCTGGCCTCCACAGCTGTATGTGGCAACAAATTCCACAAATTCACCATCCTTTGGCTAAAGAAATTTCTCTGCATCTCTGTTTTGAAAGGGTGCCCCTCTAACCTGAGGCTGTGCCCTCTAGTCTGAGACTCTCTCACCATGGGAAACATCCTTTCCACATTTACTCTGTCTAGGCCTTTCAACATTCAAAAAGTTTCAATGAGATCCCCCCTCATCCTTCTGAATTCCAGTGAGTACCGACCCAGAGCCATCAAACGTTCCTCGCATGTTAACAACTTCATTCCTGGAATCATCCTTGCATGCCTTTGCACTGTCTGTGAAACACAGACTGGCCCACAGACCAAGAGATACTGTTTGCAAAATGGTGACCATGAGACATTCATATATGCTTCAGCCAAATGTTAAGACAGTGGGGTTGTGTTAATTGACCAGCATCAAACCAGGCAACATGGCTAAGTTATTTGCACCATTGTGACTTGAGTTCAAGCTGGCAGACCAGAATGATGTTGTTGCTTGGCATATCAAACATGGTCACAGGTATAGTTAAAATCAATTGCTGATCTACTGTGAACTCAGAGAGCGAGCTCGCACAGTCATTTTGGGTGTCTGGCTCTCTATCTTCAGAAGTTATCAAAATATCTATGTCAATTAGTTTGCCCAGGCAGGGGTATTTGGACATTCAGAGTTGTATCCCACTGTTGATATGTAATTCAAAGGAAGCATTGTCAACCCAAAATAATGAAGTAAACAATGTCTTTGTAGCTATTGAAACTGTATTGAGTCACCTGCTGATACCTTTGATCTTACGGGTATAAACGATACCATATTTTTGGCTTTGTGAGGCTCTACTATGAGTGTCTCCATAAGAATATCTGCTTGTGTTGAATAAAGAATTCTATAAAACCAGGTTCAGTGCCTCGCTGGTGATTTTGATCACAGTCACCACGTCGTCAACCATCTCAGAATCACATAAATAAAACAGAAGACATCTGCTATCCTAAAGGATTACCTCAGAAGAAGGATCAGAATTGGTGCAGGTTCCACTAGAGCCTTGATAGTAAAGCTCTTGGTTAGTTCTGTTTGGCCCCTCCTATGCTCACATCCCATCATCACTTCATCAAACCTTTGTAACCTTCTCCAACCAGACAACAATCAGAGAGCCCTGACTTACTTCAGCAACAGCTCTATTGCATATTTATATTTTCCTCCATCACAAGTCTTAGCCAACTAAGCCTCAAATTCTTGAATTTCCTCTCCAAGTTTCCCTATCTGTCACTTTTCTAATTAGAGATGCTCCTTCAGCCATTCCTGATCATTTACCTAAACCTCTCCTCCTTTGGATTTGCATCAACTTTTGCTTATCAACAAATCTACTAAAAAACATTATGATGTTTGCTAGTGCATATTATGGACTTAGGGTGTAGAGCAAAACATTAAATCCAGCAGGCTAACTTCAGCCACCGATCTTTGATCTGAAAATGAACTGTAGATTAAATATAAAATGCAGCTCTGGACAATGGGTTTCTGAGAGCCGTTAATCGCAGTTAATTGGAAGACCAGCCAATGCTGATTTAACATTCATTTGGGATTCTGTAGGGTGGGTGTGAAGAAGGAGGTGTGAAATTCATACGTAATTCAAAGGAACCATTGTAGATACGCTGTAAATACAGAATTGTCCTCTGATCTTTAGCATATAAAATGTCATGTAATGTTGGGTTGGTCAGGTCTCTTCCTCTGAAAGGATCTCAACATAATGCCTGCTTTGCTGCTGGGACTGCTAGTCATTGCAACTCCGTGAATTTATTCGAGGTCCGATGGAAATGTGGTACACTGATGTGATTATTTTACAGTGTGAGGCCTCAAAACAGGTGGAAAGAAAGCTTGAAGATCAAAAGCTTCTTTTAGAACAACTGCCTAATTATGAGAATACCAAAACTCAAACCACTCCTTCAGTCATCAACTGAAAATCTGGTCTCACATGAATCTAAAAAGCTTTTCCAACTTTGAGTGCATTTCGTTCTGTTCAAAACATGCAACAAAGCTTATCTTGTCTCTTTATCAGAAGCAGGAATCAAACTGAACACTGAACAAAATGCTAAATGAATACTTATCGAAAATCATATCAGCAAGATGTCACTCTCCAGGGACACTGACCAGCTACAGTGATGGACTGCACGTCTTTCACATTTTTTAAATGCGTCTTCTAATGATTACAAAGAAAGTAGCCAGCAATTTGCCTGCAATTCTTGCTGCAATGGGATGTGAAAGTCTGTACATCACATTCTGGCAGATGCTCTTTCAACCCCCTGAGGGAATCTAAGATATACAATGAATGTTAATTTTTTCCCATGTTTGCTCAGTGATAAAGGGTGACAATCATTTCTTCTTGTTACAGGATTGTTATTCACGGATAATTATTCTGTCTCTGAACGTTGTAACATGATCCATAGCCTTGTTCTATTCATTTTATTAATTAGACACTATATAGATGCAGCTGAAAGGATTATCTGTTTGATTATCAGTCTGATATATACATTACTGTGCAGAAGTCTTAGGCACATATATATAGCTAGTGTGCCTAAGAATTTTGCACTGTACTGTATTTGTTAACATGGAGTGGAAGTACTGAGAAGGAATGCCAGGGTGGAGGGTTGGCATGGGTACAGACACGCCCACCCCTGAGACACTAGGCAAGGTCATTTGATTCCAAACAATTGGTTTATTGATCATTACAAAATGTCTCTCTGATGCTCCCCTCTACCTTCCCTTTCCCCAACCATGATTCCCCTCTCTCTGTTACCTTCCCATTCCCTGTCCACAATAGAGACCCATATCAGTATCAGGTTTATCATGTGTCACTCATAATAATGTTTGGGTGTTTTTGATTTGCTTTTTAGCTCATTTGTCACAACATTGTGGGCCAAATGGCCTGTTCTGTGCTGTACTCTTCTATGTTCTATGTTCGGGGGCTCACCACAGGGCTAAAAACGCTGACTGGGAAAACAAAATTGCTACGGAAACAGCAATGAAGAATCTTTCTACATCTGTGCGCAATGGTATTCCTCAGTCTCCACCTGGGACTTGCATGACTGACAGTAATGAAAACCAAGAGGAAGCTACTGACACGATTCTGTGGAATTCTTTGCCACAGGCAGCTGTGGAGGCCAAGTCTTTATGTATACTTAAGGCAGAGGTTGATAGATTCTCGATTGGTTAGGGCATGAAGGGATGTGGGGAAAAGGCAGGAAATTGGAGCTGAGAGCAAAATTAGTCATGATGAAATGGTGGAGCAGAACTCGATGGGACAAATGGCCTAATTATGCTCCTATATCTTACAGTCTTAAGGTCTTATCATGAAAGAAGTCTTGAACCATTGCCAAAGATGGAGGACCTCCATTGCTGTCCTAAATGCCAGCGGCATGACAGGCAGTAAGTAAGTAGCAAGTATTGAAGCACCAAAACAATGATTTACTACTTCAATACCCTGTGATCTCCGTCTCAGAGGCTGATGTTAGGCTTTCTTTAAAGAGAGTGAACCTTTGCAAGTTGGAAAGTCCAGATGGTGTACCCGGTAAGGCTCTGAAAACCTGTGCCAACCAACTGGTGGGAGTATTCAGGGACATTTTCAACCTCTCACTGCTATGGGCAGAAGTTCCCACTTGCTTCAAAAAGCAGCAATTATACCAGTACCTAAGAAGAATAATGTGAGTTGCCTTAATGACTATAGCCTGGTAACACTCACATCTACAGTGATGAAATGCTTTGAGAGGTTGGTCATGACTAGACTGAACTCCTGCCTCAGCAAGGACCTGGACACATTGCAATTTGCCTATTGTCGCAATAGGACAATGGCAGATGCAATCTCAGTGGCTCTCCACACGGCTTAGACCACCTGGACAACACAAACGTCTATGTCAGGATGCTGTTCATCAAGATTTAATACCATCATTCCCACAATCCTGATTAAGAAGTTGTAGAACCTCAGTCTCTGTACCTCTCTCTGCAATTGGACCCTTGAATTCCTAACCGGAAAACTACAATCTGTGTGGATTGGTGAGAACACATCCTCCTCGCTGACGATCAACCGTGCTGCACCTCAGTCGTGTGTTCTTAGCCCACTGCTCTGCTCTCTATATACCCATGACACTGTGACTAGGCATAGCTCAAATGCCATCTTTAAATTTGCTGATGATACAACCATTGTTGCTAGAATCTCAGGTGGTGATGAGAGGGCATACAGGAGTGAGATATGCCAACTAGTGGAATGGTGCCACAGCAACAACCTGGCACTCAACGTCAGTAAGTCGGAAGAGCTGATTGTGAACTTGTGGAAGGGTAAGATGAAGGAACACATACAAATCCTCATAGAGGGATCAGAAGTGGAGAGAGTGAGCAGTTTCAAGTTCCTGGATGTCAAGATCTCTGAGGATCTAACCTGGTCCCAACATATTGATGTAGTAAAGAAGGCAAGACAGTGGCTATACTTTCTTAGGAGTTTGAATAAATTTGGTATGTCAGCAAATACACTCAAAAACTTCTATAGTTGTACCATGGAGAGCATTCTGACAGGCTGCATCACGGTCTAGTATGGGGAAAGCGGGCTACTGCACAGGACCGAAAGAAGCTGCAGACGGTAGTAAATTTAGTCAGCTCCATCTTGGGTACTAGCCTACAAAGTACCCAGGAGATCTTCAAGGAATGGTGTCTCAGAAAGGACCTCCAGCACCCACGGCATGCCTTTTCTCAATGTTACCATCAGGTAGGAGATACAGAAGCCTGAAGGCACACACTCAGCGATTCAGGAACAGCTTCTTCCCCTCTGCCATCCAATTCCTAAATGGACATTGAACCTTTGGACACTACCTCACTTATTTTTAATATATAGTATTTCTGTTTTTTGCACGATTTTTAATCTATTCAATATACATATACTGTAGAAAGTATACAAAATAAGACTTGTTTTTTTATTTATTATGATTATTTTTTTCTTCTATATTATGTATTACATTGAACTTCTGCTAATAAATTAACTAATTTCACGTCACATGCCGGGGATAATACATCTGATTCTGCTCCTTAATTTCTTGATTAAATGCAATGCTCTCTTTGGAATCAAGGACGATATTTGCATCCTTGGCCTCATTTAAGTATCACTATGCAGTGTGATGCTATCAAAATAATGTGACTGACTGAGGTGTTTATTTAATGTTTGCTTCCCTCCTGTTCATTGATCGAAGCCGCCAGAACTTCCAATCTCTTGTGGATGAAGATATTAAAGTCTTTTTACATTTAGAGATCTTGCTGTTCCTAGTACTGAACAACCTCTCCAAGTACATACAACTGGAGTATTGATTTTAATAGATATTCCACTAATCATTGGGTACATGTTTGGGCACATTCTGGAATTAGAGTATGTAACTAATATTAACTTCAGCAGCAACCAATCTTCAGACCAGAATAAGGATTGTAGATTGAATTTAAAATGCAGCCCTGAACAATAGTTTTCCTAGAGCTGTGGTCTGGAGTTGACTGAAGAGAAAAAAAGTGGGTGCAGTTACTATTGCAAGGGAGAAGGTACTCAAAAATCTGAAAGTCCTAAGGGTACATAAGTCACCCAGACCAGATGAACTGCACCCTAGGGTTCTGAGATAGTGGTAGAGATTGTGGAGGCATTAGTAATGACCTTTCAAAAATCATTGGACTCTGGAATGGTCTATGGAAAAGCTTGCTGTCAATGTTTTGGACCGAGACCCTACAGCATTTTGTGTAGGACTTTGGCATGCTGCCAGAGGACTGGAAAATTGCAAATGTCACTCCACTCTTTAAGACAGGAGGAAGGCAGGAGAAAGGAAATTATAGACCAGTTACCTGACATCAGTGGTTGGGAAGTTGTTGGATGCAATTGTTAAGGATGAGGTTATGGAATACTTGGTGACACAGGACAAGATAGGACAAAGTCAACATGGTTTCCTGAAGGGAAAATCTTGCCTGAGGAACCTGTTGGAATTCTTTGAGGAGATTACAAGTAGGATAGATAAAGGGGGTGCATTAGATGTTGTACATTTGGACTTTCAGAAGGCCAAGGAATGAGTCTGAGGAGGCGAAATAATGATCAGCCATGATCGAATGGCAGAGCAGACTCAATGGGCCAAATAGCTTAATTCTGCTCCTATGTGATATGGTCTTCTGGTCTTTTGATCCCTGATAAGGACTAGCTCATGGACCTCTGGTTTCCTTCTCCTGCAGTCAATAATCAGCGCCTTGATCATGGAATATAAAGCATCTTTCGTAACTTTGGGATATCTGCAGCTCACCACAACTGTTAAATTGTTGTCATGAGGGAAAAGACTTGAGAAGAAGTTACTTGCTCATGAACTTAATAAATAAAACTTATTCACTGGAAAAAGAATGAAACATTTTTCAGCAGTGAAATCATTAGATGTCTAACATTGGTAAATACAAGAAGTCTAGTATATCTTGTTTCATGAAGACTAAGGGAATTGTTACATTTGTCAGAGCCTGACTATCCTTTGTGGCAGAGATGGCACCCCATAGTGATTAGTATTTGGGCGAGCTTGAGACCACTACTCTCATAACTGCTTAAAGAACCTGTCTGCATTCTTCCTTGCACCTTATCAACTTTTTCATGACTCCCAGCTCAATCAATTAATGATTAATAAAAATCTTCAGCATTACCCAGATCTTACATCATTGGCAATGGTCCCCCAAGTAAACTCACTGATGTCAGATGGGGCCTGATGCAAATACTCATAATTGCACTTTAGCTGAATAGATAGGGCATATTTTCCACCTTAACAAGTATGCCTAATTTCTGAATTGAGTGAAAATTCAAAACGATCCGAAAATTGCACAAATATCAAATACTGCTTTCAAATCCTATTCAATTTTTCAACCCACACAAATTATCAAAGCAGGAGATCAGGGATCTACGTAGACAGATACTACTATATACTAAAGTATTTAGAAATGAAATTAAAGCAACACAGACTGATTTATTCATGTGAATGAGTGAAAGTTATGGCTTAATGCAACAGTATGAAAAAATTAGAATACCTGTATTTGATATATTTTTCACTTCAAGCAGCATTTATTCAAACAGTGTTAACAACAAGGTATAAACCATATTTTGGATTTGATTGATGATAGTCTCAACATCAGCATTAATAAGAAAGCCAGACTATGAAAGCAACAGGTTTTTAAATTTTGCTAATGATCATGAGTAACATATTTATTGTGAAAGGCTCATTTATTTACCATGGAAAAGATGGGTGTCATTATTGGGCTCTGAATGGAGGGTTTGTATTATTTATTTATTTGTTTATTGAGATACAGTGTGGAATATGCTGTTCTGGCCCTTTGAGCCGTGCCACCAACAATTTCCCGACTTAATCCTAGCCTAGTTGGGAACTCTCTTCTCGTCTCAGTCTCGAAAACGTGTCTCAACTCCAACTCAGATACTCCAGCACTTGGGTCCTTACTATCCTCGCCCAGGCCTCTTGTCACATACAGATCACATACCTAAATAGTATCTACACATTAAGCACCCCAAAGTTTGGTGCCCAGTACCTTGGGTCCTGTCACAATGTATTCAGTCTGCAACTGTCCATTGTTTCTGTTGTTACATGCTCAAGGAGATCTGTTTTTTTTTGTGAGAATGCTGTAATGGTCTTTTGGAGGTGACCTGATGTGATTTTCCCGCCGTTGTGAGGTCACGTGATGACATGTGCCCCGTGACTATATAAGGGTCGACTCAGGTGATGCAGTAGGTTTTGAGTTTGTTGATTTCCAGGTAGAACGTGTTGTGCCTCCGTTTCTGTTGCGTGTTTGCTTTTGTGACGCAGTTTCATTTTTAAAACGGAAGGTGTGTTCTCTTACAAGATATTGTATTTGAGCTGGAAATTTGTGGCTGGAAGTGCCAATTTACTCAATTCCGACAATTTTGAAGGGAGAGTGAAGAATTCATCGAAATGAAGGATCGAGAGAAGTCAGCATTGTTTGGCAGTTTAATAAAGGATCGACCTTATTGAGTCGTCGTTGAAGAGAACCCGCATTGAGATAACTCTTGCAATAGCGCAATGAGTTCATGCACAAAGGCTCTCTCTCTCTAAAAGGAATTTAAGGTCAGTCGATTTAAACTGTTTATTTTCGACATCGGGAATCCTGTGGACAGAACCTGCAGTAAAGGTGCGTCGGGGAAGAAATCTTTCTCCAGAGAAGTCTCTCCCAATTGAATGTGTAAAACTGTTGGACTTTCGAAGCTATCGCTTTAAGAACTGGTTCCGCATTTAACGCTTTAAGAACCAGAGCTGAGTGGAGTTGATGAACAGCTGCGCACCTGTTTAACCTCCGGTTAAAGGTTTCCTTTGGTTTTTTTTTTCCTTATCATTTATACATGTTTAATAAATGTTCGATTGTTTTCATAAAACCTGTCTTGATTAATATTCATTGTTGCCGGTTACGTAACACTGTTATCATTGGTGGTCCAAGGTTGGCCTCTGGATGTGATGCACCATCAATAGCTCCAAAAGACTGGAAGTAGAGTAAATACTGAAAGGCTTTTATTAGCAGTAAAATGTGACCTCCACCATGCTGAGAAACAGTCCCTGGACTGAGAGGAGGAGCAGGGGTCTGTGGAAGGAACCACAGGAGCAGTCAGCAGAGGGGCGTGTCCAGACAGGTAACCCAGTTACAACATATATCTATAGTTTACCACAGGGTGATAGGGTAATCTACTGACTACATTCTGCAAACCCAAGGGCATTGGAGCACAAGCCTACAATGAGTGCTTTACTGCCTTTACGAAGTGTGATGGAGCAGAGCACCATCATACAGAATCCTTCCTCTTTTTACTGAGTGGTCATCAAGAATCGTGTTAATATGTGGCAGGCTTTGGCATAGTGAGGACTCAGAATTCATCACAAGATATATTGTGTATGCTTTTTGAACACAAGGAAAGAAGGAAGCGGATGACATGCATCAGGTCTAACTTACGTTGGTGAGATTAGATTTCAATGCTAAACATTTCACCTCCAAATATCTACTGCAGACTCATGTCACAATTAGGTGGCAAAAGTTAATCCATCCTCAAAAGATTAGTTCAGAGATGCTAACTCAAAAAGTATGAACAGATTTAAAATGCTGAATATTGAACCAGG
Organism: Mobula hypostoma; assembly: GCF_963921235.1. Classification (NCBI taxonomy): domain Eukaryota; kingdom Metazoa; phylum Chordata; class Chondrichthyes; order Myliobatiformes; family Myliobatidae; genus Mobula; species Mobula hypostoma. The sequence goes on from NC_086116.1 coordinate 30,902,215, forward strand.
CAAAAAGAAGTCAATAAATGGAGAACTCCTGTTTACCGATCAATATAATCTCAATAATTGCTATCAATTCCTGTAGTTTTTTTTATAATTACATTCTATCCATTGATAAATACTACTGGTATATTGGGATCTGGGTGTGGGTGACAGGTTGAAGACTAAAGGAGGTATAAGATGTTCCTTCCCTCTGCTAGCCCGCAGATCACCCCTGGGTGAGGTGTAGCACCTCACTAGTCCCCCCTCCCCCCACCCCACACTCAGGGTCATGTGAAGCCATGGGAACAGGTGGTGGATAGAAACCTAGAAACATAGAAAACCTATAGCGCAATACAGGCCCTTCGGCCCACAAAGCTGTGCCGAACATGTCCTTACCTTAGAAATTACCTAGGGTTACACATAGCCCTCTATTTTTCTGAGCTCCATGTACCTATCCAGGAGGCTCTTAAAAGACCTTATCGTATCCACCTCCACCACCATCGCTGGCAGCCCATTCCATACACTCACTACTCTCTGCGTAAAAAACTTACCCCTGACATCTCCTCTTTACCTACTTCCAAGCACCTTAAAACTGTGCCCTCTCATGCTGGCCATTTAAGCCCTGTGAAAAAGCATCTGACTATCCACATAATCAATGCCTCTCATCATCTTATACACCTCTATCAGGTCACCTCTCATCCTCCGTCACTCCAAGGAAAAAAGGCCAAGTTCACTCAATCTATTCTCATAAGGCATGATCCCCAATCCAGGCAACATCCTTGTAAGTCTCCTCTGCACCCTTTCTATGGTTTCTACATCCTTCCTATAGTGAGACAACAGAACTGAGCACAGTACTCCAATTGGGGTCTGACCAGGGTCCTATATGGCTGCAACATTACCTCTCGGCTCCAAGGTTCAATTCCACAATAGATGAAGGCCAATACACAGTATGCCTTCTTAACCACAGAGTCAACCTGTGCATCAGCTTTCAGTGTCCTATGGACTCGGATCCCAAGATTCCTTTGATCACTTTGATCACACTGCCAAGAGTCTTACCATTAATACTATATTCTGTCATCATATTTGACCTACCAAAATGGACCATCTCACACTTATCTGGGTTGAACTCCATCTGCCACTTCTCAGCCCAGTTTTGCATCCTTTCAATGTCCCACTGTAACCTCTGACAGCCCTCCACACTATCCACAACACCCCCAACCTTTGTGTCATCAGCAAATTTACTAACCCATCCCTCCAGTTTCTCATCCAGGTAATTTATAAAAATCACGGAGTAGGGGTCCCAGAACAGATCCCTGAGACACACCACTGGTGACCGCCCTCTATGCAGAATATGATCCGTCTACAGCCAGGTTTTGCCTTCTGTGGGCAAGCCAGTTCTGGATCCACAAAGCAATGTCCCCTTGGATCCCATGCCTCTTTACTTTCTCAATAAGCCTTGCATAGGGTACCTTGTCAAATGCCTTGCTGATATCCATATACACTATATCTACTGCTCAACCTTCATCAGTGTGTTTAATCACATCCTCAAAAAATTCAATCAGGCTCGTAAGGCACGACCTGCCCTTGACAAAACTATTCTTAATCATATTATACCTCTCCAAATGTTCATAGATCCTGCCTCTCAGGATCTTCTCCATTTACTTACCAACCACTGAAGTAAAACTCACTGGTGTATAATTTCCTGGGGTATCTCTACTCCCTTTCTTGAATAAGGAAACAACATCCACAAACCTCCAATCCTCCGGAACCTCTCCTGTCCTCATTGATGATGCAAAGATCATCACCAGAGGCTCAGCAATCTCCTCTCTCGCTTCCCACAGTAGCCTGGGGTACATTTCATCCAGTCCCGGTGACTTATCCAACTTGATGCTTTCCAAAAGCTCCAGCACATCCTCTTTCTTAATATCCACATGCTCAAGCTTTTCAGTCCGCTGTAAGTCATCCTTATAATTGCGAAGATCCTTTTCTGTAGTGAATAATGAATCAAAGTACTCATTAATTACCTCTGCTATCTCCTCCAGTTCCATACACACTTTTCCACTGTCACACTTGATTGGTCCTATTTTCTCACGTCTTATCCTTTTGCTCTTCACATACTTGTAGAATGCCTTGGGGTGTTTTCCTTAATCCTGTCCACCAAGGCCTTCCTATGTCCCCTTCTGGCTCTCCTAATTTCTTTCTTAAGCTCCTTCCTGCCAGCCTTATAATCTTCTAGATCTCTATCATTACCTAGTTTTTTGAACATTTCGTCAGCTCTTCTTTTCTTCTTGACTAGATTTACAACAGCCTTTGTACACCACGGTTCCTGTACCCTACCATCCTTTCCGTCTCATTGGAATGTACCTATGCAGAACTCCACGCAAATATCCCCTGAACATTTGCCACATTTCTTCCGTACATTTCCCTGAGAACATCTGTTTCCAATTTATGCTTCCAAGTTCCTGCCTGATAGCCTCAGAGCTCCCCTTACTCCAATTAAATGCTTTCCTAATTTGTCTGTTCCCATTCCTCTCCAATGCTACGGTAAAGGAGATTGAATTGTGATCGCTATCTCCAAAAAGCTCTCCCACTGAGAGGTCTGAGACCTGACCAAGTTCATTTCCCAATACCAGATCAAGTACAGCCTCTCTTCTTGTAGGCTTATCTATATATTGCGTCAAGAAACATTCTTCAACACACCCAACAAACTCCACTCCATCTAAACCCCTCACTCTAGGGACATGCCAATCTATATTTGGGAAATTAACATCTCCCACCACAACAACCCTGTTATTATTACACCTTTCCAGAATCTGTCTCCCTATCTGCTCCTGGATGTCCCTGTTACTATTGGGTGGTCTATAAAACACACCCAGTAGAGTTATTGACCCTCTTCCTGTTCCTAACTTCCACCCACAGAGACTCCATAGACAATCCCTCCATGTCTTCCTCCTTTTCTGCAGCCGTGACACTATCTCTGATCAACAGGGCCACGCCCCCACCTCTTTTGCCTCCCTCCCTGTCGTCTCTGAAACTAAAGCCTGCCATTCTAAGTAACCATTCCTACCCCTGAGCCATCCAAATCTCTGTAATGGCCACAATATCATAGCTCCAAGTACTGATCCACGCTCTAATCTCATCTGCTTTGTTCATAAATCTCCTTGCATTAAAATAGAAACATCTCAAACCACCTGTCTGAGTGCGTCCCTTCTCTATCACCTGCCTATCCTCCCTCTCACACTGTCTCCAAGCTTTCTCTATTTGTGAGCCGACCGCCTCTTCCTCTGTCTCTTCAGTTTGGTTCTCACCCCCCAGCAATCCCAGTTTAAACTCTCCCCAATAGCCATAGTAATTCTATTGGTCGTATGAGCAGCTGGTACATATCACAAGCCCTAGTTATGCAATCACTGATGCCAGTCAGGCAATCTCTGAAGATGTCTGGGGTCACCTGTCTTGTAAAGATACTGCTCAGAAGAAGGCAATGGTAAACCACTTCCGTAGAGAAATTTGCCAAGAACAAGACCATGATTGTTCACATTATACGACACGGCACATAACGATGATGATGAATTTCAATGAGTAAGGCAGAGATCAACTTTGCATAGCTTCATAATATTATTATGTGCATGAACAATTCTGGAAGAATGTCAGCCATGCTAAGCTGAATCATATCCTGACGAGTTTCCGGATATGTGGATCTTGAAGAAGAAATCACTACTATTGCAGCAAGGCATGCATTATAAAACTTCTATGTAAAATTTGAGGAAAAAAAACACATCCAGACAGATCCAATTTCCAAATATGGAACAAAAATGTTTTGAATAATGACTGTTTCTATGTTCTTTGGAAACTTAAAACATATTGTTCAATACTTATAAAAGAAAAGTATTACTTTGATTTAAAAGGAGTGAGAAACTAAGTTTCAAGGAACCTGAAATTGTAGATGATGCTGACTTGACTACTGGCTTGTGGAATTTGGTGCATTCACTAACTTCTGGGCAGGAGCAATCAGAGACTTCATTCTATTGATTAAGATATTTTAGTCATCCCATCATTTACTCAAGTGGAGGAGATCACTTCATAGTTCACTTTTCAGTCATTTTTCCAAGATCAAGTGGTCACACAAGAAATCTAAAACATTACAACAGTCACACCATTTGGAGATTCAAATCCAACATACAAAAAAAACTTTTAACAAAGTACATATATGTCACCATATACAACCCTGAGATTAATTCTTTTGTGGACATACTCAATAATCCATAATAGAATAAATGAAAGACTACACCAAATTTCCTTTTGTAACAATATTAGAAAATAGAAGAATTCAGTTTAGGGACAGGCCCTTCAAACCATATGTCCGAGCTAACCAATTATGCCATTGTAAACTAATCCTAGCTGTTACACATGGCCTGTATCCATCCGTTCCGTGCCTGTTCATGTCTGCATCTAAATGATTCTTAAATGTTGTTTTTGTATCTGTTTCCACCACCTCTCTTAGCAGAGTTTCCAGGCACCTTTCATTCTCTGTGTAAGTAAAAGACTAACCTTATAAATATCTCCTTTAAACCTCCCCCTCTCACCTTCAAACTATATTTTGTGGTATTTGGCGCTTCCAAGCTGGGACTATTTATCATATTCATTCATACCTCTCATAATCTTTCATAGGTGGCAGGATGGAGATATGTCTCTACCAAAGGAGGTGTAATGCGCTCCTCCCCTCTGCTAGCCTGCAGGTCACCCTGGGGCAAGGTACAGCACCTGCTTAATCCCCCCCCCCCCGATTAGGGTCACATGAAGCCATGAGAGCAGGTGGTGGATGGTCGTATGAGTAGCTGGTGCATAATCACAAACCCTGGTTATGTGACCACTGACACCAGGCAGACAATCTCTGAAGAGTATTGATGATGGTTGGGGTCACTCATCTTGTAAAGACACTGCCCTGGACTGGCAATGTCAAACCACTTCTGTAGAAAAGTTTGTTAAGAACAATCATGGTCATGAAAATCCATGTCATAGCACAAGGTACATAACGAATGAACAAAATCAATCCTATCATGGCTGGTCACATAGTTCACCAATCACCTTCTCTGATAATTTACTTACTCTGAACCAAACTAGTTCTTTATATAATTATGTGTATAATTATATACACATTATTTTAAATTCTATGTATGACTCACTAGCCTATAATTTGATGAGTTCAAAAGTCAAGTGGTTTTGTTCCGTCTTTATAAAGCACTGTTAAGTCCACATCTGGAGTATTGCATAGAGTTCTGGTCACCCCACTGTAGGAAGGATGTTGAGGCTTTGGAGAGGGGTCAGAGGAGGTTTACCAGGGTACTGCCTGATTTAGAGGGTGTGTGCTATCATGAGAGGCTGGACAAACTTGGGTTGTTTCCTCTAGAGCACCGGAGACTGAGGGAAGATCTAATGAAGGTTTTATAAGATCATGAAAGGCACAGATAGAGTAGAAAGGGACCATCTGTTTCCCAAGGTAGAAATATCTAATACAGAGGGCATGCATTGAAGGTAGGAGGGGGGTAGTTTTTCACTCAGCATGGTGGATGCCTGGAATGCGCTGCCTCATATGGTGGTAGAGGCAAATGCATCAGAGGCTTTTTAGAGACGTTTACATTGGCACATGAATATGAGGAAGATGGAGGGATATGGACGTTGTTTAGGTAGGAGAATTAGCTTTTGGAGGTTTTTTTGAATTACTCTGTAGCTGGTTCAGCACAACATTGTGGGCCGAAGGGCCTGTACCTGTACAGCATTGTTCTATATTTGATTGCCTATGTTAAAAAAAGAACAATTTTGGATATTCTCCTGTCTTTTGGGAATTTGGCTCTAACAAACAAAGATACAAAGATCGCTGTTGTGGTCCCAATAATTTTCTCTATTGCCTCTTCTTCAATGGAAGATTAGTACCTTGAGATATTGAAACTGGCCCAACTCATCCATGCTGACCACTGTGGCCACTAAACTCTTTCCATTTTCCTTTGTTTGGTCCACATTCCTGTACATTCCTCCTATTCATGTGCTTATCCAAATATCATTGTTGTTTTTCCAGGCTACAGATTGTAGTATTCCAGGAGTACTTTTTAAGCTTTTTCTTAATAGACAATAGAACAAAAATAGAAGGTGCCACGAGATTCATTAAACTACATGAAATTGGGGAGAGTTCTCCATTGGCTGGAGTGATGATGAGCATAATCGAAGATAGTTGACATTTTTACAGCTTATTATCTCTGCCCTATAAATTGCTAATGGTTCCCCAAAGAAGGTTTACAGTCATCCAAAAGGATCAGAAACGGAAACGTCTTTTGAAATTGTAATGTTCATTTCTGGATGTCCTCATATTTGAACTGAAAAGTTGCAGCCACTTCTGTGCCTCGCAAGTTCTTGGCCATGATCAGCCCCAAAAAGAAAGGCAGTCTTTACCATCTTCACTTGATATTCAACTGCAATGCCATCGGAGAATCTATTGCTATCACCATACCAGGGTCTCTGTTCATCAGGAATGTATTTAAAGATTCAAAGTACATTTATTATCAAAGTAGTATGCAGTATACAGCCCTGAGATTTGTCTTCCCCACAGACAGCGAAGAAACAAGGGAGCACCATGGAACCTGCTCAAAGAAAAATAACATCAAGATCACCCCCATGCACAAAAAAAAAAGAATTTTGAAGATGGCAACAAAAAACAAGTGAAAAACACGGACTATAAAACACAAAAATCAAAAGACAGATTCAGTTTAGCTCAGTGTTCTTTATCTAACTAGTGACTAGAAAGCTAGAAACACATCATACATGAATTAGAGCTCACAATCTACAAACCGCATTGATCAAACCTTGCTCCGGCACCAACCTCCGACAGCATCGAGGCGAGAGAGAGAGATCAGTTGAACGCAAGGACCTTCCCTTGGGAGCAGCGAGTGAGAGGGAAAGAGAGACTGTTCCGAGCAACCCAGCAGCAGCGAATGTGAGACTAGCAGACGGTACTGAATATTCGCCTGTCTCTGCACCCACGTCGATGATTTTCAATCTTCCTTGATGCTTTAATTGGCGAGATTGGTGAGAGATGGAATCAATCATGGGCTCGTGCCCCATCTCCTGCCTTCCTGGTCTCCATGTCACACACTTTACTTGCAGCCTCGTAGAACCCTCTCAGAGACAGCAAAGCGCCAGATCGCCCAATCAGCCCAAGAGCACCCCACCAGAATGTACATAATAGGTCCAGTAGCAGCAGAACCTCATCTGAAATAAAAAAGAAGATATAAAAGAAGCTAAAGGAGTTGCTCCGCGACCCATCTTGAATATGTCACCTTTGGCAGCATCGTTTTGCTGGTGCCATCTTCTTCCAGGACAATAGTCTGTGAGCTTAAGAATGCATCAAAGGCTGAGATATTGTAACCCACCAGCTGAGTTTTCAGAGACTTTCCACCATCAATAGACACATCAAAAGTGTAATAGGAAATTTTCCATTAGCATTTATGAGTGCAACATGAGTACAACACTATCTTTTCAAAGCAATTAAGCATCATTACCAAATGTTTGCTTTGCCAAAGTACCCATATCCCCTGAGTGAATATAAAAGATAATCAGTCTAACATTTTCTCTACAATGCATCAAGGATAAATAAAAATTCCTTTTGAATTCTGAGATCATTGAATTTCTCTCTGACTCTTTGTTTTCAGCTGATTGGCAATCCTACATTTTATGCAGGAGTGTTTTAAATTTTAAATAATGAGAAGCATATTCTGACATCACTGACATAAACTCCCTTTACATGACCTGGAAATACGTTTGTATTACGCTAGGTCATGGGTAAAGGAAATGAAAACAAATAATCACTCTTTGGTGAGGGCTGCCATTAACTTCACATCAAACCTAATCTAATTATGTTTTTTTTTTGCCACTCATTTAGTCTTCTGAAATTAATTAAGCTTTATTTTACATATTTATGGAGCAGAGGAAAATAGAGAGGCCACAGAACCACCATGATAAAAGTAACGTAGAAATGACAAACAAATAACAAAGATGCTTGTGAAGGAGGTTGAAGTTCAAAACTGAACATTGCACCATGGTAGTACACACTTTTTGAATCAGTTATACTTTCATAACAGCTGGATGGCCTTTTCCTGACCTCTAAAGATTTCATGCTTTTATATATATATAGCAGACATTGTCCCAGAAGCTTGGGTTGGAATTGTTTAGAAGATTATGTGCCAAACATTACCAACTGTGTCCAGCTTGGATAGATATTTTAGTTGGTATGGACCAGTTGGTCCATAAAACTGTTTCCCCCTATTTCCGTAACTGCTGTGTCAACATTTTCTCTACAATGCAACAATGATAAATAAAAATTCCCTTTGAATCCTGAGAGGTCATTGAATTTCTGCCTGACTATTTGTTTTCAGCTGACAGGCAATCCTACATTTTATGCAGGAGTGTTTTAAATTTTAAATTAATCAGAAGCATATTCTGACATCGCTGACATCGCTGACATAAACTCCCATTACATGACCTGGAAATGTTATACTAAGTCATGGGTAAACGTAGACAGTGGCTATATTTCAATAGGAGTTTGAGGAGATTTCGTATGTCACCTAAACAACTCGCAAATTTCTACAGATGTACCACAAGCATTCTGACAGGCTGCTTCACCGCCTGGTATGGGGGGTGGGGGTGGGGGGCTACTGCACAGTAAGCTGCAGGGAGTTGTAAAATTAGTCAGCTCCATCATGGATAGCAGCCTCCATAGTATCCAAGACACCTTCAGAGAGCTATGCCTCAAAAAGATGGCATCCATCTTTAAGAAGCCCCATCACCCAGGGCATGCTCTTATTATGTATACTGTAATTGACAGATTATTTTCTATATTATCATGTATTATATTACACTGCTACTGCAAATTTAACAAATTTCATGACATATGGCAGTGATATTAAACCTGATTCTGATATTAACAAGATGTTGTGCTTAACGAATTAAACCAGTAATCAAATGTCCATAAATTAAACCTTATTGCCTACCGATTGTCAGATTCCTCCATTCTCTGAATACTCATGCACTTATCATATGCTTTAAGAGTCTCTTAAATGCCTCTATCCTATTTGACTCCACCACCAGTCCAAGCAGCTCATTCCAGGCATCCACCACTCTCTCTGTAAAATAACATGTCCCGCATATCTCCTTTGAACTTACGCCCCTCACTTTAAATCTATGCCTCTGCTATTAAACATTTCATTTCTTAGGAACAAAATATAAAGGATGCCTACTCTATCAATACCTTACAAAATCTTATAAATCTCAGATCTCCCCCTAGCCTCGACAGCTCCAGAGAAAATAGCCTACGTTTGTTCTACATCTCCTCACAGGACATGCCCTGTAATCCAGGCAGCATCCTGGTAAACCTCTTCCGCATCCTCTCCAGTGTTACAGCACACACTACACTGCCCCAGCCTCCGGTGTTATGATGCTCTGATGTTCCATCGTGTGGATTACTGGCCCGGTCCCTTTAAATATTCCAGCTTGTTCAGGATACTTAAAGAGCACCTAAAATCAGGTTCAGTGTTCAATTGTCAGTTTAACTTCAGTTCAGTATGTAATTGCATTTAGGATTTCTGTCTCATTTAGATTCTCGTGTGGGCTTGTCAAGTTCTCATCTAGGAACTAGTCAAGAAACCTAGTCTTTTCTTAGTCTTGAAATTGTGTCTCAGTGTAGTCTTGGATACTCCAGCACCTGGGTTCTTACCATCCTCACTGAGGTCTCTCATCCTTCTTTCAGGGAGCTATGGACTTGGAGTCTAAGATCCCTCTGCAACTCAACGTTGTTAAGGGTCTTGCCGTTAACAATGTACTGTCACTTTGCATTTGATCAGCAACATATAACTGGACTTGTACTCGTTGGAATTTAGAAGATTGAGGGCGGATCTGATTGAAACGTATAAGATCCTAAAGGGATTGGACAGGCTAGATGCGGGAAGATTGTTCCCGATGTTGGGGAGGTCCAGAACGAGGGGTCACAGTTTGAGGATAGAGGGGAAGCCTTTTAGGACCGAGATTAGGAAAAACTTCTTCACACAGAGAGTGGTGAATCTGTGGAATTCTCTGCCACAGCAAACTGTTGAGGCCAGTTCATTGGCTATGTTTAAGAGGGAGTTAGATATGGCCCTTGTGGCTACAGGGGTCAGGGGGTATGGAGGGAAGGCTGGATTCTGAGTTGGATGATCAGCCATGATCATAATAAATGGCGGTGCAGGCTCGAAGGGCCGAATGGCCTACTCCTGCACCTATTTTCTATGTTTCTATAACACTTTCCATTTGGTCGGGCTAAACCCTACCTGCCATTTCCCTGCCCACATCTGTGACTGATCTATATTCTGCTGTATCCTTTGATAGTCTTTTATGCTACCTATAACCTGACAGGCTATAGTTACCTCAAGGGAAAATCTTGCCTGACAAAGCTGTGGAATTCATCAAAGAAATAACAAGCAAGATAGACAATGGAGAATTTGTTGATGTTATGTACTTGGATTTTCAGAAGGCTTTTGACAAGGTACCATACATGAGGCAGCTTAACAAGCTACAAGCCCATAGTATTACAGGAAAGATTCTAGCATAGATAAAGCTGTGGTTGACTGGCAGGAGGCAAAAGTGGGAATAAAGGGAGCCTTTTCCGGTTGGCTGCCAGTGACTAGTGGTGTTCCACATGGGTCTGTGTTGGGACTGATTCTTTTCGTGTTATACTATATGTTACTGATTTGGATGATGGAGTAGCTGGCTTTGTTGCAAAGCCTGTAGGTGATGTGAAGTTAGGTGGAAGGGCTGGCAGTTTTGAGGAAGAAGAGAGGCTACAGAAGAATGTAGACAGATTAAGAGAATGGGCAAAGAAATGGCAAATGGAATACAGTGTTGGGAAGTGTATGGTCATGCACTTTAGTAGAAGAAATAAAAGGATTGACTATTTTCTAAATGGAAAGAAAATACAAAAAACTGAGGTGCAAAGGGAATTGTGCAAAGAGAATTGTCCCTAAAGGGCAATTTACATGTTAAGTCTGTGTTGAGAAAGGGAAATGCAATGTTAATATTCATTTCAAGATGACTAGAATATAAAAGCAAGGATGTAATGTTGAGACTTTATAAAGCACAAGTAAGGCCTCACTTGGAGCATTGTGAGTAGCTTTGTGCTGCTTATCTTAGAAAGGATGAGCTGAAACTGGAGAGGGTTCAAAGGAGGTTCATGTAAATGATTCCAGGATTGAATGGCTTGTCATAGAAAGAGCATTTGATGACTCTGGGCCTGTATTCACTTGAATTCAGAAGAATGAGGGATGACCTCATTGAAACCTAGTGAATAATGAAAGGCTTTAATAGAGTGGATGTGGAGAGGATGTTTCCTATTGTTGGAGAGTCTCAGACAAGAGGACACAGACTCAGAATAGAAGGATAACCTTTTAGAATTTGAGATGAGGAGCAAATTCTTTAGCCAGAGAGTGGTGAATCTGTAGAATTTTTTGTCACAGGCAGCTGAGGAGGCCAAGTCTGTACGTATATTTAATGCAGAGGTTGATAGATTCTTGACTGGTCAAGGCATGAAAGTATACAAGAGAAGTCAGTAGATTGGGGCTGAGAGGAAAATTAGATCGGCCATGATGAAATGGTGGAGCAGACATGATGGGCCAAATGGCCTAATTCTGCTCCCATGTTTTATAGTCATATGGACATATGACCAATCTTTGTACCGTCTGTAAACTTACCAGACCTCGTTTTCTTCCAAGTTTTCATCCAAGTCATTTATATATTTCACAAACAGCAGATGTCCCAGCACGAATCCTAGCAGAATATCACTAGAAGCCTTTCTGGCTTCTTTCCCCTTCTGTTTCAGTCCTGATGGAGTGTCTTGGCCTGAAACATTGACTGTTCATTCATTTCCATAGCTACTGTCTGACCTGCTGAGTTCCGCTACCATTTTGTATGTGTTGCCTTGGACTTCCATCATCTGCAGTATCTCTTGTGTTTACCAGTCACAGACAACCAGACAAAATAAGTCCCATCGACCACTATCTTCTGTCTTCTGTGGGCAAGTCAATTCTGAATCCAAATGCCCAATTCACTGTGGATCCCATGCATTCTAATCTACTGGATGAGCTTCCCATGTGGGATGTTATCAAACTCCTTACTAAAATCCACAGCTTTACCCTCATCAACCATTTTTGTGACTTACTCAAAAACACTTTATCAAATTAAATAGACACAGTTTGCACCGTACAAAGCCATGCTAACTTTTCCTAATTGGAGCATCGTTTTCCAAATCCTCATAAGTCCTATTCCTAAGAAACTTTTCGAGTAACTTCCCTACCACTTATGTGGGATTCAGTGATCTTTAGTTTCCAGGATTATCCCTCTTTTCCTTCTTGAATGATAGAACAAAATTAGCAACGAGCCAGTCCTCCAAAACCTTGCCTGTAGCGAGAGAGCATATGAAGATATTGGTTAAGATCTTGGTGAAATATCTCCTACCTCTCTCAATAACCTGGGTAATACCTCATTAGACCATGGGTACTTACCTATTTTAATATTCTTTAAGAGACTATAAAGTCTTTGACAAATTGAAGCTTCACAGGGAAAAGCCATCAGGCGGGGAGATTAAGGTCCGGCCCGAAATGTTGACTGTACCCCTTCCTGTAGATGCTGCCTGGCCTGCTGCATTCACCAGCAATTTTTATGTGTGTTGCAGGGAGATTAGAAGCTTGTTTCATCAGATTCAGACTCATTTCATTATCACATGTTTAATGTATGAAGAGTGCTTGATGTCTCAGGGCCCGTACTCCCTGGAGTTTACAAGAATGAGGGGGGATGTCATTGAAACCCATTGAATACTGAAAGAGGTAGATAGAGTTAATGTAGGGAGGATATTTTCTATAGCGGGTGAGTCTTGGACCAGGGTGCACAAGCTCAGAATACAAGTACATTCCTTTACAACAGTGATGAAGAGGAATTTCATTAGGCAGAGGGTGGTGGATCTGTGGAATTCATTGACCTGGCTGTGGGGGCCAGGTCATTGGGTGTATTTAAAACAGAGGTGGATATGTTCTTTATTAGTCAGGTGTCAAAGGTTATGAGGAGAAGGCAAGAGAATGGGGTTGAGAGGGATAATAAATCATCCATGATACAATAGTGGAGCAGAGTCAATGGGCCAAGTGGCCTAATTCTGCTTCTATGTCTTATGGTCTTAACACCTTATTACCGAAACTGCTCTGCACTGAGTCCTCTCTGACTCGCTCATTCCAACTCTGACACCATCCTGACCATGCCTCGACCTTGCTCTGATCATTTCTCCTCAAACATGCCAGGGTCCGACTTGCCATAACACACATGGTTCAATCCTCTAGTCAGCCTCACCTTTTCTCAGCTCTTCATTGTTTATGATGATAGTTTACCACAATTTACCACAGAAAAAGTGTTATTAATTTAGTATTTAGTTGTATATCTTGCCTTATTAACCGCCAGTAAGCTGTCACCCAACTTCAGTGGTGCCATCTTAAACTGGATGAATCTCAAGGTTGTGTGTGTTGCTCAAGTTCATTGTCATTTAATTATATACAGTACATGTATATAACATGTATACAGTACATGTAACCAAAATGATTGTTGTGATGCTTCTAGTGTGGTAATGTAGTGGGTAGTGCTTGTCACTCTCACTTGCAGCTTCCATTGCAGGCTAGCAGTCCTGTGAAAAGGAGAGCTGAATGTGTAAGTCTCTCCCCGCCAGTACATAAGGTCTCCAACAGCAAGTCTCACGTAGTGCCTTGTCACTGGCGATACGTGGAAACTAAACTCATTTTGGACTTAGGCTGAACTACAGAGCACAGGGAGATCTGGCCCCTGCCCATGTAGCATGCAGGCCCACCAGCGTGGGGACACACTCTGGTGCTCGTGAATGAGATTTCAAGGCTTGGGTAAATAGCCCCACTGCCTTGTGGGCAGCCATGGGGGAGACGAAGGTTACGGGAGTAAACCCAGACAACAAATCCCAAGTGGACCTCCTAGGGCGGCTGGATGTCATTGAACTCATGCAACCAAGCTGATGCCAGGCCCCTCATAACCGAGAGGGGGATCTTCATGACTGGGCTTCTCAGGATCTCCATACCTTCCGCCCAGGCTTGTGATGATGATCATCATCACCCATTGTCCTTCGTGGCAGACAGATGCCAACCACCAACCAACCAAACAACCATGTAATGTATTTAGTGAGGAGACAACTTTTCTCCGAACCATGGTGTAAGGCACAGCGGTATGCACAGCACACAGTAACTTATGAAGGTAAGGATAATATCTACAGATGAATCACACATAATAACAAACTAAAGTGCATTAATATTAAATATTGTAAGGTATGGAACAGGTTAACCAGTGACACTTCGAATGTGATGTGGCTGGGAGTTCAGAAGCCGAATGGCCTGAGGGAAGAATCTGTTTCCCCTCCTGAGCATTCTTGTTTTTCTGCATTGGAGTCTCCTGCCTGATGGTAGAAAGTGAAAGAGGATGCTGGACGGGTGGGTTGGATTCTTAATAATACTAAGGACCCTGCATGTGCAGCACTCCTGATAAATGTCCCCGATGGATGGTAGGGAGATCCCAATGATCGTCTCAACCGTTCACAATCCTTTGTAGGGACTTCTGGTCTGACGCTCAGCTGCTCCCATACTGGATGGAGATGCAACTTGGTCATTACACTGTCAATGGTCATCCTGTAAAACGCAGTTAAGATGGGGAGGTGGGACAACCTTACTTGTCTCAATCTCTTTCAGAAGTTGAGACACTGCTCCACTGATCATCATGTTCTATATAACAGAACATTATTTTTACTATTTTCACTAGTGAATCTATGCCGGCAAAATCTCACAACTGTGGAGAACTTGCATTTTCATTCATTCTGTTTGTGACTTTCAAAATGTATGTGAATGAGTGTATACTCCCCCCATCTGTTTGTGGGATGAGCAGTGTGAAGGTGGTAACTAGGTAAACAGAGGTGAAATTTAAAATAGGTTAATCTGAATTTGAATATGCACACAACGTTATTACTGATTTTGATTTAATTGCTCTCTGCAGGCACATGTTTAATGCATTTCTTCAATCAAAATGTCTGATATTATCAAACCTCAATTTGAGCTGAAGGGCTTGTCATCATCATCATCATCATCATCAGGTGCCATGCCCAGTTTGAGCTTTGACTGCCATGGCCCACACACTCCTGTTTCCGGTCAAGTGGATCAATTCATTGGTATTCATTTCCAGTTCTCTGGCTGCTGTCTCCATCATCATTTGTCTTTGTCTTCCTCTTGCTTTCTTCCCTTCAATCTTTCCCATAATTACCATGCATTCTAACTCCTCTTTCCTAATCACATGTCCAATGAAGTTATGTTGCCTTTTCATGATCTCATACATTATTTCTCTTTTTGTGCTTGCTCTGTTCATGACATCCTCGTTAGATATTTGTTTCGTCCATGATATCCTTTGCATCCTCTTCAAAAACCACATCTCTGCTGCTTCAATTCGTTTCCTCATGTTACTAGATATTGTCCAACATTCTGAGCCATATAACATAACTGGATAAACGTAACATCTCAGTACTCTGAGGCGGGTTGTAATGCCTAGTTTAGCATTGGTCAGTAAAGGTGTCATTCTCATAAAGGTGTTTTTTGCCATCCCTGTTCTTCTTTTGATGTCCATGTCGCACCTGCCATCTGATGTCACCCAGCTTCCTAAGTAGCAAAAGTTCTGTACTTGTTTTATGTCTTCCCCGTTTATTTTCAGCCTGCAGATAGGATTCTCCTTCTTTTTGGATATCACCATACATTCTGTCTTTTTGCAATTGCTAGATAGACCCATTTTTGTACTTCCTTCAACAACTATATCAATTAAGTTTTGTAGTTCTTGCTCCGTACTTGCAATTAGCACAGTGTCATCCGCATATCTAAAATTATTGATGTTTTCACCACCAACTTTGATTCCCAATATGTCTCTTATTTTTTGGAATATTGTTTCACTGTATACATTAAACAAATCAGGGGAGAAACCATACCCTTGTCTAACGCCTCTCTTGATTTTCGTAAACTGACTCACTCCTCCATCTATTCTTACAGCGGCAGTTTGTTCCCAGTACAGATTTCTGATTAGGTGGAGGTCTTTCGAATCTAGACCTAGAGTTTCCTGTAATATTTCAAATAACTTATTGTGCCTCACTTTATCAAAGGTTTTTGTGTAGTCGATAAAACAAACAAATCTCTTTGCACTTGAATAGCTCGTCCTGATAGTATCCTTAACATTAATATTGTTTCTTGTACCTTTGTCTTTCACAAAACCACATTGTTCTTTACCTATTTCAGCTTGTATCTTACTTTTAGCTCTTGTCATCAAAATTCTTAGAAATACCTTAGTGATATGACTCATTAAACTTGTGGTCCTATGTAATTCACATTCTATTGCTCCAGGTTTCTTAGGAAGAGTGATAAATACTGATTTTTTCATGTCTTCTGGTATTATTCCAGTCTCATAAATGTGAGTGATTAAATCAGTAAGTTTTTCAATTCCATAATCTTCAAGAACGATAATTTGTTCTATTACTAATTCATCAAGACCTGCTGCCTTTCCTTTCTTCATCTTATTTATAGCATTACAAACTTCAGATTTTAAAATACCTGAACCTACAATGTTGTTCTTAATTTCTGGTTTTTCGTCTCGATCGTCTTCATACAATTCCTGAATATACTCAGTCCATCTGTTCATAATCTCATATTTTTCCATGATAATGGTACTGTTGTAGGGTGGATAAAATCACCGGAGACAGAGTCACTGATAGATACAAGGCAGCTTCTTTATTCGACACAACAAGGCACATCAGGCGTCATACAGACGGAGGTGCTTTCGGTAGAAAGATCTGCTAGCCCAATGTGGGCTCGATATTTATATGCTAAACACAAAGGCAATTGCTACTTGAAAAGTTAATGACAATGCTTCCTTTTGAAGCTACATACAAAACATCACACCTCCTAACTTCATCCTTTCCTTTCCTTCACTGAGTTTCTAAATCTTTGGTTTATAGTAATAAAGTCAATATGATTTCTGGTGTTATCACCTGGACTTTTCCAGGTCTTGGATGGTTTTTAAAGTAGGTATTCATAATGACCTGATTATTCATCTTGCACTATTCTACCCATTTCTTGCCTCTTTCATTTCCTTCCCCTAGTCCAAATTTTCCTATGGTATTTCCATCAGCACCTTGTCCTACTTTAACATTTAGATCTCCCATGACAATAACCAAATTTTGAGATTTGCATCCATTCTCTCCTTGTTCAAGCTCTTCATAGAACTTATCTATATCCTCATCTGCTCCATCTGTTGTTGGTGCATATACCTGTATAATTGCTACATCAAATGGTTGTCCTCTGAATCTAACAAGGAGCACTCTTTCTGATATTGTCCTATGTCCTAAAACACTTTTTGCCATGTTTTCATCCATAAGAATTCCTACTCCATTAGTATGGGATGTTCCACAAGAATAAATTAGTGTTTTATTGCTATTCTGACATGTTCTAGCACCTGTCCAACGAACTTCACTAATTCCCATGATGTCAATTTTTAGTCTTTCCATTTCATTTATCACATTGTCCAATTTTCCTGATTGATATAGGGTTCTGACATTCCAAGTGGCAATAATTTTCTTTTGTGTTACGTGAATTTTATGAGCAGTAGCTTGATGACGGTCAGGGATCCCCTGCTGACCAGAATCAACCCTACTGAGCAAAGCATCTTCAGAATTGTCTTGAAGATCCTCTTGACGCTGTTGTTGTGCAATACATTTTGTGATTTTGACTATGGTTTTCTCAGCAAATGGATTCTAGGAAACCTAGTATCTAGCAACGGTGGTTTGCTATTGTCTTCCATTGGGTGAACTAAAGAGATCACCATTTCTCTTCCCAAATGTGCATCCGCCTGTACTATAGCCGATGACATTTGAGGTCGTAGCTCATCCGCTTTCTCCGTCATAAGTTCAGTTACTGAACCTGCCAGATCTGCCGTTGGCCTTCGCTCGTATCCTGAGCAGGAACCCTTGCAGGTGCTACCGTTCCGGGTCAGAGCGGCCCTGGGAGCAATGAATGATTAAGGGGTAGCTCCACTTTCCCCAAAGCTCTGAAAGTCCCCAATCAGACCCTCATCACCGGTTGCAGTTTAGAGTCATACCCAGGACAACTGAAGGGCTCACCGGATCTAAAGCAAAATATTTCAAATTCTTACATAAGTACGTTGACTAACTGTCCAAAGTGCAAAACAATTGTATTAGAAGAAATTAGAAACATGTGTGGGCTAATCAGAATTCATCCTGTTGTCTTATGGTTTCTGAAATGAAATTATGCTTTGAATTCAGCTGTGCATTGCTGTAGGCCTCATGTAAACAAATTAATGTAGAATGTGTAGGCCGAACACTCATGGAGATCATTGCCCTGAATATTCTCCAGAAACGCGGTGAGATTTGATAAAGCAGTGAATGGATTGGCCTGTTCTCTGCTTCCCTTCTTTTGAAGATAAAAGTTACTCCACACATGGAGAAATCCAGACCCCCTACAGAGGTATTATTCATGCTTTGATACAAGGCAAAGCCCACTCTGTAGAAACAGAAACCATCACACACAGTTTTGATGTGTACCAGTTAGCCATGTCAACATGTGACAATAATCATATCAATAAATAATTAATTTGGCGTTGCAGTTAACTACCTGTTTTAAAGGAGAGACAAAACCCCCGAATAAACTCTGTATGGAGTAGATTTAAAAGGGCTATTATTTTGAATTTAATTTTAAAATTATACCGTACTGTGCAATAGATTTAGGTCTATGTATATATATAGTTAGGATGGCTAAGACCTTTGACAGTTCTGTAGTAGTATTATGTATTGCACTGTACTGCAACAACAAAAAGAAACAAATTTCATGACAGATGTGAGTGATGATAAGCCTGATTCTGATATGGGTCTCTATAGTGGACTGGGAAAGGGAAGGAGGGTAAGGAGAGGGGGATCATGGTTGGGAAAATGGGAAGGGAGAGGGGAGGGAGTGAGAAGCATCAGAGAGACATTCTGTAATGATCAATAAACCAGCTGTTTGGAATCAAATGACCTTGCCTGGTGCCCCAGGGCTGGGTGTGTCTGCACTTGCGTCACCTCAGGCTCCTGGAACTTCTTCTCTGCCACCTGCTCCACACCCCTCCCACAATACTCTACCCTCATTAATCCCAACATCCTTTGCTTCCACCAGACTTACAAACTTGCTCTCTGCTCCACCTTGACAAGTACAGGACTGTGCTAAGATTTTAGGCATCCTAGCTATACAGTATATGTACGCCTAAGATTTTTGTACAGTACTGTGCTCTATTGAGTATTGATAAAATCTCATGAGTATTTTTGCACCCAAACTTCTTCATCAACTCTATGACTTCATAACAATATGCAACTATAACATTTGCCACTGCATTCTGGTATAACGTGCTTCATTATAAATGCCACATAAACTAAAGTGAGAAAAAATACGTTTCTTTACGCTGTTGGCCGCACACTCTGTGAATGACCACAAGTGTGGTCTTGTTGTATTTCCAGATGTTTGTGAAGAAACTGCGCTGGAAACAGAAATCCACCACAAACTCACAGGAAAGAATTTTGGCTGGTTTGAGAAAGAGTAACATTGGTTGAAATCAAATGGGTTTTATGACTCAGGTTAAGTTAAAACAAAGAATAAAGTAATGGTAGAGGAATCTCTTGTGTCTCTCTTTGTAGAGGATGAGACTTACTTCTTGCCAGGAATAGCAGAAATCCAAAAGATTAGTACAGATGAGGAACTGATGGAAATAAATATTAGTTGTAGGAGCCATGTATCTGTTCTCTGTCTGCATTGTATTCTGTGTTGCACGTGCATTATATTTATTATGGTAACTGGTCACATCAGTGGGGATGTGGTAAAAGCAAAGGGAATAAGGTATATCTTCATGTTTTGTTCTTCACAGTTTGTAGCTTGGGAGTGGCGGATATTGTATCTTTTGCTGACCGCACAATATCATTCAATTGTGCTTAACTTAACACATGGGTACTATTAAGTTTCATCACTTCAAGATTGTATGTTTGCTAAATGCTATTAAAGGTCAAATAAAGGATTTGACTTTCAGGGCAATCATAATTGGAGCTGGGGTGTGTCATACAAGTGTAACAACTCCGTAGGGTGATGCGCCTCCCTGGCCAACCCATATATTCTGTACTCCAATAACAGGCACAAAATGCATGCTCTCCCATCAAGAAACATGGGGCAGCAGGTGCACCACCTGCAGGCTTCAAGTTAATTCATTACTCTCTTCATGAATGACTATATTGTTTTCCCTTTTCGTTGCCACTGCGTCTTTATCTTGGAATACCCTACCCTACAGAACTGTGTGCATCCCGCCACTGGAAGACAGGTATGCTTCAAGAAACCCTTCGCTAACCAGGGCCAGCTGGGGACGTGATGGCTGAGAATTAGTTACAGGACAGAAAGAAACAGTGGGAATAAGGAACAAGAGAGAATCTGCTTTGTATTCTTTTGACTGGGTTTATAGATATCACTAAATAGCAAGGCACCAGCAGTTGCCTGGATGAAACACAAAAAGTGGTGGGCAATATTGTTAGGTAAGGCATAGTGTGAGGAAGAAAAATGAAGCTGAGGAGAACAAATCAAGATTTTCTTAATTCTGAGAGGTGCATATGAGAGCAAAGGGATTTAGGTACTCAAGTGTATGAAATGGAAAAGTTAGTACACAGGTACAAAAAGCAGTCAGAGCCTAATTAACTGTTGGCCTTTATCCCAGAGGGGCTTGTATTCACATGTAAGGGTGTTGTAGTTGCACAGTCTTATTCAATTCCCACATGCAGCACAATGTTCAACTTTGAACAGTAAATCTCATTGGCCTCGCAAGTGGCAACAGTGCAGCTTCACCTGAATGCCATCAAAGGTGTAAGTAATGAGAACATCTTGCATAGATGCATATCTTGCACCTCAATACACTTCACCTGAGAATCTGCTGGGGTCAATTATTATGTCCGATGTGGACTCCTCTACATTGGTGAGACCCGTTGTAAATCAGGCGATTGCTTCGGTGGGTACCTCCACTCCCTCTGCCAAAAGTGTTACCTCCCGGTGGGCAAATATTTTAATTACAATTCTTATTTCCATTCCGACATGTTGGTCCATGATCTTGTCTTGTGCGAGATGAGGCCACCCTCAGGGTGGAGGAACAACACTTTATATTTCGTCTCAGTAACCTCCAACCTGATAACATGAATATTGATTTCAGTTAAAAAAAAATTCTTACCCCTCCCCTCTTCTTATATTCTGGCCTTTTACCTCTTCTCATCGGTCTATCATCTCCCCTTGGGTCTCCTCCTCATTCCTTTTCTCCCCTGGTCCACTCTCTTCTCCAATCAGATTCCTTTCTCTTCAGTCCTTTACTTTTCCCTCCTATCTGGCTCCACTTATCACCTTCCAGCTAGCCTCCTTCCCCTCCCCCCACCTTTTTATTCTGGCATCTTTCCCCCTTCCTTTATAGTCCTAAAGAATGGTCTCGACCTGAAACATTAACCTTTTATTCATTTCCACATTCTGTGTGTGATATCTTGCATATACTTGTTTTTTTTAAATTCTCTTGAGGTGTGAGAATCCAAAGATAGTCTTAATCAGAGGGTCCCAACCTTTTTTATGTCATGGACCCTTACAATTATCCGAAGACCATGGATCCCAGGTTGGGAACCCCTGGTCTAAACTAAAGTGATTGAGAGGTTGAAGAGAATTTTGGAGCAGACACATCGAAACTATTTAATCTGGTGGGTAGTATTGAAGTGCACAGTATTAACTATTCTGGACTGAAATGGAGAAGCATGGCTTCATAAAAGGGCTGTTGTAATCTGATAATGAATAAATTCATGGCATTACATAATTGAGCATAGGATACTCCGGTGAGGTTTTCATATTATTAATCCCAGTTCATCTTGCAGGGAAAACATTGAGCGATCTAGCACTTTGCTGTCTCCGAGGGTGTTTGGTGAATTCTCAAGCAAAGCGTGTGGCTTCGAGGCCAAGAAGCCTGGAGATGGGGCACGAGCCCATGATCAACTCCATTTCTCACAAGTCTCGTTGATTAAATTGGCGAGGAAGATTGAAATCATTGAGGTGGGTGTGGAGGGCGAGCTAGAATTCAACGCCGTCCACCAGCCTCTCGCTCACTTCTGCTGGAGGAAGGTGTCTGCATGAGACAGTCTCTCTCTCCATCTCGCTTGCTGCTCCCAAAGGAAAGTGTCTGCATTTGAAAGCTCTCTCTCTCTCTTTCCCTCAATGCTATCAGAGGATGGTGCCAGAGACCTGGGTCTTGGGCAGGGTTTAATTGATATGGTTTATGAATTGGACTCCGCAGTTCACGTTATGATATGTTTCTGACTTCTGGTCACTCCTTTTTCTGTTACTACTTTGGATGATTTTGATTAGGCCGGCCTGCAGGTAACAAATCACTCAGCGCTAGAATGATTGCATTTAGCTGAACTAAATATGCCTGGACTCTTTCGATTTTGTGTTTTATGTTCTGTATTTTTCATTCTTTTTTGCCATTTGCATGATTTTTTGTTTTTTTTGTGTCTGTGGTGGAGTTGATGTTTTTCTTTAAACAGGTTCCATGGTTTACTTTGTTGCATGGCTATCTGCGGGGAAGTCAAATCTCAGGGTTTTATACTGCACACATGCTTTGATAATATATTTACTTTGAATTTTGAAAATGATGGTAGGTGCAGGAGTCGTGGCTCATAAGAGAGGTCAAACTTTTAGTTAAGAGGAAGAGGGGTGCATACTTAGGAAGTAAATATCACACAGGTTCTTGAGAGTTATTAGGTAGCCAAATAAGCACTTAAGAAAGGACTTAAGGAAGCTAAAGGGACATGAGAAGGCTTTGGTGGGTTGCATTAAGGAAAACTCCAAGGCGTTCTACATGTATGGGAAGAACAGGAGGATGACTAGAGTGAGGGCAGGACTGCTCAGAGATAAAGAGGGAATGTGCCTAGAGTCAGGGGAGGTAGAGGAAGTGCTTAATGTAAATTTTGCTTCAGTGTTCACCAGTGAGAGGGAATTTGATGAACGTAAGGTCAGTGTAGAACAGACTAATGTACCAGTGCATGTTGAGGTTAAGAAGGAAGGGCCACAAAACAAGAGAGAACAGAAACTAAACACAACAGGCAACAAGGTAAATTTTATGCAGGGAGAGTGAAAGCTATGAGCAACTAGTTGAGGCCAGCTGGTTTGATGAGTGAACAAGGACTGTGGATAAGTACTAGGGTTTAATAGGCTGCAGGTCATGAGTCTGGAACGAGCGGCTGGTGAACTCTGTAAACTCTGTGGAGGTTGTGAGGTTTCAGTAGGAACGGACCTGACAGGACACTCCCCATCTACGGCCAGCACCCAATTGACCAGGTCGATCCAGACGTGTCCAGTGGAACTCATTGATGAGCGATGGATCCAACATGTAACCGGTGGCAGCCAAGGCCGCTCCCCTGGGCTGTACCCTTCCCAGTCATCCAGGTACTGTACAACCCGGCAATGGTGAGAAAAGCCAGTAAACCATGTTCACTGAACCACCTTCCACCATCCTAGGTTCCGAAAGTAGGTTGAGTTCTCCGTAGACAATGGGCTTGAGCCAGGACACATGGTAGGTAGATGTGATCCTAAGTGGCAGCATCCTCTGAAGATGTTAAGTGACTACTGATCTTGGAGCCACCAGTAAACCAGGGCTAGAGCTTGGGTGGACAAGCTCTGGGGTTAAATAGGCTGCAGGTGATTAGTCTGGGATGAGCGGTGGGTGAAACCTGTTAGTTGGGTGGTGACTGGGAGAAGCCTGCATATGCAGGCTGGGATCTGTCAGTGGGAGCAGGCCTGATAGAAGGGTTAGAGAGGAAGCAGAAAAGATTTACCAGGATGCAGCCTGGATTACAGAACATGTCTTTCTGTGTGAACTAGGGCTTTTGTCTGTGGAGCTAAGGAAGCTAAAGAAGATATTCAAGATGATCAGAGGCATAAATCAAGTGAACAATCAATGCCCTTTTCCAAAGGCACAAATGGCGAATGCAAAGGAGCATCCTTTTAAGATAAGTTGGGGAAGGCATAGAGGAAACATCAGAGATAGCACTCTTTGAGTAAAAAACCTAAGTGTCTGGAATGTACTGCCTGGGGTGGTGATTGAGGCTAATACATTAGGGGCACTTCAGAGACTCTGAATGTGTATGATAGAAGAATGGAGCTTTATGGGCACTATAGGAAGGAAAGGTTAGACTGATCATTGAGAAGATTAATATATTGGCAAAACATTGTGGACTCTACTATGTTCTATGTATTATTGGGGTCTGAAATTCTTTTGAGTAATCCTTCATTTATCCTCAGCTAGATACTCTATACATGCCCCAGGCAGTCCTTTCAGGTGAGGCAAAGCTTCACCTGCAAATCTGCAGGTGTCATGAATTGGAGGACCACTTTGTCGAGCACCTCTGCTCCATCTGCCAAAAGAGGACCTTCCCTGTGGCCAAACATTTTAATTCCACTTCCCATTCCCGTTCCAGCATGTTAGTCTACAACCTTCGCTTGAGCTTGGATGAGGCCACCCTCAGAGTGGAGAGCAACACCTTATATTCCGTCTAGGATGCCTCCAACCTGACAGATGCTGCCTACCTGCAGAGATCCTCCAGCATTTTGAGTGTGTTCCCTTGAGGGTTATATTTTACATTCTATTGATGTCAATGGAACTAAATTTCAGATGCAATTAACAACACATGGATACACTTTGCATGCACAGATTTCTCTCACCAAAACCCTTAAAGATTGAAAGTTACCTCCAGTTCTTTTAAGGGTGAGGTTAATTGATATTCAGTATTGTTCAAAAGTCTTTGGCACATATACATATGTAGCTAGGGTTTCTAAGATTTTTGTACAGTACTGTAGATATTTTATGTATTATGTGTTGCAAGAGGGGAGCTATGGAGTCATAAGTAGCTAGCCATCTGGACACAAGCTGGGGTCTGATCAGCCCCGGCTGGGTCACCTGGAGGAGGGTGTATGATGTTAAAAGACCCGAAACACCCGATGATTCTAGGAACGTCACTGAAGATGTGTCCAGAAGCATCGATAGATGTATGTACACAGCACTGTACTGTAACTCCCCAAAAAATTAAATTTCAGGACATATGTGAGTGATGATAAATTTGATTGTGATATGGGACTCTATTGTAGAATGCGAGAGGGAAGGGGGTAGGGAGGGGGAATTATGGTTGGGAAAAAGGGAAAGGAGAGGGGAGGGAGCGGGTAGCACCAGAGAGACATCTGTAATGATCCATAAACCATTTGTTTGGAATCAAATGACCTTGGCTCAGGGCTGGGTGTGTCTGCACCTGCATTGCCTGCCTCCCCTCCCCCCTACCGGCACTCCTTCTCTACCACCTGGCAACACCCTTCCCATGGTGCTCCACCCTCGCCATTCCCAATATCCTTTGCTTCCACCAGATTTACAAACTTGCTCTCTGCTCCATGTGCACAGAAATAGTATTGTGCTCAAGTCTTATGCACCCTAGCTATATATTTTGTATGTGCCTATGAGTTTTGCACAATACTGCATGGTATTATAAATGCATGTTTGAATTTGGAGTCAGGTTCCTGTGGGTACTCTCCCAACAAACGTCCTTTGATGAGCACCTCAGAGAAAGTCATTTACATCGATTAATTTGTTTGGGGCTCAGTCTGTGTTCTTGCTCTGATGAAGCATTTTATTTGTAGATACTAGGATACTGTGGGGACTGGAGAACTTGATTTATAAGGAAAGATTAGATAGGTTAACATAGAACATAGAAGCTAGAAGAATACAGCACAGAAACAGGCCATTCGGCCCACAATGTTGCACTGAACCAGCTAAAAAGTAAATCAGAAACACCTAAACACTAATCCCTCCTACCTACACCATGTCCATATCCCTCCATCTTCCTTACATCCATGTGCCTATCCAAATGTTCCTTAAAAGCCTCTAATGTATTTGTCTCTACCACCATACCCACTATACCAGGCAGTGCATTCTAGGCATCCATCACTTTCTGAGTAAAACTTACCCCACACATCCCCTTTGAACCTACCCCCTCTCACCCTCAATGCATGACCTCTGGTACTAGACATTTCAACCCTAGGAAACAGATACTCCCTGTCCACTCTTTCTATGCCTCTCATAGCCTTATAAACCTCTATCAGATCTCCCCTCAGCCTCAAACAGTCCAGAGAAAATATCCCAAGTTTATCCAGCCTCTTGTGACACCACATGTCCTCTAAACCAGGTAACATCCTCGTAAACCTCTTCAGCACCCTCTCCAAAGCCCCCTTCTGACAGTGGGGCAACCAGAACTATGTGCAATTACAGACTAGAACTTTATTTCTTGGAACGTAGAAAGTTCGGGGGAGATTTGATAGAGGTGTACAAAATTATGAGGGATATAGATAGGATGAATGAAAGCAGGCTCTTTTCCACTGAGGATGTGTGGGACTACAACCAGAGGATATGGGTTAAGGTTGAAAGTCAGAAGTTTAAGGGGAACATGAGGGGAAACTTCTTCACTCCAAGGGCTGTGAGAGAGTGGAACAATCCACCAGCACAAGTGGCGGATGCGAGCTCGATTTCAATGTTTAAGAGATGTTTAAATGGGCACATGAATGGGAGGGGTTTGGAGGTCTACTGTCAGGGTGCTGGTTGATAGGAAATGGTTTAGCATGGACTAGATGGGCACAGGGCCTGTTTCTGTGCTGTATTTTTCTATGACTCTGACTTATTTAAATTTGCATAGTTGTTTAGATTATAGTGATTAAAGAAAGTGATATTTTTCAATATCTGAAAGGCAGTGGACACATTTGGCACCCCATATATTCATGCTCTAAGCTGGTTAGCTTGACTGGGGTTACTTCTAAGATCTAAATGACATTAATGCAGTGTGGCAAAGAGCAGATTTCAGTTCCTAAGAGACACAGCCTGTTTGTAGGAAGTGTATTGGAGAAAGCCCAAAATGTAACAAGTTTTGAATGTGAAGTTTCATCTTGGTTTATTTTCCATGGTATGCACCGTGTTGTGGTTCTACCCTCTTTTCCTTATGTGTATTCCATTCATGTTTTTTGTTACTTGCAGGGCCTCAGATGAAGGTTCGTTAACTTTAGGCATAAATTGTTGGCAGGAACTACCTTGCACTCTCACCTCAAAACACAAGGTTCAAATCTGTAGAAATGAGAACTCACTAAATATTACAGATTGCACTGAAGCATTGATAGAAGACTGCCAATTGTTATATCTTGTTTACATGTCAGGCTTTAAACCAAAAGTGAACAGGTCTCCATCAATAACAGTTGTGATGGTACAATATCTAACATTCCTTCTATAATCCTAGTAATCTTTACCTGAGAACCTTGAGATCTGCTCTTGAAAACAGTTTGAAATCCACCCCAAGAGCTGTGTGACATTTGTTAAGAGCTTTAAAGACTTGCTGGAGCAAATTCTCCAGACACCAAGAATTAAATTTGAATCAAATGGGTATACTTCTGAGAAAACCTTAACTTTGTGATTCTGCACAGCTGGCCTTTATTAATAGGCATCTGTGATATTGTTGCATGAATTTAATTGCTCCCACTAATGTGATTTTACAGCGTTCTCTAATGCGCATTTTCCGCCTGGCGTTTCCATCCTTATATTCCACCATTGTGACAGACTGAAGATGGAAAACTATAAACAGCTTGCTGTCCAGTGTGAAGGTCTACCTGGCTGCATCAAATCTTCAAAGCATTTCCACAGTCAAAAGGTGGATCCATGTTGTTCATGTGGGAGAGCGAGGTACTTCTGGCTCATGGGAAATGCTTAGCGAATGTGGCAGCCTCACTGGGTTGTGAGTTCCTGCTTCTTTACTTCAGCCTCTTGCTGTAGGTTAATAAAAAAACTAGCAACATACTTGTAACCTACTTGAACCAATAACAGAACTAATGCTTGTGGGGTAGAATGATCACGACTGCACACATTTGAAAATTGAGTCAACCGATGCCACTGGACCATACAGGTACAGTACTGTGCAAAAGTCTGAGACACCTACTGTTTATAGCTAGGGTGCCTAAGACTTTTCCAGAGTACCGTACTTGCCCACTTGGAGCAGTGAGCGAGTTTGTAAATCTGGTGTTGGGAATGGAGAGGATGGAGCACTGCAGGAGGGTTGGTGGAAGAGAAGGTGTGCTGGGATGGGAGATGGTTGGGTGCAGACATACTCAGCCCAGAAACACCAGGCAAGGACATTTGATTCAAATACTGTAAATGGTTTATTGATCATTACAGAATGGCTCTCTGGTGCTTCCTGCTCCCTCTCTTCTCCCTTCCCCTTCCCCTAACCACGATTCCCCTCTCCCTACCTCTTTTGCACTTTCAATCCACAATATCAGAATGAGGTTTATCACCTGTCATGAAATTTGCTTTCTTTTGCAGCAGCAGTACAGTGCGATACATGAAATTACAATGGCACCGAGCAAAAGTCTAAGGCGCCTTAACTATACGTATATACAGTATGCGCCTAAGACTTTTGCACAGTACTATATGTTGTCTGCACTTGGTGACTTCTTTCTCCAGAAAGCCAACAGTAGTGACCTAGAATAATAATGTTCAGTCTGTTATTTTTTTACCAGGAGTCATCACTGCCTTTTTATTTCCATTTTCCTGCCTCACTGTAAGTGCAATATTTCGCCAGTGCTTTGAAGTATATACAGGTACAGCAATCATACGTCATTCTCTTTATTCTATTCCAGGGCAAAAAAAAAATGCAAATTACAACTCCTCAGATCATTCCATTTTCCCATTCATATTTTTGCACAGTTCTGCTTTCCAAATTTCACGTCAAACTATGCCTCTACATATGCAAAAAAAAATCCCAGCTTCTTCTTCAATGTTTGTCACAACTTCTATTACAATTCATTGACAGTTTAAACATTTTGTCTCCCTACATGGCATGTTATTGAGATGGCAGATTGACTCATTTATGCTTTGCCTTGAGGCAGAGCAGTTTTGTTAGCTGTAGCTATGGTAACATGTGGCTTCTAAATATATTAATAAGCCAAAGATAGGTTCCCTCTCTAATTTAGTACACCACACTCCTCACACTGGTGAAATCTCTATTGTCACCAGTGTTGAATCTTTTTTGTTTGAAATGGATAGTGCAGCACGATGAATTAACTCTTTGGGGTTCCTCCTCTTAGTCACAGTGCAGGCAGTCTTTAGTTATTTTATCATCCTTTACGATCTTTTCTCATTTGCAGAAGCTTTCTGGCCACCAGCCTCGCATCTCTGCTCACTCTCTTCATTTCTCTTCCATTTCCTGAGGCAAAACTCCACTTTCCATATGCTCACTGACCTTCATCTCATTAATTTAGACCTAATGCGTGTCTCCTCTTTTGGTAATTTATGTTGCTGCTCACCTCAATGAAATAAAGAGCAATTTCAAAAAATGAGAGATGGTGACCTTATATTTATAGGAGAGTGGAGGCTTCAGCTCCTGTCCCTACAAACAGTAACATATCAATCCCAGTAGTAAAGCCTGGATTGACAAAAGGAATGGGGGAGACAAAATAGAAATTTAACATGATTACAGATTTTGGGATGAATTCTTTCACAAATGTAAAATATCTTCAGGCAAAAAAAATGCTGTGTTTTGTATGTGTTGCTCTGAACTCTCCAGTGTGTGATCCTAAGAATAGTGCCCTGAATCTGACAGTGATTCAGTGTGGAGTCCTGTTTTTTTAGTTCAGCCAAATACATTGATCACTTTTTTTTGAAATGACAAGAAATAATTATGATTAATAGGTGACAAGCTGAATCACACACTTGATTATTAAATAGTAGATATTTTTGTCAAAGTATTTGTGTTGCAGAAAGCAGCATCCATCATCAAAGATTCTCACCACCCAGGCCATGCTCTTATCTCGCTGCTGTCATCAGGTAGAAGGTACAAGAGCCTCAGGTTTCACACCACCAGGTTCAAGAACATTTACCACCCCTCAACCATCAGAACCCCTCAACAGAAGAGGAGAACTACACTCATCTATTGAGATGCTCCCACAACCAATGATCTCACTTTAAGGAGTCTTTATCTTGTTATTTCACGCTCTCATTGTTTGTTGCTATGAATTTATATTTGCATTTGCACAGTTTGTTTTCTTCTAAGCTCTACCTGATCTTTCATTGATCCTGTTTTAGTTACTATTCTATTGATTTGCTGAGTATGCTGAAAGGAGAAAAGAATCTCAGGGTTGTATTTGGGGACATGCTTTTGTGCTTTATACTTTATCGTCGCCAAACAAATGATACTAGAACATACAATCATCATAGCGATATTTGATTCTGTGCTTCCCGCTCCCTGGATTACAAATAGATAGTAAATATTAAATATTTAAATTATAAATCATAAATAGAAAATAGAAAAATGGAAAATAAGGTAGTGCAAAAAAAACGAGATGTACGTATATGCACACTGATAAGAAAATTTGCTTTAAACTTTGAACTTTGAAACTTCTAGGAGCTTGCATAACCTTTCGCATTCCAAATCCCCCAATCTTTGACTTATCAGCACTTGTGATGATTGTTTGTCGGATCCAACGATGACGGTCTTATCAGCCCTAGTATTTCAGTACTGCATTTTTACATCTCTGAACAAGAACTGACTGCATTCTGTTCTGTGGCTAATCAGTGTAATTAACAAGTTGATAACCTTACCATCCATTTGTAAAAGATACCCAGTTCTTTTTAAAACATTTTTCAAAGATTTTTCTTGCAGTAGAAAAGAGAGCTTCTCTTCTCCATATTTCAGTAATCTATCTTCTGGTTAGTGCTGAGGATGAACACAAGACAGGGTCCTTTTTTGAAACATCTTCACTCTGTAGGCTACCAGTATCAAATTCTACCTGTCTACAATAAATCAGTCTCCTTGCACTAAGGAGTCATTACATGCTATTTATAGTACTTTTATCTTCTTTCACATGCCAGGGTTAGTGCAAGATAATATGACACAAAAATAAAACATGGGCACTCTTGTTAAACCTGTCCCTTGGATTTGATGTCTTTCTTATGACATGTAATCAGAAATCCATTGTTCGGTCATTTTCCCCATAGCTTTGATTTTCAAATCAATCATAATTTTAAAGTTTCACCATAGAAGTATCAGGAGAAAAAAATGCTTATTTGGACTTTCATCTCTTTCAGAATATCCTAAACCACTTTAAAACCAATGATGTAATTTATCACACTAGACTCTGATGTAACCAATGTTACACCTTAACATACTACATCCATACGTAAAGGTTAAAGGCTAATCAGTCCTTTCGAGTGTTTCTTCAGGCCTTTTGAGAGCACGTCTACAGACTCAGCCATTTCAGAGATCAAATAAAATGGCATCAAAGAATCAAACACTGACAAAAGATAGGCTAACTGAAACACCATGACTCCCACTAGCTTGAATTAAGTGAAATACTACAAGTTAGGGATCACAGTAGTCATTTTTCACACAATGGGCTTCCACAAGCTGCAATGTAATGACCTGGTAAGAGTAATGTTGATGGAGAAATATATGCTGGCTTTGGTTTTCTTTAAAAAAGGCGTCATGGGGTCTTTTCATACGCAAGCAAGACAGGACACAATGCCACGCTTCATCTAACACCATCATCTTCAATACAGTGTGTGTTGCTGCCCATTACACTGCTGGTGCTTAGGGCAGCAATGAAGTTCCTCCGTCATTGGTGGATTTCAGGGCTTCCTTCACCATGTCAGTAGCTTCCTCTCAGGCTACGTCCACACTACGCTGGATAATTTTGAAAACAAAGCTTTTTCTCTTCGTTTTGACCCTCCGTCCACACTAAAACAGCGCTTTCATCCCCCGAAATTGGAAATTTTCAGAAACGGTCTCCAGAGTGAATAAATCTGAAAACGCCTAATATCTGTTGCAGTGTGTACAGGGTAAGCGGAGCTTTTTAAAACCGCTGTCATGACGTGTCAGAACAGATGGCGACAGTGCGGCATTTCATTGTTTTCTTCTTATTATTCTTATTCTTATTATTACTACTTTATTGTCAACAAACAATTGATACTAGAGCGTACAATCATTGCAGCGATATTTGATTCTGCGCTTCGCAGAACCTAACAATTTCAGAGCAGATGGCAACGAGACTGAAGCCAGAAGAGTTAGAAATGTACTCACCAAATACTTTGACCCATAGCTTACTGAATAAATAAGTATACTCACTTTGCTCTGTTTTCTGTCCTTGCTTGTATGAAGGTGGTTTACCTACTTATGCAAGTACTTCTCTGACAATAGAAGTGTAACAGCCTAATGTAATATTGTATGGAAGTACAAGATAACACTGATGCGGACATGTTTTATACACTTAACAAGGTGCTTTATTAATGCAACAGAGTTAGTCAGTTTTTCAATGTTCTTTGTCAGCCGGGTCATATTGTCCATGAACTCCCTGTCGGCTGCCTCCATACACTCCAGTATTTTTTCTTTCTAGTTTTAAGTCCTCCTGCACGAGAGCCAAGAGCAATTCCTTTTAAGTTTTTCTACTCTGTAACTGGACAAACGCGCACCAAGTATATCATTTCCTCTTTGCTTGTTTTCTATGTGTCCTGTTCATGCCCAGTAGGAGGAGATTCGCCCAAATATCCGTTCTAATGTGGACGGAGATATTTTGAAAAACGCTTAGTGTGGACGCCTATCGTTTTTACTCAAAACCGGCGTTTTCAACATTATCTGGCTTAGTGTGGAAGTAGCCTCAGTTTTCACTATTGTCAGTCATGCAAGTCCTGGGTGGAGACTCAAGAATACCATCGCACTCAGAGGTAGAAGGATTCTTCTTTGCTGTTTCGGCAACAATTTTGTTTTATCTGTCAGCGGAACTCCAAAACTGGAGAACTGTTAGACCACCCACAGTCTGGCCTCTAACCTTTGCCCTGTCTGGCATGGGTGACCCTACCAAAAGCCAAAGCACAAAGCCCTGACTCCAGCCAGTCTAGCTCTTTGGGTCATTGAGGCTCACAAGCCTCCAAACCATGGCAAGATTGTGGTCCTCTTGGAGGACCTTCAACACTGCAGTCATCTGCAACCACAGAACATTGCATCCAGACAGAGGCGAGATTAAATGAAAGGGAATTTCAGGGCTGATTGAAAATGTTTTAGCAAGAGAAGTGGGAAAAATGAGGTGTTAATATTAACAGAATGCATCGATGGTGGTATATCGGTGAGCACAGCTACCTTCCAAGCAATTTGATCCGGGATCAATTCCTGGACATTGTAGGCTGCATGGTTTGTAGGTTGGAACAGTAGTGTAGCATTAGCACAACTCTTTACAGCACCTGCGGCCAAGTTTTAATTCCCACTGCTGCCAGTGAAGTCTTTATACACGCTCCCTGTGACTGTGCGGGTTTCCTCCGGGTGCTCCGGATTGCTCCCACCGTCCAAAGACGTACCAGTTGGTAGGTTAGTTGGTCGTTGTAAATTGTCCCATGATTCGGCTCCGATGAAATTGAAGGATTGCATGGTGGCTCAGCTCAAAGGGCTGGAAGGTCCTATTCCATGATGTAGCTCTATAAATAAGTAAATAAATGATCATCAGTTGTTCCTTTGGGATTAAAAGCAAGATGCAACCTGTGCAATGGAGGGATGAGCAGCAAAGTGATGTTAACACAGCTGCAAGCAGTTAGTGGTCATTTAACCTTTCAGAACACGGCATTTACTAAGAAGGCAGATTGCAATGATACAGTATCTTGCGAAAGTCTTAGGTACATATCCAGTACTGTGCAAAAATCTTAGGCACATACATATAGCTGGGGTGCCAAAGACCTTTGCACAGTACTGTATTCGTCAACATGGAACAGAGAGTGAGTTTGTAAATCTGGTGGGAACAAAGGATGCTGGGAATGGCGAGGGTGGAGCGCCGCATTAAGGTGCGGGACAGGTGGCAGGGGAGGAGTGCCAAGGGCGGGGAGTGGCACAGGTGCGAACACACCCTGCCCTGGGACGCCTGGTAAGGTTATTTGCTTGCAAATAATTAGTTCAGTGACCTCTACAGAATGTCTCTCCGGTGCTTCCCGCTCTCTCCCCTCTCGCTTCCCCCTTTTCCCAACTATGATGCCCCTCTCCCTGCCCCCCGTCCCACTCTCAGTCCATGTTAGAGACCCATATCAGAGTCCAGATTATCATCATTCATGTAAGTCATGAAGTTTGTTTTTATTTTGCGTTGACAGAACAGTGCAATACATAAAATTACTACAATACTGTGCAAAAGTCTTTGGCTCCCTAGGTACTATATATATATATGTGTACTTAGTACTTTTACACAGTACTGTGTGTCACCCAGGGATCCTGAAATTGCAGACGGTGCTGACTTGACTACTAGCTTGTGGAGTTTGGTGGGCTCACTAACTCTAGGCAGGATCAATCAGAGACTTTATTATATTGATAAAGACATTATAGGAATTCCATCATTTATTTATGATTTGTATTGGAACAGATCACTTCATAGTTCACTTTTCAGCCATTTATCTCAGCTCTAGTGCTCACACAAGAAATCTAGACAGGCAACCACTTGGAGATTAAAGTTCAATGTTCAAAATAAAGTTCAAAGTAAATTATAAATGCAGGAAAGTCTGCAGGTGCTGGAAATCCACAGCAATATACACAACATGCTGGTGGAACTCAGTAAGTCAGGCAGAATCTATGGAAACCAATAAGCAGTTAATGTTTCGGGCCAAGATCCTTCTTCAAGATTGAGAAAGAAGGGGGAAGATGCCAGAATAAAATGGTGGGAGGTTAGCTGGAAATTAAATTTATTATCAAAGTATATATGTGTCATCATACACTACCCTGATTCATTTAATTTGGGCATTGTTTCAAACACTCTCTGGAACCCTCTGAAAGACAATGAATGTCATCACTGAAGTTATTTTAGTTGGTAAACCTAAGGGAAGAATTGACCATTAGTAATATATATTATCTTAGCATTGTCACTTTACTTAATGTGAGAGCAGTAACAAAACTTCAAAAAGTTTCAATTGTCGTAAAACAGTTTGATTTTGATGGATGCTATATTCAATGTTCAAAGTTTATATTTATATGTATATAAAATCAGCATGTACAACCCTGAGATTCATTTTCTTGCAGGCATACTCAAATAAATCCATGATAGAATAATAACCCTAATGGAATCAATGAACGGCTGCACTAATTTGGGTGTTCAACCACTGTGCAAAAGACAACAAATTGTACAAATACAAAAAGAAATAAGTAACAATGCTACTATTAATAATAGTAATAATGATAATAAATAAGGAATAGATATTGAGAACATGAGAT
The DNA here is from genome assembly GCF_963921235.1 of Mobula hypostoma. Taxonomy (NCBI): domain Eukaryota; kingdom Metazoa; phylum Chordata; class Chondrichthyes; order Myliobatiformes; family Myliobatidae; genus Mobula; species Mobula hypostoma. The sequence continues at coordinate 30,937,694 of NC_086116.1, forward strand.
GAAGAGTCCTTGAAAGTGAGTCCGTCGGTTGTGGGAACATTTCAATAATGGGGCAAGTGAAGATGAGTGAGGTTATTCCTTCTGGTTGAAGAGCCTGATGGTTAAAGGTTAATAACTGTTCCTGAAGCTGGTGGTGTGGATCCCAAGGCTCCTGTACCTTCTTCTTGATGGTAGCAGAGAGAAGAGAGCATGTCCTGGATGGTGGCGGTCCCTGATGATGGGTGATGCTTTCCATTATTTAATGGCAAATAATTAGCCTTAAGTCTCGGGATCTCAACCTGGTGTCCACCGACCCCTCGGTTAATGGTAACGGTTAATGGCATTAAAAAATGTCGGGAACCTCTGCCTTTAGAGCTTGTAGAATGTCCTTTTATATTGTTGTTCTGGCTACAAGACTAAACTTCCTCTGCTGTCTTAGCTGGTAGTTACTGTATTTTGCTTATGATTTTCTTGTATTTTTCCTATATGCCAATCAGAGTGGGGATATTCTATGATTGCTTTGATTGTTCATTCATTCGTTATGTGCCATGTTGTATGACATGGGTGATCATGGTTTTTTCATGACCGTGATTGTTCTTCTGCAGGAGTGGTTTGCCATTGCCACCTTCTGGGCAGTGTCTTTACAAGATGGGTAACCCAGTCATTATCAATGCTCTTCAGAGATTGTCTGCCTGGCATCTATGGTCACATATCAGGACTTGTGATACTGCACCAGCTGCTCATACAAACATCCACCACCTGCTCCCATGACTTCACTTGACCCTGATCGGGGGCTAAACAAGTGCTACACCTTGCCCAAGAGTGACCTGCAGGCTAGTGGAGGGAAAGAGCACCTTACACACTCATTGGTAAGGTGCTCTTTCCCTCCCTGCCATCCAGAGCTGCTTTGATATGTCCTGCGAAATTCTGAACAAATGGAACCGTAGTTCTAGCAACACGCATCAAAGTTGCTGGTGAACGCAGCAGGCCAGGCAGCATCTCTAGGAAGAGGTACAGTCAACATTTCGGGCTGAGACCTTTCATCAGGACAAATTGAAGTAAGAGCTAGTAAGAGCTAGTAAGTGGGAGGGGGAGGGGGAGATCCAAAATGATAGGAGAAGACAGGAGGGGGAGGGATGGAGCCAAGAGCTGGACAGGTGATTGGCAAAAGGGATATGAGAGGATCATGGGACAGGAGGCCCAGGGAGAAGGAAAAGGGAGAAGGGGGGGGAAACCCAGAGGATGGGCAAGGGATATAGTCAGAGGGACAGAGGGAGAAAAAGGAGAGAAAGAGAAAGAATGTGTGTATATAAATAAATAACGGATGGGGTACGAGGGGGAGGTGGGACATTAGCGGAAGTTAGAGATGTCGATGTTCATGCCATCAGGTTGGAGGCTACCCAGACGGAATGTAAGGTGTTGTTCCTCCATCCTAGAGATGCTGCCTGGCCTGCTGCGTTCACCAGCAACCTTGATGTATGTTGCTTGAATTTCCAGCATCTGCAGAATTCCTCGTGGAACCGTAATTCTAGTTGCTTTTAATTGTGAAGCTCACTGACCAGTAAGTGCTCTCATGTCATTGTTTGTTGGAAATTGCTGGCTCAATGTAATCCTTGGAGAGGAGTACTATATCCTCCCTGACTTGTTTCAAAGCACCTTCCAGAGTTCCAGTTTAAAATCACACTGTGTTAATGGACAATTAAAAGGTCAACAGGAAACAGCCCTTTTCAGTTTCACTTGTGTACATAGCCAGTTTTTCCCTGTATCACTCTGTCGTTGTTTCTATGGTGAGAGATATTTTGTCTTCCCTACGCCAAAATCATTCTCAGCCCAAAATTAGGATGAATTTAACTCTTTCCAGCTGTTCATTCAACATCACTCTGTGTGGTTTTGATGTCTTGGCTTAAGCTCTCCAGAGGAGTCCATCTCTAACTTTACCCAACACATTCTTTGCCCTCCAGCCTTCTAGAAATGGTCACATGTGTCCAACACCACACCTGTCCCACCACCTCTCCCCTATTTATCACTGGTGGCATGAACATCTTTGCCCTTTGCTCTGAAATGTCCCTTTGCGATAAAGTGTAACATTTCACTTAGAAATAAACACAGATGATTAATTCAAAAGGTGACACTGTTTTAAAGTAAGTTAAGTTAATCAGATGACTAATATTTTGATTAAATGGTAGTGTAGTGGTTAGAACAATGTGTTACATTGCAGGTGACTTGGCTACCTGTAAGGAGTTTGTACATTCTCACCGTGACTGCGTGGGTTTCTTCTGGGTGCCCCGGTTTCCTCTCTCAGTCTAAGGACATACTGATTGGTAGGTTAATTAGTCACTGTGAACATCGGCACAAGAGGTACTGCAGATGCTGGAAATCTAGAGCAATACACACAATGTGCTGGAGGAGGTCAACAGGCCAGGCAGCTTGTAAGGATGGGAATGAACAGCCAACGTTCCAGGCTGAGACGCTTTGTCAGTCCTGAAGGGTCACGGCCTGAAACGTCATCTCTTCCCAACAATGGATGCTGCCTGATCTCCTCCAGCACATTGTGTGTATTAGTCATTGTAAATTGTTCCTTGATTAGGCTGGGGTTAAATCAATGGGTTGCTGGGAAATGTGGCTCAAAGGGCTGGAAGGGCCTATTCCATGGTTTATCTCAATAGACAAATAAATAAGCAACAAGATGGGATTCATTAAAACAAAAGGAAATTAAAGAGGTTACCTCATTAAATTTCTACTTCTCAAATGTTTGAAGAACTATATCTATGGGCAGGTTTTTATTTATTTGCTTGTTTGTTAATTTAGAGATACAGCAAGGTAACAGGCCCCTCTAGCCCAGCAAGCCCACACTGCCCAATTACACCCATGTGACCAATTAACCTACGAACCCACAGAATGCGGGTGGAGGGAAAATGTGCAAACACCTCACAGACAGCGAAGGCTAGTGCTGGAATAGTGCTACGCTAACTGCTAACCCACCTTGTTGATGAAGGGTCCCGGCCCGAAACGTCGACTGTACCTCTTCCTATAGATACTGCCTGGCCTGCTGCGTTCACCAGCATTTTTTATGCGTGTTGCTTGAAATACCAGTATCTGCAGATTTCCTCGTGTTTGCGTTCCTGATTTATTCTTCTTTCCGTTCCAGACATCTGTTTCTCTCTGAAGCATCTTGCAAAGTTCAAAGACTCAAAGTACGTTTATCATCGATGTATGTATATAGAATCCAACTTTGAGATGCATCCTCCTGCAGACAGCCACGAAACTAAGAAACACCATGGAACCCGTTCACGTAAGCATCAAACAGCCAACATACGAGAAAAGAGCAAATTGCATAAAGTTTGTGTTCAAATGACTATTTAAATGTAAATGACTAATTTTGAATGCACACTTCCCAGAAGACCTAAATAAATGCAGAACAGGCATCTCACCAGCTGTTTCATTAGTTGAGCTGGTCTGCATATGCTTGGATTATTTGTAATAATGGACGTTATGACCTGGTCCAGCCTGACTTGTTTAAATTCAGCTGTGACAGTAAATTATTCAGGCCTGGAGGACCAGACACGTTCAATGATCCTCTCATGATTTTTAAAGCATACTTGAGGGATTGGAATTTCTAATAATATAGTCAATAATATGCTTATGAGCTAAGTGCATCAGAAGCCTTTGTTCCCTGGATGTGGTTCCTTCACGTTGCTATAGCCAAGGGTGGTAGTGGGGATAAGCTCCCACTACCTATTACATGCTGCCAATAGCGTGCATCTCAAACAGCCTCAGATAACCAGTCTAGCTCCCGGCCTTCACATGTGGCTTCGCTACTAAACCTGGCAGAACCGTTTCTATGGACGGGAGAAGGGGCAAAGGCGGGTTACTGGTGCCTTAAAACCTATTGTTTCGGGCAGATGGGGCTCGTCAGTCATGGTTGGCTGTTCATCTAAGAGAAGGAAAACTCCGATCTCAAACTTCCCCTGCCTTGCATCTATACCCACGCATGGGAAAGGCTTTGGGAATAAACTCCAGGGAAAAATCCAGAGCTGGAATCTCTAAGGGAGTCTTATGTTGATTTCAATGTTGACTGGCAACTCCAGTGACACCGCTGGTGCTAAGCTGTATCGGTCTCTACCGTTCCTTTGGATTCATCAGCTGCATGGGGAGGGGGGGCAACAGCTTATTTTCCACATCGTACTGCTCTGGTTTGCGTATTGGCTCATGTATCGTGTAGACAGCTAAGATGCAACATCCATGGTCGAATCTGACCAATGGAGGATCTTTGAGGTACTCATAATCTATATTTGGAAAGTGGAATGAATTATCATTTATTTTTATATTATGAAATCACTTCCTGTTGCGGTATAACCAAGTCAGGAGCACATCTTACAACTTACAAATTAATTTTTATTTTTTGAACTGAATCCAACAAGGGCATTTACTTTCTTCTGATCAAACTCTTTTTATACTCTATAAAGAGGTCTTCTGCTGGTGGTCAAAGGGAGTGAGAATTCTCTGCTCGACAAGTCAGATGAATAAATAAGTAATCACAAGAGATTCTGCAGACGTTGGAAATCCAGACTCACGCAGAATGCTGGAGGAACTCAGCAAGACAGGCATCATCTATGGAAATGAACAGTCGACATTTTGGGCCCAGACCCTCCTCAGGACTGGAAAGGAAAGGGGAAGATACCAGATAAAAAGGTGAGGGGAGGGGAAGCTGCTTTGTTTCCATAATGTTATGCATCACTTCCAACCCCACTGTAACAGTCTATAGTGCCATGGTGATAGTAGGCTGTTCCTTTACTCTTTTAAAATTACTTAATGAGTTCAAAACTAAAAGAAGCTAATGTGTGAAAATGTAAAAGGAACCGAGGATATACGTTTTTCAACACAAGCTCCTGAATTTCTTAAAACCAGAAGGAAAGACACAGAGCTTTCTGATTTATAAACTGTATTTTACAATGCTTCAGTGCATCACAGACAATAAAATTTGCTTTTAAGCAGTGGTCTCTATGCAACATAGGATAAGCAATGGACAATTTTTACACAGCAGGTTCCCACAAGCAGCAGTATGATGGAATATTGGCTTGGATTTTCTTGAGAATTTCTCGGTATTCCATGTAGGCTATGTTTCATTGGAAGTTTGAGGAGATTTGGTATGTCACCAAAAAACAATCACAAATTTCTACAGAAGTACCGGGGAGAGCATTATAACTGACTGCACCACCATCCGGTATGGGTGGGGGAGGGGCCAGTGTGCAGCACAGGATCTAAATAAGCTGCAGAGAGCTGTGAACTCAGTCAGCCTCACCATGGGCGCTAGTCTCCCCATCGTCCAGGAGTGATGTCTCAAAAAGGTAGCATTCATCATTAAGGAACCCCACCACCTGGGACATGCCTTCTTCTCATTGTTACCATCAGGGAGGAGGTACAGCAGGCTGAAGGCATACACTCAACAAATTAGGACCGGCTTCTTCTCCTCTGCCATCAGATTTCTGAATGGACATTGAACCCATGTACATCACCTCACAACTTTGTTTTACTCCTTTTGCACTATTTATTAAATTATATATATATAGTAATTTAGAGATTGAGAGCTTTTTAATCACCATGTCCTGCAGCCACATAAACACAAATTTCATAATATGTGCTGGTGATATTAAACCTGATTCTAATAGAGCATCTAAACTGCTACCATTTCCAAGTAGCTGTTAGAACAAAAAACAAATGCTGGAGAAAGTTAGTGGGTAACCTGCGGAGGGAGAGAGTTGTCAAGGTTTTGAGCCGAGCCATTGCTTTGGGACCTGAGATGGATACAATTATAACATTTGAAAGATATTTAGACAGCATTATGGATAGGAAAGAGTCAGAGGGATTTGGACCAAACATGGACAAAAGTAATATTGCAAGCCATGTATAAAGTGGAGTAGTTGACAAGATTCCAATAAGATAGCGAAGCAACAATTCTCCTACGAATCTGCTGGGGTTGTCTATTGTATCCAGTGCTCCCAATCTGACCTCCTCTACATTAGTGAGTCCCGTTGTAAATTGGGGGACCACTGCGTTGAGCACTTCTTTTCCATCTGCAACAAGTGGGATTCCTGGTGGCCAAACTTTTTAATTCTGATTCCCATTCCAGTTGTGACATGTGCCAAAAACCTCAGGGTGGAGGAGTAGCATCCTATATTCCATTTGGGTAGTCTCCAACCTGATGGCATGAATATCGATTTCTCCTTGCAGTGAAAAAAGTTTCTCCCTCCCACTCCCCTCTTCTTCTATTTCCCACTCTGTTCTCTTACCTCTTTTCACCTGCCAAGTACATCCCCTGGTAACCCTCCTTCTACCCTCTCTCCTATGGTCTAAACTCCTCTCCTATCAGATACCTTCCTCTATAGCCATTTATCTTTCCCACCCACCTGGCTTCACTTATCACAGTCTATCTATCCTCGTTCCCCTCCCCCTACCTTTTTATTCTGGTATCTTTCCCCTTCTTTTCCAGTCCTGAAGAAGGGTCTCACTTTATTCATTTCCATAGATGCTGCCAGACCTGCTGAGTTCCTCCAGCATTTTGTGTGTGTTGCCCTCGATTTCCAGCATCAGCAGATTTCCTCGTGTTTAAGATAATGACCATTTTAAGTCTGTCGGTCCTCTTTATGGGATGGGATGGAGGTGGGGGAAGAATAAGTTTTCATTTGTAGGCCATGTTCAGTCTGGGATTTCAGGTCAGAGGGAATGCAATCCATTCTTTGGAGCCATTAGATTTGTTGATGTTGAATTCGAAGTCCTACATTGTGGGAGGTCAAATAAAAGTTCAAAATTCAAAGGTTATTTTGCTATCAAAGTGGAATACTTTGTACAACTTTGAGATTCATCTCCTTACAGACAGCCAAAAGACAAAGAACCCCAATGAAGAAGAATAATTTGGGCTGCCTTAATGACTATCACCCGATAACATTCACATTGGGAGTGCTTTGAGGGGTTGGTCACCACTAGACTGAACCCCTGTATCAGCAAGGACCTGGAACTGTTGCAATTTGCCTATCGCCACAATAGGTCCAGGGCAGGTGTAATCTCAATCGCTCTTCAAATGGCTTTAGACCACCCAGACAAGACAAACATCTATGTCAGGATGTTGTTCATTGACTATAGCTCAGCATTTAATGCCATCATTCCCACAATCCTGATGGAGAAGTTGTAGAACCTGGGCCTCTGTACCTCCCTCTGCAATTGGATCCTCAACTTCCTAACCTGAAGACCATAATCTGTGCAGATTCATGATAACATATCCTCCTTGCTGACGATCAATACTGGTGCACCTCAGGGGTGCGTGCCTAGCCCACTGCTCTACTCTCTATATACCCATGACTGTGTGGCTCAAATACCATCTATAAGTTTGCTGATGATACAACCATTATTGGTAGAATCTCAGGTGGCGATGAGAGGGCGTACAGGAGTGAGATATGCCAACTAGTGGAATGGTGCCACAGCAACAACCTGGCACTCAACGTCAGTAAGGTGAAAGAGCTGATTGTGGACTTCCAGAAGGGTAAGACAAAGGAACACATACCAATCTTCACAGAGGGATCAGAAATGGAGAGAGTGAGCAGTTTCAAGTTCCTGTGTGTCCAGATCTTTGAGGATCTAACCTGGTCCCAACATATCAATGTAGTTATAAAGAAGGCAACACAGCGGCTATGCTTCATTAGGAGTTTCAAGAGATTTGGCAATTCAGCAAATACACTCAAAAACTTCTATATTTGTACCGTGGAGAGTAATCTGACAGGCTGCATCACTGTCTGGTATGGGGGGGGGGGAGGTGGGCTGCTGCACAGGACTGAAAGAAGCTGCAGGAGGTTGTAAATCTAGTCAGCTCCATCTTGGGCACTAGACTACAAAGTACCCAGGACACCTTTACAGAGTGGTGTGTCAGAAAGGCAGTGTCCATTATTAAAGACTTCTAGCACCCAGGGCATGCCTTTTTCTCACTGTTACCATCAGGCAGGAGGTACAGAAGCCTGAAGGCACACACTCAGTGACTCAGGAACAGCTTCTTCCCCTCTGCCATCCAATTCCTAAATGGACATTGAATATTTGGACACTACCTCACTTTTTTTAATATACAGTATTTTTGAAATCTATTCAATATACGTAATTGATTTACTTGTTTTTTTATTAATACTATTTTGTTTTCTCTCTGCTGGATTATGTATTGCATTGAACTACTGCTACTAAGATAACAAATTTCACATCATATGCCGGTGATAATAAACCTAATTCTGATTCTGATCCTAAAAACAAAAAAAACGTCAAAAACCCAGTGTACAGAGAGAGAAAAAAAATTGTGTGAGCAATAAATTCAAGCAAACAGCATTCAGAAATGAGTTCATAATGCCAAGCATCACCGCAGCCGATTCAGAAGTCCATTAGTTGCTGACCACAGCCTCAGTCCAGCACAGGTTCGCACAAACCCTGCGGAGCAGTGAGCCAAACCAGCCTGTCTCTTGACTCTGAACCCGACAACGTGTCCATTTCAATCTGGCCCCGCACTTTAATCGTCCAAGCTATTGGTAAATAAATGGAGGAATGTAAGTGAGAAAGAGTAACATTAATTCTGGACAAAAGAGGAGACACTGGGATTATCGGATGAATTCTCTGCTGCAGCACATTTCCGTCACCATAAGATTTCTACACATCATTGAGACGTAAGCTTGAAGCTGGCCAACTTTTTGGCCTCAGTGCAGGAGAACGGAGAGAAATTGGGCACGGAACATTCACAAGGGAAATGGCAAAAGGTATTTCAATATGAGAGAGTGTAATAAAATGTGAAATTGTAGCAACTGCAAAAACATCTCAAAGACACTTTACAGCTATTTATATAATGAGAGAACAAAAAGCTAGTTATCTCCTTAAAAACTCTGGGACAGTTTTTATGGCCTGATGTCAACCTTTATTTCGAGAGAATAGAGGCTATTGAGAACTCTCACATTTAAAAGCAACAAATCAAGCTTAGCAGTGAGTATTTTTCTGAGAGTGAAAACGGAATTCAATGTCAAGAACAATTCAATGGCTCTCAGTTACCTAGATTTTCACAGTTCCATAAGTGAGACTGATCTCAGAAAAGAACAAAGAAAGCTCATGAAGGGACTGGTAACTGAGTGTGACTGAAACCTGGGCTTAGCAATAGAAGTCTAATTTTTAGTAGAGCATTTCTATATCAGATCAATGATTAGCAGAATTGTTTTGTTTTGATTGCCTTGCTAATTTTCACTGGTCTTCCTCTCCCTCTCACTCATTGCTGCCAGAGGAAGGTGCAGGCTTGGCATTTAGACAAGGTTTGATCGGCATGATTTATGGATTGGACTCAATTTTAGAGGACTCTACAGTTCATGTTATATATGTTTCTGGTTTCTGGTTGCTCCTTTTTTATTTCCGTTTTGCATGATTTTGGTTGAAGCACTTTGACGCTGACTGGTTCTGCGGCCCGCAGGCAACGAACAACACAGCCCTAAATTGAACGGACCTGAGCTACTCTAAACATTCTTAGACTGTATCAAGGACTTTGCGGCTTGATATTTAATATTCTGTGTGTTATTTGTTCATTTTTTGCTGTTTAAACAATTTGTTCTTTTCTGTGCATTGGGTGTATGATGCCTTCTTTGAATGGTTTTCACGTTGTGGTTCCTGGTCATGGAACTGGAAACAATGGGTGGATCACATTGAAGACTTGACTTGTGAGTCTGGAACACAATTAATTATTAAAGCAGTAATACTATTGGGCAAGAATGCATAATTTCTAAATAGATATGGTTGAATTCTAATTTAGGTAGGACTACAGGACAGTTTGCAGTAACACCAGAGTCATCAACTGCTTTGTTTAAGACAGGAGTTCCCAACTTGGGGTCCACAGACCCCTAACTTAATGATATTGGTCCATGGCATAAAAAGGGTAAGGAGCCCCTGTTTAAGGCATAATTCTATTAAATGTAAAGGCTAAGAAGCTCTAATGACTATATCGTTAACTTTAAAAAAATTGCACAAAATAGGTATTTACGTTTTGTCAGAACGTTCTGATATGGCCCAAGTGTGGAGGGAGAGATAATAAAGCAGGTCAAAAGTTCACTGAAATGGATTATGCTGCGATTTTTTTCCCAGGAATATTGTTCCTTTCAAGTCAATCTATCAACCAAAAAATTAACAACCTCAAGGGAAAGTTAAGGTTGGGAAGAGACAAATTGGATGTGGTACCTAATAGTCTTTAAAGGCCATAAACTGATCCGGTCTCCATGAAGCTTAAGGCAACACAACAGCTAGTGGTTAGTAACAGCGCTTTACAGTACAGGCACCCTGGGTTCAATTCCCACTGCTGTCTGTAAGGAGTTTGTACGTTCTCCCTGTGACCACATGGGTTTCCTCTGAGTGCTCCAGATTTCCCCCACAGTCCAAAAACCTACCGGTTGGTAGGTTAATTAGTCATTGCAACTCAAAAAAACCCACAATAAACATAAAGAACACAATAAAAACAACAAATGTAAATACATAAGATTTGCTTATACAGTTGAATGTGCATAAAGTGATACTAGATACAGAGTACTGATCTAATGTTTTAGATAATTTCGAGCTCTTGAAAGTCTTCTTATGCAGATTTATTACTTTTTTACTTTCTTAGGCAACTTATTTTTTAATTATTTCAACTCTTTTCCAATCAAATGCCTTTTCTCAAAAAGGCCGTCAGGTTAATCTTGGTTCAATTTTCTGAGGCCTAGATGCCATTCATGACCCTGTGCCATTTTCACAAGCAGATCACAGCAGATCATTAAGGATAATTTCATCTGCTCAGCATTGACTTTGGGCTGTACAGGGTATTGCGTGATTCACTGCCATTTAAATATTGTGGCAAACATTATTGGTTGAAAATGACAGATGAAAGAAGCTCGTCCAGCTCAACCGTCTGCTTTATTGCGACAAGCACAAAACCAGAACGAGCACTATGACCCCGGAAGAGAACTGTTCAGTCTCATACAGACAGGGAAGGTGATGATCACGCACTGCAGTCATAGTCAGGGCGATCCACAAATACACAAGTGATTAACTGATTAACTATATAATCCAAGCTAGAATGTAACAATAAGTAAACTTGGACATCTCACCATAATCCCACAGGTGCATTTTAAAACAAGAGCAATAAATAGCACTGAACGCCGGGAATGCTGTGGTGAGCTGTCAAGCACACCCCCTCCCAGAGCACCACATACCCCCACCTGAGGGGTCAGCCATCCCCAGCAACCCCAGAGTCCACAACAAAGTCCAAGAACACCAGTAGTTATTAACGCTGCCACCTGGGGAGCTGGGATGTGTCTGAAGGCCCTCCAGGAAAGGCACTGTTTGGTGACACAAGAGGCAGGGCACCCGAACTGTCACTTCCTTCCTTCAGCCATGTTGGGTTGCTGGTGACCAAGGGCCGATATGGTGCCAGTCGATTGTGGGGCAGCACGACTGCCTTCTGCCACACAAGCAACTGCACCCAGTATAACACGGTTGGGCACCTCTCCCAGCCCCTTCTGGTGGCTTCCCACCTTGGGAGATAGTCCTTTCTTCCAGCTGACCCATTCTCATTCTCTCCCCTGCCCAGTAAACTCCTGACCCCGGCTGTGGGGATCATAAGCCCTCTTTCGGCGGCCACTGGCTGTGCTTTGGTTCTGCCGATCCTCATCATGAGCAGTCTGTAGACGCCCCCTGAGGTGTTTCAGGTACCACCTACCTGGCCTCCCCAGGAATCCCTGGCTCGGGGCGGGGGCCAAACACTAGATCCACCGGCATGTGCACAGCCAGTGTATACCTGGTGCTCTCCTGGGTTGAGTTGTTCTCCAATCTTGGTAATTTACTTGCAAACATTTCGTTCCCATACAAACAGACATCATCAGTGTGCTGTGGTGTCCTCCGAACGCTTGACCTTTATATACTGACCAATCAGCTGATTGGTTGTCATTACACAAACTCAGTTGTGACATAGGGAGGAAGTTTCATCGCTGATTGGTTGTGTGGCAAACTTTGTACATTGCGGTCTGGAAATTTGCCCGTGCTGGCTCATAATTAGGATTGAGGCCTATGTGACCTTTTACAGACTTGTTCGCGGAAGACCATGCTTCTAGGAATTCTCTAGCATGCCACGTGTTTGCTAGTGCCATGACTTTCACTGATGTCCTGCTAAAGTTGTGCCCCCCTTGATCTTTTTGGATAGAGACTAGGGAGAGTTGGTCATGCTACTTTACAGCCATTTGATGTTCATGGATGCTTGTAGATAGTTTTCTCCCAGTTTGGCCAATGTAATATTTGCTGCAGTCCCCACATTGGATTTCGTAGACCACATTGGCCTTGTCCAATAGCTTGGTTCATTCTTTTGGTCTGCCTAGTGCTCTCCTCAATATTGCTGTTGGCTTGCGCGTGACTGAAATTCTATGTTCTTGGAGCAGTTGGGCTGTCATTTCCAAGATATGATGTCTCCTCGTATGGTGATGAAATGTTTGCAAGTAAATTGCCAAGATCACAGAACAGCTCAACCCAACCATCTACCACCCGCACTGTCAAAGTGCATCTTAAACACTTCCATCATACCTGCTTGCACCATTTCCCCATGTGTGCTCCAGACACTTAACATTGTGTTAAAAAAAACCCTCAGAAATCTTTTAATTTCTTCCCTGTAATATGGAAGTCTAACTGACTTGCTGACTGAAAATTTTTCCAAAAGTCGTTTTCACCATGCTGGTGAATGGTGGGCCTGCCCAAGTTATGTAGCCACCTTCCCATTTGTTAGCTCCTGTACCCTGTGCGCCGGTTTCTGGTCCCAGCTCACGTTCTGCGATACCTGCATCTGGCTTCTGGCCTTCAGATGTACAAAGGTGAATGGAAGTGTGCAAGTCGCTCTCTTTTTACCCCGAGCCTCTCCTAGCTGTTTATTGCTTGTTAATCTTGTTGTGTAACTTGGCCAGGTTTAACTAGTGCCTTGAGTGCTTAGTGTTGTAGTTTCTACAGTTTGGGTGACTTGAATGAGTGCTTGTTTGCCTTTCTTCTTGCGCCCTTAACTCCTGATGGAGTCGTCGGGGTGCCATCATGACAAGATTTGCACCAGCTTTTTGCTGTGCTCGTCTTCGGCATCTGAAACCTGGTGGAGTCCATCTCTCTCCAGGTTTGACCTACATGCTGGCAAATGTTCCAGCTTTTAGCAGTGAGAATGAATACCACACACAAACGTCCATTGTTTTGTCCCTGCATGGATTCTCATGCATTTGAATGTTGTCGTCACTGCAGTACATCTGTGTCGGAACTTGACTTGATGAAGGAGTTCGTAAACCATGTAGTCAGAAACGGAGGGAGAGCCCTCATCACAAAAGGAAAAAAGCAGCCTGAAGAAGGGTCACGGCCCAAAACGTCGACTATTTATTCATTTCCATAGATGCTGCCTGACCAGCTGAGTTCCTCCAGCATTTTGTGTGTGTTGCTTTGGATTTCCAGCATCTGCAGAATCTCTCGTGCTTTTGATTTGCTGCTCCTAGTAACTTGCATGTCTAAGACAATAATCAAGTAAGAATTTTATTCAGTGACCTCCAATGTAATGCCTTAAAGGTCACGCTGTTCTCAATTGCAGAGGTGTAAATGAGACCAACAACACAAGCCTTCTAACAATAATTTCCACGTGTGCTCTGTGTAGCCAACACAGCAGTTGTGAAATTTTGTCTGTTCCTAAATCTAACACTTCCATATATATTTTCTTGTAATTAATAATAGTTGAACCTCCAACCTGATGGCATGAATACCAATTTCTCCCTCTGCTAAAAGAAAATTCCCTCCCCTCCCCCTCCACTCCCCCTCCCCTCTTCTTCTATTCCCCACTTGAGCCTCTTACCTGTTCTTACCTGTCTATCACCTCCCCCTGGCTCCCCTCCTCCTTCCCTTTCTCCTCTGTCCACTCTCCTCTCCTATCCAATTCCTTCCTCTCCAGCCATAGATCTTTCAACCCACCTGACTTCACTTATCGCCTTCTCTCCTCCTTCCCCACCCCCACCTTTTATTCTGGCAGCTTCCCCCTTCTTTCTCAGTCCTGAAGAATGGTCTCTGGTATGGTTTGTAACTTCAAAATATTAAACTAATTCAAGGAGCACACGTGAGTCCTAAAATGTGGTTCTAACTTTTAAGTTTACTTTTTTCAAGGTGCGCATGTATCATATGGTAGTGTGATGATGTATGCAATGTACTTACATTTGCATATAAACTGTAATGAATTATTTAAACTAACAACATTGCTTAATTAAACAATATATATACAAGAGTACGTGGCCAAGTGGTTAGGGCTTTCGACTAGCGATCTGAAGGTCGTGAGTTCGAGCCCCAGCTGAGGGAACGTGTTGTGTCCTTGAGTAAGGCACTTAATCACACAGTGCTCTGCGATGTGTTACGAGAATACACATAAAATTAAGATGTTTGCTGGCCTGGGCTAGCATCAGTGGCATCAGCAGTTGGTCTGCCACCTGCCCTCAGGGGAAGGAGAGATAAGGAACAATGGAGCAGCGTCTGGAGATGTGTAATGAAGGGATGTGGGAGAGAGAGCTGTCTGGAGCGGCTCCCCCCCTTTGAACCCTGAACTGTTTGAAGTGATGGACAGGCGATACCCCAGCAGGGGGATAAAAAGGGACAGGTTCGCTAAGACAGACACACACGCCACCCGAGGTAACGAGACCCTGGAAGCGGTGCGCCTCTCACGAGTGGGTGAGAAGCATCAGACAACGATAAGGGTGGAAAGGTACGATCAGCGGGAACCCGGTGTGTGTCCGCCCTTGCCTGGGTGCCGGGTTCACTGCAGAGGATCGACCGCATCTGGAGGAGGGGTCACAGTCGGTGACCTCAGGTGACATCACCAAGGACCCGCCCAAAAGCTGTTTGTGAGCCATCTCGCTGGTCTGTGAGCCATCTTGCTGGTCTGTGAGTGAAGCCGTTCTGAATGATCAGTTGTTCCTATTCTATCTCTCTCTTCCCCCACGTTGTCCACCACCATGGCAACGATTACTGCGAACTGAACTACTAACTGGACTGAACTTCGAGTCATTTTGAAATTGGTCATTTACCCCTAGACAACGATAGAGCTTGATTGATGCTGTTATCTTAATGCTGTGCACATGTGTGTTTATCATCACTGAACTGTTGCATTTATTATCCTTTCGATTACTGTGTTGCTTGTTTCTTTAATAAAACTTTCTTAGTTCTAGTACTCCAGACTCCAACTGAGTGATCCATTTCTGCTGGTTTGGCAACCCAGTTACGGGGTACGTAACAGATGACACTGGTGCCAAGCTGTATGGGTCCTAATGCCCTTCCTCGGACAACATCGGTGTCGTGGAGAGGGGAGACTTGCAGCATGGGCAACTGTCGGTCTTCCATACAACCTTGTCCAGGCCTGCGCCCTGGAGAGTGAAGACTTTCCAGGCACAGGTCCATGGTCTCGCAAGACTAACGGATGCCTTTATTTATTTATATATACAAGATTACTCGAAGATTACTGATAGATTAAATGCAGAAGTCTCGGCCCGAGACGTCGACTGTTTATTGATTTCCATCGATATTGCCTGACTTGCTGAGTTCTTCCAGCATTCTGTGTGGCTGTTTTGGAGAAAGCACAAGGTAGAAGCCAGCTGGAGGATAAGGTCACATGTTTTGTGTAAAACTGCTTTGAAGTTTCTACATTTAAGTGGTTAAAACAGACTTACAGTAAAAAAAAAGCTTTATCCCCTATTATGTTACTCTGTAAAGTAAAGCTTGTTATGTGCTTCATTGTGATTGGTATTTTGTATGGATCTCTATATAAACCATACTGGATCAACATCAAAGATATTCCTATTTTCTGTGCCATTGAATTATTCTGATATAAATATATTTATCTGTCACAGCTCGTCCCAGACATCTGGTTATTGTATGTTGAAGAATAGCAGAGATCTAATTCTTTTTCTCCAGAAAGGATCGGTGCCAAGAAGAAAATTGTAATGATGGGACCTGGTGGAGAACTTGCAAAGAAATTAACCCTTTTGAAATAAGGGAGTTTTGCTTTCCAGAATCAAGATCAAATTCAGAGCTGCAAAGACTTGTAAACTTAGTTAACTACATCATGGGCGTTAGAAACATAGAAACATAGAAAATAGGTGCAGGAGTAGGCCATTCGGCCCTTCGAGCCTGCACCGCCATTTATTATGATCATGGCTGATCATCCAACTCAGAACCCAGCCTTCCCTCCATACCCCCTGACCCCTGTAGCCACAAGGGCCATATCTAACTTCCTTTTAAACATAGCTAATGAACTGGCCTCAACAGTTTGCTGTGGCAGAGAATTCCACAGATTCACCACTCTCTGTGTGAAGAAGTTTTTCCTAACCTCGGTCCTAAAAGGCTTCCCCTCTATCCTCAAACTGTGACCCCTCGTTCTAGACCTCCCCAACATCGGGAACAATCTTCCTGCATCTAGCCTGTCCAATCCCTTTAGGATCTTATACGTTTCAATCAGATCCCCCCTCAATCTTCTAAATTCCAACGAGTACAAGCCCAGTTCATCCAGTCTTTCTTCATATGAAAGACCTGCCATCCCAGGAATCAATCTGGTGAACCTTCTTTGTACTCCCTCTATGGCAAAGATGTCTTTCCTCAGATTAGGGGACCAAAACTGCACACAATACTCCAGGTGTGGTCTCACCAAGGCCTTGTACAACTGCAGTAGTACCTCCCTGCTCCTGTACTCGAATCCTCTCGCTATAAATGCCAGCATACCGTTCGCCTTTTTCACCGCCTGCTGTACCTGCATGCCCACTTTCAATGACTGGTGTATAATGACACCCAGGTCTCGTTGCACCTCCCCTTTTCCTAATCGGCCACCATTCAGATAATAATCTGTTTTCCTATTTTTGCCACCAAAGTGGATAACTTCACATTTATCCACATTAAATTGCATCTGCCATGAGTTTGCCCACTCACCCAACCTATCCAAGTCACCCTGCATCCTCTTAGCATCCTCCTCACTGCTAACACTGCCACCCAGCTTCGTGTCATCCGCAAACTTGGAGATGCTGCATTTAATTCCCTCATCCAAGTCATTAATATATATTGTAAACAACTGGGGTCCCAGCACTGAGCCTTGCGGTACCCCACTAGTCACCGCCTGCCATTCTGAAAAGGTCCCGTTTATTCCCACTCTTTGCTTCCTGTCTGCTAACCAATTCTCCACCCACACCAATACCTTACCCCCAATACCGTGTGCTTTAAGTTTGCACACTAATCTCCTATGTGGGACCTTGTCAAAAGCCTTTTGAAAATCCAAATATACCACATCCACTGGTTCTCCCCTATCCACTCTACTAGTTACATCCTCAAAAAATTCTATGAGATTCGTCAGACATGATTTTCCTTTCACAAATCCATGCTGACTTTGTCCGATCATTTCACCGCTTTCCAAATGTGCTGTTATCACATCCTTGATAACTGACTCCAGCAGTTTCCCCACCACCGACGTTAGGCTAACCGGCCTATAATTCCCCGGTTTCTCTCTCCCTCCTTTTTTAAAAAGTGGGGTTACATTAGCCACCCTCCAATCCTCAGGAACTAGTCCAGAATCTAACGAGTTTTGAAAAATTATCACTAATGCATCCACTATTTCTTGGGCCACTTCCTTAAGCACTCTGGGATGCAGACCATCTGGCCCTGGGGATTTATCTGCCTTCAATCCCTTCAATTTACCTAACACCACTTCCCTACTAACATGTATTTCGCTCAGTTCCTCCATCTCACTGGACCCTCTGTCCCTTACTATTTCTGGAAGATTATTTATGTCCTCCTTAGTGAAGACAGAACCAAAGTAATTATTCAATTGGTCTGCCATGTCCTTGCTCCCCATAATCAATTCACCAATTAGCCTCTGTAGTATCCAGGACATCTTCAAGGAATGATGCTTCAGAAAGGTGGATCCATCATTAAGGACCCATCAGCCAGGCCATGCTTTATTCTCATTGCTACCATAAGGAAGGAGGTACAGAAGCCTGAAGGCACACACTCAGTGATTCAGGAACAGCTTCTTCACCTCTGCTATCAGATGTCTGAAAAGACATTGAACCTCACTACTTCTTTATTATTTTGATTTTTGCACTACTTATTAAATTTAACTACTTAATATATATATATATAGATACTGTAATTCACATTTCTTCCCTAGTGTTATGCATTGCATTGTACTACTGCTGCAAAGACCACAAAATTCATAACATATGCAGGTAACATTAAACCTGATTCTGATTCTGATCTTTAAAAGTGGAAGCTTTTGTCTCAAGTAATAGCTGAATACTGAACATGAAGATGACTTTCAGAACATAAGAAGAGAAATATAATGCAACACATAACTATAAATTTTTTTAAATTTATTGAGAAACAACGTGAAATAGTCCTTCTGGTCAAGATGGTGCCTATGTCTAATGCTCCTTCCGTCAACACCTTCTGGAAAGATCACGACGGTTATTTCTTCGGCAGTTTGAATGGGGCACGACTGCGCAAGCCCGTGGAGGACGGCCTGTGAAAACAGCGGGAAGAGTTTAAAAGGAAAACAGACTTACAGTGTGGGCATCGGAGGAGTGGGCAGCGGAATAGTGGGAGACAGATTAGGAAACACTTTGGCTCAATGGGGCTTAGGCAATAAAGGGTCGAGGCCAGGTAGGTTATCTGATTAAAATAAAGACAGAGAGTATGTGTGTGAGGCCGGTTTTCTGTGCTCAGTGTCAGATGTGGAAAGTCCTAGAGACTCCCGGCCTCCTGGACGACCACATCAGCACTAGGTGATTTGAGCTGCAGCTCATTAGAGACCACATTAGGGAACTGGAGCTGCAGCTCGATGACCTTCATCTGGTCAGGGAGAGTGAGGAGGTGATAGAGAGGAGCTATAGGGAGGTAGCCACCCCGGGACCACAGGAGACAGAAAACTGGGTAACAGTCAGGAGAGGGAAGGGCAAGGAGCATGTGACAGTGAGTACTAGAGAGTACCCCAGTGGCTGACCCCCTTAACAATAAGTATTCCTGTTTGAGTACTGTTGGGGATGGCCTACCTGGGGGAAGCAACAGTGGTCGCCACTCTGGCACAGAGTCTGGCCCTGTGGCTGAGAAGGGCAGGGAAAGGAAGAGGATGACAACAGTGATAGGGGGCTCTATAATTAGGGGGTCAGATAGGCAATTCTGCGGATGCAGAAAAGAAACACGGATGGTAGTTTGCCTCCCAGGTGCCAGGGTCTGGGATATTTCTGATTGCATCCGTGATATTTGAAGTGGGAAGGAGAACAGCCAGAGTTCATGGTACACATTGGTACCAACGACATAGGTAGGAAAAGGGAGGAGGTACTGAAAAAAGACTACAGGGAGTTAGGAAAGAAGTTGAGAAGCCGGCCCTCAAAGGTAGTAATCTCGGGATTACTGCCTTTGCCATGTGACAGTGAGTATAGGAATAGAATGAGGGGGAGGATAAATGCGTGGCTGAGGGATTGGAGCAGGGGGCAGGGATTCAGATTTCTGGATCATTGGGACCTCTTCTGGGGCAGGTGTGACCTGTACAAAAAGGACGGGTTGCACTTGAATCTGAAGGAGACCAATATCCTGGCGGGAAGGTTTACTAAGGCTATTGGGGAGAGTTTAAACTGGAATTGCTGCGGGGTGGGAACCAAACTGAAGTGACAGAGGAAAGGGAGGTTGGCTCACAAATAGAGAAAATTTGGAGACAGTGTGAAAAGAAGGATAGGCAGCTAATAGAGAAGGGATGCGCTCAGTCCGATGGTTTGAGATGTGTCTATTTTAATGCGAGGAGTATCATGAATAAAGCGGATGAGCTTAAAGCGTGGATCAGCACTTGGAGATATGATGTTGTGGCCGTTACAGAGACATGGATGGCTCAGGGGCAGGAATGGCTACTTCAAGTGCCAGGCTTTAGATGTTTCAGAAAGGATAGGGATGGAGGTAAAAGAGGTGAGGACGTGGCACTGTTGATCAATGATAGTGTCACGGCTGCAGAAAAGGATGAAGTCATGGAGGGGTTGTCTACCGAGTCTCTGTGGGTGGAAGTAGGTATAGGAAGGGGTCAATAACTCTACTGGGTGTTTTTTTTTGGACCACCCAATAGTAACAAGGACATCAAGGAGCAGATAGGGAGACAGTTTCTGGAAAAAGAGTAATAATAACAGGGTTGTTGTGGTGGGAGATTTTAATTTCCCAAATATTGATTGGCATCTCCCTAGAGTGAGGGGTTTAGATGGGGTGGAGTTTGTTAGGTGTGCTCAGGAAGATTTCTTGACACAATATGTAGTTAAGCCTACAAGAGGAGAGGCAGTACTTGATCTGGTATTGGGAAATGAACCTGGTCAGGTGTCAGGTCTATCAGTGGGAGAGCATTTTGGAGATAGTGATCACAGTTCTATTTCCTTTACCATAGCATTGGAGAGGGATAGGAACAGACAAGTTAGGGCAACGTTTAATTGGAGTAAGGGGAACTATGAGGCTATCAGGCAGAAACTTGGAAGCATAAATTGGAAACAGATTTTCTCAGGAAAACGTACCGAAGAAATGTGGCAAATGTTCAGGGGTTATTTGCGTGAGGTTCCGAATAGGTACATTCCAATGAGCCATGGAAAGGATGGTAGGGTACAAGAACCATGGTGCACAAAGGCTATTGTAAATCTAGTCAAGAAGAAAGGAAGACCGTACGAAAGGTTAAAAAAACTAAGTAATGATATGAATCTAGAAGATTATAAGGCTAGCAGGAAGGTGCTTAAAAATGAAATTAGGAGAACCAGAAGGGGCCATGAGAAGGCCTTGGCGGACAGGATTAAGGAAAACTCCAAGGTATTTCTACAAGTATGTGAAGAGCAAGAGGATAAGATGTGAGAGAATAGGACTAATCAAGTGTAACAGTGGAAAAGTGTGTATGGAACTGGAGGAGATAGCAGAGGTACTTAATGAATACTTTGCTTCAATATTCACTACGGAAAAGGATCTTGGCAATTGTAGGGATGACTTGCAGCAGACTGAAAAGCTTGAGAATGTAGATATTAAGAAAGAGAATGTGCTTGAGCTTTTGGAAAGCATCAAGTTAGATAAGTCACCGGGATTGGACGGAATGTACCCTAGGCTACTGTGGGAAGCGAGGGAGGAGATTGCTGAGCCTCTGGCAATGATCTTTGCATCATCGATGAGGACGGGAGAGGTTCCAGAGGATGGGAGGGTTGTGGATGTTGTTCCCTTATTCAAGAAAGGGAGTAGGGATAGCCCAGGAAATTATAGACCAGTGAGTCTTACTTCAGTGGTTGGTAAGTTGATGGAGAAGATCCTGAGAGGCAGGATTTATGAACATTTGGAGAGGCATAATATGATGAGGAATAGTCAGCATGGCTTTGTCGAAGGCAGGTCGTGCCTTACGAGCCTGATTGAATTTTTTGAGGATGTGACTAAGCACATTGATGAAGGTAGGGCCTGAGAAGAAGAATTTCAAGTTGTATACTTTGATAATAAATGAACCTTGAACCTTTGAAATAGGCCTTTTTGGCTCTTTGAGCAATTCCCTCAATTTAATCGAAACCTAATCACGGGACAATTTACCTACCAACTGATACATCTGAACTGTTGGAGGAAACTGTAAAACCTGGAGGAAACCCATGCAATCACAGGGAGAATGAACAAACTCCTGACAGGCAGTGGCAGGGACTGAACCTGAGTCGCCTGTACTGTAAAGCATTGTGCTAACCACTATGCTACTGTGCCACCCTGCTTTGGCAAGTGATAGCTGAGGAGAGGATAAAAGGGTGGAGATAGAGATAAAGACTATGCCTCTAACTCTATCCTTCCCTCTCCCTCGTGTGTCTTCTGAAATCTGAAAAGTTAAGAGGGTGATTGATACGTGGAGCCAGCTATGAGATGATGGGCAGATGAGAACAGCAGAGGAAGGGGATGGGAGGTTGAGTAGGTTGAATGAATGGGTGATAAGCAGATGGAACCAGGCAGTGG
This sequence comes from Mobula hypostoma, assembly GCF_963921235.1. Classification (NCBI taxonomy): domain Eukaryota; kingdom Metazoa; phylum Chordata; class Chondrichthyes; order Myliobatiformes; family Myliobatidae; genus Mobula; species Mobula hypostoma. Next base: position 30,959,720 of record NC_086116.1, read on the forward strand.
AGAGGGAATTACCAGGGTAACAGGGTCTGAGGGTGGGGTGGTCGGACAGAAGTGGGGTAAGGGTGAGAATCTGGATCTTGCATAAAGAGAGGAAAAGAAACAAAAGTCTATCTAAAAATGGAAATTCAGTGTCCATGCCATTGGGTTGTAAACTACCCGAGTACCTAAGCAGAACGTGAGGTGCTGTTTCTCTAGTTTCCACTTGACTTTACTCTGGCACTGAGAAGGTCAAGAACGGACAGGTCAGTATGGAAGTGGTGTGAGTTGAAATAGTTAGTAAACAGGAGCTTAAAATGGACATTGCGACAGAGATGAGACAACAGTAAGAGTGCTTTGTACACTTTTAGTCTACCTATTTAAGAAACAATATTAAAGTGTTGCAATCAATTCAGAAAGGCTTCACTAGGACAATATAAGTTTTCTTATGAGGAAAGGTTAGACAAATTAGGCTTGTATTCACTTGAATTAAGATAAATGAGAAGAGACATGGCCAAAAAATCATGCTGTCTGACTTTTGAATGTTTCCTACATCTTCGGTCTTTAATTAAGGTCTGAAGGTTTCATTGTGTTAGATGTTGAGATGTTTTGTCTTCCGAGATAATCTAGAAATAGGTAAAGACAGTTTAAAAATAAGGAGTTATTCATTTCACCCAGGGATAAAGTTATATTTTTTTCTTCCTGATAGTTATAATTTTTCTTCGAAAAGTGGAGGAAGCCAGATCATAGAGTATTTATAAGACAGAAGATCAATGCATGATAAATAAGGATGTGACAAATGGATAATAGAAATGTGACATTGACTTTTCAAACAGATCTACTTGATCTTATTAAATAAAGTAACTTCTCCTGAACTGGTGGTGTGAATCTTGAAGCTCCTGTAGCTTCTTCTTGATAGCACCAGTGAGAAGAGGGCATGTCCTGGGTGCTGGGAGGCCCCTGATGATGGTGATGGTGATGTTGTAGGTAGTCCAGGTCACAGAAACACAAAGAAAGTCATGGACTAGTGCTATCTATTCGGTCATATAGTGCCTGGTCAAGTGTTCTGATTTGCAAATTATTTTTTTCCTCAATTGACCATAGGCTATGCTCCCTACAGTCATTTGAGAGTGATGATAAATTTCACAAACAATATCTTCACCAAGAACTGCTGCTCACTGGCTGGCTTTTGCTACCCACACCAATCTCTGTAAACTTTAGAGACCGTTGTGTGTGAAAATTCCAGGAGCTCAGCATTTCTGAGATACTCAAACCACCCCATCTGGCATCATCAATCACTCCACAATCAAAACCATTCAGATCATATTTCTTCTCCATTCTGATGTTTGGCTCCCAAGATATGGGAAATGGCCAACATTTTCCGGGATCTCACCTTTATTGATAGATGACAACACAGTGCAGCAGGTGGAGGGTTTTGACCATAAGATCAACCTATTGTGTGCTTAGGAGCAGCGCCGATGATGGCTTGGGTCTCAGCCTCAAATATGGAAGATTTTACAATGCAAAATAGCAACATTATATTAACATCGAGCATACTGATGTTGCCAGAAATCACTATTTTATTCAGTGAGCAATAATTAATCATGTTATTTCTGAACTAATCCTCACACAGTGTACTGTTCTCATTGTAGATATACTTGTTGCTTGTTGAGTTACATACTTATACTTTTTAAATATTTGCTCATACTCCGGGACTCCTTCCTTCGTTTTAAAGCATTTGTTTAAATCTTATTAATTAATCTGTTAGGTACCCAGCTCAGTTCAATTTGGCTCATTCTGTAATGAATTGCACAGGTTAATGGGGAATGCCTTTAAATTAAATTAGAGAAAGGCAGATAAACGATTTATTAATTTGGGGGCACTGCTGAACGAGTTTTCTTTTGTCTTGCCCAAGAATATTGTGGCCATTTCTAGTTGCCCTGAGAACAATCCAGGCAGAACAGGAGTCACTCATCAGACCTGGTTGATTCTGTTAATAATTGTACAATCACCTTAATAAAATGGATAATTCAAGAGCATATGTTGGTTAATGAAACAGAAAATAGTAAAGTTTTATCTCTGTACATAAAGGAAGAAGCACAACAGGATGGGAATTGCTATGATAAAGCAACAAATTAGGATTTAAGATCAAAGTTCAAAGCAAATTTATTATCAAAATAAATATTCCTAACTTGAGATTCATTTTCTTGCAGGCATTTTCTGGCAAAAAAAAAAGAAATGCAACACAATTTTATAGAAAACTGTACATAAACAGACAAACACCAGTGTGCAAAAGAAGACAAACTGTGGAAATAAAAATAATAACAAAAACATGAGATATAAAGAGGGGAAAAAGGCACTGGTGCTACAGTACCATGCGAAACTCATAGGCACATATATATAGCTAAAGTACCTAAGACTTTTGCACAGGACTATATTTGTCAACCTGGAGCGGAGAGGGAGTTTGTAAATCTGGCAAAAGCAAAGGACGTTGGGAATGGTGAGGATGGAGCGTTGCAGGAGGGGTGTGGGACAGGTGGCAGAGAAGGAGTGTCAGAGGCAGGGTGGGGGCAGGGTGTTGGTGTAGCACAAGTGCAGACACACCCAGCCCCAAGACACCAGGCAAGTTCATTTACTTCCAGACAATTGGTTTAATGATCATTACCAAATGTTTTTCCGGTGTTCCCTACTTCCACAACTCTCCCTTACCAGTTTCCTTACCATGATTCCCCTCTCCCTGCCCCTTTCCTACTCCCAGTCCACAATGGAGACACCTATCAGAATCCGATTTATCATCATTCACATATGTAGGAAATTTGTCTTTTTTGTGGCAGCAGTACAGTGCAAAACTTAAAATTGCTACAGTGCAGTGCAAAAGTCTCAGGCATCCTAACTATATGCAATACGTATGGAGCGATTTTTTTGCAAGCAAAATTTCGCAGTCCCAAAAATCTTCTAATTTCCAAGTCCTATAGTTCCTGAATTGCATTTTTGATCATTTAGATTAGGTTCAACATTATTGTCATTGTGCCAAGTACAGATACAAAGCCAATGAAATGCAGTTAGCATCTGACCAGAAATGCAAAGAATGGTGTTATTTACAAAATAACTGCGAATAAAAAGTAAGTGCTACAGCACACAAATATAAAAGTACTGAGACAGTACAATATGGGTGCAATACTGCTTAGCGCTGTGATGTGAGGTTCAGCAGGGTCACAGCCTCAGGGAAGAAGCTTTTCCTATGCCTGCTGGTGCGGGAGCGGAGGCTCCTGTAGCGCCTACCGGATGGGAGGAGAGTAAAAAGTCCATGGTTAGAGTGAGATGCATCCTTGATAATGCTTTTCGCCCTGCCCAGGCAGCGTTTATGGTAGATGTTCTCAATGGTGGGCAATTGGGTGCCGATAATCCGCTGGGCAGTTTTCACCACACACTGGAGTGCTTTGCGGTCCGATACGGGACAATTGCCATACCACACTGAGATGCATTTGGTGAGTATGCTCAATGGTACAGCGGTAAAAGTCCATCAGTATCCTGGAACAGAGGTGAGCTTTCTTGATGTTCAGCAGGAAATAAAGGTGCTATTGTGCCTTTTTGATCAGGATGGAGGAGTTCAGAGACCAGGTGAGATCATCAGAAATGTGGACACCAAGGAATTTGAAGCTTGATACATGCTCCACTACAGCTCTGTTGATGTAGATGGGGACGTGAGTGTGGCTCCTAGCATACCTGAAGTCCACAATGATCTTCTCGGTCTTCTGGGTGTTGAGGGCCAGGTTGTTGTCAGCACACCACGCGGCCAGGTGCTGGACCTCGACCCTGTAGGCTGTCTCATCATCCCCACTGATCAGGCCAACCACCGTGGTGTCATCTGTGAACTTGTTTATGGAGTTAGAACCATGTACAAGAATGCAGTCAAAGGTGAAAAGGGAGTTCAGAAGAGGGCTCAGCACACAGCCTTGAGGCACGCCGGTATTCAGGGTGAGAATGGAGGAGGAGAGGTTGTCTAACTTGACAGATTGGGGTCTGTTAGTCAGAAAGTCCGAAGTCCCATTGCAGAGGGATGAGCTGATACCAAGCTGGTGAAGTTTGGTGATCAGCTTGGAGGGGATCACAGTATTGAATGCCGAACTAAAGTCAATGAACAGCATCCTGACATAAGATTTGGGGCTGTCCAGGTGGGTCAGGGCAGAGTGAAGTGCCGTGGAGATGGCATCCTCTGTTGACCTGTTGGTGCAATAGACAAATTGTTGGAGGTCCAGGGTAGTGGGCAGACAGGATTCGAGATGGGATAGAACCAGTCTTTCAAAGCACTTTGCAATGATGGGGGTGAGTGCAACTGGACAGAAGTCATTCAGGCCCATGGCAGTGGAATGCTTCGGTACTGGCACGATGGTGGCGATCTTGAAGCATGTGGGGACAACTGCCTGGGCCAGGGACAGATTAAAAAAGTCCGTGAAGACCCCGGCCAACTGCCCTGCAGACTGTGAGCATACGGCCAGGTGTTCCATCCAGACCAGCTGCCTTCCATACATTCACCCTGCTCAGGGTGGCACAAACATCGGAGGTGGAAAGTGAGAGAGGCAGTTCACCAGGTGGGAGATCCACTTTGAGGGTGACCTCCTTGTTCTCTCGGTCAATGTGAGCGTAGAAGTAATTGAGCTCATCAGGGAGGGAAGCAGAGCTGGAAGGGGGCACAGTACTAGGTGGTTTGAAGCCTGTAATGACCTGTATGCCATGCCACATGCACCGGGGATCCGAGGAGTTACATTCAGATTACAATAAATTCCCACCAAATTTGAAAGTGAATACTGCGAATGGTAAGATGTAAAGTAAAAGTACAATTTGCTGACACCTGCACAGCAGATTGATCAGCACTGAATAGTAACCACAATTAGCATTTCACATTTGACCTTTCATCATAAGATCTAGCATTCCCGTATAATTGCTTCTTCACACTCTCTCACTGGAAGAAATATCTGCTGTCCATAAACAAAAGGAAGTCTGCAGATGCTGGAAATCCAGAGCAATGCACACAAAATGCTGGAGGAACTCTGCAGGTCAGGCAGCATCGATGGAAACAAATAAACAGTCGATGTTTCAGTCCGAGATCCTTCTTCAGGACTCAGAAGGAAAGGGAAGATGCAAGAATAAAAAGGTGGGGGTAGGGAGGGAGGCTAGCTGGAAGGTGACAGATGCAGCCAGGTGGGTGGGAAAGGTCAAGGGCTGGAAAAGAAAGAATCTGGTAGGAGAGAAGACTGAACAATAGGAGAAAGGGAAGGAGGAGGGGACCCAGGGGGAAGTGATAGGCAGGTGAGAAAAAGTGAAAGATCAGAGTTGTGAAGTGGGGGGGATAAATTTGTTCACATGAAGCTCAATAAGTCGATATTCATGTCATCAGGTTGGAGGCTAACCAAACTGAATATGAAGTGTTGCTCAAGATGAAGCCACAGACCGACATGTTGGAACAGAAATGGGAATCAGAGTTAAAATGTCTGGCCACTGGGAAATAATGGGAACATCTGCTAGTGTTGATTGTAGACCCTTCTTCAAAATAACAACCCTTATTTGCACTGACGATTGCTACAACAAACACGAGTAGACGCTCTCTCACTCATTCTGCAGACCTGAACAGAGCACCTGAAGATGATGGATTGTGCTTGCTTCTGGAGTTGTCATTCACTTTTCCGGTGATCCTCTCCTAGGTCTATATACCAGGGGATTCTGTAATTCATCTCTGCTTATTAACATGTGCCTTTGGCTGTAAAACTTACCCGGCAGTTGACATTGATATCACCTAATTTCATCTAACGCTTCAGGATCGACTTTATCTTCTTTTTACTAAATAATATTATGATCACCATTATTTACAGTTTGTAATAACAGTGGGTGTGTGGAAAGCACTGCCAGCAGATGTGGTAGAGGCAGGTACAATATGGTCTTTTAAGAGCTTGGAAAATAGAGGGTTATGCGGTAGGGAAATTCTAGGCAGTTTCTAGAGTAGGTTACATGGGCAGCACAACATTGTGGGCCAAAGGGCCTGTAATGTGCTATGTTTCTATGTAATGGCTTGGGGTCTATGGGGTGTCCAGGGAGGGGCAGCACCTCTGGTGAAGGGGCTTGTCATGTCTATTCCAGGGCAGCTCACTCACCTTTGGTCCCCACCAGACACTCGGCTCTCACCTGTGGCTCCAAACAGCCGTTTGTGTGCAATAGCAGTCACACTCCGCTACACTGGGTCGACAGGTGGGCTAAACCAGGCGAGGGTAGCTGGTGGCCTCATACCTCGGAGTGTTAGGGACATGCCTGTTCCACCATGTGAAGTCAGCTCCAGGCAGACTGGGTGGATGAGATCTACAGTGAAACCTAATGACCAGGAAGTTGGTACCACAATGCTCCATGCAGAATGAAGGACATGACAAGGTACAGAGGATGTCAAGGTCATCCACCAAGGAACACCCCAGTTTGTGACACTTACTTGTATCGCCGGACTTGGATGACTGGGAACAAGAGTAGAACTGCTGCAGTGAAAAAGCTTTTCCACTTTAAAAACTCTTCTGCATAGGATCTGTCATCATTGCACATGACAAACAACCACCACTAGTGGCTGAGATGGAAGTACCGTGCACTGTAGTTAAATGTTTCAAAAATACAAACAGTAATAAGAAAGAAAGTTGTTTAAAGAGGATGGTGGGAGTCGGCAAAAGGCTAAGGATTGATTAATGGATTTGGCAGAAATTAGGCAGATTAGGTACAAGAATTGAAAATCCAAGGCTATCTACACAGCAGGATTCTGGTTAAATGCAGAGAATCTACAGAATGTTTCAACACAAAGGGACCAGAGTTGCCAGGTACATAAAATGCAGAAAGTTAATATGCAGCAATAGTAAATGTTTAAGAAGGCAAAAAGCTTTATTCCTGAGTAAATTCGCGATGGAAGAACATCTTCATTCAAATGTATAGTGCACTAATGAGGCCACATCAGGAACTGCTTTGACCTACTTATTTAAGCATGGACATATTTGCATCTGAGGCAAATCATCTGGTTGATTTCTGATAGAGCAAAGGACCTTACTGAAAACCCTGACAATTCTGAACAATGCTTCTCAGCCTGTGCATGCCACCTTCGCTGATCAGAGGAGCACTTTCAGTAACAGACTAAGCAACTACGCTGTCCAAAGAGGCTCTATGAGGTCATTCTTACCCTCGGCCATTTGGTTCTATAGTGAGTCAACCGATAGCCGGGGAAGTGATGATCCCTCTCCTATCAGACTGTTTGTGACAAATTATTTTTTATTCTTTCTACTACTCTTCTAATATTTATATCTGTGCACTTGTAATGCTATGGTGACACTGTAATTTCCTTTGGGATCAATAAACTACCTATCTAACATGAAAAGTCTGCAGCTTGAACCAATGCCATTTGGCGTTTACAAGACTGAGAGGAAATCTTATCAAAATACACAGTACATTATTCTAGAAGGTGTTGTCAAGGTGGATGTCAAGTGGATAGTTCTCTTTCATGGTGGAATCTACACCTAGGGACCATGGATTCACAATAAGGCAAATGAGAAACGTTTCTACATTCAGAAAATCATGGATCTTTTACCCAGTTGAGTGGTCTGTGAGGTGGCATGGTGCTGGGTTCCCTTTTACTGAAGGTGATGGCCATGTCCCGATAGGTCGATGGTTTTCTCCGTCTCCATGGATTTAGGGGGTGCAGTCACCTGAAGTTGCAGGCGGGCGATGCTGCAGGTGGATCCCGGATGACCAGGTGAAATGAGGGTTGTGAGTAACCCAAGGTGAGGGGAGTCTTGGGCGAGTCGATCAGGAAGAATTGGATGGACTCGTGGTGCTCTCCGACACAGGCTGTGTTATCCCTGACCCCAAGGGATGTCTGTCGATGGCCATGATGCTGGAGGGGTGAGAGATAGGCATAGTAGGGAAGTCCAAGCTGCAGACCAGAATGTTAGCTGCTGCTCTGGACCGGAACCCATCAGGGCCTCATGAGCGTGTAGTTCCGTTGGAGTATGGAGAAGGACAGAGACAGTGAGTCAGGTCATGGTGCTGGATTGAGGAGCCAATGGGAGCCTACCAGATAGAAGGCCCCTCGGTTCTACCTGGTAGTGCGGCTTTCCTGGACATGGTGGGCACTTGATGCGTTGGTGATCAGCTGCTCCGAAGTAAACAACCACGTCGTTTCTCCACCGACACTCATGCTCCTGGTGGGGGGGTGGGGGAGGGTTAAGCAAACTCTCCCTAACTGCACGGGATCTGGAGCCATTGATAATGTGGGTCCTGCAGCCTGAAATGGTTCGAGGAACTGAACTGGGGTGCTGGCTGATGATCTGGAGGGTTGTTCCATAAGATATTTGTCAACATGGAGGGCCAGAGTGATGAAACCTTTGAGCTTGGTGGGCATCTCCTGGGTAGACAGCTCATCTTTCAAGCATTCTGAGAGTAACTCAGCACTGAGCGTGACCCTTAACACAGATCATGTATCTGATTCAATGGCTCCTTTCCACTTCCAGACAGGGAAAACCCAGTGCATCTCTGCAGCAAATTCTTCATATTTATTGCAGATGGTGATTTTATCATCCCTGTTAGTGACCTAGGTCAGAATTCGCTCAATCAAGAGAGAGATGATGAAGGCAATCTTGGCACGGTCCATAGGATACAGAGATGGCTAAGATGGGACAGGACATTGCAGCATTGGGCTGGAGATCTGTTGAAACATTCAGGCATCAAAATCTGGGATTCTGACAGAGCAGGTTGACTGGCGCTGCGTTGCTATATCAAGATAGAGAGTTGGTTCAGAGTGGTGAGCGGATGCTCAGTGGAGTTCTGCCGCTTCCGAATCATGTGCTCATACCAGTGGATGACTTCCTTCAGGCAAACAAACTCAGCTGGGTCAATTGCTGATTCGTCCATCCTGTCAGGAAATGTAGAGATTTGATGCAAATATAGAGCAGCAGAAAAAAATTTAGCAGTTAGCAATCACGTTAATAATAAATTGCAAAATAGCAAGTCACAAGGGGCCACTAAACAAGAAAGGAAGGATACTTAACAGAATAAGGCATCAAGGTAACTGATGGCTGGGAGCAACTGGTTGAGGTTGGATGGTTCAATGAGTGAACAAAGTCTGTGGATGAGATCTGGGTTTAAATAGGCTGCAGGTAATGAGTGGCAGGTGACTCCTGTTAGCTGGATGGAGACTGGAAGGTACCTATCTGTGCAGGCATGATATCAGTAACACTCCCCAGAGACCTGCTATTCCTTGTCTCTTCCCTGGCTTGCTTAACTTTCCTAAATCCAAAGCATCCCAATGGTTTGAGTTAAATTCCATCTGTTATTCCTTTTCCACTTTCCCAAATGATAAATATCTTGTTGATAACCTTTAACACTGTTCGCTATATCGCCCATTTTTTGTTGTCATCTGCAAGCTTACTAATCATCCCACCTGCATTCTCATCCAGTGAAATAAAAAAAATTCACCATATATTTCAAAATACAAGATTACAATTGTTTTTCTTTGTGTGAAGTCTGCAGATTACTAGTATCCTCAAAGTTGCAGCTTAGGTTATTCTTCTCGCTGCTACTGTCAAATGGGAGGTGCAGGATTCTTAGATCCCACGCTGCTCAGTTCAGGAGCTGTTGCTGGCCTGCAGCCTCTGGGCTCCCGGACGGGCTTCACACGCCTCAGTGCTTCTCTGTAGCTGCGGGCTCACTTTTGGCGACTCTGCCGCTTATGCTCCACACATGTTTGTTTACTTTTTTTTTAACTATTTGCACGATTTGTCCTCTTTTCCAAATTGGAAATGTGGCGGACTTGTTAGGCATGTGTTTTTTTGTGAATTCTGTTGTGTTTCTGTTTTGTGGCTGCCTGCAAGAAGATGAATCTCAAGATTGTATACGGGATGCATACTTTGAGAATAAATTTGAACTTTGAACACATTCAAACACTTGCAAGTTTCTACAGATTTACTGTGGAGAACATTCTAACTGTCTGGTATGGGGGTTGGAGCGAACTACTGCAAAAGATCAAAATAAACTGCAGAGAGTTATAAACTTAGTCAGCTCCATCTTGGGCACTAGACTCCAGAGAATCTAGGACATCTTCAAGGACCAATGCCTCATAAAGGATCCCCATCACCCAGAACATTCCTTCTTCTCATTCCTACCATCAAGAAGGACAACATCAGTTCAACAACAGCTTCTTGCCCTCTGCCTCCTGATATCTGAATGGACATTGAACCCATGAACACTACATAGAAACATAGAAAACCTACAGCACATTACAGGCCCTTCAGCCCACAAAGTTGTGCCGAACCTGTCCCTACCTTAGAAATTACTAGGCTTACCCATAACCCTCTATTTTTCTATGCTCCATGTACCTATCCAAAAGTCTCTTAAAAGACCCTATCATATCCACCACCACCACCGTTGCCAGCAGCCTATTCCACATACTCATCACTCTCTGCGTAAAAAACTTACCCCTGACATCTCCTCTGTACCTACTCTACAGCACCTTGAACCTGTGTCCTCTTGTGGCAACCATTTCAGCTCTGGGAAAAAGCCTCTGACTATCCACATGATCAATGCCTCTCATCATCTTGTACACCTCTATCAGGTCACCTCTCACCCTCCGTCACTCCAAGGAGAAAAGGCTGAGTTCACTCAACCTGTTTTCATAAGGCATGCTCCCCAATCCAGACAACATCCTTGTAAGTCTCCTCTGCACCCTTTCTATGGCTTCCATATCCTTCCTGTAGTTAGGCGACCAGAACTGAGCACAGTACTCCAAGTGGGGTCTGGTCAGGGTCCTATATAGCTGCAACATTACCTCTCGGCTCCTAAATTCAATTCCACACTTAATGAAGGCCAATACACCGTATGCCTTCTTCACCATAGAGTCAACCTGCGCAGCTGCTTTGAGTGTCCTATGGACTCGGACCCCAAGATCCCTCTGATGCTCCACATTGCCAAGAGTCTTACCATTAATACTATATTCTGCCATCATATTTGACCTACCAAAATGAACCACCTCACACTTAACTGGGTTGAACTCCATCTGCCACATCTCAGCCCAGTTTTGCATCCTATCTATGTCCTGTTGTAACCTCTGACAGACCTCCACACTATCCACAACACCTCCAACCTTTGTGTCATCTACCTCATTAATTTTTTTAATTTTTATTTTTGTATAACTTACTGAATATAACTATTTAAAATATATACTTACGATAATTTACAGTTCTTATTATTATGTATTGGAATGTACTGCTGCCGCAAAACAACAAATTTCAGGACATATGCCAGTGATGTTAAATCTGATTCTGATTCCGATTCTAAAATACTTTTGCTCTCAAAAATACAGATTAATTGAAGTGAATAGGAATAAGCCACAACTTGGCAGCAAGTGGGAAATTCCTTCAAATAAAACATTAATGATGTGCGAGCTGAATAACATGAGTATCAGCAGAGCTGTCAAAATTAAATATAAATCACAAACTTTGCAGATGCATTTTGTTTTTATAAACTATTTGCTTGCTAATATCATGCAACTGTGGAAAAAAGTTAAAACAATTTTAATTGCCTGGTAGCTTATAAAATCTGGTAACAAAAGTAAGCAGTCTTCTAACCACAGATGTAATGATATAGTAATGATTAGTTTTGCTTGCAGTGAAGACAGTTTTCTGTATAATCACATAGAGTACGTTGCAAAAGTCTTGGACACGTATGCATGGCAAGCGTGCCTAAAATTTTTGCACAGTACTGCAGTAATTTTATGTATTGCGCTGTGCTGCTGCTGCAAAAGAAAATAAATTTCATGACATATGTGAGTGATGATAAACCTGATTCTGATATAGGTCTCTATAGTGGACTGAGAGTGGAAAAGGGCAGGGAGACGAGAATCATGGTTGGGGAAAGGGGAAGGGCGAGGGGAGGGAGCATGAAGCACTAGAGAGACAAGCTGTAATGATCAATAAACCAGTTGTTTGGAATCAAATGATGTTGTCTGATGTCTCAGAGCTGAGTGTATCTGCACCAGTTCCCCTCCCGCATCAACCACCTCTAGCACTCTTTCCCTGCCACCTGGCCCACACCCCTTCTGCGGCGCTACACCCTCACCATCCCCAACATCCTTTGTTCCCGCAGGCTTTACAAACTTCCTCTGCTCCACATTGACAAACACAGTACTGTGCAGAGGTCTTAGGCATACACGTTATATATATGTGCCTAAGACTTTTGCACAGAACCTGTGCATGGTAGAAGTAGGCCAAATGTTCTCAATATTTGCTTATTTAATATTTTTATTTTTTCTCTTGTCTTTGGACAGTTTGTTGTCTTTTTCACATTGGCAGATTGTCCATCCTGTTGTGTGTGGTCTTTCATTCATTATATTGTTTTTCTTGGATATACTGTGTACAGTACTGTGCAAAGGTCTCTGACACATATATATCACTAGGGAGCCTAAGACTTTAGCACAGTACTGACATAATTTTATGTATTTCACTGTACTGCTGCTGCTGTAAAGAAACAAATTTCATGACGCTGTGAGTGATGATAAACCTGACTCAGATATGGTTCCAATGTTCATTTATTATTAAAGTATACAACTTTGAAATCCTTCAGTTCTCTGGATATGGGTCTCTATTGTGGACTGAGTGACAATGGGGCAGGGAGAGAAGAATCATGACTGGGAAAAGGTTTAAGGGAGAGGAGAGGTAGTGGAAGGTACCAGAGATATTCTCAATTTGCTTGGAATCAAAAGATCTTGCCTGGTGTTTCAGGGCAGGGTGTGTCTGCACCTGAACCACTCCCTGACCCTGGTCCTCCTTCTCTGCCACCTGTCCAACACCTTCCTGCGGTACTCCACCCTCACCATTCCCAACATCCTTTGCTCCCGCCAGATTTACAAACTCACTCTCCACTTCATATTGACAAATACAGTATTGTGCACGTCTTAGGCACCCTAGCTATATATACGTGCCTAAGACTTTTCCACAGTACTGTACGGTTTCAATATAAGAATTAACTGAGGAATCAGTCTATGGTTTAGATGTATTTTAAAAGATTTTGTTTGTTCCTCCTAGCCTGTTGTGTGAAATGCCGATTTTATTTACAATAATGCAACTTGTATTTTGACAGCCATTATCTTGATCTATGATTAAACCAGGGGTATTTGAGAAATCTATTCCTTACTGCAATCTCAGTGATATGCAAGGTTTGATAAATCAAGATTGCCCTGTGAATTTCTCACTTTCTCACATATGGCACTTTGGAAAAGAGCTTACATATTTCCATATCACACAAAAAGGGAGATATCACTGCCCATCTAGTCTATCCCGGCTCAGGTAGAAATCTCATTCCCCATTAATCTTTCCAGCCTGTTCTCAGCCCATTCTCATGGATTCTCAGTTGATGCTATTGAGTTTGCTGACTGGATATTCCACAGCTCAAACATAAACCTCAAGCCCTGTCTGATATAGTTAGCTATGACTACCCACCACAAAAGAGAGATAATACTGTCACTACCCAATCTTCAAAGATTAGTTCACTTACCTGTTTATTCTCCACAACGATGTAGGCTGCCAATACCCACTATTTGAGTAGTGGGTCCCCCCCCCACCCTCCACCAAGAAGAAGCTACTTCCAGCCAACAAGTAGTTTCAAACACAGCACATTTAATTTTGGTGTTTAAATGCAAACAACACACAAGATTCAAGATTGTTTAACACACATAAAAGTTGCTGGTGAACGCAGCAGGCCAGGCAGCATCTCTAGGAAGAGGTGCAGTCGACATTTCAGGCCGAGACCCTTCGAGATCTGACGAAGGGTCTCGGCCTGAAACGTCGACTGCACCTCTTCCTAGAGATGCTGCCTGGCCTGCTGCGTTCACCAGCAACTTTTATGTGTGTTACTTGAATTTCCAGCATCTGCAGAATTCCTGATTGTTCAAGATTGTTTAATGTCATTTCCTGTACAGAAGTGTAACAACAAAATAGTTGTTACTCTAGATTTGATGCAGCACAAAAAATAAATAACACTACATTAACAATAATAATAATAACTAAAAAAACAATGAATATAAATAAATAAAATAGCTTATGTAGATAGATTCATTGTATGTCCATAAGGGATGCTAGGCTACACATAAAGTGACTGTTGGGAAATAATAAAGTTGTGGTGGAGTTACTAGGTGGAGGTGTTGATCAGCCTTACTGCTTCGGGAAAGTAACTGTTTTTTTGAGTCTGGTGGTCCTGATGTGGATGCTAAGTAGCCTCGTCCCTGATGGGAATGGGATAAATAGTCCATGAGCAGGATGCATGGGATCCTTCATGATGTTCCTGGCCCTTTTCTCCCACCTTTCTGTAAATATATCCTTAGTCGTGGGTTGGCTGGTACGAGTGATGCATTGGGCAGTTCTGATTACCTGTTAAAGAGCCTTCCTATCTGCCATAGTGCAGTTTGTTAGGATACACTCTACTGCAGATCTGTAGAATGACCTGACTATGGATGTGCAAAGTCCAGCTCTCTTCAGCCCTCTCAGAAAGTAGAGGCATTGGTGAGCTTTTTTGACTGTTCTGAGATTATAAGATGTTTTGTGTGATGTGCATTCCCAGGAGTTTGAAACTTTTTGCAGTTTCCACCAATATACCACTCATGTGAAGGGGCGAGGGTTTGTGTGTAGTACAAGTTCTCCTGAAGTTGATAACCATCTCTTTTGTCTTTTTTGCCTGGCAACATTTAAAACTCATAGAGGATTTCCATCTCCTAAAACTTCCAAATTATGAACTAAAACTCAAAAGAGCTTCAAAATGCAGGTACAATTCTTAGAAGCTAAAGGGATGTGGTAATGATGTAGACAAACCAGTCAACCATTGCACAAATGGCAAGCAGAGGAATGGACTATAGTTCACCCCATGTTTCCTTCATACTTCGATGTTTCTTACCCCATTCCTAATAAGACTGGATTGTTCTCTACATTTACACTGTCTCTTTGCAACTTGGGTAACTTCATGCACACATGATATTCTTTTAGAACTTTTAATACAAATGGTCTAAAAGCTTCTCAGAGACGCAGATCCCAGGTACCCACAATTAATGTTGTGAAGCTAAGCTAATTTCACTGAGTACATAAACTTTCCAACGTATTATTAGACCATACATTTGATATGCTAAGTGACTATTTCCATCTGTTTGCAATTTTCTGGAATTAAACAGCTTAGTCAGCACTGTCTGATTTGAAATAGGCCCAATTAAATAACCTATGTTCTTAAATTGCACCTCTTCAGCAATAAGCTAAGTGCCATAGTCAGCATCCTGTGCTATAAACAGAGCTTGTTTGCAGAACTATGTTTTTTTTTCAACTTCAAGCTGATTACTGCTTTCTATTTACATGTAAAGAACTGAAGGCTGGCTCCCATTTATGACCTGAAGCTAAACAATCAATATTAGCTGGAAGTTTAACTTACAACTGTTTAATCTTTACAAGTGGCAGCTGCTGTGTTTAGAAAGCCAAGCTTGCCAAGAAAAAAAAAACCCTGGTCTAGGAAGTGAATATCCATCACATCAGATTCTGCCTACAAACTAGAAACCATTTAATTTCCAATTGCGATTTAACCTACTAACCTAGATCTATTTAGGATGTGGCTGGAAGCATCAGAAGAAAGTGAAACTCCACTTCGTCAGTACTGCAGACCAAAAGGTTTGGATTGATTCAGCAAGTGGCCTTTGATAACAGGACAATTGCAAATTTGGACTAAACTTAGTTGGGTTTAGTTAGTGTTACAAGTGACATTGAACCAGTATAATATGCATCCATTCATTATGTGCTATATCATATGACATGGGCGATCAGGGTCTTGACCGTGATTATTCTTGGCAAATTCTATAGAAGTTGTTAGCCACTGTCTTTACAAGGCAGGTAATCCCAGCCATTATCAGTATTCTTCAGAGACTGTCTGTCTGCGTCAGTGGTCGCATAACCTGGACTTCCACCACCTACTCCCATGGCTTCACGTGACCTTGATTCAGCCGATAGGGGGTGGGGAATATGCATGTGCTACAGCTTGCCCAAGGGTGACCTGCAGGTTAGTGGAGAGATGAATCATCTTATACCTCCTTTGGTAAGAAATAGGTCCACTCTACCACCTTGATATTAAACTCTATGAACACAGCACTTGGCCCCTGAGCTGTAAGTCTATGACCTAATTGCATCCAAATAAACTCTTCCCATCATTTAAATATAGCAAAGAAAAAGAATCATAAAGTCAAGAGATTCTGCAGATGCTGGAAATCCAGAGTAACACACAAAAAGTGCTGAAGGAACTCAGCAGGTCAGGCAGCACATATGGAAATGAATAAAGAGGCAATATTTTGGGGCAGAACCCTTCATTAAAGTTCATTTCAAAAGTTCAAAGTACAGGTATGTCACCATATACAACCCTGTTGTGGGCATACTCAACAAATCTATGAAAGAGTAACTAAAGCAAAATTAATGAACGGCCAACAAATTAGGGCTTTCAACCAGACTGCAGAAGACAACAACCTGTGCAAATGCAAAAAGAAGAAACAATAATATAACTAAGTAAGCATAAATATCAAGAACATGAGATGAAGAGTCCTTGAAAGTGGGTCCATGCACGTCATACGACACACCACATAATGATGACAATGATAATGATGATGGTTCTCTTTAGTGTCCCGATGAAGGATCTTGGCCTCTTTATTCCTCTCCACAGATGCTGCCTGATCTGCTGAGTTCCTGCAGCACTTTGTGTGTGATAATCTGTATTTATCCTCTAATTTAAGAAAATATAAAGCAAACTGTTTCAGTGTCACTGCTACTTAAATTTGGAGGGTTGGCTTTGTTGTCACAATTACCATTGTGCACGGTTATAACAGAATAATGTAACATCTTACCAAAGGATTTCGATACTTAAACAAATCATGCTACTATCAGTGAATCAAGTGCTTTCCAATGATACCAATGAGCAATTTGCCAGTGGGTATATTCATTTGCTAACCATTCATTTCATCTCCTGGATCACATTTAAATCCAGACCACACTAAAGATAAGGACTCTTTATTATGCAACCTGCATTAAATTATTTTATACAATCTCAATTTAAGCCTTAAAGTTCTTAATGAGACATAATTACAAAAAAACTTACCATATAATTTGACACTAATTGGTGCTAAATTGGCAGTTAAAACAAGAACTGTGATAAGAAGTGGAAATGTTATACTTGTGCAGTGCAATTGCTTGAGACACATCCACTTCTGAGATTGGATGCCTGCTAATATGGCCATGAAAGCAATGAGAAATGATCTAATATTGCTATGATGTAGTTGGGAATAGATTCATTCCTGATTATGGAATTTCAGACTGTACTCTTCAACAATGGCATCCCTCAGTTTTAAGGGGATCCAGGGATATTTCTGGATTTTAGCTTAGTGACCTACTTCCTTTGTGCTGGATAATGTGTTACAATGACCTGGAGCTTGCTCAGAAATGCTAGCATCAAATGAAAGTTAAGGATTGGGAATTTTGGAACTCCTCCACAAATACAGAAGCTCTGAACTTGCTGGCCTCCAAATCTTTAATTAAAATGGGAATCAGAATTGAAACTTTTGGCCGCCAGGAAGTTCCACTTTTGATCAATAGAGCAGAGGTACTTGACGAAGCAGTCCCCCAAATTATGATGGGTTAAACCATACTATACCAGGTATTCTCCTTTGAAATCTCCTGATTCTTTTTACTTGAAAATGGTAATTTTTCTCTTCTGCACCCCATAATAAACTTCAAAACTCTAATTGCTGAATTAAAAAACTAAAAAAAAACTTGATGAGAGATGACATACAATTTTCCCAATGGTATTCAGAGCTTTGAACCTTATCAATTTTTGCAGTGGGCAGTCTTCTGCTGATGTTTTGAGGCCTGTAGTAGTTATGATGCTGAGATACATCCTACGAAGCGATGGGACACATCATCAGTGATGTAACCTAGGGTCGTCAGTTGTTTCGGTCTTTCAACATCAGACACTGTCGTCCAGGCAGGGTTGATTAGGCTTCAGCTTGAGTTGCAACAGCACTGGCCTGCAGGTAACACCCCTTGATCCATAGCCCTCTGGAGGTTAGCTCAGCAGCCACTGTGATAGTCCTGATGGCTCTTTTCTTTGTAGTCCCCATAATGCCAAGGAGGGAGTAGATTCTTCAAAGTGGGCAGCTGGCAAAACCTGGATGCCCATTGCTGTAGGGTCACATTGTGCCCTCCAACCCCTGTCTCCGGCCTGTTGTACCAGCTCAGTGTTGCTACATTGACTATGATGAGAATAACATTGAAAGAGAGGAGATTTACAGTGGTAATTCCCTTTACAATTGCAGCAAAGGTTTTGGAGGAATATCAAACTAGCTCTTACCTTTAGACCAGCAGCATTCATTTCCTTCCAGGCTTCATTTTGCACCAAGCGTCCTTCATCGATGCTGAGGAATTATGGCTGTGTTGTGTCATGTTCTTTTGAAATTCCTGTGTGACACGCCAGCTTAATGAAGCTGAACTTGGCTCCCTGGCAAATCCCACAACGAAATCAGCCTGCGCATGTGATGTAAATGTCACAAGCGGTGGGAAAGCAAGTGCACTTTCAGCGTGGGTTCTCAGTGGTGGGTGCTTTTTTTATTAAAAGGGAAATAAAAGCTAAATTTCCATTGATGATTTACAGACAGCTCTATCATCCCTTCTTGCATCAGAGGAGAAGTGAATCTAAAATTAGAAAGTTGGGAGGGAAATTCTTAAAGGTGATATGGAGAGAGGTTTTTTTACACAACAGAAACTGGCTATATGGAGCAATCTCTCAGAAGCTGAAGAGACAGTTGAATTATAACATCTAAGAGATGTTTGGACAGGTACATGGATAAAAAGTGTTTAGAACAGGGTTTTCCAATCTTTTTTTATCCCATGGACTCCTATCATTAACCGAGGGCTCTGTGGACCCCAGGCTGGGAACCCCTGGTTTAGACAGATATGGGTCAAATGCAGGCAGTGAGATTAGTTCAGGAAGGCAACACTGTTGACTTAGTTAAGTTGGCCTTAAGTATCTGTTTCTGTGCTGTATAACTCTGACAGTCACATATTATAATTTTGCAACATTCAGGTTCTGACTCAAGTCTGAATATCGCAAATTTAAGACGTGCATAATACTGTGTGAAAGTTTTAGGAACATATATATAACTAGGGTGTCTAAGTTACTTACACACTACTGTAGTAATTTTATAGATTGCAGCAAAAAAAAAGCAAATTTCATAACATTTGTGAGTGAAGATAAACCTGATTCTGATATGGGTTTCTATTGTGGACTGAGAGTGGGAAGGGGGCAGGGAGAGGGAATCATGGCTGGGAAAAGGGGAAGGGAGAGGAGAGGGAGTGGGAAGCACTGTAATGATCAGTAAACCAACTGCTTAGAATCAAATGACCTTGCCTGGTGCCTACGGGCTGGGTGAGTCTGCACCTGCGCCATCCCCTCCTTCTCTGTCTCCTATCTCACACCCCTCCAGCGGTGCTCCACCCTCACCATTCCCAACATCTTTTGCTCCCTCCAGATTTACAAACTTGCTGTCTGCTCCATGTTGACAAATACAGAACTGTGCAAAAGTCTTAGGCATCCTAGCTCTCTAGCTAAAGTGTCTCTACCTGCCACTTTTGCACAGTACTGTACCTGCCATGGAAGGTTTCATTATGTGGCTGCACAAGAAATCCTGCACCCTGGAGTCACTTCACTCAGAGCACCGACACAAATTGTCCAACACCTTCTTGTCTGTGCATTTATTTCAGGCAAATTTTGATGCATGTCTTTTTTCTCTGTTTTAATTTTATGATTTTGTTTTGTAGTTAATATTTAAGTAATGTTTGAGTAATCTTGTATATATATTGGTTGATTAAGCATTCTTGTTTGTTTAAATAATTAATTGAGTTATATGTAAAAATACATTAATCGCATAGGTCATCACACTACCATGTAATACATGCATTCCTCACTTAAAGCAAGTATGAAGTTAGACCCACATTTTGGACTTTCCTGCCTTCGTTTTACTTTCAGCTCCTTTCTGCAGTTTGCTTCCTGAAAAAAACGTTCATAATTCATATTTCATCTTTTAACTCAATGTTTTCTAATCTGTTGTTTCAGTGAGGAGACCTCACTCTGTTTGAACACCCTCTACACTTCCTTTCAGAGCTCAGGAATACATTGAAAAGTCTGAATCCTGAAGGTTCATGGCCACACTGAAAAGGATACAGATTGATTGGTATAAATCCTCAGAAAAGCTTGAGAAAAAGCTTTAAGCAAGCGTGTGCAAAATGATAGTTGAGGCTTGTTAACAATGCTTCAAGGAACAACTGGTTCTCGCTGTTTCAATTGTATTAAGTGTTACATTTTTTCTTGAAAACATGTCAGCTTTTTGCTTAAGTAAAGGGATTTTTCTTCCGAAAATAATCACAATAATGTGAACTTTTATACTGTACTTGTTCTATTTATTTCATTTAGAGATACAGCGCGGTAATGGCCCTTCGAGCTGCGCCACCGGCAATCCACCAGTTTAAGCCCGCATAATCACAGGACAATTTACAATGACCAACTAACCTACCAACTCATCTGTCTTTGGACAGTGGGAGGAAACCAGAGCACCTGGAGGAAACCTATACGTTCACAGGGAGGATGTGCAGACTCCTTACAGATGAAGTCAAGGTTGATCTCCAAACTCTGACGGCCCTAGCAGTAATTGCATCACACTACCTGCTCTGCCACAGTGGCGCCCCAAACATGTTTGAGTTCTGTGCTGAGGTACTGCTTTGATTTCCCAGTCAAATCTGTGAGATCGCATTGTAAAGTGCAATGTTCAAAGGAAATTTGTTATCAAAGTACACATATGTCACCATCTACAAACCTGACATTTGTTTTCTTGCAGGCATACTCAATAAATACATAATAGGATAATATCCATAATAGAATCAATGAAAGACCAACCCAACTTGGGCATTCAACCAATGTGCAAAAAACAACAAGCTGTGCAAATACAAAAAGAAAGAAAAAATAATAATAGATAGATAAGCAATAAATATCAAGAACATGAGATGAAGAGGCTTTGAAAGTGAGTCCATAGGTTGTGGGAATATTTCAATGATGGGGCAAATAAAGTTGAGTGAAGTTATCCCCTTTGGTTTAAAAACCTGAGGGTTAGTAACTCTTCCTGGTGGTGTGAGTTCTGAGGCTCCTGTACCTTCTTCCTGATGGCAGCAGTGAGAAGAGAGCATGTCTTGGGTGGTGGGGGTGGCTGATGATGGAGGAATGGGAAGGATATTAATAGTCATAGAAAAATTACACATTGAACAAGACTTTTCAATATCATCCTTGTTCAGAGTCATTTTATTGTTTGGTTAAAAAGCTGACGTTCAAAGAGCACATCAGGATTGTTCACTACACTTGAGTACAATGCTGAGGAGGACCTGTGTTGTCAGCAACAATTCTCTTTTTAAATTTTTGTTCACCATGCCCCTCTCATTCAAAGCTTTCCTTGCTAATATTCATTTCTCAACCAAGACTACCTAACTTCAGATTAATTGCTGTTTCAACTCACAGATGTTCCCGTAATGTTGCTTGTACAACATAATGGCTGGATTGGTTTGAATAACGTTCTCTGCACGCTATTAACCTTGTACCCGATGGCTCTCTAACCAATAGTAAAAATGGAAAATATTTACTTCTCAGTGTGATATTACTTGTTCACAGTTAATCCTAATAGATATGTGTAGATCTAATCTATTGTGCCAATCACATAAGATGTGCTTAATTTAATATATACAAGTTCTTCAGCACCCTCTAAAAAGTTAAAAATCCTCTGATTCCTCAAGTTGTGCTCTAGTCAGAAAGCTATAGGCCGGATTTTATTCACTGTCCTGGTTATTATGTAAGCCGTTAGCAAATAAATAAGTAAATGCATTTCTTTTCCCTTACACTCTTATGTAAGATGTTAGAGAGGCTGTTCTATGACAGTGTGTGCTAGCAGGACAGGATCCAAGTGCGGAGGGATGGCAGACTCTCTCTGTCACAGTGATTGCTGGCACCGACTCAACCCTGGTGCAGAGAAATGGTAGACACCCCACGAAGAGATGGAAACGAGAGGTTAAATGCAGGAAATCCTTCAGAGCATTGGAGGCACAACCGAGCAACACCATGAGACAAATCATTCTCCCAGACACACAGTAGGACTCCATTTACAGAGCACAACAAGAGTCCCCTTTAAATAATCATAGAATGCGGGAAACACATGCCAGTCACAATTAACTTGTCAAGATTAAACCAAAAACACCTGGGCTTAATGGCTCTAACAATTAGCTAATACAGGTGCTCAACAAACCCAGAAGCCCAACAGGGCTTATAGTTGGAGTCACGTGTACAGATTTAAGCCTGGTTTATATTTCTGCGTCAACTGGACGCCGTTATCTACGTGCGTTGTGAGCATTTATACTTGTGCGTTGGTGTATCTGCGTCGCTCTGCAATTTACACATGTCACGCATGTGCACTCACCTGCCCGCGCAAGGCTTTATGGTCATGGTAGTCTTTCTCGGGGTAAACAAGAAGCAAGCGTCTTTTTCGTAAAAACAAAATGTGTCCTCCATAATTCCGGAGGTCTGTAAAGCTTTATGGAAAGCATTGCAGCCAAAGTTCCTTCCTTGCCCTTCAGTCGCCCAATGGGAAGCTATTTCATCGTAGGATGAAATGCGATGCTACCAAGCGGACCAATCACAGTTCTTATGGTCCGCATTGCCGCGACGCGTGGTTACATTTTGGGAGAGGTACGCGCCGCAGCAACGCAGGCTCTCGCATAGGGTTCCGTGTCGGCGTTGCGTAGGGTTTGCGACAATGCAGAAGTATAAACCAGGCTTTAGTCACCATGTTATTGGAAAGATGTTAAATAAACTAGAAAGAGCGCAGAAAGTATTTACCCGGATGTTGCCTAAGCAACCATGATTTAATCCTAGCCTAATCACGGGACAATTTACAATCACCAATTAACCTACAAACCACTGAACTTTGGACTATGGGAGGAAACCGAAGCACCCGGAGGAAACCCACATGATTAAGGGGAGAACGTACAAACTTCTTACAGACAGTGGTGGGAGTCGAACTCAAATCTCTGACACTATAAAGTGTTGTGCTAACCACTACTCTACCATGCTGCATTCTTAAAGGAACATTTCATTAAACTTAAATTCATCCAAAATATTATAAATTACTTAAACCTGACTTTGGTCGGTAACAGCCTTTCCTTTAGTTCTAAATGAAAGACAATATGATCCTGCACCAGGTTCACCCCGCGGTAATTTTCATGTGCAGATTCCTAAAAACTTCTCATTTTTCCACTGGATTCTGTGAAAAGCCCATTGTGAGTGTATAGTTGGGAAAAGGGACAATAAACAGATATTGATATTCATGCGCATGAATGGGGAAACCTGAAGTTGGTGGCATTTCTGCAACGAAGTCAAACATTGCAGGATTTGTATATTTCATTTTTCTTGTCCTCTCTGGAAAAGAGGCGAGGTGTTTGCATGCGGCTTGTGGAGCTGCTGGCGGAGGACCTCTGTTCCAATACAGATCTAGTAAGAATTGTTTGATCAGTCTGCTCATTTTACAACACTGTTTTTGGTGCATCCATCCAGAAAGGATTCTGCAAGGATTGTGTGGAAATCCCTTCCTACAGAGATTTGTCAGTGTGATGCTGCTAGCAAACCCTCACAGACGCTGGGCCATTGATTACATTCAGTGACTCAGCTTCTCACATTTGGCTTCTTGTTGGGTCTCACATGAAAACTGAACGCAGCTTTCTTCATGATCGAGCCTAGAGTTATTTTGTGAGATTGATCTGTAAATCACCCTCAGTCCTTCCTCACAGCTGCATCAACATATAATGAATATTTATTTTTCCAATGAAAGAGTCATGCTTGGCCATTAAGTTATGTTACCACACATTCTCTTGATTTTGTCATCTGTTACAACGAAAACAAAATATTTCTTACATTGTGTCAAACTGAAGAAATTGTCCCTCAGCGATACAGCAAGCAAAAAAATTCAACCTATTCACCATTGACTTGAGAAAAGTTCGCCATGGTAACGTAGTGGTTAGTGAGATGCTATTACAGCTTTTGTGGGGGGGGGTGCGTGGGCAGACTTCAGAATTCAATTTCAACTCCATCTGTAAGGACCCTGAACATCCTCCCCATCGAATGTGTGGGATTTTACTGGTTGTCCTAGTTTCCTCCTGCAGTCCAAAAACATACCAGTTGGTAGGCTAATTGATCATAGTAACTTGTCCCGTGATTAGGTCGTTGCTAAATCGGGAGAATTGCTGGGTGGCGTGGCTCGAAGTGCTTGAAGGGCTCGTACTATGCTGTATCTCAATAAATAAATAAAATATGTATTATTTCACAAACATGGAAAATGGTTTAAAATTTGGGTACGCTATCAGTCCTTTAAGGAAAGGCCAATGAGATTCTCCTTTAATTCTCTGTCCCCAAAACACCACTGCTTTCTAGTGAAGTGACCCAGGACTATTTTAACTTTACCTGCTTGAGCAGTTAATAATGAACAGGGGCATATAACTACTCAGATCCAGAGACAGTAATGCAGGGGGTTACAGTCAAATGAGGCCGAGATTGAACACCAGATTTCCTCTTGAAGCAACTTGTCAAGGCTTCCTCTTGCATACTGTTGACCTGATCAAAACTGATACAATGTCTCCAATAAAATGTTATAATCTTGGAGGGAAAATATTTCTTGGTATTCATTATGGATTGCAAATTGTTTTTTTTATTGCAATAGGCAGTAACATTGCTCAGATTTGTTTGGGTTTGCTGGCCATCCCTCTATACATGGAAATTGAAAATAACTTTGTAAATGAAATGGTAGAAGGCTAAGAATGGAAGTAATTAAATAGCCTTGTGTAAGGCAGCTTTTGATATGATAAACTTCAATTTCCAGGAACCCTGATTTTGCTTGGGACAACGAGCGGAAAGTCTTTCACTGGTGCTGCTTGCAGCTAAGCAGATACAATACTCGTAAGAAAATGAATCTGAGGGTTGTATGTATGTGGTGACACATATGTCATCTTCATCATCATTATGTGCCATGTCTTGTGATGTGGGTGATCATGGTCTTTTGACCATGACTGTTTTTGTGGAAAATTTTCTACAGAAGTGGTTTGCCATTTGGCCGAATGAGTCTGCTCTTTCATTCCATCATGTGTGATTTATTATCCCTCTCAACTCCAGTTCTCCTGTCTTCGCCCATAACCATAAGACCATAAGACCATAAGACAAAGGAGCAGGTCAGCCATTCGGTCCATCCAGCTTGCTCCGCCATTTTATCATGAGCTGATCCACTCTCCCATTTAGTTCCACTCCCCCACCTTCTCACCATAACCTTTGACGCCCTGGCTACTCAGATACCTATCAATCTCTGCCTTAAACACACCCAATGACTTGGCCTCCACTGACGCCCGTGGCAACAAATTCCACAGATTCACCACCCTCTGGCTAAAAAATTTCTTCACATCTCTGTTCTGAATAGGCGCCCTTCAATCCTTAAGTCATGCCCTCTCGTACTAGACTCCCCCATCATGGGAACAACTTTGCCACATCCACTCTGTCCACGCCTTTCAACATTTGAAATGTTTCTATGAGGTCCCCCCTCATTCTTCTAAACTCCAAGGAATACAGTCCAAGAGCGGACAAGTGCTCTTTGATACCTTTACTTATCAAGAACCTATCAACCTCTATTCTAGGAGAATATGGAACATAGAATGGAACATAGAATAGAACAGGAACAAGGCCTCTAATTCACCATGACTGCACCAATCATGATGCCAATAAATCCTGCACATCTGCCCGCTTTCCAAGAACAATCATGATCATGGAAAGAGCAGGATTGCCCACCTAAGATGGCACAGCACATAACGAAGAAACATTTGCCTGCAGGTAGTTGATTCCCTCTATTCCCTGCCTGTTTCCACATCTTTCAAAATACCTCTTAAATATTGCTATCATATCTTCTTCCATAAAAAGAGATGAAGCAGGTGTAAGACCAAACAAGAGTCGTTACCATTGGTCATATATCTGAATAAGCTGTACAATTTTGATATGCTGCATTTGGATTCATATTTTTTGTATGCTTAACATTTTTATTTCTTTCTATATGTATTTGCATAGTTCGTTGTCTTTTGCACACTGGTTGAGTGTCCAAGTTGATACTGTCTTTCATTGATTCTATTATGGTTATTATTCTATTATGAATTTATTGCGTATACCCACACAGTGGCATAGTGGTTAGCACAACGCTTTACAGTACAGAAGGCCAGGGTTCAATTCCTGCCGCTGCCTGTAAGGAATTTGTACGTTCTCCTTGTGACTGTGTGTGTTTCCTCCAGGTGTTCAGGTCTCCTCCCACAGTCCAAAGATGTACCGGCTGGTTCAATGTCCCGTGATTAGGCTCGGATTAAACCAGAGGATTGCTGGGCATGGTTAGAAGGGTCGGAAGGGCCTATTCCATGCTGTATCTCAATAAATAAATACCCAAGTATATTCCAACAGCCAAGTTTCATTGATCTTGTTGTAGGTACTGTTCTATAGATCTGCTGAGTATGCCCAAAAAAAAAACGAATATCAGGGTTGTATATGGTGATATATATGTACTTTGATAATAAATTTACTTTGAACTTTAAATTAAGTTATGTCGCAATGCCTTCCACTGTATTTAACATTTTTGGTAGCAGTCGTGCCTTTCCACATTTACTGCACCTGGTTGGTTTGCATATAACGCCATGATTAAGAATTGAGTCATCTGTGACTAGAGATTGATGCAAAGGTCATCTGGATTGAATGGGTGGTTCATTGGCACTGGGACCTGACCTTTTCACACATTGCACTGTCAATAATAGGGGATGATAACATTGTCTGGGACTCCCACATCCCAGAAGTGAATAAAAATGTCTGCAGTAAATTGCATTAGGGAAAAGATTGCTTTGATAAGGTTTAAACTTCAGCTTCTATCTTTAGAACACATTAACTTGGAACAGTTTAAGATGCAGGCATATTATATTTGCATATGAATATTATGGTTCTCTTTAAGCAAAGCAGAAAAAAATAAATAAAGTATTGGCTAATAAAGCTGTACTTAAATGGCCGCACCCTGTATTACATATTCATCCTGGTTCTCAGGACCTGGTGTCCTTCAGTATTTGCTCTAATTGTTTAAGTTCATCTGCTGTTCACTGTACCTTCCAATGACATTTAACTTGTAAACAACAGAGCAAAGATATAAATGCTTTACGCCACTTTAAATATGTTAATGTCCTTAAGGTTGTTATAGCCTGGGGCGTTAATGGAGCCAAACTCAAACTATCTGAAATGCTCCCAATGGTGTGTGACTCAAATAGCCTCTGACAACCAAGTCCAACTCCGGGCCTTCATGTGTGGCTAAGCTACTAAGCCCAGCAGAACTGTTTCTATTGGTAGGAGAAGGGGCAAAGGTGGGTTATTGGTGCCCTAAAGCCCATCGCTTTGGGCAGAAGGGGGCTCGTGAGACCTGATTGGCAGCTCATCTAAGAGAAGGAAAACTCTGATCACAAACCTGCGCTGCCTTGCAGCTGTACCCATTCATGGGGAAGGCTTTGGGAATAAAACCCCGAGGGAAAAATCTGGAGTTGGAGACCCTAAAGTAGCCCTACATTGAGCTCAACACTGACTGGCAAAACTTGCAACACTGCAGGTGTCAAACTATATGAGTCACTGCCGTTCCTTTGGATTCATCAGGTGTGTGGAGAGGAGGAGCCTGCTTACTGGGCAACAGCGTGCCCTCCATTTTGTACTGCCCTGGCTTGTGTATCTAGACAGCTAGGATGAAAAATTTGTAGTCGCCCTTGACCAATGGAGGCTTCCAATAATGGAAATAAGCATGTATTTGCCATTATAGGAAGCTGGCTTCAGGGAACTCTTTATACAGCACAGATATATCAGTATACATCTCCATTCTATGATGATGAACAGTCAAGCTTAAGGGCTATTTAGAGTCACAGTCATAGAAATGTACAGAACAGAATTAGATCCTCCAGTCCGTCTAGACCATGTCGAATCACTTAAACTGCCTACTCCCATTAACCTGCACCGGGACCATATCCCTCCATTCTCGTCCCATCAATGTACCTATCCAAACATTGAAATTGAGTTCGCATGCACCACTTTAGCTGGCAGATCGTTCCACACTTTCACAGCCCTCTGAGTAAAGAAGCTTCCCCTCATACTGCCCTTAAACTTTCCACCTCTCACCCTTAACCCTGACCTCTAGTTGTAGTCCCACCCAACCTCAGTGGGAAAAACCTGCTTGCATTTACTCTATCCATATCCCTCGTAATTTTATATACCTCTGTCAGATCTCCCCTCAATCTTCTACCTTCCCAGGAATAAAGTCGTAACATATTCAATCTGTCCTTAGAATGCAGGTCCTCCAGACCCGGGCACTTCCTTGTAAATTTTCTCTGTACTCTTTCAAACTTATTTACCTCTTTCCTATAGGTAGGTGACCAAAACTGCACACTATACTCCAAATTAGGCCTCGCCAACATCTTATACAACTTCAACATAACATCCCATCTCATGTACTCAATACTTTGATTTATGAAGGCTCAAAACCTTATTTATGACCCTAACTACCTGTGACACCACTTTCAATGAATTATGGACCTGTATTCCCAGATCCCTTTGTTCTACCACACTCCTTAGTGCCCTACCGTTCACTACAATTTCTGCAATTCCACTTTACCAGCAGAGAAGACAAGTGCATTTGTAATGTATAGTATAAACGCAGGAGATTCTGCAGATGCTGGAAATCCAGAGTAACATACAAAAAATGTGTTGCACTGATGATATGATCCAGAGACAGAGCCTATAAACTCCTTGCTGAAAATTCTCCAGGTGCAGCTCGCAAAAATTCCACATCACTTTATGGAATTCATTCTTCAGTTAATTCCAAGTGAACTAGTTGGAGAAAAAGAAGAACATGGACACCAGGTTTGTCTTCATGGCGGTGGAGTGGTGACAATGTGTTCCCAAACCTGGAAGATCAGGAAGATCAGGTTGAGATTTGGACCTCATGAATAATCTAACCGAATTGCTTTTGGAAGCAGAAAAGACAGTAGTAGTTTACAGTTCAAATTTCAGCCCTTCTGACCATGGAGATAAGCCCTGATTGTGAGAAAGGAGCAGGTGGTCCCAATATTTTAGAAGCTGGCAGGATTTTCCCTAATTTTTTTTTACAGCTATGAGGACCAACCATTGCTCTGAGCAGGAAACTTTTACATGAGCTGAAACCTGCACGGAACTTAAAATCTTTTTTCTGTAATATGCATACGATGAATATTTAGAATGAAAATTTAAAAAATCAAATACATGTAATTTTATTTATTTATTGAAGGGTATAATAAAATACAGCACAACAAAGAAAACCTTCCACGTTTCATTATCATCTTCTACCTGCGTGAGAGCATTTCAGTTACTGTGTGGCCGCTCACCTGCACAGCTCAGAGGGAACAGTGGTGGCGGGTTGTAGTATCAAACTAAGAACTTCTGTTGCACAGATACATTAAAGTGGCGGTGTTGCTTTTGGTTAAAATTGTGCCTGATGTCTCCTGACTAGACTGAGAATTAGTTCTGACGTATTCAGAACCCATTTATGTTAGGAGTACTTAAAACAAGTATTAGAGTAGCATGCACAAAATGCTGGAGAAATTCAGCAGGTCAGGCAGCATCTGTGGAAACGAATAAACAGCTGATGTTTTGGGCTGAGACCCTTCATCAGGATTGGAAATGAGGGGGAAAACGCCAGTATAAAAGGTGGGGTGAGAGGAAGGAAGATTGCAAGAAGGTGACAGGTGAAGCCAGGTGGGTAGGAAAGGTAAAGGGCTTGAGAAGAAGGAATCTGATAGGAGAGTAGAGAGGACCATGGGAGAAAGGGATGGAGGAGGGGACCCTTAGGGAAGTGATAAGCAGGTGAGGAGAGATAAAAGGCACTCCTCTCTTAGTTACTAACAATACCAAGAGGCTGTTAACTATTTTATTTGGCTGCCAAGCTCACATGAAAAATAGTACATCTGATTTTATTTTTTGTATTCATAGAATATGGGCAACACAGGTTAGATCAAATTTTATCCCTTTCAGCCCAGAACAATTGACTAGCTGCATACTTTCACACCAGTCCAATAGTTGCACTGTTTTTAGTTTTGGAGTAAATGTTATTTACTATTGCAGTAAGTTATTGCAGTAAATGTTCATAAGATGACTTTGCATTTGTATTGTACCTTATCAGATATCCCAAAGCAATGACTTCCCTTGAAGAACTGCAATTTAACCTAAAGCCGAGACATTACTGATAACCAAGGTCTAACTGCCCATACCAAGTGGATTGAGGCATATGGCAAATTTAAGTCTTTACCTGGATGGGATTTCTGTAGAATTTCTCTTTGGTCTCTATGAAGACTCTTTCCCATTACTTTTTGCTTCGTTATTCATATTACCTTTGCTTACCTTCCACTAATAATGTCCATGATAGGAGAAATTTCACAGGAAAATCTATAATTATTTACTTATTACAATAGCAGGTCGTTCTGGTCCTTCAAGGCATGCCAGCCAGCAATCGTCCAATTTAATCCTAGCCTAATCACAGGACAATTTACAATGACCAATTAATCTACCAACCAGTATGTCTTGGAATTGTGGAAGGAATCCAGAGCACCCGGAGGAAACCCATGTGGTCACAGGGAGAACATACTAATTCCTTACAAGCAGCAGCTGGAATTGAACCTGTGTCTCCTGTAGAATAAACCATTGTGCTAACCACTATGCCACCCTGTCGCTTTGCTTATTCAAAGTCCAAAGTTCAAAGTTATTTTCACGGTACATATATGTCACCATATATAACCCTGAGATTCGTTTTCATGTGGGCATACACAGTAAATCCAAGAAACATAATAAAATCAACAAAAGACTGCACTTAACATTACAGATAAACAACCAATAGGCAACAAACAGTGCAAATACAAAAGAAAAGGAAAGAAATTGTCATAATAAATAAATAAGCAATAAACATCAAGAATGTAAGATGATGAAGAGCCCTTGAAAGTGAGTTCATAGGTTGTGGTAGCAGTTCAGTGATGGGTTAAATGTTCAAGTAAAGTTATTATCAAAGTAGATATATATCACCGTATACAACCCTGAGATTTGTTTTCTCGCTGGAATACTCAGTACATCCAAAAATCATAATAGAATCAATGAAAAACTGCACCCAACATGATAGAATCAATCAGAGATCACACTCAACATGACTATGCAAAAGACAACAACTGAGCAAATGCAAAAGGAGAAAAAGAAATAATAATAAATAAATTAGCAATAAATGTTGAGGACATGAGATGAAGAATCCTTGAAAGTGAGTCCATTGGTTCTGGAATTATTCAGTGATGGGGCGAGTGAAGTTATACCTTTGGTTTAAGAGCCTGATGGTTGAGGGGTAATAACTGTTCCTGAACCTGGTGGTGTGGGTCCTACGTTTCCTGTACCTTCTTCCTGATGGCAGCAGTGAGACAAGAGCATGACCTGGGTGGTGGGGGTCCCTAATGAATGATGATGCTTTCCTGCGACAACATATGTAGATGTGCTCAATGGTGGGCAGGGTTTACCCATGATAGACTGGGGTGTATCCACTATTTATTTTTAGATTTTCTGTTCAAGGCTATTGGTGTTTCTCTACCAGGCTGTGAAGTAACAGTTCAAAATATTCTAAACTACACATCTATACAAGTTTTAGGTGTCTGAATCTGCACAAACTTCTAAGGAAGTAGAGATGCTGCTGTGCTGTCTTCATAATGGCACTTACGTGCTGGGCCCAGAACAGGTCCTCTGAAATGATAACACCAAGGAATTTAAAGTTGCTGACTCTCTCCATCTCTGATCCCTCAATGAGGACTGGCTCATGGATGTCCGGTTTCCTCCTCCTGAAGTCAAGAAGGGCATTGAAGAGCTTTCAACAATAATAGCATTTTCAATGCTATGTCCGTGAACTTCTTCAAGTAGGATTTATTTCTGAAACCTACCAATCCACTAGAGGCATAATGTAGATGTTGAAGGGGCCACTGCAGTAAAATTCATAGCTAATGTGTCCTACATCTATGCCGTTTAATTTATTTCCCGTGAACTAAAATTAAAATTTGATGGAACTTAGAACATCACAAACACCTATTTTATGGTGTCACAAAACAAATATTATGCTGGTTTATGTGTGTCCTACTTCCAATTCTTGGAGGCTAAAATATAGCTCTTAAAACAGAGCTACAAAGTCTGTTCAGCCCTTTACCTTTTCTTCCTATCACCTCACAGCTTGTCACTTCATCCCCACTTCCCCCGCCCACCTACCTCTCCGCCTTCACCTGGCTTCACCTATCATCTACCAGCTTCTACTCCTTCCCTTCTCCTCCCCGTGGCATGTTCTTATTCTGGTTTCTTCCGACTTCCTTTCCAGTCCTGATGAAGGTTCTTGGCTCAAAATGTCAATCATTTGTTCCTTTCCATAATTGCTGCCTGGCCTGTTGAGTCCCTCCAGCATATTGCGTGTGCGTTGCTCTGGATTGTCAGCATCTGCAGAATCTCTTGTGTCAACAAAGTGAATAGTTTTTTTTGTTTACTTCAGACCTTAAAGTGTTTTCTTAAGCGTAATAATATTACTATTACACAATTCCCTCATCCAAATTCCATTAACTCTTTAACAAACTGTAAGCTTAGCATAAACATATCTTTACCTATCCACCCCGCTCCCCACTTTCCGTAGCGATCTCTCCCTCTGTAAGTCCCTTGTCCATTTGTTTCTCCCTGATAATCTTCCTCCAGGCATTAATCCCTGCAAGTGGCCTAATTGCTGCACCTGTCCATACACCTCCTCCCTCACCTCCATTCATGGCCCCAATGGTCCTTTCAGATGAGGCAACACCTCTCTTGATAATCTGCTGGGGTCATCTATTGTGTCTGGTGGACTGCTTTGTTCAACACCTCCACACCATCCATCCACTTCCCGGTGCCAAACATTTTAATTCCGATTCCCATCCCATTCCTGTTCTGATGTGTTAATCTACAGCCTCCTCTTGAGCCAGGATGAGGCCACCCTCAGGGTGGAAGAGCAACATCTTATATTCTGTTTGGGTACCCTCCAACCTCATGGCATGAATATCGTTTCTCCTTGGGGTGAACAAATCTCCCTCCCCACTTCCTCAATTCCCCACTCTTACCTTTCATTTCTTCTCACCTGCTTATTTCTTCCCCCAAGTGCCCTCCTCCTTCCCCTTCTCCTATTGTCCACTCTCCTCTCCCATCAGATTCTTTCTTCTCCAGCCCTTGACCTTTCCCACCAACCTGGCTTCACTTATCACCATCCAGCTAGCCTCCTTCTCCTCCCCCCACCTTTTAATTTTGGCATCATTCCTCTTCCTTCTCAATCCAGAAACGCCGACTGTTTACTCTTTTCCATCATTTCAGCCCAACCTGCTGAGTTCCTCCAGCGCTTTGTGTGTGTTTCTTCAGTTTAGTAATATTACTCATGCATTAATCCTTCTTACAAATTCTACAACAAACTGTAAACTTAGTATATAATATGTAATATTTATTTACTTAAAGCTTGATTGAACTTAAATGACATGTGCTACCATAGTTCCAGTTTGAAAGTAATGCTCCGATGTGACCTTCAGTTCCATCTAAATGACAACATTGTTGTATTGCTGAGCAAAGTGGCGACAAATACAAATGTGATTGAAGTCCTAAATCAAAGTACATTTAGCAGAGATCTGCTTCTGCATAGAACATTGTGCTCCCTGAACTGCTGAGTGAAAAGAAGCAGCATGTTAAGACTGAATACTGCAGAAGATAAATTTAAATCATTTGGGATATAGAGCAATTTTGGAGAACTTTTCCTCAGGCAATTAATGGAGCAGTTTAGCACATGATAGACGAGTCTACATATGACTGGGGATAATTAAAATCAGTTTCTCTTTGTTTGTACCATTAAATTTTGAACTTTGTTTCATGGTGGTGTAGAGTCATAAAAAAACTTCCGGTTTTGAAAAGAAAATTAAATTCCAACTGTTTTCTACTTTTTTAAAAATACATATTTATTGAGATATTGCACAAAATAAGCCCTTCTGGCCCTTTGAGCTGCATTATCCATCAACCCCCAATTTAACCCTAGCTGAATCACGGGACAATTTACAATGGCCAATTAACCTACTAACTGGTACGTCTTTGGACTGTGGGAGGAAACCGGAGCACCTGGAGAAATCCCATGCATTCCACAGGGAGGTCTCTCAGACTCCTTACAGATGATGTTGGAATTGAACTCTGAACTCTGACATCCAGAGCTGTCATAACATCATGCTGACTTTTATTTTACTATGGAGTCCATGATGCTAAAATGTTTTATATCAAGTGTGAGATGCATGTAAATCATTCTTGGAGATTGGTTTACACACTAGGTGTTAGCTTCTGTATTTGGTAATCACCTACTGCCTGTTACGCCGATGGTATTTAGGGTAGTAACAAAGGTCCTCCATCTTTGTCTGTCCTTGGTTATTTTCTCTATTGTGCCCCAGGTGTGGTTCAGGTTCTTTATTTCTACCTCTACAGTATGGCACCGATTTGTCTATGGTCTCCACATTTCCTCCGCCCTTCAGGGATCCAGTGATGTGCTGTCTTGATGAAAGAGTTGGCCTCTCTTCTCATTGCGTGCCCAATCCACCTCTAACATTTCTTCAAGATGATTGTGGCCATGTTTTCTTGAAGGAGAAGGGTGTAGCACTAAGGGCTTCCATCAGAAGCCTGTAGATCAGGTGTTCCCAACCTTTTTAATGCCATGGAGTCATACCATTAACTGAGAGGTCTATGGACCCCAGTTTGGGACCTCCTGCTGGAGATCCTACCCCAGTGTACTAAACGTAGAGTGACATTCTAACCTTGTAGCTACAGCATGCTGTGCTGTTACAGAAACTAACTTCCAGACAAGACATTAACTTATGAAGGAATCTACAGTATAGCATACTTTGAAGAGGAAACTTGTCTAATGCTTAATTTACAGTCAACATCATTAAACCCGATTCAAAGATATACATTTATGGAACGAGTTGGCCAGATGATGTCTGATCTGCTGAGGGTTTCCCATATTTCCTGTTCCTATTTTTAGCGTTCTCACGTATTATAGTAACACAAACACATTACACTCAGTGGTTACTTTATTGCCCACTGAATGTATGTTTGTGGTTTTTTGCTGCTATAAGCCCATCCACTTCAGGGTTTGGCATTTTGAGCAGTCAGAGATGTCCATCTGCACACCACGGTTGTAATGCGTGGTTATCTGAGGTATTGTCACCTTCCTGTCAGCTTGAACAAATCTAGCCATCCTCTACTGACCTTACTAACAAGGTGCTTTCATCCACAGAACTGCTGTTTACTGGATTTTTTTTTTGTTATTCACGCCATTCTCTATAAACTCCAGAGGAAATCCCAGGAGCTCAGTAGTTTCCAAGATACGCAAACCTCTCCATCTGGCACCAACAATCATTCCATGGTCAAAATCACTCAGATCACACTTCTTCACCATTCTGATGTTTGGTCTGAACAACAACCTCTTAATCATGTCTGCATGCTTTTATGCATTAAGTTGCTGCCACGTAATTGGCTGATGAGATATTTGCATTAACGAGTAGATAGACAGGTGTACCTAATAAAGTCACCACTGAGTGTATGTCGTGTTGCTGTTTGAAGACTATTATCACAGAACATATTGTTTGTTACATTTACTGCATTAAAATTATAACGATTGTACACACCTCTGGCTAAATAAGTTCTGAGACACAAAAAACTGCAAACACTGGCAGAAATTTGAATGGAC
The DNA here is from genome assembly GCF_963921235.1 of Mobula hypostoma. Taxonomy (NCBI): domain Eukaryota; kingdom Metazoa; phylum Chordata; class Chondrichthyes; order Myliobatiformes; family Myliobatidae; genus Mobula; species Mobula hypostoma. The sequence goes on from NC_086116.1 coordinate 30,995,724, forward strand.
AATGAACCCAGGAACACTACCTCAGTATTTTATCCTCTCTTTTTGCACTACTTAATTCAATTAATTTTATTTTTTAATATATGTACTTTTTGTAATTTATAGTTTTAATATTATGTAATGTTCAGTGGTGGGGTGGAGATACGTCTCTACTAAAGAAGGTGTAAGGTTCTCTTTCCCTCCATTAGCCTGCAGGTAGTCCTAGGGCAAGGTGTAGCACCTGCTTAACACCCCCCCCCCCCCACTGATCAGGGTCACGAGAAGCCATGGGAGCAGGTGGTGGATGGTTGTATGAGCTGTTGGTGCATATCACGTCCTGGTTATACGACCACTGATGCCAGGCAGACAATCTCTGAAGAATATTGATAACGGCTGGGGCCACCTCTCTTGTAAAGACACTGCTCAGAAGAAGGCAATGGCAAACCCGCTCTGTAGAATAATTTGCTAAAAACAATCATGGTCATGGAAGGACCGTGATTGCTTACGTCGTACCACATGGTAAGTAATGGACAAACAGATTAATATAATGCTGTCGAGAAGCAACAAGTTTCGCAACATATGCAAGTGATATTAAATCTGATTTTGGGCTGAGCAGCTTCTGTGGGGAGAAGGAGCTGTTGACATTTCTGCATCAGAACAGAGAGTGGAACGGTATATAGCTGCTATAAAGAGGAGAGCGGAAGGGTGAGACAGTGATTGTATGTGATGGGTGGACCCAGGAGGTGTGGGGGTTAAAGGGCTGATAGAGCCAGGGGGACAGAACAAGTGTTATTGATTGTTTTGTGATTAGAGATGGAAGGTAGCAATGCACTGACAACATCGTCATATTGACACACACGACATGGTGGAGGACTCAGAACGGTTGAGGTTTTGAGCTGAGTCCCTTCGTCAGGACCGGAAAGGAAGATGCCAGTATAAAAAAGTGGGGCAGAGGGGAAGGAGGACTATTTGGAAGGTGATAGGTGATCTGCTGTATCATGCATAAATACACAGCGTAGTGATTAGCACAACGCTTTACAGTACCAGCAACCCGGGTTCATTCCGCTCCACTGCCAAAAAGGAGTTGGCACTTTCTCCCAGTGATTGGGTGGGTTTCCTCCGGGTACTCCCATTTCCTCCCACAGTCCAAAGACATACTGTTTGGCATGTTAACTGGTCATTATAAATTGTTGCATGACTAGGCTGGGATTAAGTTGGGGTTCGCTGGGTGGCGTGGCTCAAAGGGCTGGAAGGGCCTATTCCACACTGTATCTCAATTAATAAAAAGGTTGTAAATGTCTAACCTCAGCGTATTCTAAGGCACGTTGTTTGTTCAAATCTAGATTATTGTAATTCTATTATCAGATGGTAGTGGCTAAGTTCACAACTATTTAATTTTAAAGCAAATATAATTATTCAGAACTTAAGTTAGAGGTTTGGTGTTGTGCCACGGAAAATTGAACCTTAGCTTAATTTTCAAAGCTCCTTTTTTTCTGTTCTCATGCCTTTTTAATGATCAAAATTAATTGTGAATTTTAATAGTTATCCCAGAATTATTCAACTTGTTCATTGTGATTCCAATTCCTCTCAGTAATCGTTCTCTTTTTTCTTGCAGAAAGAATAATGCTTGCAAATACAAATTTTATATTGCCAGTTAAAACTGGCTGTAAAAATCCTTGCATGTTGTCTATCAAAATCAGCTGGCAATCCTTTCTGTGATGTTTTGTGCATACAACAGCCAGTGGAATTGATACTTAAGCTCTTTTAACCTACTGTACAATACCATGCAAAGGTCTTAGGCACATATACGTAGTTTGGGTGCCAAAGACTTTTGCACAGTACTGCAGTACTTTTATGTATTCAGCAGTACTGCTGCCACAAAACAAAAACAAATTTTATGACATATGTGAGTGATAATAAATCTGATTCTGATATGGGTCTCCATTGTGAACTGAGAGTAGGAAGTGGGTAGGGAGAGGGGAGGGAGCAGGAAGCACAAGAGGCACTTTATAACGATCAATAATCCAATTGTTTGGAATAAAATTATCTTGCCTGGTGTGTCAAGGCTGGGTGTGTCTGCTCCCGCGCAACCCCACACCCCTGGTACTCTTTCTCTGACACCCTTCACACCCTACACACAGTGCTCCACCCTCACCATTCCCAATCTCATTTGCTCCCACCAAATTTTAGAAATTTACTTTCCACTTTTACAGACCAAATTTGCAGACATTTTTAATCTCTCCCTCTCCCAGTATAGAGTGTCCTCCTGTACCTAGAAAAGACCAAAGTAACATCTCTGAATGACAGGCGTCATATCACACTCACCACAATAATAAGCATATGATTTGAGAGGCTGGTTATGGACTACATCTGCAGCATGCTGCCATCCACACTGGACCCCCTACAATTTGCTTACCAACACAACTGATCGACAGATGATACAATAGCCACAGCTCACACACCGTCCTTACATATCTGGTGAAGAAGGATGTTTTTGTGGGAATGCTTGGACTGCAGTTCAGCATTCATCATCATAATTCCCTCCAGGTTCAACAAAAAGCTCAGAGACCTCGACCTTCACCCTGCCTTGTGTTGCTAAATCCTGGACTTCCTGTCAGATCACCGGCAGGTGGTAAGAGTGGGGTCCCCCACCTCTGCCCCTCTGACCCTCAATACAGGTGCCCTCAGGGCTGTGTCCTAAGCCCCCTCCTTTACTCTCTGTATACCACTGACTGTGCTGCCACCCACAGCTCCAATCTGTTAATTACATTTGCTAATGATGTTATACTGATTGGCCTAATCTCAAATTATAATGCGTCAGCCTACAGAGAAGTCATCACCCTGAAAGAGTGGTCAAGAAAACAACCTCTCCCTCAATGTCGCCAAAACAAAGGAGCTTGTTGTCAATTATAGGAGGAATGGAGACAGGCTAACCCCTGGATCAATGGATCTGGGGTTGAGAGACAATAGACAATAGGTGCCGGAGTAGGCCATTCAGCCCTTCGAGCCAGTGCCACCATTCACTGTGATCAAGGCTGATCATCCACAATCAGTATCCTTTTCCTACCTTCTCCCCATATCCCTTCACTCCACCATCTTTAAGAGCTCTATCTAACTCTTTTTTGAAAGAATCCAGAGAATTGGCCTCCACTGCCTTCTGAGGCAGAGCATTCCACAGAACCACAACCCTCTGTGTGAAAAAGTTTTTCCTCAACTCCGTTCTAAATTGTCTACCCCTTGTTCTTAAACTGTGGCCTCTGGTTCTGGACTCCCCCAACATCAGGAACATGTTTCCTGCCTCTAGCGTGTCCAAACCCTTAATAATCTTATATGTTTCAATCAGATCCCCTCTCATCCTTCTAAATTCCAGTGTATACAGTGAGAGAGTGAACAGCTTTAAATTCCTCAGCATACACATCACCAAGGATCTCACGTGGTCTGTACATACCGGCACTATATGGTGAAGAAGGCACAACAGCACCTCCTTCACCTGGATAACACAAACACTGATGTCAGGATGCTGTTCATTGACTTAGCTCAGCACTTAATACCATCATTTCCACAATCCTGATTGAGAAGTTACAGAACCTGGGCCTCTGTACCTCCCTCTGCAATTGGATCCTCGACTTCCTAATCGGAAGACCATAATCTGTGTGGATTTGTGATAACCTCAGCGGTGTGTGCTTAGCCCACTGCTCTACTCACTCTGTATCCATGACTGTGTTGCTAGGCATAGCTCAAATACCATCTATAAATTTGCTGATGAAACAACCATTGTTGCTAGAATCTCAGAAGGTGAATAAAGGGTGTACCGGAGTGAGACATGCCAACTAGTGGAGTGGTGTCACAGCAATTCTGGCACTCAACGTCAGTAAGACGAAAGAGCTGATTGTGGACTTCAGGAAGGGTAAGACGAAGGAACACCTACCAATTCTCATAGGGGGATCAGAAGTGGGGAGATTGAGCAGTTTCAAGTTCCTGGGTGTCAAGATCTGAGGATCAAACCTGTTCCTAACATATCGATGTAGTTATAAAGAAGGCAAGACAGCAACCATACTGCATTCGGAGTTTAAAGAGATTTGGTATGTTCACAAATACACTCAAAAACTTCTATAGATGTACTGTAGAGAGAATTCTGACAGGTTGCATCACAGGACCAAAAGAAGCTGCAGGGGGTTGTAAATTTAGCTGGCTCCAACTTGGGTCCTAGCCTACAAAGTACCCAGGACATCTTCAAGGAACGGTGTCTCAGAAAGGCAGCGTCCATTATTAATAACCTCTAGCTCCCAGGACATGCCCTTTTCTCACTGTTACCATCAGGTAGGAGGTACAGTAGCCTGAAGGCACACACTCAGCGATTCAGGAACAGCTTCTTCCCCTCTGCCATCCGATTCCTAAATCGACATTGAGCCCTTGAACACTACATCACTTTTTTAATATATATGTATTATTTTTTTTTGCACAATTTTTAATCTATTCAATATACGTATACTGTAATTGATTTACTTATTTATTTATTATTATTTTTCTTCTGTAGTATGTATTGCATTAAATTGCTGCTGCTAAGTTAACAAATTTCACGACACATGCCGGTGATAATAAACCTGATTCTGATTCTGAATCATTCACCTCAGACGGTTGAAGAAGTTTGGTATGGGCCCTCAAATCCCAAGAACTTTCTACAGGGGCACAGTTGAGAGCATCCTGACTGGCTGCATCACTGCCTGGTATGGGAACTGTACTTCCCTTAATCACAGGGCTCTGCAGAGAGTGGTGCAGACACCCCAGCGCATTTGTAGATATGAACTTCCCACTATTCAGGACACTTACCCAGACAGGTGTGAAAAAAGGGCCCAAAGGATCATTGGGGACCCAAGTCACCCCAACCACAAACTGTTCCTGCTGCTACCATCTGGGAAATGGTACCGCAGCATAAAAGCCAGGACCAACAGTCTCCGGGCAGCTTCTTCCACCAGGCCGTCAGACTGATTAATTCATGCTGATACAATCCTATTTCTATGTTATATTGACTGTCTTTTTTTGTACATGCTATTTATTATAAATTAAAATAAATTGCACATTGCACATTTAGACGGCAACGTAACAAAGATTTTTACTCCTCATGTATATAAAGGATGTAAGTAATAAAGTCAATTCAATTCAATTTAATTCACTCTATGTTGTCAAATATAGTACTGTTGAAAAGTCTAAGGACCCTAGCTATACATATGTGCCAAAGACCTTTGCACAGTATTGTATGCTCCAACTATAATACTCATTATTTCATCGAAATCAATGTTGTTTAACAATATAATATATGTACTTCAATTGACTTCAATGTCAACAAATTACATTTTGTATGATTCAGGACTCTTTTGGAATATCTCCAAGAATTTTACAAATCGTGAAGTATGACTCTGTTAATCAAATGACAAACATTGTTATTTTATTTATTTAGTGTCACAATGTAAAGAGAGCCCTTCCAGCCCATTGAGCCATGCTGCCCCAGCAACCCTACAACCCCGATTCACCCTAAACTGAGATAATTTACAAGAACCAATTGACCACACCATTTTAGTAGAGTAACACCTCACAGACATCAGAGTGATACCTGTGAAGTGAAATTGGTTGAGGTTCCGTGGCGATCTCCGCAGTTCTCCTTCACGGTAATTGCGTGGGACCACAGATGTTCGAGAAGGTAGAATGGACCTTACTTTAACATCTCTATATAGAAGCCAGCACTTACAGTCTTGCTTCGGTGCACCAGCTGAGATACTTTAGCTAAGGAAGTTGATTCAGTGGAGACAGCAGAAAGATTTGAAAACAACACACACAAAGTGCTGGGGAAACCAGCAGATCAGGCAGCATCTATGGAGATGAAAACAAAACAGTGGATGTTTTGGGCTGAGATTCTTCTTCAGGATGGAGAAGGAAGGGGTAGTTGCCAGAATAAAAAAAGTGAGGGGAGGGGAAGGAGGATAGCTAGAGAGTGATGGGTGAAGCCATGTGAATGGGAAAGGTAACGGGCTGGAGAGGAAGGAATGTGATAGGAGAGGAGAGTGGACCACAGGAGAAAGGGAAGCAGGAGGAGCACTGGGGCAGGTGATAGACAGGTGAGAAGAGATAAGAGGCCAGAGTAGGGAATAAAAGAAAAGAGGAGGGAGAGGGAAAAAAAATTACCGCAAGGAGAAATCGATATTCATGCTATTAGGTTGGAGGCTCCCCAGATATAATATAAAGTGTTGCTTCTCCACCCTGAGGGTGGCCTCATCTTGGCACTAGAGGATTCCATGGATTGACATGTCATTGACATGGGATTCAGAAACAAAATGTTTGGCAACAGGGAAGTTCTGCTTGTGGTGAATGGAGCGGAGGTGCTCGATGGACAACATTGGCTGTCCATTGGTGCTCATTGTCCCTGGACAACTAGCTGTGTGAGCTGTGAGAAAGAATCTCTACCAATGGGAAACAAAGCACTGTAATATCTTATGCTTTACCAAAACCTAGTTGTCAGAGGAAATCCAGACCAAACCGTCAAACCCATCGGGTTCTCTGTGTTCCAAGCAGACAGGCCTAAAGACCTCTCTGGGAAAAGAAAAAGGTGGGGGAGGTATGATTCCTGGTGAACAATGCTTGGTGCGATCCAGGTAGCGCGCACACCCTCAAATCCTTTTGCTTCCCAGATCCTGAGTACCTTGTTCTGCTGTGTCCAGCTTTCCGCCTGCCTAGAGAGTTCACATGTTAGTATTACAGCTGTGTACATCCCACCACAGGCCGATTCCAACTGGACTCTCAATGAACTTTGAAAACCATCAATATCCATAAAACCAAGTACCCAGAAGCTGCTTTTATCATCGTTTGGAAACGTTAACCAAGCGTCACTGACCAGAGCTTACCCGAAGTTCTGCCAACACATCGAGGTGAGCACACAGGGAGGAAGCATACTCGGCCACTGCTACTCTCCCTTCTGCAATACATACAAAGCACTTCTCTGCTCTTCATTTGGAAAATCTGACCATTCCTCTATCTTGCTCCTACCTGCCTAAAGATAGAAATCGAAGCAGGAAGCGGCCATAGTGAAATCTATCCATTGGAGGTCCAACCAATCAGACTCAATGTAACAAGACTTCTTTGATAGCATCACTTTGCAGGTATTTCGACCTGAGAACATCTCTGAATACAGTGGTCACAAGCTTCATTTGGAAATGCACTGAGAACATTGTTCCCCTAAAATTGGTCCAGGTCTACCTAAACCAGAAGCCTTGGATAAACAGTTCAGTGTGTGTTGCTCTCAGCGCAAAGAATAAAGCCTTCACCTCCAAAGATCAACATGAGCTCAAGAGAGGCCATCAAGGTGGCAAAAATGGCAACACTGACAAAATCCAGTCCCAACTCTGTGATGATGATGACACACACAGCGTATGGTAAGGACTGCACACTCTCGCGGGCTTCAAGCGGAAACACTGCAGTCCAGCCAACATTGCCGCCTCACTCTCTGGTGAGCTAAATTGTTTTTTACTCTTGATCCGAGGTTGAAAGGACTGAACCCCGAGGATGGCTGCTGACGAGACCGGCACCATGGTCAGCTCTGAGGCTGAGGTGACATGTCAACAGCCACAAGGCAGCGGGGCCGGACGACATCCCAGGGTGCGTCCCCAAAGTGTGTGCTGAACAGCTGGCTGGTGTGTTTGTGGATATTCTTAATCTCTCCCTCTCTCAGTGTGTGGTTCCCTCCAGTTTCAAATTGTCCATCATTGTTCCCTCTACCTAAGACAACCAAGGCAGCATGCCTGACAGGTGTCTTGTCACACTCATCTCAATAAAAAGAAAATGTTTTGAGAGGCTGGTTAAAGACTACATCTGCAGCATACTACCACCCACACTGGACCCCCTACAATTCATCTACCGACGGAACCGGTCTATCAATGATGCCATAGCCATGGCACTACCGTCCTCATTCACCTGGAGAAGAGGGATGCATATGTTAGAATGCTGTTCCTGGTAAGGATGGGCTCCCTCACCTCTTCCCCTCTGACCCTCAATACAGGTGCCCCCCAGGGTTGTGTCCTGAGTCCCCTTCACTACTCCCTTTACACCCACGCCAGAGCTGCCACACACAGCTCCAATCTGCTGATCAAATTCACAGATGACATGACTTTGATCAGCCTTATTTCTATTTTATGAGACAGCCTACAGAGGAGAAGCTGACACAGTGGTGCCAGGATAACAACCTCTCCCTCAATGTCCCAAAAAACAAAAGAGCTGATTGTGGATTACAGGAGGAACGGAGACAGGCTCAGCCCGATCAACATCAGTGGGTCTGCAGTTGCGAGGTTAGTAGTTTCAAGTTCCTCGGTATACACATCACCGATGATCTCACCTGGTCTTTGTGGCAAAAGAAAGCACAACAGCGTCTCCTGTGCCTCAGGTGACTGAGGAAGTCTGGCATGGGCCCCCAAATCCTCATGATTTTTTACAGGGGCATCACTGAGTGCATACTGACTGGCTGTATCACTGCCTGGTACAAGAACTGCACCAACCTTGATCGCTGGGCACAGCAGAGAGTGGTACAAACAGCTCAGCACATCTGTGGATGTGAACTTCCCTCCGCTGAGGACATTTATAATAGCAGGTGCAAAACGAAGGCCTGGAAGATCATCAGGGACACCAGTCACTCCAACTGTCTCAGCTGCTTCCGTCTGGTAAATGCTACTACAGCATTAAAGCCAACACCAACAGGCTGCGGGACAGCTTCTTTCTACAAACCATTAGACTTTTAAATTCATATGTCTGTGCATTGCAATGGAGCCATAATGCAGAGATTTTTACTCCCTCACGTGTGGAATGGATGTAAGATTTAAATAAATTCTAATTCTATTGAAGTGTTTGAACCACCCTTGCCCAAAAAGCCTCTTATTATCTTTAGTTCTTTCTCTAGATGTGGTAAAAAGGGTCTGAAAGCATAATTTCAAATGATAATGATCATAGAAGTAGATATCATAGTAGTATTTAAGAGGCATTTAGACAAATACTGGAAGAAACAGGAAATAAGGAATATAGATCATCTGCCGTCAAAAGAGATTGGATTGGCATCATAGTCCATCATGGGCACCACCCTCCATAGTATCCAGGACACCTTCAAGGACCAATGCCTCAAAAAGGCAATGTCCACCATTAAGAACCCCCATCACCCAGGTAATGACTTGTTCTCACTGTTACCATCAGGAAAGAGGTACAAAAGCCTGAAAGCACACACTCAACAGTTCGAGACCAGACTCTTCCCCTCTGCCATTCGATTTCTGAATTGACATTGAACCTATGAACACTACCTCACTACTTTTTTATTTCTGCTTTTGCAAACTTATTTCATTTACCTATTAAATATATATATACTTACTGTAATTCAATATTTTTAATTACAATTTTCACAACATATGCCAATGATATTCGCAATTTATACCTGATTCATATTCTGGTGATCAACATAGACATCTCAGTTGAAGGGACTGTACTGTGTATCTGCTCTAATTTCTCTCTCCATGTATTGTGAATGGGAGAATTCACATTTTGGCATGCGTACCTTTACAATCATTTATTTCTGCCATTCCCATTGCTACGATTTTGATGTATGGATGAACCTTTATGCAAATGAAATACATAACAAGTTATGGTGACAGAACTGACTGTCAGAAGGATCATGAGACAGGTAGCTGTAAGAGGCATCTCTCCTGATACTCAATTGCATTGTGGCTGAGCCAATAGAGCTCACTTTAGTGGCCAAGGCAATAGCTGCTTTGAATCCTGCAGAAACTGAGTCAAGCATGCAGCAATAATAATTTTAGGAAAAGACTGATGGTCCACCAAAAAGATTGTATTGTTTTGTGTAGGCTGGTTGTATGTAAAAAAAAATCATCTGGCATACGTTTATCTATCCCAGGGGTTCCCAACATTTCTTATGCCATGGACCAATAACATTAAGCAAGGGGTCCATGGTCACCAGGTTGGGAACCCCTGTTCTATCCTATTAAAATTCATACTGAAAGTTCCCTCAGAGAAGTTTTGAACATTTTAAACAACTGAGTTGGCTTGACTGTCACCTGTGATTGTCTAATGTCCAAGAAGATATGGTCTTATTCAGGGCATCAAAGGATATGGCAAGAAGGCAGGTTTATGGTGTTGACTGGGATCTGGGATCAGCCATGATGGAATGACGGAGCAGACTCGATGGGCTGAATGGCCTAATTCTGCTCCTATGTCTTATGGTCTTATGGTCTAAGAGGACTACAACCTTGTTATTGGGTTTGGAGGCTTGCGTGCCTCAATGACATGGAGAGCTATGCTGGCTGGAGTCAGGGCTTTATGCTTTGACTATTGGTAGGGTCAGCCATGCCAAACAGGTCAAAGGGTAGAGGCCAGACTAAGAGTGGTCCACCAGTTCTCCAGTTTTGGGGGTTCAGCTCAAGACTAACCACCCTGACTAGTAAAATAAAATTGTTACGGAAACAGCAATGAGGAATCTTTCTACATCTGAGAGTGGTGGTACTCCAAAGTCTCCACTTGGGACTTGCATAATTGCATGACTGACAGTAGTGAAAACTGCGAGGAAGCTACTGATATGATGAAAGAAGCCCTGAACACCACCAGAGATGGAGGACCTTCATTGCTGCCCTAAGTGCCAGTGGCGTAATTGGCAGTGAGAAAGCAAGTAAGTATATAATGATTTATGATCGTCTGTGATTGTGTCCATATTAGTGCAGAACATAGATGGCTAGTAGTATTACATATACAATGTTTCCTATGGTGGGGAGTCTAGAACGAGAGGGCACAGCATCAGAATAGAGGGACATCCTCCTTTTAGAAAGGAGATGAGGAGGAATTTCTTTTTCTATAAAGTAGTGAATCTGTGGAATTTGTAGTCAAAGGTGGCTGTGGAGGCCAAGTCATTGGGCATATTTAAGGCAGAGGTTGATAGAATCTAGATTGGTCAGGACACAAAGGAATATGGGGAGAAGGCAGGAGATTGGAGATGAGAGGGAAAAAAGATCAGCCATGATGAAATGGCAGAGCAGACACAATGATCCAAATGGCTTAATTCTGCTCCTGTATCTTATGGTCTTATGGTGTCATAACTAATATTTTCAAATCTGAGTTTTGCATGATTTACAAAACTGGTTTCAAGGATATGTGCCAAAATTTGATTGTTCAGAATGTAATAATTTTATAGACTCAAGAGGTAATTTTGAGTTGAATTCATTGTCATAATTAAAATTATGATGAACTGGGAAATCGGAAGCTGTGCGCCCTGCAGGGAGTAAGTTATACTTTGTCTTCGGTCATTCCACCTGCAACAAGACTTAACTCAAGTTTGTAATAGAAAAGTTCTAAGTTCAAAGTGCATGCGTTCGTCCATCGTCGACGTCGATGAAGACCTCGACACTATAGATGGTGTCGAGACTAGCACTTGATTTGGATTTAAGTGAGGGAGAGTTGCGCAGCGTCAGCCTCACTCTCTCTTCCCAATTCCCATCTGGATCCAGTGGCAAGACAAGAGTCAAGACGGCTAGAGATGGGACTAGGCGCAGTGGATGACCAGGATGTCTTCTGTGTCTTGTCCTGCTCTACACGTTCCACGATGCTCACAGAGACCGCCTTCTTGACCGTTGGACCTTCCATTGGTCTCGTCCGCTCAGTCTGCCAGGATCTGTCTTCACATGCTGGGATAGACAACTCCCTATCTCACTGAGGGTTTGAGACCCATCGGTTACCTCACCTGGTTTAGCCGGCTTGTTGAAGCCGTTGCCCGGGGTGTGGCCGCTGTCGCATGCAAACGGCTATGGGCAGCCACAGGTGAGAGCTGAGTGCCAGGTGGGGACCAAAGGTGGAATAACTGCCTTGAAAAGGATGCAACATGTTCCCCCACCAGAGGTGCTACCCCTCCCTGACACCCCATACACCCCAAGTTCAAAGAACATTTATTATCAATCAAAGGAAGTAAACAATATACAACCTTGAGTTTTGTCACAAAACAAAGAAATCATAGAACCCATTTAAAGAAAAGCCTCTCACAATAAGACCATAAGACAAACAAAAATGTAGAACAAATCGCGCTAAAATCTCCCACAGAACAAATCAGAACACTCTCAATACTACTACAACCGTGCATTAGTTCCTAATAGTTATCGACAGAGGAATTCATCCGATGTACGCTGCTGTATTCTTATGATTGAGTATAATACAGCAGCACAGACACCTGGTGCGAATAATGGTATGCCTTCATACAATCCTTTTGACAGTTGCTTCCTCTAAATTTTCATCTTCATTGCAACATTCAAGACGATTGTCGATACCCTCAAATTCTCCATACTTCCTAACTTGCTGAAGAAGTGAAATCATTTAATTTTCATTCCCGGCCATTTCTGGCATCTCCAAGCCTGAATGCTTGAAACTGCAGTAAGCAAAACAGTTTTGAATTGTGCTATTGCTTATTTCTTGCCAACCAGCAGTAACAAAAATCACTGCTTTTTGAACACAAACACACACAACAGATGCTATTTAAAAATTGTTTAGTCTAAGCATAGTATAGTGTGTAAAAGCCACCCAAATGCCCATGACTGACACAAATTAGAAACTGTTCAACCAAAGTCTCCTGCCCCTATTAAGTAGCATAGTGACCCAAATAAACTAAAGAATCTTGGCTGTTTTCTTGATTAATTTTTGTTCTGTATGAGTTGGCCTAAATAAGTAGTTGCCTTGACTAACCAATGGCCCAATTAATCGAATTCCACTGTACTTTATTTCTTGCGTTCATCTTGCTGCGTTCACCAGCAACTTTGATGTGTGTTGCTTGAATTTCCAGCATCTGCAGAATTCCTGTTGTGTACTTTATTTCTTTTTTGTTTTTTCATTTAAATTCCTTCTGAAAATTAACATTGTACCCTGGACAAAATGTTGTGCTGTTACCCATCTTCCAGCACATTGCAAACTTGGGAGTCTGACTGCCAAGAAGGATGAAGGATTCAAAGTGCACAGGAATGTTATCATCTACAAGTTCCACTCCAAGTTGCACATCATCCTGCCTCGGGACTATTTCACAGTTCCTTCATCGTCTCTGGATCTAAACATTGCAACTCCTTCCTTGATATCTCTATGGGAGTACCTTCACTTGAAAGACAGCAGTGATTTCTGAGTTGGCTCACCAAGACTTTCAAAGTTCAAAGTTCAAGTACATTTATTATCAAAGTATGTATACATTGTACGATCTTGAGATTTGTCTCCTTTCAGGCACTCACAAAACAAAGAAACCTCAAAAGAAGACCGTCAAACACTCAGTGCACAGAGAGAAAAAAACAAACAGATCGTGCAAACAATAAATGTAAGCAAATAGCTTCGGAGCTCAAGTTTTATGAAAGACACAAATCCAGGCATCACTGCAGTGGGAGCAGGCCACAGCCGCAGTTCAAAGCAGAGCTGAGTAAACATCGTGGAGCCGCGTGCTGAACCACGATTGTCTATGACATGCCACATAATGATGACGCATGTGATACCCCATTGTTGAAATTTCTCCAGTGGTTTAGTTAAATAAAGTTGATGTCACTTGGCACCTTAACCATCGTATATTTGAGAGTCTCACTGCGTTCATCAACCTTAATTGAAATCCAAAACCTCAAGGTTAAAGGATAGCCCATTAACCTGTAGAACTAAAAATGCCCTTGATTCTGACAAGGTTACTTGTCTGTAAAGATATTCTTGGTATTTGATGAAGACTGAAATCAATTCAAGATCCAGGGATAATGTTTCTAATGCCTTTGCTATGTTGGGGTTAAATTTCACAGCCTACAGATATGGGTGACAAGATGGAGATACGTCTCTGCCAATGGATGTGTAAGGCGCTCCTTCCCTCCGCTAGCCTGCAGGTCATCCTTGGGCAAGGTGTAGCACCTACTTAGCTACAGGATCACTTGAAGCCATGGGAACAGGAGTTGGAAGGCCATATGAGCAGCTGGTCATATATCACAAGTAGATGGTTGTACGTCACAATTCTTGGTTATGTAACCATAGAAGCCAGGCAGACAATCTCTGAAGAGTATTGATAACTGCTGGGGGTCACCTGTCTTGTAAAGAAGAAGGCAATGGGAAACCACTTCTGTAGAAAAGTTTGTCAAGAACAATTATGGTCACAGAAAGACCATGGTTGCCCATGCAAATCAACGTGACACATAACAAACGATCAAACTCTAAAGATAATTAAGTATCTCTGGAACTGCCATAAAATGGTGTAAGTGATGTTTACCATAGAAATCATAGAAACTACAGCACAGAAACAGGCCTTTTGGCCCTTCTTGGCTGTGCCGAACCATTTTCTGCCTAGTCCCACTGACCTGCACACGGACCATATCCCTCCATACACCTCCCATCCATGTATCTGTCCAATTTATTCTTAAATGTTAAAAAAGAACCCGCATTTACCACCTCGTCTGGCAGCTCATTCCATACTCCCACCACTCTCTGTGTGAAGAAGCCCCCCCTAATGTTCCTTTTAAACTTTCCCCCCTCACCCTTAACCCATGTCCTCTGTTTTTCCTCTCCCCTTGCCTCAGTGGAAAAAGCCTGCTTGCATTCACTCTATCTATACCCATCATAATTTTATATACCTCTAACAAATCTCCCCTCATTCTTCTATGCTCCAGGGAATAAAGTCCTAACCTATTCAACCTTTCTCTGTAAACAACAGGAATTCTGCAGATGCTGGAAATTCAAGCAACACACATAAAAGTTGCTGGTGAACGCAGCAGGCCAGGCAGCATCTGTAGGAAGAGGTGCAGTCGACGTTTCAGGCCGAGACCCTTCGTCAGGACTAACTGAAGGAAGAGTGAGTAAGGGATTTGAAAGTTGGAGGGGGAGGGGGAGATCCAAAATGATAGGAGAAGACAGGAGGGGGAGGGATAGAGCCAAGAGCTGGATAGGTGATAGGAAAAGGGGATACGAGAGGATCATGGGACAGGAGGTCCCGGAAGAAAGACAAGGGGGGGGGACCCAGAGGATGGGCAAGAGGTATATTCAGAGGGACAGAGGGAGAAAAAGGAGAGTGAGAGAAAGAATGTGTGCATAAAAATAAGTAACAGATGGGCTACAAGGGGGAGGTGGGGCCTTAGCGGAAGTTAGAGAAGTCGATGTTCATGCCATCAGGTTGGAGGCTACCCAGACGGAATATAAGGTGTTGTTCCTCCAACCTGAGTGTGGCTTCATCTTTACAGTAGAGGTAACTGAGTTTCTCTGTAACTGAGTTTCTCAAGTCCCAGCAACATCCTTGTAAACCTTCTCTGCACTCTTTCAACCTCATTTATATCCTTCCTGTAATTTGGTGACCAAAACTGAACACAATACTCCAGATTCGGCCTCACCAATGCCTTATACAAACTCATCATAACATTCCAGCTCTTATACTCGATACTTTGATTAATAAAGGCCAATGTACCAAAAGCTCTCTTTACGACCCTATCTACCTGTGACGCTACTTTTAGGGAATTTTGTATCTGTATTCCCAGATCCCTCTGTTCCACTGCACTCCTCAGTGCCTTACCATTAACCCTGTATGTTCTACCTTGGTTTGTCCTTCCAACGTGCAATACCTCACACTTGTCTGTATTAAACTCTATCTGCCATTTTTCAGCCCATTTTTCCAGCTGGTCCAAGTCCCTCTGTAGGCTCTGAAAACCTTACTCACTGTCTACTACACCTCCAATCTTTGTATCATCAGCAAATTTGCTGATCCAATTTACCACATTATCATCCAGATCATTGATATAGGTGACAAATAACAATGGACCCAGCACTAATCCCTGTGCTACACCAAAAGTCACAGGCCTCCACTCGGAGAAGCAATTCTCTACTACCACTCTTTGGCTTCTTCCGTTGAGCCAATGTCTAATCCAATTTACCACCTCTCCATGTATACCTAGCGACTGAATTTTCCTAACTAACCTCCCATGCGGGACCTTGTCAAAGGCCTTACTGAAGTCCATGTAGACAATATCCACTGCCTTCCCTTCATCCACTTTCCTGGTAACCTCCTCGAAAAACTCCAATAGATTGGTTAAACATGACCTACCACGCACAAAGCCATGTTGACTCTCCCTAATAAGTCCCAGTCTATCCAAATGCTTGTAGATTCTGTCTCTTAGTACTCCCTCCAATAACTTACCTACTACTGACGTTAAACTCACCGGCCTATAATTTCCTGGATTACTTTTTGATCCTTTTTTAAGCAACGGAACATCATGAGCCACCCTCCAATCCTCTGGCACCTCACCTGTAGACAGCGACTTTTTAAATATTTCTGCCAGGGCCCCTGCAATTTCAACACTAGTCTCCTTCAAGGTCCGAGGGAACACTCTGTCAGGTCCCAGGGATTTATCCACTTTAACTTTCCACAAGACAGCAAGGACCTCCTCCTTTTCGATCTGTACAGTTTCCATGATCTCACTACTTGTTTCCCTTAATTCCATAGACTTCATGCCAGTTTCCTTAGTAAATACAGATGCAAAAAAAAACTATTTAAGATCTCCCCCATTTCCTTTGTGCCCTTTCTTTAGGAGTTCCACAAATCTTTTCCTAAACTTCAGTAATAACACTGGTTTTCATGCCAGCAGTTGCTCAATTCACAATGCATATAGTCGTGAGAAATAAGCTTGAAGCTTGAAGATCAATTCCTAAGTGTAGTTGATGTTCTAGAAGAGTTAAACAAAGATTTCTTTTTTCCTCTGAGACAGATGTAAAGTCCTGTAGCATTTTCTTGTAGGTGAACTGGAAAGGTATCTTCAACATCCTGTCTACAGCTGATTCCTCAACCTCATGAGGCCCTCCGTTGGTCAGGGTCAACCATGGATATTGCGTACTAGCTGTCTACGTGATACACAAGCCAGGGCAGTACGATATGGAGAGGAAACTGTTGCCCATGCACCAGGCTCTCCCTCTCCACTCAGTTGATGCATCCAAAGGAACAGCAGAGACCGATGGATTTTGGCACCAGTGGTGTCGCAGGAGTTGCTTGTCAGAGTAGAATTCAATGTAGGGCTGCCTTAGGGACACTAGCTCCAAATTTTTCCTCGGGGTTCAAGATCAGATTCTTCTTTCTCCTAAATGAGCTGCCAACCATCATTGATGAGTCCCATCTGCCTGTTTTTAGAAATTAACCCTTAGGATACCTTGAGTTGCTATCAACCCAGTTCCTGAATGCCTGTGGGAAGATGGTTGTTAGCTTTCCCACAGAATTTTTGCAGCCCTTACTGCAAGGTTACTTTTGAGCTCCTAGATGAGCTGCCAACCGCTCATTTAAGGTGTCAATAACCCACATTTGTCCCTTCTCCTGTCAATAGAAACAGTTCTACTAGACTTAGTAGCTAAGAAACATGTGAAGGCCAGGAGCCAGACTTGGTTGTCAGAGATGCACACAGTTGGAAGCATTTAATAAGTAGTGGGACCTTATCCCCATTACCACCCCCAGCTATAACAACTTTAAGAACCAACCAGCATTACTAAAATCAGCTTCGTTTGTTCATTAAGTGCTGTGTCGTATGACGTGGGCGATCATGGTCTTTACATGACCGTGATTGTTTTTGGCCAGTTTTCCCACAGAAGTCATTTGCCATTGCCTTCTTCTGGGCAGTATCTTTACAAGACGGGTGACCCCACCCATTATCAATTCTCTTCAGAGATTGTCTGCCTGGCATCAGAGGTTGCATAACCAGGACTTGTGATATGCACCATCTGCTTATACGAACATCCACCACCTGCTCCCATGGCTTCCCATGATCAGGGAGCTGAGCAGGTGCTACACCTTGCCTAAGGGTGACCTGCAGGCTAGTGGAGGGAAGGAGTACCATCCACCTCCTTTGGTAGAGACACATCTACACCCCATCACCCAAAGTCAGGTTATCATGTTATTGTTTTGGAGAACTGGAATTGCTGCTGTACATACTACATTGCAATATTTTTGAAGTGTGGTTATCATTCTGAAGTATTTTAGGGTATCTGAAAGAAGCATAAAAATTGCTGCATAGATATCTCTTTTAACACACAGATCTTGAAGCTGTTCCACAAATGAGCATTCAGACTGTGTGTTTTAGGAAAATGGTCAAACCCAGATTGACAGCACAGTGATGCAGATAGCCTTGCCATTGCATCACACTGCCAGAGATCCAGGGTGGGTATTTACACATTCTACCTATGACCATGTGGCTTTTCTCTGGGTGCTCTGGTTTCCTCCTACGTCTCAATGACAGGGGGTTTGTTAGATTAACTGGCCATGTTAATCGGCCCTAGAGTTTAGGCAAATGGTAAAATCTGGGGAGATCTGAAGAATGCATGAGGAGAAGAACAATTAGGATTAATGCAAGATTACTGTAAATAGGTGGTTGATGGTCAATGTAGACTCAATGGATCAAAGATAGATCTCCAATTCTATACCTCTCTACGACTTATTTTAACTTTATTACATTGAGTCATGCAGAGGTATAGAACTGGAGATCCACCTTTGATCCACCCTGATTCCTCATCATTCTGCATTTCACCTTGGCAG
The DNA here is from genome assembly GCF_963921235.1 of Mobula hypostoma. NCBI lineage: Eukaryota > Metazoa > Chordata > Chondrichthyes > Myliobatiformes > Myliobatidae > Mobula > Mobula hypostoma. Next base: position 31,014,277 of record NC_086116.1, read on the forward strand.
TTAGCAACTCAGATTGTGTTTGTACAGCATATTTTCTGAGAAACTGCAGCTTTCTCAGATCTTAAACATCTCCAGTGTCTGCTGAGTGGAAGAACAAGATGGGCCAGGACAATCTACAATCATTTCACTCAAGGATTTGGGCTATATTATTCTTCTTACTTTGTGACTCTGTGTTTTTCTGAAATTGTAACCATAGGTGCTATTTGTGCTATGTATTTGCAGTGTGCTGTGTGCTGTTGGTAATGTGCTTTGCATCTTGGCCCCAGAGCAATGCTATTTCATCTGGCTATATTCATGGTTGAAATTAAACTCAAGCTTGAACTTGAGGATACATCACTGAAGCTCACTAGACTTCCTTGACAGCACATCCAAACTTTTTGCTTTACACCTTGAATAACAAGCCCAGTGTTTCACTACAATGTAATCGCCATGATTGCATGAGGGGGCGGGTGAGGTCTGGGCCTGATGTCCTGCTCACCCAGGGAAAGTGAACGCACAACACATTGCCTCTCCTTTCCCGGTGTAGTGATTGCCGCATGGTCACTGTCTGGCCTGCTAGGCAGAAGGCTATTGCAAATGGCCTCTCCTACATTACTGCATCCATAGTAACCCCTTCTCATCGGTGCCTCCGTTTCTACTGAGTTTGTTATGTCATGGCGCGACCGAGTGTTTGGCGGTATAACTGGATGGGTAGGCTGGGCTCGTTAGCCATGGTTGGCAGCCAACCTAAGAGAAGGACAACTCTGAATCCAAACCCGGGCAGATGGGGCTCGTCAGCCTTGTCAGGCCATCCACCTAGGAGAAGGACACTCTGACGTAAATCCTACAACCCGAGGACCTCGCTGTCACCGTCCCAGCTTGCTAGGCTATGGCAGATGAACCCCGGGTGTAAAGGCTGGGGCCAGTACCGCGCACACTGCACTCCACCTAAAATACCATTGCGCAGGCCGAAGGACACGCCCACATCTACGACCATCCTTAGCAACCGCTGTGGCCGGGCCTGCCTGTCCCCTATTGGCCTCGTCAGCCACCAGCAAGCCTGCAGAAGACATGGGCAGCCCCCTTCCTAAATCTTCGTTTGCGAAACCAAGACATGATGAACCGCTCTGAAGTTTCTTCCTAATTCACACAGAATGTTCTCCACCATCCAGGAGTTGAATTCTGAGAAGTCCTGAGCTATTAGAATTTCAGAAGTAACCCCACAGCAGGGAGTACAGATATTTTATGAGAAAGCCAATATTTGTCCTCCCACAGCCATTCAGGAACTGGGATTCTAAAGGTATTCTGAAGTTGATTTCTAAAAATGGGCAGATGGGGCTTGTTAGCTCATCTAGGAAAAGAAAAACTCTGCTCTCAAACCTCTGCGGCCTTGCGGGTATTTCTACTCATGGGGATATTTTTACCCAGGGGAAAAATCTGGAGCTGTGGTCCTTAAGGCAATCCTACATTGAGTTCAACATTGACTGGCAATTCCTGTGAGCTGCTGGTGCCAAACTGTATCGGTCTTTGCTATTCATTTGGGTTAATCGGCTGCGTGGGGCAGGGGAGCCTGCTACGTGAGCAACGGCCTTATCTCCATAAATGTGAGAACGTCTGCTGATGCTGGAAATCCAAAGCAACACACACAAAATGATGGAGTCAGGCAGCATCAATGGAAATGAATAAACATCGGCGTTTCAGGTGAGACCTTTCTTCAGGACTGGAAAGGAAGGTGGAAAACACCAGAGTGAAAAGATGGTTGGGAGGGGGAGGAGGACGAGTTGGAAAGTTCTAGGTGAAGCCAGGTGGGTAGGAAACTTAAAGGGCTGGGGAAGAGGAATCATATAGGAGTGGACCATAGGAGAAAGGGAAGGAGAAGGGGATCCTGGGGGAGGTGAAAAGCAGGAGAGAAGAGGGAAGAGTTCAGAGTAGGGAATAGAAGAAGAGGGGAAGGGGAGGAAATTTTTTTTTACCGTAAGTAGAATTCAATATTCTTGCCATTAAGTTGGAGGCTACCCACATAGAATATAAGGTGTTTCTCCTCCACCCTGAGGATAGCTTCATCTTGACACAAAAGGAGGCCATGGACTGACATGTTGGAACGGGAATGGGAATGGGAATTAAAACGTTTTGATGCAATGAAGCTGCGCTTTTGGCGGATGGAGCGGAGGATGGAGTATCGTATGTCATACTGCCCTGGCTGGAATACTAGCCTGCGTGTCATCCACGTTGATAGGGAGGATGCCGTATCCATGGTCAACTCCGACCAACAATTTCAAAGAAGATCCTAAACAGAATTCTTCCCGTGCACTGGGATTATCGGTCTGCACATTCTTTGACCTGCCTCTCCTTGCAGATAACGATATTCATGTCGCCCGATGAATCCTTCTCCCCAGACCTACTGACATGAATCCTACCTATGAGTAGAACAAATAACTTTGCACTGTTTACCCGGCAACGGCTGGTTCATGCCAGCTTGCCTGATATAAGCGCGAATGTACAGCTGTAACACAATGAGCCAGTATTTCTTTAAGGAGAACACCTGGAACATTACCTATACATCAGAGCTGATTTTCTCTTGAGGCATCTTCAAGCCAGTCAAGTAACCACAAGTTATCATTTCACACCATGATGAATCAGAGAGCAGGTGTGTTGAAATAGTGTAAAATGTGAACAAGGGAATAAAGCATGTAAACGGGAGTCAAATTGTATAGTTTTGTGTATGTATTCCAAAAAAACCTTGTGTAATGTCATGTTAGAAGTAATTTACTTAAAGAACATTTGTACATATTTTTCTTCCTGCATTAGTATGATGAAAATGCTGAAAAATGATGCATAAATCATTCATAGGTTGTTTGTTTGTTTTTTTATTTATTGATTGATTAATTGAGATATAGAGTAGAGTAGTCTCTTCATCCCTTTGAGCCACGTTGCCCAGGAAATTCCCCAATTTAATCTGAGCCTTATCACGGGACAATTTACAATGACCAATTAACCCACCAACTGCTACATTTTTGGACTGTGGGAGGAAACCAGAGCACCCGGAGGAAACCCATGTGGTCACGACGAGAGCTGACAAGCTCCTTACTGGCAGTGGCAGGAACTGAACCCCGGACGCTTGTACTGTAAAGCGTTGTGCTAACCACTACACTACCATGCTGCCCTTATCCAAATCAGCTTCAGAAAAGACAAGGTCATAATTTGTAAACTTTGTGCAAATCCTTGTGTGCAATCAGAATAATGACTGTTTGGTGTGGTAAATTTTACCATGGTGAGGCCTTTTAATACCAGGAGACCATAAGACATAAAAGCAAAATTGAGCCTTTCAGTCCATCGAGTCAGCTCCGCTATTCCATGATAGCTGATTGCTCAGCCCTCTCAACCCCATTCTCCTACCTTCTCCCCATAACCTTTGACACCTTGACTAATCAAGAACCTATCAGCCTCCACTTTAAATACACCCAATGACTTGGCCTCCATAGCCATCTGTGGCAATGAATTCCACAAATTTAGCACTCTCTCACTAAAGAAATTCCTCCTCATCTCTATTCTAAAGGGGTGTCCTTACTTTTTGAGGCTGTGCCCTCTGGTGCAAGACTCCCCCACTATGGGTTTGGAAGAAAAAGCCATACAACTAGCCCTTTTAAAAAAAGACTCAGGTGTGAGGTTAGTAGTCTGAACTCCAATCCCTTTGATGTTATTTCAGACCGTCTAGGTACTTTTAATTATATTCCAGTCTTTGTAAATTGTCTTTGTTCAAACAAAGGGAATGTGGAGAAGCTGAAAGATAACGCTCACCTGCTCTGGGAGAACATTGCTTGCTCTATTATCTGGAACTGCAAAAGCTGCTCAAGGTGTAGCAACAGTAGAGATAATATACATCAGTAAAACCATTAAGTGACAAAGTTCCTTGAGGCAGAGCTGTCTTCGCATTGTGTTCACCGTGCACTTACTTCAAAGGCAAAAATCCAGAGGTAAACAGAAGAAGAATTTAACAACACAAGAAAGTCTGCAGATGTTGGAAATACAGAGCAACACACACAAAATGCTGGAGGTCAGGCAGCGTCTACGGAGCGGAGGAAACAGTTGACATCTTGGGCCGAAACCCTTCTTCAGGACTGGAAAAGAAGGGGAAAGATGCCAGAATAAAAAGGTGGGGTGGGGGGGGGGGATGAGGACTAGCTAGAAGGTGATAGGTGAAGCCAGGTGGGCAGGAAAGGCCAAAGACTGGAGAAGAAGGAATCTGATAGGGAAGGAGGCAGAAACCCGGAGGAAGTGATATGCAAGTGAAAAGAGGTAAGAGGCCAGAGTGAGGAATAGAAGAGTGGAGGGGGAGTGGAATTTATTTTACCAGAAGGAGAAATCGATACGCATGCCATCAGTTTGGAGGCTACCCAAGTGCTGCTCCTCCACCCTAAGGGTGGCCTCATCTCGGCACAGAGGAGGTCATGGACAAACATATCAAGAATATAACAATATTTGGCCTTGCTTTCACGTGCACTGGATGTAGCAACTCCAAAGTAACCCTGGTAATTATTGCTATGTTGATGACCTTTTAGCAAGATTGAACTGACATCATCTTCCTTGGCTTCTCTTGGTCGTAGATCCGGTGCCCCACATTTACAGAATTATTGACACCAGAAGATCTGTAAAGTTTGTTACTGCTACCTCATTGTCTCATAGGTGCAAACTTATATAAGTAGCCAGAACAAAGGGTAAGTTTTTATAAAGTAAATCAAACTTGAGTCCTGCCTTTCAATTTTCTGTCTTCCCCACCATGGCTTAGCTCTGAATATAAAGGGATTTTCCGCAAAAATTATGTCACAGAGTACAGAAACAAGATATTCAGCCAACTCATACAAGTCAATCAAGATGTCTATCTGAACTAGTCCTATTTAACAGGATTTGGCCCATATCCTTCGAAACCTTTCCTATCTGTGCACCTGCCAAATATCTTTTAAACAATCTAACAATGCCTACTGTACCTCCCAGAGCGTCCTTTGACAGCTTTCTATAAACTACCCACTAGCTGTATGAAAACGCTGTTTAGGTGCTTTTTAAATCTCTCCTCTCTTACATTAATTCTATGTCCTCCAGTTTTAGATTCCCCCACCCTTAGACGGCAGGATGGGGATATGCCTCCACCAGATGAGGTGCTCCTTCACTCGGATAGACTACAAGTCACCCTTGGGCAAGCTGTAGCACCTGCTTAGTCCCTGATCAGGGTCACGTGAAGCTATGGGAGCAGGTGGTGGATGGTCGTACGAGCAGCTGGTGCACATCACAAGTCCTGGTTATACGACCACTGATGCCCAGCAGACAATCTCTGAAGAGTATTGATAATGACTGCAGTCACCTGTCTTGTAAAGACACTGCCCGGAAGAAAACAATGGCAAATCACTTCTGTAGAAACATTTGCCAAGGACAATCATGATCGCCCACGTCATGATATGGAACATAATGAACGAATGAACCCTGGGAGAAAATTGTGACCATCCATCCTACCTACACACTTACATTACATTAAGGATTCTATTGCTTGATATATTTAAACTCGAAAACCATTCATTAAACTGATTAGTTTCACAAAGGTTAGGAGGAGATTACACTGCTGTGGCAGCCAACAGCACACAATACTAGGTTGGACACCACTTCCGCTAAATTTGGTTTCACATACAGTACTGTGCAAAATTCTTAGGCACATAAATATTTAGCTAAGGTGCCTAAGACTTTTGCACAGTACTGTATTTGTCAACATGGAGTGGAGAGCGAGTTTGTAAATTTGGCAGGAGCAAAGGGTGTGTTGGGAATGACGAGAGTGGAGCATCGTGTGAAGGGTGTGGGACAGGTGGCAGACACGCACCAGGGGCGGGTGACACAGGTGCAGACACACCCAGACCTGAGACATCAAACAACTAGTTTATCGAACATTGTTGGCAGAATCTCAGATGGTGCTGAGAGGGCATACAGGACCATGTTGAGTGGTTTTGTAGCCGCAAGCTTTTTCTCAAAGTTAGTAAGAACAAAGGACTGACTGTGAACCTTAGAAAGGATAAGACGAAGGAACATTCACCAGTCCTCATAAAGTGATCAGAAGTGAAGGCAGTGAGCAATTTCAAGTTCCTGCATGTCGATATCTCTGAGGACTTAATCTGCACCTAACATATTGATGCAGCTCTAAAGGAGACAAGACAGTGACTATATTTCATTAGGAGTTTGAGGAGAGTTGGTATGTCACCAAAAACACTTGCAAATTTCTACCAATGTACCATGGAAAACATTCCAACTTGTTGCATCACAATCTGGCATGGTGGGGGGGGGGGTGCTACTGCAATGGATCAAAGTAAGTCTCAGAGAGTTGTAAAATTACCCAGCTCTATCATGGGTACTACCCTCCATATAATCCAGGTTATTGTCAAGGAGTAGTTCTTCGGAAATGTAGCATCCATCATTAAGGGCCTCCATCACCCAGAACATGCCCTCTTTTCATTGCTGCCAAGAGGAAGGAGGTATAGGAGCCTGAAGACACACACTCAACGATTCAGGAACAGCTTCTTTCCCACTGCCATCAGATTTCTGAATAGACCACTGAACCCAGGAACACTACCTCACTACTCTTTAAAAAAAAATTGCTCTATTTGTTTAATTTTACTATTTAATATATATACTTCCTGTAATTTAAAGCTTTCTTGTTCTCTCAACTATTATGTATTGCATTGTACTGCAAACCAATTTCATGACATAAGCTGGTGATGTGAAACCTGATTCTGATTTTGATTCTAGTTGATTCTGGTGCTTCCCAATCCCTCTTCTTTCCCTTCCGCTTTTCCCAACAATGATTTCCCTCTCTCTGCCCCCTTCCCACTCTTAGTCTATGATAGAGACCCAGATCAGAATCAGGTTTATCATCACTCACATGCTGCATGTCATGAAATTTGTTGTTTTTTTTTGTGGCAGCAGTACAGTGTAGTACATAAAATCACTACAGTACTGTGCAGGACTCTTGGGTACCCTAGCTATATATATTGTATGAGCCTTAGACTTTTCACAGTATTGTATGCTTCAGATATTAAACCTGATTCCTATTCTTAGCCCAACGTATCAGTAAAGCCATTGGCCAGGCTTCCAATAAAAGATCCTTCGCTGCGCTTTCTGAACAAAAATGAAGCACTTTATCCTGCTCACTTATTTCAAAGCCACCTGCATAATCAAAATAGTCATCTAACTCTTCACTTCTTGTGGGACGTTGTTGTCCTGAAAGTGGCTGCCAGACTTCCCCATGTCACCGGAATGATTAAATAGATGTGAACTTATTTAAGAGGTCATTAATTAGTGATAAATAAAGGATAGTTCTTCGTTTCTTCTTTTCTACAACTTTGCCAAATGTCAGAGGCAATCATGTAGCAACAATATATTTGATAAGTAACAGCGAGGGAAGAGAAATGGATTTAGTTACAGCGGCAAACAAACAGCAGGTAAATTTTTCAATTAGTGTACAGGGATCCATTAAGCCTAAACTCTACACCAATTCACAGGCATTTCTGCTGCAAGCCTCATAACAAAGGAAGGCAAATCACATATTCTTCCTTTTCGACAGGAAATACTCACGCAGAGGTTGGCAGTGTGGTTAGCACAACGCTTTACAGTATCAGCAATCTGGGTTCAAATCCCCACTGCTGTCTCCCCATGACCACGTGAGTTTCCTCTGGGTGCCCTGGTTCCCTCCCACAACTGAAAGACGTACCGGTTGGTAGGTTAGTTGGTTATTGTAAATTGTTCTGTGATTAGACTGGGGTTAAATCAGGTGCATGGCTCAAAGGACCAGAAAGGCTTATTCTGTGCTGTTTCTCAATAAGTAAATAACTTTATCATATTTAAATAATTAAAACTGCTTGCAAATACCCATTCTCTATTCATAATATCAGCAAAATACACTTTAAAATCAACATTTCTCATATTAGTCTTTCCGCTGGTGAGGTATTCCCTAAGCCCTTGTATGTCTAATTGGAATACTCGAGATCATTTATGCAATGAGTCCAAAGCATGGCAGCAGTTGTGTAAATCTCCTAGCCTGTGTTCTTTCTCATGTTATGTGGGCAAGTGAAGTTCTGAAGCAATACAATGTTATTATTACCCTTTATAATCCAAGATCAACAGCATGAAGAAGCTTTATCTTATTACTGGCAATTGTAATCCACAAACATATTTGTGGATTAGAATTGCTGACGACACAGCTATTGTAGGCAGAATTTCAGATGGTGACAAGGCATACGGGAATGAGATAGATCGGCAGGTAGAGGGATCAGAAGTGGAAAGAGTGAGCAATTTCAAGTTCCTGGGTGCCAATATCACTGAGGACCTGACCCGGACCCAATATTTCAATGTAGTTACAAAAAAACAGATGGCAGCAGCTATATTTCATTAGGAGTTTGAGGAGATTTGGTATGTCACCAAAGACACTCACAGGTTTCTACATACAGTATGTACAGTGTTCTAACTGACTGCGTCATTGTCTGGTATGGGGAGGGGGGAGCTACTGCACAGGGTCAAAGACTGCAGCAAGCTGTGAACTTAGCCAACTTCATCATGGGCACTAGCCTTCCCAGCACCCAGGACATCTTCAAGGAGCGACGCCTCAAAAAGGTGGCATCCATCATTAAGGACCCCCACCACTCAGAACATGTCCCCTTTTCATTGCTACCATCAGGGAGGAGGTACAGGAGCCTGAAGACACACATGCAATGATTCAGGAATTGCTTCTTCCCATCTGCCATCCGATTTATGAGTGGAGATTGACCCCATGAACACTGCCTCTTCAGTTTTTTACCTCTTTTTGCACTATTTATTTAATTTAACTTTATAAATATATATATATATATATACATACTGTAATATAGTTTTTATTATTATGTAATGCAACATATTGCTACCACGTAGCAACAAGTTTTACAACATATGCCTGTGATATTAAACCTGATTCTGAGTCTGATTTGAAATTATGCCTGAAATAATACTGTATTGCAGCTACCATTTCATCCAAATTATGACATAAATACTGGGAGAATTTATGGATATTTTACCCATATTGTACTGCCAAATTGGCTGCAAAATGAACCCTTCTGCCTCATTGTATTTTCCACAACCATTCACCACCTGTATTCCACACTAACCACTCCCTCAACAATTACCCTTCCACACTCTCACTCCTACTCCAGACTCCAGACTCACCCCAATCACTATCCTGTCCCGGTTCTGGTGCTGTCCTCGGACTGGTTCCCTACACCGTCACTCAGCCTTCCCTAGTCTCAGTTGAGACCACACACTCACCTCTATCCCCACATTCTCTCTCTCATACACACACATACTCCTACACCAACCAACTCATTTCATACCTTGCATTAAACTGCTTAGAGCCCATAAGACCATAAGACATACAGTAGGAGCAGAATTAGGCTATTCAGCCCATTGAGTCTGCTCTGCCATTCCATCATGGCTGATCCCAGATCCCACTCAACCCCATATACCTTCTTGCCATGACCTTTGATGCCCTGACCAATCAGGAAACTATTAAGTTCTGCTTTAAATACACCCACGGTCTTGGCCTCCACAGCTGCCTGTGGCACAGCATTCCACAGTTTCACTACTCTTTGGTAAAAAAAAACCTTCTTTCCTCTGTTCTAAAGGGTCGCCCCTCAATTTTGAGGCAGTGCCCTGTGGTTCTAGACACCCCCACCGCAGGAAACATACTCTCCACATCCACCCTATCTAGTCCTTTCAATATTCAGCAGGTTTCAATGAGATCCCCTTGCGTTCTTCTGAATTCCAGTGAGTTCAGGTCCAAAACTGTTGACAATACTCCAAGTACGGCCTGACTAGTGTCTTGTTAAGCCTCAGCATTGTCTCCTTGTTTGTATATTCCATTCCCCTTGAAATAAATGCCAACATTGCACTTGCCTTCTTTACCGCAGAATCAATCTGCAAATTAACCTTCTGGGAACCTTGCACGAGGACTCCTAAGTCCCTTTGCATCTCTGATGTTTGAATTTTCTCCCCATTTAGATGATGGTCTGCACTATTGTTCCTTTTACCAAAAAGACAAATATTATTTTCCTTAAGTAATGACTCTGAGGTTCCCATTTAAAATAGAACCAGATTTTTAAGTGTAGGCAAAGGTCATAGTTTTCTGGTGTTTCACTGTAATTTTCCTTATTTTTATGTCCACACTGATCCTCACTCCGTATTTTCTGCTTTGAATAGATTTTTATTTTAGTGCAACCTGCATTAAAAATTCAATACCTTCCCCGAACACAGGTTCTCAAACACACTGTGAATGATAAGTTTGATTGCTGGTTAAAAGAGCTGAATCTTCAAATTTTATTCTTACAGTGGAAATACATCAGCTGAGAAATGATTTTCCATGGTGTATGGAATATTTAGATCGTAAGATATAGGAGCAGAATTAGGCCATTTGGCCTATCGAACCTGCTCCAACATTTCATCACGGTTGATCCATTTCCCTCTCAGCCCCAATCTCTTGCCTTCTCCCCGTATCCCTTCATACCCTGACTAATCAAGAATCCATCAACCTCTGCCTTAAATATACCCAATGACATGGCCCCCAACAGCCTAGAATTTTATTAGAAACTTGATAAATATCATTTCTTGGGAGTTTATGGTAAATAGCCCAAGGCAATTGCTTCTGTGTCCTGAGGACAAATGAAGCACCATTTCATGGAGAACCAAACAGGTATATGATGAGTCGTGATATATTATATATTTTCCGATGACATATCCAAATACAAAATGCCAATGTGCACAGGTGATTTGTAAACAGTGCAAACCAGTTAATCGGAAGCAAGTCCTTATTGTAAATGTGATAATTGAGACATACGGTACTGTGCAAAAGTCTTAGGCACATATACCGTATATAGCTAGGGCGCCTAAGACTTTGTCAATGTGGAGTGGAGAGTGAGTTTGTAGATTTGACAGAGCAAAGGATGTTGGGAATGACGAGGCGAGGGCTGTGGGACAGGGAGCAAAGAAGGAGTGATGGGGCAAGGGGACGGGGTATGAGGGGGTGGCACAGGTGCAGACACACCAGCACAAGACACTAGGCAAGGTTACTTGATTCCAAACATTTGGTTTTATTGATCATTACAGAATGTCCCTCCGGTGCTTCCTGCTCCCTCAACCTCCCTTCCCCTCCCTTCTCCTTGCTCCCTTCCCACTCTCAGACCACAACAGAGACCCACATCTGAATCGGGTTTATCATGACTCATTTATGTCATGAAATTTGTTTATTTTGTGACAGTAATATAGTGCAATACATAAATTTACTACAGTTATTAAATCTCAACCATCAAGCTCTTGAACCAGAGGGGATAACTTTACTCGCCCCATCACTGAACTGTTCTCACAGCTATGGACTCACTTTCAAGTACTCTTCATCAAATGTTCTTGATATTTATTAGTTATTTATTTATTGTTATTCTTTGTTTTCTTTTGCATTTGTGTAGATTGTTGTCTTTTGCACATTGGTTGTTTGTCCATCCTGTTGGGTGTGGTCTTTCATTGATTCTATTGTGTTTCTTGGATTTGTTGTGTATGCCACAAGAAAATGAATCTCAGGGTTGTATATGTACTTTGATAATAAATTTACTTTGAACTTTGAACTTCTGCTCCCAACTATCCACTCCCCCACCAAGCCCTCCCACTGTTGCCATACTGGTACTTCTTCCCTTTGGAAAGAAGCTCGGAACTGCAACAATCCCCTCCTTCTATCCTAGACTTCATTAGATTCTGACTGATCCCAATATCCTCCAACCAAAACAATCACAAAATGCTTTTTTTCTGCCCTGGACCAATACCATTAAGCAAGAGGTCCTTGGACCAGAGGTTGGGAACCCCTCTCATAATGGAAGGAGGCTATACGTAGGATTGTGAATTGTGGGTGTGCAAGCTCTAACCTATTATAAACAATTTCTTGATGCTCTCCTGCAGTAGTATTTTACAGCAGGGGATCTGCATTCATAATATGTATTGGTCCATTATGTATCGCCAAATTAGTATTGCTTTCCCAGGATGGAACAATCCTTAATTCGTAGCAGTCATTTTTTATTCTGAACCTTATTTGTTCATTTTCTTTTTCTTTGTTTCATGATTCGCGAGAAACCTTCGGGCAGCTTCATCAGCAGAACTCAATCAGCAAGGGCTCTGCCTACAGATCTACCTGGGGTGCCCTGAAAAACTGTAAACCTACCCTTCTGCATGTGAAGTAAGCTGGGAAAAATTCATCCTTAGGCAATTTCATATGCACAGTGATCTTTCGTAGTTAGTGGCTCAGTTGTGAAATAGTCTTAATTACAGGCTCGTCAGTCCCAAGACTAAAATTCTCAAGGGTGCCAGTTTCTATTTCTGACTATCTGACAAATGAGCTCCTTAAGGTGAATTAATGAGAGCATCAGAGCATCTATGTAAGGACACCGATCTCAGAGTCCTATTAAATTACTGTGCAAAGGTTCATCCAATGCAAACAGTCAGATGCAGGAAAGCGTTCTTTGACTAACTCAGGACAAAAAGAATTAAATCAAAGTTGGATACCGGACAATTATTTAGGCTTTGAACATATTTGGAGATACAGATATATTATTGAAAAACTAGGAGGTATTAAAATCCTCTAGTTCAGTTTTAAAAGTGAATGCAAGGTTCAAGGTTCAAAATACATTTATATCAAAGTATGTATGCTGTATACAACTCTAAGATTCACCCTCTTCTCTAGACAGCCACCAAACAAAGAAAACCATGGTAGCTATTCAAAGAAAAGCATCAATCCTGCCCGGACACAAAAATGATTGTGCAAATGGCAACTGGAACATCAAACCTCCCCACGTGCAAAAAACAAACAAATCAAGCGAACAGAAACAGGAACGTCAACACCCCACGTGCAAAAAACAAAACAAATCAGGCGAACAGAAACAGGAACGTCAACACCCCACGTGCAAAAAACAAACAAATTATGCAAACAGCAACATAAAAGAACAAGCAAAAACACAGAGTTCAAAAACATAAAATAGAAAGAGTCCAAGCAACACACATAAAAGTTTTCTCTTATTGATTCTTCTTTCAGTTAGTCCTGACGAAGGGTCTTGACCTGAAACGTCGACTGTACCTCTTCCTATAGATGTTGCCTGGCCTGCTGCGTTCACCAGCAACTTTTATGTGTGTTGCTTGAAATTCCAGCATCTGCAGATTTCCTCGAGTTTGCAATAGAAAGAGTCCAACTGAACTACAGTCCAATCCATAAACCACAGGCCCAGAATCTCGGTACCATCCTACGACAACAGCAAGGGAGAGAGACCACTCAAAATCAGGGACCTTCCCTCGGGAGTAGTGAACAAGAGGGAGAGAGGGACTGTCACATGCAATCATCTACTCAAAGCAGGGAAGTTTTATTGCCAGGAACAACAATCATATTAATAAACCAAGGCTCCAAATTATTGATGTAGACTGTGGTTAGGGATGCCAGGGGTGTAAAATACATCCTGTAACTGGTCCGTAATAACAGACCACGAACAGCAATCACATTCAGTGCATCATTTAAAAGCAATCAGTGAATACCTTATAAAGTCAATAAATCACACAGTTATCAGTGTTATTTTTTTTCTTGTGAAGTAAAATTAAAGTGAATACTGGCCTGGGTGCAGGAAATTCTCATCTCCATTAATTCTAATAGGATTGGGAGAAGATGTGATAATTACATGAAAGCCAGTCAAAATTCACTGAAAAATGTGGGAAAGCATTGTGAATGATGTGAGCCATTCACTTAAAAATTTAATTTATTTTTTGCATCTGTTCTAGGTTCTCTTAATTGTAGGTTATAGGGAAAGCATGAGCCTTAATGCTTAAGAAATCATCACATCCCAGTGAATGTATGTGCATCTCTTGCTGATCCCACTGACTTCCAAAAATAATGCTCTTTTTCTCAGTCATAAGAATAAACGTCACTATCTGCAGCCTGTGACAATCATTGCGATAATTGCTGTTAATTAGAGCATTGCTGCTGTTGGAGGCTAAACAGTTTCAATAGTTTTGTTGTGGTAAATCACCAAATATGCCTGTTTTCTGGCAAGTAGAAATATGTTTTAAGAAACATAAAAGATTTGAAATGTAGATATATGGCTGGTTTTACTGCCCAGGAATTAGTTTATACCGGTTGGTTGAATACACTTTGCACCCTTGTGAGGTTGTGACCAGTGCTGAAGAACCATTGGAAAAGTATGCTGCAGATATGGGAGGGCTCACACGCACTCTTAGCTAGCGATCTGTTTGTTGAATGTTTAGTTCTGTCGTTGTGTAACTTGAGGAGACTTATTGAGGTACCTCACACAAAATGCTGGAGGAACTCAGAAGGCCTAGTACCATCTGTGGAAAAGAGTAAACGTTCGATGTTTCGGGTCAAGACCCCTCGTGTTGATGAGGTACCTGCTGAGTTTGAAGTGTTCCTGAATGTTTAGTGTCCGAGCTTTTGTAACTTAGGGTGGCTTAGATGTTTGTTCGAATAGAGGAGCCTCTGGAGACAAAGGAAAAGCCAGCGCGTCTCTCGCACATGCTGCTCTTATAACACAGCGGCGTCTGGAAACGGACACCGGTGCCGTGACGAGCAAGGGAACCAATGGGAAAGAGCTGCCACATCCCTCAATCAGGTCAATCAACAACTGGCAGGGCGTAAGCGGCTTTTGACCAGCAAGTAAACTAACCCCTCACATTACAGTTAGGGTTAATCGAGGTTATTGGGGGGGGGGTGGTTGTTGGACCAGTGCCCACTCTGTGCCGTATCGTAAAATAGGTAAAGAAACCAGAACACCCGTGGAACGCCCACACGGTCACAGGGAGAACATACAAACTCCTTGCAGACAGTAACGTGGCAGAATAGAACCTGGCACCGTAATAATGTTACACTAACCGCTACGCCACTGTACCGCCTCTACGTTAATGTTGTGTATATTGAGTCTAACTTTTTTTCAGATACCAGGTTTACGTAACTGTTTGTGTTAAAATTTAAAATGAAATTAAGTTTAAAATGAAAAGATACATCTTCAGCAATTTGTGCTGCAAAGGTTAAATCCTCCATTTTGTTCTTTTGTCCATTTGTTTGCAGGTTGTGAACGTCATTAGAATGGCTGAGCGTTTTTATTGCCCACTCTAGTTAGCTCTGCTATGATTGACTTATTGAGCCATTCAAAGGGTAGTTAACCGTCAATCAGATTGATATGGGACTTGTCCTACAGCACCGTGCAAAATCCTTAGGTTATGTCCACACTATGCCGGATAATTTTGAAAACGAAGCTTTTTCTCTTCGTTTGACCCTCAGTCCACATTGAAATGGCGTTGTCATCCCCCGAAAATGGAGCTTTTCTCAAACACTCTCCAGAATGAGTAAATTTGAAAATGATTGTTGTGCGTTGCAGTGAGAACGGAGTAAACGGAGATAATTAAAAACGCTGTCATGACAACACCACAACAACAATACTTTTTCTGCTTCTGCTTGGTACTGCGCAAACACTGCCGTCTGGCTGTCATAACGCGCAGTCGGTGTGAATGGCGTGAGAGTTAAATTGTAAAGTGAGCTTTTTTGACTAGATCTCCAAAATTGATTTGATTGAGTCTATCTTAAATATTAATGTCAGAAATACTGCGCAGGTCTGGCGGCAGAAGATTCCACTCTCTTGTTGATTATGGGTAGAAGACCTCTTCATGCGTGTGTTGTTTACTTTATTGTCTACATTAATAGCTTGTTTGGAGTTAAACATCTCCACGTTCTCCACTGCTTTGCTGACTTTGTAGTCGTCTGTAACTCGCAGAAACAGCTCGAATTCATTGTCTGTCTAAACGAAGAAGTCCAGTCTGCTTTTTCCAGTGGAGGTTTTCTTTGTATTCCTCGAAGACAGTGTTGAAAACTTTCTGTTGCTGTTGTTGTTAGTACTCTAGTTTTTGACCAATCGAATTAGCACTACGCTGCTGTGGAAACGTAAATATTATACCGTTTTCTCTTGCTTGTTTTCTGTAGATGTGTCTGCGCATGCCCAGTAGGAGTAGGTTCGCCCAAATATTCATTTTAATGTGGACAGTGGTATTTTGAAAAACGCCTAGTGTGAACGCCTGTTGTTTTTACACGAAACCGGCATTTTCAAAATTATCCAGTCTAGTGTGGACGTAGCCTCAGGCACATATATCTCGCTAGGGTGCCTAAGACTTCTGCACAGTACTAAAGTAATTTTATGTATTGCACTGTACTGCTACCACACACACACACACACAAAAAAAACAAATTTCATGACATATAGAGTGATGATAACCCTGATTCTGATATGGGTCTCTGTTGTGGGAGTGGGGAGGGAGCAGGGAGAGGGGAATCATGACTGGGAAAAGGGGAAGGGAGAATCACTCTTTCTCCGCCCCCTATCCTACACCCCTCCTGCGGCAACCCACCCTCGCCTTTCCCAACATCCTTTGCACCCTCCAGATTTACAAACTCGACCCCAGCTCCACCTTGACAAATACAGTACTGTGCAAAAGTCTTAGTCACCCTAGCTGTGCCTAAAACTTTTGCACAGTACTGTAAATCTTTTTCATTATCTTCCAAACAACAGGAATTCTGCAGATGCTGGAAATTCAAGCAACATACATCAAAGTTGCTGGTGAACGCAGCAGGCCAAGCAGCATCTATAGGAAGAGGCGCAGTCGACGTTTCAGGCTGAGACCCTTCGTCAGGACTAACTGAAGGAAGAGTGAGTAAGGCTTTCAAATCCCTTACTCACTCTTCCTTCAGTTAGTCCTGACGAAGGGTCTCGGCCTGAAACGTCGACTGCGCCTCTTCCTATAGATGCTGCTTGGCCTGCTGCGTTCACCAGCAACTTTGATGTATGTTGCTTTCATTATCTTCCAGTTTTGTTCAGCTACTGAGAGTAAAGAATGGTATGGGAAAGATGAAAAGAAGGTTTAAAGGTGAAATGCAAGCTAGGTGAAAGTTGAATTAAAAGACGATAAGTTGCAAATAATTAATTTTGATAATTAGCACCCATCAAGCTTAATTCATTTTTGAGATGTTGCTCTTGTAGGTTTATTCTATACTTTCCCCTTCTTCTCTTTATAGGAACATTGTGGTTTGTGTGTTCCTATTGTTCAAAATTTGTCTTTTTTTTCTTTAGGTGTAAACCCAAGTGGCCAGTTTGTTTCATCCAGGTCCCTGAATGAGAACAATGAAAATAAATAATACCTTACGTTTATACAGTGCCTTATACATAATGAACCATGCTTAATGGAAGTGTTGCCTAATCAAAATTTGATGACGCAGATCAGCAGATTATTTATTGATGGTGGAAGCGAGGCCTTTTATCATTGACCTGAGTTTATGACTGGCTAACCTCTATCGTGTACCCTTGAGTCAGCTACTGGATAATCATCTACCGGTGGCAAGATTGGGGAGGTGCTGCATTGGTGAAGGCTGTGGGCTGAGGCGGGAAGAAAGAGATTGCAAGAATTTATATAATATCATTCATGTCCCCAGGACATCCCGTAATTAAACTACAGTCCTTCTGCTCTCTGTATTTAAATACAGAATCGTGGCTCAGCCTCTTGAATGTTATTCCGGAGCCCGTTCTACTGATGGTTGAAATCTTCCAAATAATAAGAGATCTTAAAACTCAGATCATTAAACACACGTGGAATTTCAAAGGTAGTTGCGGGAATGATCCCGATGACACAGCGAGACCCCGACAAAGACTCACCTGTTGACCTAAGGGGATTTGTCATTCTCCCATATACGGGGCTCTAAAGTACAGTACTGTGCAAAATCCAAGGCACATATATAGCTCGGGTGTCTAAGACTTTCACACGGTACTGTATTTGTCAACGTGGTGCGGAGAGTCAGTTTGTAAATCCGGTGGGAGCAAAGAATGTTGGGAGTGGTGAGAGTGGAGCACCGTGGGAGGGGTGAGGGACAGGTGACAGAGAAGGAGTGCAAGAGGCAGGGGGTAGTGTGGGTGCAGACACTTCCAGCCCTGAGCCACCCATCAGGACCATTTGATTTCAAACAATTGGTTTATTGATCATTACGGAATGTCTCCCTAGTGCTTCCTGCTCCATCTCCTCTCCCTTCCCCTTTTCCCAGCCATGATTCCCCTCTCCCTTCCCACTCTCTGTCCACAATAGAGACCCATATCAGAATCAGGTTTATCATCACTCACATATGTCATGATTATTTTTTCACATCAACAGTACAGTGCAATACATAAAATTACTACTGTACTGTTCAAACTTCTTAGGCACCCTAGCTATATATACGTGCCTAAGAATTTTGCCAGAATTCTACTCCATAGCTGCATAATGACAATTGCTCCATGACATCTTGCCATTCCTCCTCTGTTTCAGCTCAATCTGTTGATTTAACTGGAAATACTTATAACCTTTTCCAGCTGCTTCAGTTACCACATAGTCACTGTCCACGTACCCTGTCACCATTCATGGCCACTAACATGACACCCCTCATCTTTCATCGAACATTTCATTTCACTTTGAGGCACCCTATTGCAATTACCTCAGCTCAAAAGCAGTTACTCCATCCTGAGACAATCACCTTTATCCCTTCGATTTAAGGAATTGAGGTCAGTTTCATTCATCTTCAGGTTTTTCATTCCTGAATATAATCTCCTTGCATTTTCCTGGTTTGTGTCCAAGTTGGTATTAAGCAGGGGAAATGATTGCTTAATTACTGTCCATTACACTACTGGCGTTTAGGGCAGCAATGAATGTCCCCCATCTCTGGTGGTGTTGAAGCCTTCCTTCATCATGACAGTAGCTTCCTCTTGGTTTTTACTACTGTCAGTCATGCAAGTCCCGTGTGGAGACCCAGGAATACTCCATCGCCCTCAAATGTAGAAGGATTCTTCACTGCTCTTTCCATAACAATTTTGTGTAACCTTGTACTGGGCTCGTATGCAAACTTGGTTCGATAGCTAACTCCTCAAACAACCACATGACTCAGAGGTGAGAAGGCCTCTTTTATAACAATATACATCTAGGGTCGGTATGATTTGGGGTTCAACCAAACGGAAAAGTTAGGCTGTTCTGATTGAAGGAACTTTGATTTGAGCGAATGCTGTGTAAATATTGCCAATACACAGTTATCTGTAGCCCAGAAATGATCAACTGTACACCAATATAAAATTATAAAGTATATTTACCAAAGTTTCAACTTTAATATTTACAGAAAAAGAAAAGAAAAATAAAAGGAAACATTATGGTCAAACTAGTCCAAAATCCACACAAACCTTGGAGCTCTTACTGGAGTACTTGAGGGTGTATCTCTTTACTCTGGCTTCTGGTGGCGTAGTGGCAGTAGCGCCGGACTTCAGAGTGAAGGCTCCTGAGTTCGAATCCAGCTGGCTCCCTTGCATGCTTTCCATCTGTACTGGATTGAGCATCGAGCTAGCAACTCGGCCTAGTAAAAATAAGAAAGCCTGCTAAAAAATATGCCGTCGTGATGGCGTCCCGATGACACTACTCAGAGTTAAGGGCTTTCTTCTTCTCTTTAATCACACGCTGGACCCATGGTCCGAATGAAAGCACCCGTCACATTCTGAACTCCCGTCGAAGGCCTTCTCAAACAAACTAGCTCTCTCAGGAGTATTAGCTCTTCCTTCTTGGAGCCATTCATCTGCACAAAGCACTTCTTGAAATGGGAACCTTCCTTCCAATGGCATCCTGCAGTATCTTCCCTTGTGTCCTGCTCTGCAACTCCCATCAAGTTCTTGCAGATTTTGCCACATGCACACTGCTTCCTCATCGTTGTTTGTTCATTGCCTGGGTCTGATGTCTTGTGTCCATCTGCCTGGGGTGCTCATCCTCCCTCCCCTCTCGGGCACCCCTGGGGGTAACTTTTCCTTCGATTCTTTGTAGCTTTTGTGGGGGTCCTCCTCTCAGAGGACACAGATTGGGTTGCCAGCCCGTTCTGCCCTGGTTGCCGTCTCTCCGGGCTGTCACTGACTCTCCAGTCGTCACCACTCTTTTTGCGGTTGTCACCCAGTCTTTCCTGGTTGCCACTGATTAACTCAGGGTGTAAGCTGTGTACATACATCTATTGATGCTTCTGGACACACCTTCAGTGATGTTCCTGGAATCATCGGGTGTTTCGGGTCTTTCAACATCATACAACCTCCTCCAGGTGACCCAGCCGGGGCTGATCAGACCCCAGCTTGTGTCCAGATGGCTAGCTACTTATGACTCCATGGCTCCCCTCTTTTGAGCCACAGCCATCTTGAGGCCCTCTCTGCTGCATCGGTGGTACTGCCGATGGCTCTCCTCTTCCTCGAAAATGCTGAAGGCTTTAACTAAAGAATGGGCTACGAATCCCCCACAACCAACCTCCACTGGGAGACACCTCGCTCTCCATCCAGCCTGCTGACAGTTGCTGACCAGTCCTGCGTACTTGGAGAGCTTTCTTTCAAAGGCCTCTTCCAAGCTATCTTCCCATGGGACTGTCAGCTCCAGCAGCACCACTTGTTTAGTCGACTCAGACACTAGGACAATGTCTGGTCGCAGGGTGGTGGCTGCGATATGGTTGGGGAACTTCAGCTGCCCTTCGAGGTCCGCCAACTGCTGTCAGTCCCTTGCAGAGGTCAGAATGCCTGCAGATGTTCTTGGCTGCTCCCCAGCTCTGACAAAGACAATGGTCTGCTTGGAGGGTCGGGACCGCTTCGCCCACTCAATTCCTGCGCTGGCGGCTTCAGCGATGGTCTTCAGGACCTGATCATGCCTCCACCTGTACCGTCCCTCACCAAGTGCCCTTGCGCAGCCGCTGAGGATGTGCTCCAGGGTTCCTCGCTTGGAGCACAGTGGGCACGCAGATGACTCTGCCTTGCCCCATGTGTGCAGGTTTGGTGGGCTTGGAGAACCTCCTCCTATATTCGGTAGCAATGAGAACAGGGTATGACCTGGGTGATGAGGGTCTTCATCCTCTTTTCCAATTCCTTAACTTTAAGATCTTTATAAGCTAAAAACCTTTATTTTGAAACAAATCCTTGCCCATTCATCTTAAAGAGCTTGTTTGCACTTTCTGGCTTACACATGAATATTTATATCACAATCACAAGAACATTTATTATTTAAATACCTTCTGTGGCTTCTTATGACCGAGGAGGAGGAGGTAACATGGCTATTAGAAAAAGTGTTAAATCAATATGTTTTCAGTCAATAAAAACGTGTTTCTGAGCAGAACTAAATTGGCTGTTTGAATACAACTAGAAGTAATACCGAATAAAGACACAATTTAACCATTAAGTAAATATGTGACTGTATTATAAACTGATTTCAGTTTATAAAACACATCTTATTTAAGATTGAGCATGACTTGAGCTATTCGCTCTCTTTCATTTCTTCATTTTCACAAGCTTTTCTTTGTGTTAATGCTGGTGTTAAGGGTATCCAAATGAGCAGGTCTTTAACAGAATTTCCTCTTCTTCGCTGTTTTCAATGGTCATCCCTCTATTCTGAGACGATGTCCTCTGGTCTTAGACTCCCCCACCAAAGGAAATATCCTCTCCACATCCACTCTATTGAGGCCTTTCAACATTTGATCGGTTTCAATGAGATCCCCCCTCATTTTCTGAATTCCAGTGAGTAGAGGCCCAGAGTCATCAAATGTTTCTCATATAATAAGCCTTTCAATCCCAGAATTATTTTTATAAACCTCCTTCAAACCCTCTCCAATCTAAGCACATTTTTCTTGGATAAGGGGCCCAAAACTGTTCACAATACTCCAAATGAGGCCTCACCAATGCCTTATAAAGGCTTATCACTACCTCCTTGTTTTTATATTCTATTCCTCTCGAAATGAATGCTAACATTGTATTTGCCTTCCTCAGCACAGACTCAACCTGCAAATGAACCTTTTGGGAACCCTGCATGAGGATTCCCAAGTCCCTTTGCACCTCAGATTTTTGAATTTACTCTCCATTTAGAAAATAGTCTATGTTTTTATTTCACGCACCAAAGTGCATGACAGTACACTTCCTGACACTGTATTCCATCTGCCACTTCCTTGCTCATTGTAAACCATCCTGTCTTTCGGCCAGGGTTAAATCAGGGATTGCTGGGTAGCACGGCTTAAAGGGCTGAAAGGGCCTGTTCAGCGTGACATCACAATAAACACTGCCCCCTCTAAGCTGTACGGGTGCACGGCCGCGCAGTATCTGAAATACTTCCACGCGCATAGCCTTTGTCGCCGCGCTGCAGGAATTTTCTTTTAGATAATGTTAATATAACAATAAACATACCAGAACTTTTAGTTTGAGACGCTTCAGAGCTTCAATGTGTTTACATTGTCAGTGTTTCAATTTTCATTTTATAAATTCAAAGTATGCAGGTTCCAAAAAAGTTCCTTAAGTGCCGCACAGTTTTCAGGCCGTGTAAAAATTTTCTGCTCAGAGTAATGGTCGGTCCATGCAGCTGTGAAAAAAATTAAAGGGGGACATTAATAATAAATAAATAAACATAAAATAAACTACTTTTATCTTGAGTTCCCATACCATTCATGCTCCTGGGATGGCAAGGTAGCGTAGTGGTTAGCACAATGCTTTAGAGTACCAGCGACCCAGGTCCAATTCCTGCTGCTGCCTGTAAGGAATTTGTACGCTCTCCCCTTGACTGTGTGGGTTTCTTCTAGGTGCTCTAATTTCCTCCCAAAGTCCAAAGACATACCAGTTGGTAGGTTAATTGGTCAATGTAAATTGTCCTGTGATTAGGCTAGGATTAAATTGGGCAATTGCTGGGCAGTACGGTTTGTAGGGCCTGAAGGGGCTATTCTGCTCTGCATCTCAACAAGTTAAGTAATTAATATTTATAGCTCATGGTATTTCTCAGGAACAGCTTCCGTTTGATGTGGGTCACTTTAATCCATTTAAAAGATTTTGTTCCTGCAAGTCAGACATTGTATACCGCACATTTTATTTCTTCATGTGTCAGTTGGAAAAATCAACAAGTCAGATATCAAAAATGTACAAAGTAGATTTAACCTCTTTCAATCATCCATTTTTGTTAGAGTCAAAAAGATTTGTTATCGAGGCAGTGGTTCTGTGAGGCTGTTACACTGCTTACCTTCACTCTGGGAACAAATACAAGGCGGGGGAGGATTTATATCAGTGTGAATCTCAGACCGCAAGAGGACTACAACCCTGTCTTAGGGTTTGGAGGCTTGCATGCCTCAGTGACCCAGAGAGCTATGTTGGTTGTAGACAGGGCTTTTTGCTTTGGCTGTTGGTGGGGTCACCCATGCCAAATAGGTTAAAGGTAAAGGCCAGAATAAGAGTGGACCACCAGTCCTCCAGGTTCGGGGGTTCAGTTCAGGGCCAACAACCCTGACTGGTCAAAAAGCATTGTTCTGGAAACAGCAATGAAGAACCCTTCCACATCTGTGTGCGAGGGTATGGACAGACAGAGATGGTGGATCTTCATTGCTGCATAAACACCAGCAGTGTAACAGGCAGTAAGCAACTACATAACAATCTCAAACTAATGGGCTTTTATGCAGCAGGTGTGGAATGGAGGCTGCTCATTCAGAGCCTGTGGGCTGGTGTCTGTTATTGCCTCAAGACAGACAAAAATATTGAAAAACTAATTCCAACATTAAATCATGACACTTACTTCATTCCAGTGTGGCCACTGGTGTATTGTTGCTTCTTTGTCTGGAGCGTGGCATCCCTCCTAGTTTCACTTTGCCTTCAAGGCAGATGCACAGCGAAGTGATTAGGAAATGCAATTGCGCGTATGACATTAAAATTTCTCAGCAACAAAAACCAAAATATTAGCAGTATTAGTTTTACGTTGCAATTTGTTTTTACTGAAGTTACTGAATTACTGCGCTGTCCAGATTGGTCCTACAGTAATGTGCAGAAGTCTTCAGCACATATATATAACTAGGGTGCCTAAGAGCTTTGCACTGTACTGTAGTAATTATATGTAATGCACTGTACCTACTGCCACAAAAAAAAGATTTCATGACATATGTGAGTGATGATAAACCTGATTCTGATATGGGTCTCCATTGTGGACTGAGAGTGGGATGGCAGAGGGAGAGGGGAGGGAGTGGGAAGCACCAGAGAGACATTCTGTACTGATCAATAAACCAATTGTTTGGAATCAAATGACATTTCCTGATGTCTCAGGGCTGGATATTTTTGCACCAATGCCACCCCCTGCCCATGGCACTCCTCTCTGCCACCTGTCCCACACCCCTCCCACGATGCACCACCCACGCCATTCCCAACATCTTTTACTCCCACCAGTTTTACAAACTTGCTCTCTGCTCCGTGTTGCAAATACTGTCCTGTGCAAAAGTCTTAGTACTGTATATCGGAAATCCTTGTCTTTAACCTTTGACTTGTGAAGTGCCCGCAAACTGTTTCACATCAGAGTGGTCAAGGAGCAGATTATGCTGGATGGTGGCCCTAGTGAAATTGGCATTTGTAGTCCATCCACCCTACATGTATCTGACCCATTCTTCTGCCTCTACACACTATGCAGTCAAGTGGAATGGACCAGAAAATGACAGAGCTTTAAGCAGTGGACTATAAGGCCTCTATTCTGAAAAATATCCTAACAACTCATAAAACTGTTATTGCTTTTTTTAATATAAGATACTTTCAGATGTTCCACGCTTTCAGATATATCTAAGAACTACTAAATTTGAAGTAAGCAATGTTCAAAGTTCAAAGCAAATTATTATCATAGTAGATACATGTCATCATATACAACCCTGAGTTTCATTTTCTTGAGGTCATACAAAATAAATTCATCACAGAATAACAGCAGCAATAAAATCAGGAAAGGCTACACCAATTCCAGTATTCAACAAGTGTGCAAAAGAAAACAAACCGTGCAAATTCAAAAAGAAAGAAAGAATAATAACTAAATAAGCGATAAATATCGAAAACATGAGATAAAGAGCCCTTGAAAGTAAGTTCACTGTTTGTGGGAACATTTCAGTGATGGGGCAAGTGAAGTTAAGTGAAGTTATCCCCTTTATCTGACAGCCTGATGTTAAACATAACTGTTCCAAAACCTGGTGGTGTGAGTCCTGAGCTGTACGACAGCATGGCCTGAGAGGTGGTGGGGGGGGGGGGGGATGCTGATGAAACAAAATAAATGGTTAAAAATTGATAAAAACAATAAATAATTCTAAATAAAACAAATTAAGAAAATACCATAACTTTTGCTTTCTTCAAATGCTGTTGAAGTTGGGGGGAGGTCTGAAACCCTGTTTGAGGTCTGAACAGACCCACAATCTGCGGGGCAATTTCCTCACCGTGTGGTGGGCTGACCTCAACAGGACTGGGGCCCACCTCCACACTGAGCTTTGCCATGGAAGAGCCTAACAAATTTAGCTCCTTGAAGCTGTCATTTTTTTTTAAACTGAGAAAGAGTATGGAGTAAGTCCTTTGAGCCGCACCACCCACAATCCCCGATGTAATCACTGGACGATTTGTAATGACCTATTAACCGACCAACCGTCGCATCTTTGGACTGTGGGAGGAAACCTGAGCACATTGCGGAAACTCAAGCGGTCACGGGGTGATCGTACAAACTCCTTTTGGGCCATGGTGGGAATTGAACCCGGGTCGTAGGTACCACAAAGTATTGAGCTAACCACTATGCTACCATCCTTGAACTGTGGGAAGAAACCGGAGCACCCGGAGGAAACCCACGCAGTCACGGGGCGAACATACAAACTCCTTACAGGCTGCGGCGGGAATTGAATCTGGGTCACAAGTACTGTAAAGTGTTGTGCTAACCACTGTGCAACCATTCTGCCCCATTTAGTCTGGGACAACTGCATTTGATGCACCATGTACTGAAATTAGAGACTTAACTAACTTTTACATGTCTAACAGTGCCCCGTGGAGTGACTAACCACAGCTAGCACACTGTGGCTGTGTAGAAATTAGACAGGGGTTAACAATGACTTCTGTGGATATTCTTTTCACTGATTGCCAAATAAAGTTATAGAGAAATAGGAAACCACAGCACAGGAACAGGCCTTTTGATCCATCTAGTCCATGCTGAACCATTTAACCTGCTTAGTCCCATTGACCTGTACCTGGACCACAGCCCTGCTATCTATGTACTTATTCAAACTTCTCTTGAATGTTGACATCACATCCATCACTTGCTCTGGCAGCTTGTTCCACACTCTCACCACCCTCTCTGAGTGAAGAAGTTTCCCCTCATGTTCCTCTTAAACATGTATATGAATATTTGGTGAGACCCAGAAGAGCGCAGACATTTGCGGAGTTGAACCTTTTTTTAGAAAGGTTTGTTTGCAAGTGAAAACCTAATGCACGTTTAATGCCTTTTCATGGCAATAGTGAAATACTTTTACTTCATTGCAGACTGTGCAATTGTGGAGGAACAAAAGTACTTAATCAGATTCTGTCAGAAACTTAAGTGCAGCGTCAGATAACATCAAAGGAATTGCTTTTATTTCCAATGTTTGAGTCAGTTTCTTTTCCTCTAAGAGCTAGCATAGGAAATTGTTATTACCAACGTCAACACAGCAGATATCAATGGAAAGGCTCGGTATTCTGGACTATTATAGTGCGGCTCTGCTCTCAAGATTAAATATGCTGTGCCTGAGCTCAGGGAAAGTAAACAATAATATGTCTAAATCTGACCCATATCTTCACGGAGATTTGATTTATATAATAGCAACTGGTGAAGCAGATTAACTTCAGCACGAATAAGTAGGCCAATCAGTGATAACGTCTCAGGAATGAAACACAATATAGAGATTAAGGAGTCTTAACTCATGTTGCTAATTATCTGCGCACAAGCCAGCAGTGCCAATTTATTTTGACTGGCTTTTTGCCTTCAACGCTCACCAGACCATCATTTCCTGCCCGATTCTGTTCGATGACAGACAGTTATGGTTTACGAAATGTAGACAGGGAACTTTCTTCAAGAAGAGAAAGTGTTGAGATGCTGGAAAGCCAGAGCAACGTGCTGGAGGAGCTCAGGAGGTCAGGCAGCCGCTATGGAAACGAATAAACGTCGACATTTTAAGCTGAGAAGGAGGGAGGAAGGTGCCAGAATAATGTTGGAGAGTGGAAAGAGGCTAGCTGGAAGGTGATAGGTGAAGCCAGGTGGGTGGGAAAGACCATAGGAGAAAGGGAAGGAGGAGGGGACCCAGGGGGAAATAATAGGTAAGTGAGAAGAGGTAAAAGGTCAGAGTGGGGAATAGCAGAAGAGTGGAAAAGGGGGAAATTTGTTTACCGGAAGGAGAAATTAATATTCATGCCATCAGGTTGGTGGCTACCCAGACAGGTAGTGTTGCTCTCCATGCTGAGGGTGGCCTCCTTGCTGAGGTCATAGACCAGCACATTGGAATGGGAATGGGAATTAGAACTAAAGTGTTCGGCCACTGGGAAGTTCCACTTGAGGCGAAAGGAGTGGAAGTGCTCAATGAGGCGGTCCCCCAGTTTATAATGGGTCTCACCAATGTAGAGGAGGTCACATTGGGAGCACCAGACACAATAGATGACCCTGGCTGATCTGCAGGTGAAAGGTTGCCTCACCTGGAAGGACTGCCTGGGGCCCTGTATAGAGGTGTAGGAGCTTTGTTGCTTTGTGTTTGTCAGAAGTATTGGCTTTAAAGATTCCTCTCCAAAAATCAATTAATATATAAAGATGTCATCAGAAATTTCTCTACTTTTGTATTTTGAAATCATTTTAGGTTGCATATTAGAGAGAACAGTTTTGTTTAGTTTTCTACATCCAAAAATGAACAAATCATGCAAACAGCAAAAAACATGATTGAAAACTGGAGAATACAAAACACCAAATCACAAAGACATCGAAAGAGCCCAGGTAATACAATGCTTTACAGTCCCGACCTTTTTCTAATATCTCCTTGTGTTCCTGAAGTTGCTGTGGAGGGCAGATGTGCAGCAGATGTACATCAGGATGGTACGGTGGCATAGTGCTCTACAGTACGAGCAATCCTGGTTCAATTCACATCACTGCCTGTAAGGACTTTGCACATTTTCCATCACTGCGTGGGTTTCCTCCGGGTGCTTTGGTTTCCTCCCACAATCCAAGACCGTGCCAGTTGCTCGGTTAATTGGTCATTGTAAAATGTCCCATGATTAGGCTCAGATTACATCAGGCGATTGCTCAGCAGCATGGCTCAAGGGACAGAAGGGCTTACTCTGCACTGTATCTCAATAAATAAATAAATACAAACGTTCTAATTTTGCTCATTTGTAAATGCAATAGCATAAATCCAGTGAAAGCCCATCACCTGAACGTCGTGACATCAAAGCTAAAATACTCTTTAATCCAGGCTGAGTCTTAATGCTTCTGATTTCTGCAAAGCTCTTTTAGGAATGCAATGAACAAACAGTAGCTTACATTTATATTGCATCTTTAAGATCGCTGAAAATTTCCCAGGTGCTTGAGCAGAATGTTCTGAGGGCAGTTATTAGGTTGGATATAAAAGGTGTTTTTTAAGAAAAGTCCTAAATAGACACAGAGAACATAGAAGACTGAGGAGAGATTTGATAGAGGTATATAAAATTATGAGGGATATAGCTAAGTTACATGCAAACAGGTTTTTTCCACTGAGGTTGGGTGGGACTACAACTAGAGGTCATGGGTTAAGGGTGAAAAGTGAGAAGTTTAATGGGAACATGAGGGGAAGCTTCTTAGCTCAGAGGGACATGAGCACCCAGTGCAAGTTTTGCATGCGAGCTCGATTTCAACGTCTAAGAGAAGTTTGGATGGATACATGGATGGGAGAGGTATGGAGGGCTATGGTCTTGGAGCAGGTTGAAGGGGATAGGCAGTTTAATTGGTTCAGCATAGACTAGATAGGTTGAAAAGCCCTTTTCCTATGCGGTAGTTTTCTATGACACAATGATTCTAGGGAATCAGAAAGCTTTAGGAAGGGAATTCTGGAGCTTTGAGTTTCAACAGCTGAAGGAATGGTCATCAAGGTGGAGGTACAAGCAGCTGTGATGGAGGCTTGCAAGTTTTCCAAGGAACTTTTGAACTAGACTGTTTTACAAGCAACAAGGAAAGATAAAATAATAAACATATTAAAATATATTGCAAGTTTTAAAGCAAGAACTAATGTAGGTCAGTAAACGTGGGTGATGTAAACATGGGGTATGATGGCAATATAGATATAGCCAGCAAGGTTAGGATGATAGGTTTATGGACATAGACTATGTCTTCTCATAGACAGACATGAAACAGAAAACCATGGAACTCGTTCAAAGAAAAACATCAAACCCCCTTCACACAAAAAAGAACAAATTGCACAAATGGCAAAAAATATGAGCGAGAAACAGAATACAAAACATGAAAATCACAAGGATATTGAAATAGTCTGGGTATATTCCATTCAGTTCGGGTCAGTTCAATACAGCTATCTCGTGCTATCTGAAGGTCCGCTCCAATCAAAACTGTGCAAACAGCAACAAAAAGGAGAGATCAGAAACCAGAAACACATCATAAAATGAACTACAGAGTCCAATCCACAGACCGCATTGATTAAACCTTTTACTTCTGTTAAAAGCAGGGATTAAGGAAGCCAGTTTTTGTCAGTTTATTCTGACAAAATTCTGTGTGTATTATGCTTATAATCATGGGCTATCATAGTCACGAAGTTAATAGTGAGTTTGTTTATGATTGATCTTTTTCTAATGTTCATGTAAGGGATGTGAGCTTCGCAGACAGAGTCAGCATTCAATTGCTCATCCCTAGCATGGCTTGGGAAGATGGTTGTGAGAAACCTTTCTTTGACTATTGCAGTCCTTGAGGTGTGGGGATACTCACAAAATTAGTAAGGAGGGAGCTCCAAGATTTTGACACGGCAACTATGAAGGAGTGATTCAAATGGTTCAATTTAATATCAGAGAATGTATACAGAATACAACCTGAAATTCTTACTCTTTACAGACATCCAAGAAACAGGAAAAAAACCCAAAGAACAAATAACAGAAAAATGTTAGAACCCCAAAGTCCCCCCAAATACTCTACAATGCACAAGCAGTAGCAAAAACATCAACCCTACCCCCTCCCCCTTCTCCCACTGGCACCAGCAAAAGTATCAATCACCACAGCCCCCCCCCCCACTACATACCATGCAAGCAATAGAAAAGCCCCCAAAGAGACTAAGATCTAGAGTCCAACAAAAACTATTGTCCATCCCAACACTTCGACATCTAAGACAGGCTGTCTCTCATGAGTGAGGGGGAGAGAGATATCACTGCTGCCACATAGAGAGGGGAGACCAGAAGCTCACTGTTTTGAGGTTACAATCTGCCGTGTCACTTCTCCGAGACCCCCGACTCGAGGACCAAGAAACTGTCACTGACTATCGAGAGAGAGAGAGAGTGAGAGAGAGAAAGAGAGAGAGATTGCTTGAGTGCAGGGGGCCTTCTGACAGCAGCACGCATTGCCTGCTGTTTCGATGTTTCAATCTCCCATGGCACTCTGGTTGGCGACATCAGTGTGGTACAGGGTTGTCCACTGAGCTGCACCTGGAGATGTTGAAATGCCAGGCTGCACGGTAAGCCCAAGAACGAGAACCCCTTGCCCATGGCAAACTCAAGTTTGAGCTGAAGCAGTAGATCACGGACTCTGATAGGACCTCAGTCACATTGAAAAGAAAAGAAAGAAATGAAAAGAGAAGAAGAAAAAACAAAAGACTATGTATACACTATGCCTTGAGATCGTCTCTCGACAGGCAGCCACAAAACAAACCCAAAAGAACCCATAAATAAAAGGAAGACTGTCAAACACCTGGTCAGGTGTCAGCAGTGGGAGAGCATTTGGGAGATAGTGATCATAATTCAATCTCCTTTACCACAGAGATTCCCCGGTTTGAATTCAGTTGGACCGCTCCCGAGTACGTTTTCCATCTGTGCCGAGTTGAGTGTTGAGCTCGCAACTTAATCTCATAAAATAAAGAAAAATACTGCGAAATGTCTGTGCGAGGAGTAGCGTCCCCCACAGTCTTCCGATCTGTGCCTTTTAAGGCATGAAAATGCCTGATGCAGGCCTCTCAGGCCTGGGTCGATGTCATCATCATCATCATCTCATCTTTACCATAGCATTGGAGAGGGATAGGAACAGACGAGTTAGAAAAACGTTTAATTGGTATAAGGGGAAATATGAAGCTATCATGCAGGAACTTGGAAGCATTAATTGGGAACAGATGTTCTCAGGGAAATGTACGGTACAAATGTGGCAAATGTTCAGGGGATATTTGCATGAAGTTCTGCATAGGTACGTTCCAATGAGACAGGGAAAGGATGGTAGGGTACAGGAACCGTGGTGTACGAAGGCTGTGGAAAATCTAGTCAAGAAGAGAAGAAAAGCTTACAAAAAGTTCAAAAAACTAGGTAATGATAGAGATCTAGAAAATTATAAGTCTAACAGGAAGGAGCTTAAGAATGAAATTAGGAGAGCCATAAGGGGCTATGAGAAGGCCTTGGCAAGCAGGATTAAGGAAAACCCCAAGGCATTCTACAAGTATGTGAAGAGCAAGAGGATAAGATGTGAAAGAATAGGTCCATCAAGTGTGACAGTGGAAAAGTGTGTATGGAACTGGAGGAGGTAGTAGAGGTACTTAATGAATACTTAGCTACAGTATTCACAACAAAAAGGGATCTTGGCGATTGTAGGGATGACATTAAGAAAGAGGATGTGCTGGAGCTTTTGGAAGGCATCAAGTTGGATAAGTCTCTGGGACCAGGCGAGATATACTCCAGGTCACTGTGGGAGGCGAGGGAGGAGATTGCTGATCCTCTGGCAATGATCTTTGCATCATCAATGTGGATGGGAGAGGTTCTGGAGGATTGGAGGGCTGCTGATGTTGTTCCCTTATTCAAGAAAGGGAGTACAGATAGCCCAGGAAATTATAGACCAGTGAGTCTTTCTTCAGTGGTTGGTAAGTTGATAGAGAAGATCCCGAGAGGCAGGATTTATGAACATTTGGAGAGGCATAATATGATTAGGAATAGTCAGCATGGCTTTATCAAAGGCATGTCATGCCTCACGAGCTGAATGAATTTTTTGAGGTTGTGACTAAACACATTGATGAAGGTAGAGCAGTAGATGTAGTGTAGATGAATTTCAGCAAGGCATTTGATAAGGTATCACATGCAAGGCTTATTGAGAAAGTAAGGAGGCATGGGATCCAAGAGGACATTGCTTTGTGGATCCAGATTTGGCTTGCCCACAGAAGGCAAAGTGGTTGTAGATGGGTCATATTCTGCATGGAGGTTGGTGACCAGTGGTGTGTCTCAGGGATCTGTTCTGGGATCCTTTCTCTTCGTGATTTTTATAAATGACCTGGATAAGGAAGTGGAGGGATGGGCTAGTAAAGTTACTGATGACACAAAGGTCAGGGGTGTTGTGGATAGAGTCAAGGGCTGTCAAAGTTTACAACAGGACATCAGTAGGACGCAAACCTGGGCTGAGAAGTGGCAGATGAAGTTCAACCCAAATAAGTGTGAGGTGTTTCCTTTTGGTAGGTCAAATATGATGGCAGAGTATAGTATTAATGGTAAGACTCTTGACAGTGTGGAGGATCAGAGGGATCTTGGGGTCTGAGTCCATAGGACACTCAAAGCTGCTGTGCAGGTTGACTCTGTGGTTAAGAAGGTATACGGTGCATTGGCATTCATCAACTGTGGGATTGAATTTAAGAGCTGAGAGGTAATGTTATAGCTTCATAGGACCCTGGTCAAACCCCACTTAGAGTACTGTGCTCAGTTCTGGTCACCTCACTACAGCAAGGCTGTGGAAACTATAGAAAGAGTGCAGAGGAGATTTACAAGGAAGTTGCCTGGATTGGGGAGCATGCCTTATGAGAATAGATTGCGTGAACTTGGCCTTTTCTCTTTGGAGCGACGGAGGATGAGAGGTGACCAGACAGAAGTGTGTAAGATGATGAGACGTGACCTGATAGAGGTGTATAAGATGATAAGAGGCATTGATTGTGTGGATGGTCAGAGGCTATTTCCCAGGGCTGTAATAGCTAACAGGAGAGGGCACAGTTTTAAGGTGCTCGGAAGTAGGTGCAGAGGAGATGTGAGGGGCAAGTTTTTTATGCAGAGCATGGTGAGGGTCTTGAGTGGGCTGCCAGCTTCGGTGGTGGAAGTGGATAAGATAGGGTCTTTTAAGAGACCCCTGGCTAGGTACATGGAGCTTAGTAAAATAGAGGGCTATGGGTAACCCTAGATAATTTCTAAAATAAGTACATGTTCGGCACGGCAACGTGGGCCAAAAGGCCTTTATTGTGCTGTAGGTTTTGTATGTTTCTATGTTTCTAATGTGCGGAAAGGAAAAACAAGTTTTGCAAATAATAAAAGCAAACACAACCAAGAGAAAGTCTACAGATGCTGTAAATCTGAGCAACACACACTGAATGCTGGAGGAACTCAGCAAGCCAGGCAGCATCTGTGGAAAAAAGTACAGTTGATGTTTTGGGCCGAGACCCTCTAGCAGTCTTGCTGAAGGGTCTCGGTCCAAAACGTTGACTGTACTCTTTTCCATAGATGCTGCCTGGCCAATAAAATTAAGCAAGTAGCATTCAGAACGTAGGTAAGTGTGCAGACATGAAACCTGGAGTAGCTGGAACAGGCCACAGACTCAATTCAGCGCAGACCCCAAGTAAACGTCCAGGTATGTACTCAGCATCAGGACACTTCAGGTTGCTGCTGTTCTATGAATCCAACTTTAACTTCTCTCTAATTCTTTCTTGTGCTTCTCATGTAATTCAATCATTTCACTTGTTCCACCAAAAAAGAGACATTTCACGCAGGAATGTCATGGAAATCAAGTTTCACTTGAACATGGCTTTACTGAAGAATTGAGTGCAGTCCTAATAGATATAACATGTCAGTCAAAAGCCCTTTAATGTGATGTTAATCATAGAAATCAGCTTTGAAGATCTGAATAAATTTCTGACCTTGAAATTATTTAAAATGCACCAGCATGTCCTTCAAAGCAACTTTTTTTGTATTGGTAATATATATATATATCCTTACATTAACAGAATACCTTTACAAAGGATTTAACAAGCGTTTGACTGGAGTTGGAGCAAATCAAAATATGTAGCTGGCAGTTTTTACAACCTTGAATGAACTATGATCTGATGAAGGGAAAATGCTTTGGCAACTCTGCAAAAATAATTCAGCACAACAATTTGGAAACCACATTCGATGATTACAGCAGAGCCACAAGTGAAATTTACGGTGCTGTTGATAACAAAGCCAGTGAACTTGAAGCATATTGGGCCAGATTTTGTCATCAGGGTATAGGGAATCTAACTCCATTCACTGAAGTTGTAAAGTAAACATGATACCAATTTCTGTCTGCTGCACCTGAGGAACTTAGCACTGTCCTCTGCATGTTGTAGTATGTACTGCTTTCTTCATCAAACACAGTGATTGAATTGTGTCCTGCTATTTGACCTACCTTTTTAATTTACTTAATGGCATAAAGTTCCTGTGGTTTGGATTAAAACCGGCTAATAAAATTAGGCATTCTTCCCTCATTCTTATGAACTCCAAACAGCATGAGAGGTCCAAGTCTTAAGTTACTGCTACATAGCCTCACCAAAGCCGTATGAATTTTTACGGTTATGGAGTTCCAATGCTTATTTATAGTATGTTTAAAATAATTTCCCCCCTTTATAATTTCTTTTGCACAACTCAGTCTTTCTGCTTTTTAGAGATACAGCATGCTGATAGGTTTGATGGACATTCACTGTTCAGAGCTATGGGAACACGAGGAAATCTGCAGACGCTGGAATTTCAAGCAACACACATACAAGTTGCTGGTGAACGCAGCAGGCCAGGCAGCATCTCTAGGAAGAGGTACAGTCGATGTTTCGGGCCGAGACCCTTCGTCAGGAATTTCTGAAAGAAGAGCTAGTAAGAGATTTGAAAGTGGGAGAGGGAGGGGGAGATCTGAAATGATAGGTGAAGGCAGGAGGGGGAGGGATAGAGCCAAGAGCTGGACAGTTGATTGGCAAAAGGGATATGAGAGGATCATGGGACAGGAGGCCCAGGGGGAAAGAAAAGGTGGGGGGGGGAGAAGCCCAGAGGATGGGCAAGGGGTATAGTGAGAGGGACAGAGGGAGAAAAAGGAGAGAGAGAAAAAGAATGTGTGTATATAAATAAATAAGGGATGTGGTACGAGGGGGAAGTGGGGCATTAGCGGAAGTTTGAGAAATCAATGTTCATGCCATCAGGTTGAAGGCTACCCAGACGGAATATAAGGTGATGTTCCTCCAACCTGAGTGTGACTTCATCTATACAGTAGAGGAGGCCGTGGATAGACATGTCAGAATGGGAATGGGACGTGGAATTAAAATGTGTGGCCACTGGCAGATCCTGCTTTCTCTGGCGGACAGAGTGTAGGTGTTTGGTCTCTCACTTTCAACTTCCATAAGTATCAACATAATCTAAAAAGGCAAAGTGCGGGAAACCAATTTCCTAACAGTGGGCTGAATATATCACTTAAAAGCAGTTAAAGGAAAAGGGTTCCCTTTGGAAAGAAAAGGTGAATTCATTGAATTCAACAGCTATTGCAATCATGATGAAGAAAGGAACTTCTGCCATCTCTACATCAGTTGTCTTAGAGACTGTACTACCATCACCACAATGCATAATACAGTATGTACTTGTATCTCCTATAAATGTTCTAAGCCACAGAGAACAAAGTGCATACTCATGAAGCAACATTATATCATACAGAGACCTGTAGGCAAGTAAAGCACAACACAGACAAAGCATATCTTTTAATAACACACAGGCAGCATCTTTGGAAAGGAACAAAGAGAACCGATGAAGGGTCAGAATTGGAATCAGTTTTAATATCACAGCCATATGTCATGAAAGTTGGAGTCTTTGTGGTAGCAGTACAATGCAATACATAATAATAGGAAAAACTGTCAATAACTGTAAATATATATATACTTGCAGTTATTCACAGTTTACTTATTTATTTTTCTCTTCTATATTATGTATTGCATTGAACTGCTGCTGCTAAGTTAACAAATATCACAACACATGCCAATGATAATAAACCTGTTCTGATTCTGATATCCATACGAAACAACTACAACACATAGTTAAATTTAGTGAGTAGTTCAGAAGTATTTCTTTTTAAAAAGTAGTAAGGCAGACTTCATGGGGGTCAATGTTCATTCGGAAATTGGATGGCAGAGGGGAAGAAGCTGTTCCTGAATCGTTGAGTGTGTGCCTTCAGGCTCCTGTACCTCCTTCCTGTTGGTGGCAATGAGAATGGGGCATGTCCTGGGTGATGGGGGTCCTTAATGGTGAACAATGCCTTTTTGAGGCATTGCTCCTTGAAGATGTCCTGGGTAACTATGGAAGCTAGTGCCCATGATGGAGCTGACTGAGTTTACAATACCATACCAGACGGTGATGCAGCCAGTTAGAACGCTCTCCACTGTACATCTGTAGAAATTGAGTTTCTTTGGTAACATACCAAATCTCCTCAAACTCTTAATGCCAAAGATGTGATTCTTTATATTCTTTTTCATAGATGCTCTCTAACATGCTGAGTTCCTCCAGAATGCTGTGTGTATTACTCTAGATTTCTAGCATCCGCAGAATCTTTGATGTTCTGTTTTTTGAATGACTGGACCATTTAAAATTGGGACTTATTAGATTGTAAATCAATTTCTAAAACTGGCCTTTGCCAGTTTTCAATGATTGGCATAACCTGAGGGGGAAGTATGGGTAATTTTGAGTTAGGGAGAAACTAACATTGTGAGCAATGGAGTAATAAAACTTAGTCTTTCTACAATAGAGAGGAAATCTTGATAAATTGAAGTTCAAGGTCAAAAATTTCTACAGAATAAAATAAAACTAAAAATACATAAGGTTTTTAGAAAGTGTAAATGCTCATATGTCAGCTTGCTCAGAAATCAAAATTACAGAAGGTGCTCAACTGCAGTTGGTTGGAGACCAGTCTCCGGATATGCTGGAGAACCAGGGTATATGTTACATGAGTAGGAAGGGGCAGACATTCCCTCCAAAAATATGAAGGCTATCCATGCATACATCCATTTCTGCTCCATTGCGTAAGTTAAACGATGCATACACAGTAGGGTGTGGTCAGCACCATGCTTTACAGTACAGGTGACACGAGTTCAATTCCCATCGATGCCTGTAAGGAGCTTCTCCATTTTCCCTGTGACCACGTGGGTCTCCTCAAGTGCTCCGGTCCAAAGACGTATCAGTTGATAGGTTAATTGGTCATTGTAAATTTTCCTGTGATTAGACTCAGATTAAATCAGGTGATTGCTGGGTGGCGCAGCTCGGAGGGCTGGAAGGGCATACCCCATGCTGTGTCTCAATAAATCGATAACTAAATAAATATAATTCTCCTTCTAAAGCCGAAGTATGTGAATTCCTGTACATGAATTTGTCTTGCCCATAGGAGACAGAAGTTGGTAGTAGGTGGATGTTTTCTGCCTGATGGTCAGTAACCAGTGATGTTCTGTAGAGATCTGTTCTAGGACTTCTGCTTTTTTGTGATTTTTATAAATGACTTGGATGAGGAAAAGTAAGTGTGGGTTTGTAAGTTTGCAGATGACATGAAGGCTGGTGGAATTGTGGATTAGATTAGATTAGATTATGAGGACACGCAGTCCTCTTTTATTGTCATTTAGTAATGCATGCATTAAGAAATGATACAATTTGTTCCTCCAGAATGATATCACAGAAACACAAGACAAACCAAGACTAAAAAAACTGACAAAAACCACATAATTATAACATATAGTTACAACAGTGAAAGCAATACCGTAATTTGATAGAAGAACAGACCATGGGCACGGTAAAAAAGGTTTCAAAGTCTCTCGAAAGTCCCATCATCTCACGCAGACGGTTGAATGAAGAAAACTCTTCCTGCCATGAGCTTCCAGCGCCGCAAACTTGCCAGTGCAGCATCCTAGAAGCACCCGACCATAGTCGGACTCTGAGTCCGTCCGAAAACTTCGAGCCTCTGACCAGCTCTCTGACACCAAGCACCGAGCATCATCTCTGCCGAGCGCTTCAACCCCAGCCCCGGCAACAGGCAATAGGCAACGCTGAGGATTTGGGGCCTTCCCCTCCAGAGATTCTCGATCGCACAGTAGCAGCCGCAGCGAAGCAGGCATTTCAGAAGTTTCTCCAGATGTTCCTCCGTGCTTCTTACGGCTGTCTCCATCAAATCGGGATTGTGCACGGCATTCTACTTCACAAATACGATATCAATTCGAAACAGCCACACGCACTGCGTCACGCCGCCATCTTCTCCTCCCCTCCTTGTGTGGAGGGTTGCAGTTGGACATTTTCAGAACGCAGAGCTGGGCTGAGAGGTAGCAGATGGAGTTCCACCCAGAAATGTGTGATAGGCACCAGGATGATAAGAAAATGGAGGGGTATGTGGAAGGGAAGGGTTAGATTGATCTTAGAGTAGGTTATAAGCTCGACATAACATTGTGTGCTAAGGGAACTGTACTGTGCTGTAATGTTTTATGTTCTATCTTCACAAGGAGCAACTGGTCTGTTATAAAGGTTTCAGAACCCTGTTAATTCCATGACACTTGATGTTCAATCCAATCTATACTCATTTGCTAAAACACACTGCCTTGTTCCTCTTTCAGCCTTGCTCTCATTGGACAATCTCAGCCTTGAATTTATTCCTTCCAATGTCTTGCTTCTCCTCATCAGCATAATCTTCATGATTGTATTATACTAGATTCTAACTATACAAATCAATTTGTGTTTATTTCTTCACACAGGATGCCAGTATTTCCTCCTCAATTACTTTGACTCCCCTCTTACATGGATTTTTTTAAAAAGTAATTTAAAATTCATCTTTCATCCAGAATTTGGAACCCTTCCTTATAAAACCATAAAACCATAAGGATAGGAGCAGAATTAGGCCATTAGCCCATGGAGACTTCTCTGCCATTTCATCGTGGTTGATCCATTTTCCTCGCAAACCCTTCTTCCCGTAACTTCTCATGTCCTGTCTAATCAAGAAGCTATCAGCCTCTGTCTTAAATATACCCAATGACCTGGCCTCCAGAGCTGTCCATGGCAATGAATTCCTTCGATTCTCCACCCACTGGCTAAAGAAATAGCTCTCATCTTCATTCTAGACTCTTAGACTCTCCCATAATAGGAAACATCCACTCCACTACCACTCTATCTAGGCCTTTCAATATAAAATAGTGAGATCCCTCCTCATTATCTTTCCTTTCTTAGCTCTACCTTCACAATTCTGTCTGGTTGTATTTGTGAAATGACGATGCAAATATGATTTTAAACTGACAACAGAGATTTCCATTTTCCATGTCTTTATATTTATTCTTAAAACGTATGGTAATGTGTAAAAGTCTTTGGCTCATACATATAGCTAGGGTGCCTGAGTCTTTCGCACAGCACTATAGTAATTTAATGTATTGCACTGTACTGTTGCCGCAAAAAAAAGTAAATTTCATGAGAGACGTGAGTAATGATAAACTTGATTCTGATCTCTATTGTGGACTGAGAGTGGGAAGGGGACAAAGAGAGGGGTACTATTGGTGGGAAATGAAGGAAGGAGAGGAAAGCACCAGAGAAACGTTTTGTAATGATCGGTAAACCAATTGTTTGGAATCAAATGACCTTGCCCGGTGTTCCAGGACTGGGTGTGTCTGTACCTGTGCCGTCCTCTGGCCCCCGCAGCTCTTTCTCTGCCACCTGTCCCAAACCCCTCCGCGGTGGGCCACCCTCACCATTCCCAACATCCTTTGCTCCCGCCAGATATATCAACTCGCTCTCTGCTCCACGTTGACAAATACAGTACTGTGCAATAGTTTTAGGTGCCCCAGCTATATATACTTGCCTAAGACTTTTGCACAGTACTGTACTTTCGACAGTATTGTTCCATGTAGAATAGTTGTTGAAAATGCTTCATATTTTGTTGAGAGAATGCAGAAGCTGAACCAAGTTCTTGCCATCCTGATATTATTTTTCAACATGCTATTAAGAAATTTAAAACTAATATTTAACCAATCACTTCTAGTTGTTCACATTTGTGGTCCTTTTTAAGGAAGTGAAGAATGGATTCTGCTGTAGGCTTAGCCTAAATGAATTTCACGTGTAAATAGGGTTTTCACATATTTTTCCCTTGGTACTATGGATATAAGTAGCAGGACAATTTGCCTCGCGGCATTATATTAGAGCAAATGCGGGAGACTATAAATCATTCAAATTGACCGCAGGACTTAATAACAAAACAGAATAGCATGTAACAAAAATGCACTGTAACCTTTCCATTAAGTTGCATTCGAGAAATGAGCCATTTCTGTCTAACAATAAAGATGTGAGTAGCTTTTCTGCATCTGGCTGGAGTCTGACTTTATAAATATTAAACGCTATTCCTTGAAGCTCAATATTTATTCCAGAATAGTTTTATTAAACCATCTGCAATGACTGAATAGGTTAGGTTACAGTGGAGCAAAATTATTATTGTGCTAGTCACTGAGTTGTTCTCTTTTATGGTATGATAATGTTATCAAATCCCACCTTCATATGGTATTGGTATGCAAAATGATGTTAAGTATCTTGAATCTCTGTTCGATATTTATTTTTGAACCTTTAATTATGGTCCTTGTAGAGATTAACATGCACTTATGGTAGTTTTGAGACCTGCAAACCTCTTAACAGTATGATTAATGTTCTACTTGTATTTCCCCGATTAATGTAGTGCGGCTGCACTTTGAATAGCAATGTGCATCTCACTCAGACTGATGAAGCCAGATCACTGTTTGTGTATTCCCAAAACTTGCCACTTACATGGAGTGCTGGTTATAAATTCCTGACTGCTGGAGAGATTGCGGCATTGACACGAACGGAAGCATTTTTTTCATTCAGTGGGAAACTAACGGGGTAAAGCAGTTTGGAAAATTTTGGAGGAGAAGCCTTCAGTGGTAACACCTACTTTCAGGGTGGTCACACTTCAAGTCTGTTAAGTCATTGGGAATTTATTACATGCCTGGTATTGCTGCTGGAATCGTAATTCACCAGTGCCAGCATACAGCATAACTGGCAAATAAAACTGAATGATAGACACATTTTAAAGCTCTACAACAAATTGCATTGAATTACTTTAAGCAGGACCAATAATCCAAAATAAAAATTTAACAATTTAAATATTCTGTAGTACCAGTACTCTATATACCAGTAGTATACCAGTTTGACCCACTTAACCAATTGAATCAATTTATGATTATATAGGGGAAAGAAGTTGTTGTGTATTTAATATTTCCGTAATATTTAAGTAATATCATAAATATATTGTTACATAGTTCTTTAAGGGTTATATGTAAAAATACTGAAATGGCATACATTACCACTATGTGATACCTGTGCATCTCACTAAATGTAAAACTAAGCACATACACAAGTTATTCCTGGCTCTGTGTTTTCCTTTCAAATAGTTTTTCAAAGATTCAAATTCAAAGATCCAAAGTTCATTTATTATCAAAGACTGTATGTTATAACACCTTGAAATTTGTCTGCTTATAGGCAGCCACAAAGTGAGAAACTCCAATGACCAATTATAAAAAAACAGCAAAAACCACTGCGTAGAGAACAAGAAAAAACACCTCGTGCAATTGATAGAAGCAGGCCAGCATCATCCTGAACCAGACCGAGATCCAGATCTGCTCTCGGAGCAGACAGAGTGGGCCTTGGTCCCCAGTTTTCACACCAATGTGGCAGGAATGCACAACTGCTGGCTCAGTTTACAGCCTCAGAGCCACGGAGAAAGGAATAAACATTTGCTGGAGAGTGAGCAATATCAGCTCACCTTCGCCTACATACCCGACACCTGGGCTTCCAGACTACCTGTGCCAGCGTTTAAATTGTCCAAGCACCAAGAAGTAC
This sequence comes from Mobula hypostoma, assembly GCF_963921235.1. Taxonomy (NCBI): domain Eukaryota; kingdom Metazoa; phylum Chordata; class Chondrichthyes; order Myliobatiformes; family Myliobatidae; genus Mobula; species Mobula hypostoma. Next base: position 31,056,276 of record NC_086116.1, read on the forward strand.
CGCATTCTAAGACCTGGATCCCGGTGTCCCGATACGCCTTTATGTTTTCGAGTTACATAACGTAATAGTGGTGACGAGGAAGTTATGAAAATGAACCTGAGATGACTACCTACCTGTTGAAACACAGCGAGATTTTAGATTTTTTTAAAATTGCAGTCTTTTTTTTTCTTTGCAAGAGGAGAAAGACTTTCATGTCAAAAAAAAGTGCAGCATACTTTTGTCACAAGAGGAGAACATGTTGAAGTTTAAAAAACTGCAGGAAACAAACAAATTCATGGGTTAATAAACAGTGAGCACCAGGAAGTAATAATCATAAATAAGAAAAAAGCAGAAATGGCTGCCTATATCAGAAAGGTGGACACGTTCAATTGCTCAGGAGGTAACTGGAATATGTATACTGAGTGAATTGAGCTGTATTATAAACCAAATGAAATAGCCAATGAGAAGCAAGTGCCAGTTTTGCTAAGTGCATGAGGTTTAAATGCATACACTTTACTTAGAGGCTTGACTGCTCCAACCAAACCAGCTTTGCACATATCATGAAAGTAATTCACAAACATTTAGAACTAAAGTCATTGGTCATTGGTTTCATAAGTGGAACCAAAAGGAAGGGGAGTCCATTTCAGCACATGCGGCTGAATTGAAGAGATTGTCTGAGCATTGTCATTTCAGTGATGGGCTTAATGACGTAATAAGAGATCGTTGGGTTTGTGGAATCTTACTTCTTACTTGTGGAATCTTAAGGTTTGATCGAGGCATGACTGCGCAGGCGAGTGGATGTCAGCGAGTTAGATTGGCGGGAAAAATTTAAAAAGAAGACAGCTTTATAGAGTGTGCATCAGAGTAGAGGGAGTCAGAATAGGAGGGCTTTGGCTCAATGGGGCTTCGGTAATAACGGGTCGAGACGAGGTAAGTTACTTGTGAAGAATAGGAATAGGAAGTATGTCTGCGAGGCCGGTGTTCTGTACTGGGTGTTGGATATGGGATGTCCAGGAGTCTCTCAGCCTCCCGGACGGCCACATTTGCGCCAGGTGCATTGAGTTGCAACTCCTTAGGGATCGGGTTAGGGATCTGGAGATGTAACTCAATGACCTTCGTCTGGTCAGGGAAAGTGAGGAGATAAAAGAGAGGAGCTATAGGCAAGTAGTCACACCGGGGCCTCAGGAGACAGATAAGTGGGTAATAGTCAGGAGAGGGAAGGGCAAGAGTCTGATACTAGAGACCCCTGTGGCTGTCATCCTTAACAATCAATACTCCTGTTTGAGTACTGTTGCAGGGGCGGGGGCGGGGAATGACCTACAACCTACCTGGGGGAAGCGGCATTGCCCGCGCCTCTGGCACAGAATCTGGCCCTGTGGCTCAGAAGGGTAGGGAAAAGAAGAGGATGACAGTAGTGATAAGGGATTGTATAGTTAGGGGATCAACCAAGCGATTCTGTGGATGCAGGAAAGAAACACGGATGGTAGTTTTCCTCCCAGCTGCCAGGGTCCGGGATGTTTCTGATCGCACCCACAATATCCTGAAGGAGGAAGGTGAACAGCCAGAGGTTGTGGTACATATTGGTACCAATGACATAGGTAGGAAAAAGGGGGGGGGTGCCATGAAAACAGACTATAGGGAGTTAGGAAGGAAGTTGAGAAGCAGGACCACAAAGGTAGAAATCTCGGGATTACTGCCTGTGCCACATGACAGTGAGTACAGGAATAGAGTGAGGTGGAGGATAAATGCGTGGCTGAGGGATTAGAGCAGGGGGCGGGGATTCAGATTTCTGGATCATTGGGACCTCTTTTGGGGCAGGTGTGACCTGTACAATAAGGATTGGTTGCATTTGAATCCCAGGGGGAAAAATATCCTGGCAGGGAGGTTTGCTACTGGGGAGAGTTTAGACTAGAATTGCTGGGGGGGGTGGGAACGGAACTGAAAAGACAGAGGAAGAGGCAGTTGGCTCACAAATAGAGAAAGCTTACAGACAGTGCGAGAAGGAGAAGAGGCAGGTGATAGAGAAGGAATATGCTCAGACTGATGATTTGAGATGTGTGTATTTTAATGCAAGGAGCATCATGAATAAATTAGATTAGGTTAGATTAGATTCAACTTTATTGTCATTGTGCTGAGTACAGATACAAAGCCAATGAAATGCAATTAGCATCTGACCAGAAATGCAAAGAATAGTATTATTTATAAAATAACTGCGAATAAAAAGTAAGTGCTACAGCATACAAATATAAAAGTACTGAGACAGTACAATATGGGTGCAATACTGCTTAGTGCTGTAATGTGAGGTTCAGCAAGGTCACAGCCTCAGGGAAGAAGAAGTTCCTGTGTCTGCTGGTGCGGGAGCGGAGGCTCCTGTAGAGCCTACCGGATGGGAGGAGAGTAAAAAGTCCATGGTTAAGGTGAGATGCATCCTTGATAATGCTTGTCACCCTGCCCAGGCAGCGTTTATGGTAGATGTTCTCAATGGTGGGCAATTGGATGCCGATAATCCGCTGGGCAGTTTTCACCACACGCTGGAGTGCTTTGCGGTCTGATACAGGACAATTGCCATACCACACTGAGATGCAGTTGGTGAATATGCTCTCAGTGGTACAGCGGTAAAAGTCCGTCAGTATCCTGGGACAGAGGTGAGCTTTCTTGATGCTGCGCAGGAAATAAAGGCACTGTTGCACCTTTTTGATCAGGATGGAGGAGTTCAGGGACCAGGTGAGATCCTCAGAAATGTAGACACCAAGGAAGTTGAAGCTTGATACACGCTCCACTACAGCTCCGTTGATGTAGATGGGGACGTGAGTGTGACTTCTGGCATGCCTGAAGTCCACAATAATCTCCTTGGTCTTCTGGATGTTAAGGGCCAGATTGTTGTCGGCACACCACGAGGCCAGGTGCTAGACCTCGTCCCTGTAGGCTGTCTCGTCATCCCCTCTGATCAGGCCAACCACTACGGTGTCGTCTGCGAACTTGATTACGGAGTTAGAGCCATGTACAGGACCGCAGTCATAGGTGAAAAGGGAGTACAGAAGAGGGCTCAGCACACAGCCTTGAGGCATGCCAGTGTTCAGGGTGAGAGCGGAGGAGGAGAGGTTGTCTAACTTAACTGATCGGGGTCTGTTAGTCAGAAAGTCCAAGGTCCAATTGCAGAGGGATGAGCTGATACCAAGCTGGCGAAGTTTGGCAATCAGCTTGGGTGGGATCACAGTATTGAATACCGAACTAAAATCAATGAACAGCATTCTGACGTAAGAGTTGGGGCTGTCCAGTTGGGTCAGGGCAGAGTGAAGTGCCATGGAGATGGCGTCCTCTGTTGATCTGTTGGTGCGATAGGCAAATTGATGGGGGTCCAGGGTAGAGGGCAGACAGAATTCGAGATGTGATAGAACCAGTCTCTCAAAGCACTTTGCAATGATGGGGGTGAGTGCAACTGGGCGGAAGTCATTCAGGCCAATGGCAGTGGAATGCTTCGGTACTGGCACAATGGTGGTGAACTTGAAGCTTGTAGGGACAACTACCTGACCAGGGACAGATGAAAATGTCCGTGAAGACCCCGGCCAACTGCCCTGCACAGACTCTAAGCACATGGCCAGGTGCCTTCCGTACATTCACCCTGCTCAGGGTGGTGCAAACATAGGAGGTGGAAAATGAGAGAGGCAGTTCACCAGTTGGGAGATCTGCTTTGAGGGTGACCTCCTTGTTCTCTTGGTCAAAGCGAGCGTAGAAGTATTGGTGACTTTAGAGCATGGATCAGTACTTGGAGCTATGATGTTGTGGCCATTACAGAGACTTGGATGGCTCAGGGGCAGGAATGGCTACTTAGAGTGCCAGGCTTTAGATGTTTCAAAAAGGACAGGGAGGGACGCAAAAAAAAAGATGGGGGCGTGACACAGCTGATCAGAGATAGTGTCACGGCTGCAGAGAAGGAAGAACTCTTGGAAAGATTGTCTACTGAGTCTCTGTGGCTGAAAGTTAGAAACAGGAAGGGGTCAATAACTCTACTGGATGTTTTTTATAGACCACCCAATAGTAACACGGACATCAAGGAGCAGATAGGGAGACAGATTTTGGAACAGTGCAATAATAACAGGGTTGTCGTGATGGGAGATTTTAATTTCTGCTATATTGATTGTTATCTCCCTGGAGCAAGGGGTTTAGATGGGGTGGAGTTTGTTAGGTGTGTTCAAGAAGAATTCCTAACACAATATGTAGATAAGCCTACAAGAGGAGAGGCTGTACTTGATCTGGTATTGGGAAAGGAACCTGGTTAGGTGTCTGGTCTCTCAGAGGGAGAGCATTTTGGAAATAGTAATCATAACTCTTATCTCCTTTACCATGGCATTGGAGAGGGATAGGAACAAACAAGTTAGGATAGTGTTTAATTGGAGTAAGAGGAAGTATGAAACTATCAGGCAAGAACTTGGAGTATAAATTGGGAACAGATGTTCTCAGGGAAGTGTACGGCAGAAATGTGGCAAAGTTTTCAGGGGATATTTGCGTGGAGTTCTGTATAGGTACATTCCAATGAGACAAGGAAAGGATGGTAGGGTACAGGAACCATGGTGTATGAAGGCCATTGAAAATCTAGTCAAGAAGAAAAGAAAAGCTTAAGAAAGGTTCAAAAAACTAGGTAATGACAGAGATCTAGAAAATTATAAGGCTAGCAGGAAGGATCTTAAGAATGACATTAGGAGATCCAGAAGGGGCCATGAGAAGGCCTTGGTGAGCAGGATTAAGGAAAAGCCCAAGGCATTCTACAAGTATGTGAAGAGCAAGAGGATAAGATGTGAGAGAATAGGACCAATCAAGTGTGACAGTGGAAAAGTGTGTATGGAACCAGAGGAGGTAGTGGAGGTACTTAATGAATACTTTGCTTCAATAGTCACAACAGAAAAGGTCCTTGATGATTGTAGGGATAACTTACAGTGGACTGAAAAGCTTGAGCATATAGACATTAAGAAAGAGGATGTGCTGGAGCTTTTGGAAAGAATCAAGTTGGATAAGTCACCATGAACGAACGAGATATACCCTAGGCTACTGTGGGAGACGAGGGAGGAGATTGCTGATCCTCTGACAATGATCTTTGCATCATCAATGAGGACGGGAGAGGTTCCAGAGGTTTGGAGGGTTGCAGATGTTATTACCTTATTCAAGAAAGGGAGTAGAGTTTTATTTGGGTTTTTAGCACTGGAAATAGTTACATTCTGACACGTCTCATTAGCGGGACAGAAGCGTGGTCGCATTGTTTATTGCCGGGACCAGCTGATTGAGCTTATGCCGGCCGGTTTAGCGAGCAGAGCGGCGGACACCCCTGCTGAAAACGGGAGGAAAACACACAGAGGATGCAAAGGGGGATCACAAAGGCAAGGAAAGAGGACTGGGTTGAGACAACAGAGACTTATGGAGAAGAGGAGTTCGGTGGGTAATAAAATGGACGAGTTCATGGTGCTAGCCAGGCGTCAGAGAACATTTCAGGAGTGCAGTGTTATGTGTTTTACTGGGGCTGCACGAGGACATACCCGACCAAAACTTTTCCATGAATAGCTTCCAGACCGTTCGGGCTGATCGGAAGTGCACTGAGAGCGGTAAGCGTAAAGGAGTTGGGGGCTTACTGTTCTGGTTAACAACAGATGTTGCAATCCGGATCATATTACGATTGAGGAACGTGTTTGTAGACTGGATATTGAACTTTTTGCTGTTGGACTCCGGCCATATTCCATCGAGATACAACACTGGGCGTCACGGGAGGTTGTTCCTGCCTGTGGCCATCGAACTTTGCAGCTCCTCCCGTGGAGGGTCAGACACCCTGAGCCAATAGGCTGGTCCTGGACTTAGTTCCATCTGGCATAGTTTGCATTTTGTTGTTTGATTGTTTGTGGTTTTTGTATTGCTATAGTTATGCTCTATTCTTGGTTGGTGCGGCTGTAACGAAACCCAATTTCCCTCGGGATCAATAAAGTATATCTATCTATCTAGAGACAGCCCACGAAAATTATAGACCAGTGAGTCTTACTTCTGTAGCCCCCCGGCCACCATCAGGGTTGCTCGGCTCGCTGTCGTCTAGGGAAACAGCCCTCAGCCCCGCCAAACTGGGTAATTAGTTTGTGTGGATGCTGTGTGATGTACCCCACCCCATCCAAATAACAGACAATACACCAGATATGATTAAATGGTTTACAGTTTATAGATATTACTAGAACTATATAATTAATAGAGAATAAAATATAAAAGGAAAATAAAAGGCGCCACACTTATCAAAGTTCAATCTCTTCGTGCACAAACAGTTGGAGCTCAGGACCCTTCTTCTTCACCCTGCGACCCCTCGGACCACCTCGACTGGCCACCTGGGACCAACAACGGTGGTTGACCAGACGCTCCACACGAGTCCGTCTCCGTCTCCCCTCCTCGCCGAACGCCCGGCTCGGGGTCTAACCCCGTTAGCGGACTCACAGCACCTGGTCCATTCTTTGTCTCTCTCTCCCGCCTTCTGCCCCAAAACCCGGCACATACAATATCTTCAGACACACCAAAAGCATAACAACTATCGCAATTGGTTCATTCGTCCTCATATCAATAGATAATACAAAACAACTGCTAGCGGGAAGGACTTTCCCAGCATTTAACATAACAAAGAAGCATTCCCAAGTATAACATAACGAAGAAGCCATTTTAATTAGCCTACACAGTAACATAAGAGACAAAACCCCCTTACACTTCAGTGGTTGGTAAGTTGATGGAGAAGATCCTGAGAGGCAGGATTTATGAACATTTGGAGGGGTATAATATGCTTTGTGGATCCAGATTTGGCTTGCCCACAGAAGGCAAAGAGTGGTTGTAGATGGGTCATATTCTGCATGGAGGTCAGTGACCAGTGGTGTGCCTCAGGGATTTGTTCTGGGACTCCTTCTCTTCGTGATTTTTATAAGTGACCAGGATGAGGAAGTGGAAGGATAGGTTAGTAAATTTGCTGATGACACAAATGTTGGGGGTGTTGTGGACAGTGTGGAGGGCTGTCAGAGGTTACAACGGGATAGGATGCAAAACTGGGCTAAGAAGTGGCAAATTGAATTTGACCCACATAAGTGTGAGGTTGTTCATCTTGGTAGGTCAAATATGATGGCACAATGTAGTATTAATGGTAAGACTCTTGGCAGTGTGGAGGATCAGAGGGATCTTGGAGTCCAAGTCTATCAGACGCTCAAAGCTGCTGCGCAGGCTGACTCAGTGGTTAATAAGGCATACGGTGTATATGTCATCATCAACCGTGGGATTGAGTTTAAGAGCCAAGAGGTAATATTACAGAACCCTGGTCAGACCCCACTTGGAGTACTGGGCTCAGTTCTGGCCACCTCACTACAGGAAGATTTGGAAACTGTAGGAAGGGTACAGAGAAGATTTACAAGGATGTTGCCTGGATTGGGGAGCATACCTTATGAGAATAGGTTGAGTGAACTTGGCCTTTCCTCCTTGGAGCATCGGTAGATGAGAGGTGACCTGACAGAGGTGTATAAGATGATGAGAGACATTGATTGTGTGGATAGTCAGAGGCTTTTTCCCGGGGCTGAAATGGCTAAGATGAGAGAGCACCATTTTAAGGTGCTTGGAAGTAGATACAGAGGAGATGTCAAGGGTAAGTTTTTTACACAGAGAGTGGTGAGTGTGTGGAATGGGCTGCCATCAACGGTGGTGGAGGCAAATACAATAGGGTCTTTTAAGAGACTTTTGGATAGGTACATGTGGCTTAGAAAAATAGAGGGCTATGGGTAACCCTAGGCAATTTCTAAAGTAAGTACATGTTCAGCTTTGTGGGTCGAAAGGCCTGTATTGTGTTGTAGGTTTTCTATGTTGCTATGTTTCTCTGTTTCTATGTTTCTTACAAGAAAGTATTCAAAAATGGCTCCTTACTGAAGCACAACTTACATTTAAAAGAGTAGTTGAAATTGCTGTATCAATGGAAATAGGAGACAGAGATGCAATTGAGTTGCAGTCAGGAATGAAAGCAAGCGTGAACAAAATTACAATGTCTATTTGGAGGACTGTCTGGCCGAACAAATTGAGTTACCATTGCAGCAGTGGCTTAAATACACCAGACCAATGAAGGTTTAAAGGTGAAACCTGCAGACAATGCAACAAAGTAGGGCACATACAAAGAGCATGTTCAGCAGAAAATAGTAAATGGACTGCACAGGGAAGAGAAAAAGATAAGATGTCAAGTTTCAGTTTCAAAAAGAGCACTAATCTGCATGCTGTTGATGAAAAATTTGACAATGATGAGATGACGTTGTACTGAGTAGCCTTGAGATTTACACTGTGAAAACTAGCCAGAGACAAACAATATACCTTACACTAGAAGCAACCTGCAAGTCAATTAAAATGGAATTGGACACTGGTTTGGCTGTTTCAGTCATCACAAAATGAGTTTGAATGGCATTTCAGTGATACTGAACTGAAGCTTGCTGGTATCCAACTAAGGATTTATATTGGAAGCTAATTCCTATGGAAATGACATTCGTAACTGTGAAATACAACAACCAAAATCTTTGGTTTGTATGTGGGCGATAGAAGATGGCCAGCATTGTGAGGACGTGATCGACTAAGAGAAAAATCCACCATTTTTATGCCAAGTCACCTGCAAGAGAGTCAACTGAAAGCAAATTAAGAAAGGTACCTGATGATGCCACAGCTGTGTTCAAGGATGACATTGGAAAGCTCAAACATATCAAGGGCAATATAGTGTTAAATGAAAATGTCACACCTTAGTTTTGCAAACCCCGTCCAGTTCTTTATACCATCCATGATAAAGTAACCACTGAGCTAGATTGCATGAAGACCAACGGAATTCTTGCAAAGGTTGAGTGGACCCCATGGGCAACACTGGTAGTCCCGGTAGCCAAGAATAACAGGTCTGTCAGGATCTGTGGCGATTTTAAGGTCACCATCAACGCAGTGCTAAAAGTAGATCAATATCCTCAGCCCCCAGGATGATATCTTTGGAAAGATTTCTGGAGGGAAACACTTCAGCAAAGTGAACTTAGCTGAGGCCTACCTACAGATAGAGATGGTAGAAGAGTCTGAAGTGTTTCTCACCATAAATATTCACAAAGAGCCTTATTGCTATAATAGGCTTATTTTTGGAGTAGCATCAGCACCTGCACTCTGGCAGAAAGGTTTGACTAGGTGCTACAAGGCTGTCCAGGCATTTAGTGCTAGCTGGATGACATCATTGTTACTGACAAGGATGACAAAGAACATCTGCAAATTCTGAAGTCACTGTTAAAAGATTAGAAGATTATGGGCTCAGAGCATGACACAACAAGGGTGAATTATTTAAACCAAGCATCATTTACCGCGGACACACCACTGACAGACAAGGATTACACAAGTGTGCTGAGAATATTCAAGCAGTGGTGGATGCCCCAAGGCCAAAGGACGTGTCACGGCTGCAGTCCTTTTTAGGATTTGTCAATTATTATAACAGGTTCCTGTCAAATCTGGCTACTGTACCCCCTGAACTCATTACTGCAGATCAGGAAGAAATGGCAATGGACAAAGCAGTGTGAAGTGGCTTTTAAAAAGGTAAAGGAAATGGCGATATCAGACACCGTACTCACGCATTATGATCCACATCATCCAGTGAAGCTTGCCTGTGACACCTCACCTTATGGTATAAGTACAATCATATCACACGCTATGACTGATAGAAGTGAATGCCCAATAGACTTTGCATCCCATTCCCTAACCACTGCAGAGAAACTACACACACAGAGGGCAGAGCGACATTGAGCCTGGTTTGGGGTGTAAAATATTTCAACCAGTACTTGAAAAGAGTTTACCCTCATCACTGATTATCATCTATTTTCAATCCTCAGAAGGGGGTTCCATTAACAGCAGCAGCAAAAATGCAGAGATGGGCTCTCTTCCTTGGAGGACACAACTAGAAGATTGAATTCAAGAGGATTGTGCTGATGGACTGTCCCATTTACCCTTGGAAAAGGAAACAGCTGAAAAATTTACAAAGGAGGACACTCCTCTTGACATATTCTCCCTAACAGAAATCAAAAGTCCCTCTATTACAGCAGAATGATCTAAAGGGAAACCAGAAAGACCTTACAGTGTCTTAGGTGTATGTGGCCACCTGAAGTGACTAGACTGTGCAGCAGAAACTCCAGTTTCCCTATTTTTACCAGCGGCCGGATGAACTTTCCCTTCTTGGAGATCGCCTTACATGGGGATATACCATCCAAGCTGAGAGCTAAAATGTTGGAGGAGTGACAGTACATCCCAGTCATCACAATGAACGTGGTAGCTTGAGGCCTTAGCTGGTGGCCTGGGATCGATCAGAAGATCAAGCAGCTTACCGTGCACTGTTTTGGGATGCTAACCTGTCCAGAAGGTGCCTCTCCAACCCTGAGAATGGCATGCATTGCCCGGGCAGAGGATTCATGAAGATTTTGCTGGAATAGCTTGGCCACAAATTTCTTGGTAGTAGTGGATGCAGCTAAAAAGTGGACAGAGGTGTTCCGAATGGACAGCACTCCAGCCTCACACACATTTGATGCATTGAAAAGCCTCTTCTCAAGGACTGGTGTTCCAGAACACTTACTCAATGACAATGGATCACTCTTCGTTGTGGAACAGTTTCGGTCATTCCTGAAAATGAATAGAATAAGACATATTACAGCTGTATCACACAACCCGGCTACAAATGGTTTGACGGGAAGGTTTGTCCAGAGTCTAGAGAATGCACTGCGAGCAACAGCAGCAAAACACACGACACTGACACAGAATCAGAAGCTCACCAATTCCCTCCTTGCATATCGCAAAGCAGCACACTCCACAGTCAACAACTCACCATCTATGCTGTCTCTCGCATTCACGCTTGGATCTCCTCAAACACAATCTCAAAAGGAGCAGGCAGGACAACCAACTGAGACAAATTGAAGGCTCCTCACACAAGGAGATATTTCACTCCTGGACAAGCAGTCCTGGTGAGTGACTACAGAGATGATCAAGAGTGGTATTCAGAAAGATTAAAGAGAGAACTGAACCCCTCCCCAACACAGTGGAGATTGCATCTGATATCATCTGGAGACAACACCTTGATCAGTTGAGAAGAGCAGAGTCTATTGTTGGAGAAGAAAGGTACCCAGAACTGTCAAACGCTTCCTGCAGTTATAGAGACAACTCCTACAAACGTCACAGAGGAGTCCCCAGAACCTGAGATTGTTCCACAGCCACGTCTCACCTGCCAAACAGAGTGACTCCCCTTGTTAGGAAAGACATTATCCCACAAGAGTAAGAAATCCTCCACAGCGATTGAATCTTTAGGCCTGAAAGGGACATTTTAAAATTTACTGTGCTATGAATGTTTATATAGTATTTGTATTATACAGTATACTATATGTATAGTGTTTGTTCATCATGTCTGATGATGACAAGAAAACTGTGTGGCAGAGTTTTTAAAGTGGAAAAGCTTTGCACAGGGGCAGTTCCACGCTTCCTACCTCAGAAGTCTGAATCAATTATGAAGAAGAAGCATCACAAACTGGGGTCTTCCTTGGTTTTAGTGGATGACCATGACACCTTCTGTGCCTTGTCATGCCCTTCGCTCTCCACAGAGCATTGCAGTATCACCTTCCTGGACATTGGATCTCACAGTAGATCTCATCCACACAGTCCACTGGAGCAGATTGCACATGCATGTCCTCACCTCACTGGGGTATTGGAGCGGCATCTTTTCTTATCCAATGTAGCCCACCAGTCAAAGTGGTGTACTGGGGTATGGCTGCTGTCTATTACATCTTATTTATCAAATCTAGATTCATTCTACATGGCGTTATATGTAAAAGAACCTAAATGGCATACATCATTATACCACCGTGTGGTACGTGTGCATCTTGCTAAAATTAAAACTAAGAGTCTCCATGAGTTATTCCCGGCTCCATGTTTTCCTTTCAATCAGTTTTTTTTATATTTTGGGACTACAAAACATAACAGGATTGATAAATTAAGAAAACAACAGGAATTCTGCAGATGCTGGAAATTCAAGCAACACACATCAAAGTTGCTGGTGAACGCAGCAGGCCAGGCAGCATCTCTAGGAAGAGGTGCAGTCGACGTTTCAGGCCGAGACCCTTCGTCAGGACTAACTGAAGGAAGAGTGAGTAAGGGATTTGAAAGTTGGAGGGGGAGGGGGAGATCCAAAATGATAGGAGAAGACAGGAGGGGGAGGGATAGAACCAATAGCTGGACAGGTGATAGGCAAAAGGGGATACGAGAGGATCATGGGACAGGAGGTCCGGGAAGAAAGACAAGGAGGTGGGGTGGGGGACCCAGAGGATGGGCAAGAGGTATATTCAGAGGGACAGAGGGAGAAAAAGGAGAGTGAGAGAAAGAATGTGTGCATAAAAATAAGTAACAGATGGGGTACGAGGGGGAGGTGGGGCCTTAGCGGAAGTTAGAGAAGTCGATGTTCATGCCATCAGGTTGGAGGCTACCCAGACGGAATATAAGGTGTTGTTCCTCCAACCTGAGTGTGGCTTCATCTTTACAGTAGAGGAGGCCGTGGATAGACATGTCAGAATGGGAATGGGATGTGGAATTAAAATGTGTGGCCGCTGGGAGATCCTGCTTTCTCTGGCGGACAGAGCGTAGATGTTCAGCAAAGCGGTCTCCCAGTCTGCGTCGGGTCTCGCCAATATATAAAAGGCCACATCGGGAGCACCGGACGCAGTATATCACCCCAGCCGACTCACAGGTGAAGTGTTGCCTCACCTGGAAGGACTGTTTGGGGCCCTGAATGGTGGTAAATTAAGAATGTATTTTTGTTTAAAACCCTTTTAAAAACTATGGAAATTATACTTATAATAAAAAACCATTCTTTTTCAAGTATAAGCATAGAAACTATATTCCCACAAAATATTTCAATCATTTACACTCCAAAATCCAACAAAACATCACTTAACATCAGGAAATCAGAGTTGACTCTAAATATAGGAAGTGAGTGTGCTTGAAAAATGCTTGTGCCAACACAATGAAGTGTAAAAGCCTCAAAAAAAGTTTGGAACTTGACAGCTGACAGCAGCAATCTGTTCTAGAGCTGTTAGTTTGGTTCTTGACATGACATTAGTGCATGGCCTGAATATTATAAAACGGTTTTGGACGCTGAACAATCTGTCTTCTGGCAAAATCCATCTGATTGAAGCCACCTGGAATCCATTCCCAGATGCCTGATATTTTCTATTGCCTGCCTCCTGGAACACCCCAGGTATGTACTTACATGAGTATTATGTTGAATAGTGAACATTACTAGGTGTGTTTTCCTGATATTTTTCCCCCTGAGAAACAAGACTACAAACTGTATTAGCAACACACATCAAAGTTGCTGGTGAACACAGCAGGCCAAGCAGCATCTGTAGGAAGAGGTGCAGTCGACGTTTCAGGCCGAGACCCTTCGTCAGGACTGTATTAGCTTTACTTTTCTGGCTTCATGGCTGTCTGTACATTTCTCTGATGTCTGTTTGAATGGGGAGATCATTCAACTGAAACACTGAGGGCTGATTGGGGTCAATCACTGGCTGCTAATTTATGGACAGAAAATGAAAATAAACGGCAGAGAGATATTTGTCAAATTCGAGAGCTTGTTTCTCTTTTGTTTGACGTTACTATGAATCAGGTTTAATATCACTGGCATATGTCATGAAACTTACTGTTATGTGGCAGCAGTACAATGCAATACACAAAAATAAAAACTGTGAATTACAGTAAGTGTGTGTGTGTGTGTGTGTGTGTGTGTGTGTGTGTAAGTAAGTTAAATTAAATATATAATATATATAGGCATCAGTTAGTCTCATGAGACCATGGATTTGCGCCTTGGAAGGTTTGCAGGGCGTAGGCCTGGGCAAGGTTGTATGGAAGACCAGCAGTTGCCCATGCTGCAAGTCTCCCCTCTCCACGCCACCAATGTTGTCCAAGGGAAGGGCATTAGGACCCATACAGCTTGGCATCGGTGTCGTCGCAGAGCAATGTGTGGTTAAGTGCCTTGCTCAAGGACACACACGCTGCCTCAGCCAAGGCTCGAACTAGCGACCTTCAAATCACTAGACGAACTCCTTAACCACTTGGCCACGCGCCAACAAAATTAAATAGGTAGTGCAAAAAAGTAGTCAGGTAGTATTCATGGGTTCAATGTCCATTCAGAAATCTGATTGCTGAAGGGAAGAAGCTGTTCCTGAATCATTAAGTGTGTGCCTTCAAGCTTCGACACCTCCCCTTTAATGGCAGCAATGAGTAAAGGGCAAGTCCTGGGTGATGGGGTTCTTTAATAATGGATGCCGCCTTTTTGAGGCATCACTCCTTGAAGGTGTCCTGGATGTTGAGGAGGCTGGTGCCCATGATGGAGATGACTCAGTTTACAAATTTCTGCAGCTTATTTCAATCCTGTAGCAGTGCCCCCACAACCCCCTCTCCCCCCCCATGCTAAATGGTGATGCAGTCAGCTAAAATGCTCTCTATGGTTCATCAATAGAACTTTGTGAATGTCTTTGGTGACTGATGCACTTTCAATTACTCCAAAAGACTGGAAGTAGAGTAAATACTGAGAGGCTTTTATTAACAGTAAACAGTCCAATGTCCATGCTGAGTATCTGTCCTGGACTGAGGGAGGAGCAGTGACATAATCGCCTTTATTCGGGGGGGGGTCTGTGGGAGGAGCCACAGGAGCAGTCAGCAGAGGGGCGTGTCCAGACAGGTAACCCAGTTACAGCATATACATACGGTTTACTACAGTGACATACCAAATCTCCTCAAACTCCTAGTGAAATATAGCGGCTGTTGTGCCTTCTTTGTAGCTACGTTGATATGTTGGGTCCAGGATAGTTACTCAGAGATGCTGACACCCAGGAACTTGAAATTGCTCACTCTTTGCACTCCTGCTCCCTCGATGAGGAATGGTGTGAGTTCCCTTGTCTTACCCTTCTGGTCCATAATTAATTCTTTGATCTCTCTGACGTTCAGTGCAAGCTTGTTGCTGTGGCACCACTGAACCAGCTGATCTATCTCACTCCTCTATGCCTTCTCATCACCAACTTTTGGGGAATAAAAGCAGAAAATGCTGTAAATATTCCTCAGATTAAGCAACGCCTGCAGGGACAGAACCAGAGTTAATGCTTCAGGCGTCTCCATTACCAGGAAAAGTTAGAAATCCAAACTGTTTTGAACAGCAGAGGAAGGGTAAGGGTGTAGCGAACAAAGGGAACATTTACGATAGAGAGAGAGGAAAGAAAAATCAAATAACCCAGGAAGTGATGAAGGCAGCTGAGAGAAGGTAGTGTAGCCTTGTTAATAGCAATGGATATTCCTTAGGGTTCATTGTGACACTTGAATTGCAATCTCATCATGAAGTCATTCATCTAAGAAAGATTGTAAAAATAAAAAGTTGATAGTTTATTATTGTACAAGCAACTTCATGAAATGAGAAATCCAATGCTAGAAACACACAGCAGGTCAGGCAATTAGTCGAACACCCAATAAACTCACTACGATGTAATGTACAAACCAATGCCAAGTTTCAATTGCTCACATTCCTCCTTTTTTAAGGGCAGTTGCTACACTACCTAATTTATCCTTTCAAATAAAATCTGGAAATAATAGTTTCCTGGGAATTCATTATCCATCAGTAATAATACATATGGGTAAACTGTTTTGTCAGCATATTAGACTTTGCTTCAGAACTAATTCCATTCAAATTAGTTCAAAATCTATTTCAGATACAGAATACAACATACTATAATGAGAATCAAAATCAGAATCAGGCTTAAATATTGCTGGCATACGTCATGGAATCTGTTAACTTTGCAGCAGTAGTACAATGCAATACATAACAATACAGAAAAAACCCTGTGAATTGCAGCAAGTATATATACAGATATGAGGTGTATGGGGTGTATGGGGTGTCAGGGAGGGGTAGAACCTCTGGGTGGGGGAACATGTCGCGTCCTTTTCAAGGAGGTTAGTCCACCTTTGGTCCCCACCTGGCACTCAGCTCTCACTCGTGGCTCTCCGTAGCTGTTTGCATGCGACAGCGGCCACACCCCAGGCAACGGCTTCGACAAGCTGGCTAAACCAGGTGAGGGTAGCTGACGGGTCTCAAACCCTCGGTGAGATAAGGAGCTGTCTATCCCAGCATGTGAAGACAGACTCCGGCAGATTGAGTGGATGAGACCAATGGAAGGTCCAACAGTCAAGAAGGCGGTCTCTGCAAGCGTCGTGGAACGTGTAGAGCAGGACAAGACACAGAAGATGTCCTGGTCATCCACTGAGCCTAGTCCCAGCTCCAGCCGTCTCGACTCTTGTCTTGCCACTGGATCCAGATGGGAATTGGGAAGAGAGAGTGAGGCTGACGCTGCGCAACTCTCCCTCACTTAAATCCAAACCACGTGCTAGTCTCGACACCATCATAATGGTGTCCATGCAATAGAAACTGTAGATGCAGGAAATCTGAAATACAAGCAGAAAATGACAGAAGCGCTCAACAAATTGTCATCGCCAATATTAAATAGAATAACTGGATGCAGAACATATGCACTCTTATGACTCAACCATACTTTACTTTACTTGTGTACTAGGAGAACAGCATGGCCGCTGTCACCCACACTGTTCTGAAGCCAGGATAGAAATCTACTTTTATACAGAATTTTCTCATCAGTTATGATATTGACCATTTGATAAGCTGTGTATGTTTAAATTCGTTACTTGCAAGATCACACTCATTCACAATAGAGGTGTTCAAAGTCAATAGCAACTACAAGCTTACAACCGATGATATTTTGAAGATAGTAAAGCAATTGTCCCTTAGTTGGTATGTGTTCCATGGATCATTTACTCCATCTCCAGACCCTTGGTGTGTAAAGGAAAGCTATGCTCTTCAAAAACCTATCTTGACTTACTACAACTTCCATAAGGGTAGACAGCATCTGTGAAAGACAAATCAGGGTCTTTTGATGTGTCGCTCTCTGGAGATATTGAATAGTTCTCTGCCTATAATGCTATCTGGTCCACTGAGTGTTTCTGCCACTTTCTGCATTAGGTTGATCAAAGCTCAAAGTTAGTTTATTATCAAAATACTAACATGTCATCTTATACAACCCTGAAATACATTTTCTTGAGGGTCACAGAGGGTTCGATGTTCTATTATCAGTTTTTAAATTTCACTAGTAATTAAAGTGCAGTGCAAAAGTCTGAGTGCAGACACATCCAGCCCTGAGAAACCAGGTAAGGACATCTGATTCCACACAACTGGTTTATTGATTATTACAAAATGTCTCTCTGGTGCCTCCCAATCCCTCCCCTCTCCCTTTCCCTTTTCCCAATCATGATTCCCCTCTACTCGCCCCCTTCCCACTCTCAGTCCACTATAGAGACCCATATCAGAATCAGGTTTATCATCACACACATATATCATGAAATCTATTTTTTTTTGCGGCAGCAGTACAGTGCAATACATAACATCACCAAAGTCTGAAGCACACTAGCTATATATATATATATAATATATAGCCCAAAATGTTGACTATTTATTACCGTTGAATGATGCTACCTGACATGCCAAACTCTTCCTCCAGCATTTTGTATGTGCTGCTCAAGATTTCGAGCAACTGCAGAATCTCTGCTGTTTGTGCCAATGAACTGGTTTGTGTTTGTTACACTGGCCATGTTTGGCACAAAGCTAAGAAGCTTCAAGAGAAACGTATTCAGCACATCTTCTCCCTATTTCTGTGCTTCACCACTGCCTGCAGAGTCAGAACGAGGGAGGAGGTGAGATAGATTTGCATCTGACCTTATTTCATGGCTATATTTCATTAGGAGTTTGAGGAAATTTGGTATGTCATCAAAGACACTCGCAATTTCCTACAAATGTACTGTGGAGAGCATTCCAGCTGGCTGCATCACTGTCTGGTATGGGTGGGATGGGGGAAGAGGGTGCTGCGGCACAGGAGCAAAATAAGCTCCAGAGAGTTGTAAACTTGGTCATCTCCATCATGGTATCCAGGACATCTTCAAGGAGCGATGCCTCAATAAGGCAGCATCCATCATTAAGGACCCCCATCACCCAGGACGTGCCCTCTTCTCACTGCTGCCATCAGGGAGGAGGAAAAGAGCCTGAAGACCCACAGTCAACAATTCAGGAACAGTTTCTTTCCCTCAGTTTCTGAATGGATACTGAACCCATGAACACTACCTCACTATTGCCTTTTTATTTCCTATTTTTTTGCATTACTTATTTAATTTAATATATATATATACACTGTAATTCAGTTTTTTTCTCTATTATAGTGTATTGCATTGTACTGCTGCCGTAAAGACAACAGATTTCATGACATATGCTGGTGATATTAAACCTGATTCTGATTCTGATTCAGTTTAACTTTCCTTTCTGCATTGTCCTCTCCTGTCCTGTCCATACTGCACCAACCATCGCCACTGGACTATAAATGTGCAGGAGCAAGGTGTGGTTAAGTGCCTTGCTCAATGACACAACATGCTGCCTCAGCTGAGGCTTGAACTCGCGACCTTCAGATCGCTAGTCCAACGCCTTAACCACTTGGCCACGTGCCAACATGTGAATACAGGATGCAGTGTGAATGGCAGATAGCCATAGGATAGTCCAGGATAGGTGTCAACTCTGACTTGTCATCTTATTTTCTCCAATCCTGATGAAGGGTCTCAGCTGGAACATAGGTTATACTCTTTTCCACAGATGCTGCCTGACCTGCTGAGTTCCTCCAGCATTTTGTTTGTCTTGCTTAGATTTCCAGCATCTGTGGATCTTCTTTTGCTAAGGATAGGTGTGATTCAGCTTTGCGTTGTGTATTTACCATTGATTGAATTTTAGACAATTAAGCTTGATTCTTCTTTAATTACTACTTATGCTAATCTATTCCACATTTCAATAACCATTTAACTTTATGTTTCTGACTCTAATCTATTGTTTGTATCCCTCATCAACAATTCATAAACCAGTGGAAATAATCTTACACTATTTACCCACTCATGCTTACATGATCCATTAACACATCAAATGGAATTCCTCCCCCTTTAACTGTTCCGTACAGTAATAGCTGTAAACACTGTTTTCTAAGCATTACCATAATACAATTCCTCTCATTAATGGGATTACCCTGATATACAAAAACAGCAGTTCTAATTGTTAGGGATTATTCTGGAGTTATGAGATTATATGGTTAGCATTACATACCATGTTATATGATGTGGACGATTATTACCTTTCCATGATTATTCCTGGCAAATTTTTCTACAGTAGTGGTTTGCCATTGCCTTCTTCTGGGCAGTGTCTTTACAAGGCAGGTGACCCCAGCCATTATCAGTGCTCTTCAGAGATCGTCTGCCAGGTGTCAGTGATCACTTCACAAGGACTTGTGATATGCACCAGCTGCCTCACCTTCCTGCCTAATTGTTATAATCCTGGACTCCTCTGTGGTCCTCAATAAAATCTGACTATCTTGAATATATTCAATGATTGAACCTACACAGCCCTCTGGGGTAGAGCAATCAATCCAAAGATTCACCACCCTCAGAAATTCCACGTCATTCTGAAACCCCTTTACAGTGAAACAGTGCCTTCCAGTTCTAGGATAGAATATTATTCTATTGCCATTGCTCAAGACAATGAAATTTTAGTGATGCAAACACAAGGAAATCTGCAGATGCTGGAATTTCAAGCAACACACATAAAAGTTGCTGGTGAACGTAGCAGGCCAGGCAGCATCTCTAGGAAGAGGTACAGTCGACGTTTCGGGCCGAGACCCTTCGTCAGGAATAACTGAAAGAAGAGCTAGTAAGAGATTTGAAAGTGGGAGAGGGAGGGGGAGATCTGAAATGATAGGTGAAGACAGGAGGGGGAGGGATGGAGCCAAGAGCTGGACAGTTGATTGGCAAAAGGGATATGAGAGGATCATGGGACAGGAGGCCCAGGGAGAAAGAAAAGGGGGAGGGGGGAAAAAGCCCAGAGGATGGGGAAGGGGTATAGTGAGAGGGACAGAGGGAGAAAAAGGAGAGAGAGAAAAAGAATGTGTATATGAAAATAAACAATGGATGGGGTACGAGGGTGAGGTGGGGCATTAGTGGAAGTTTGAGAAATCAATGTTCATGCCATCAGGTTGGAGGCTACCTAGACGGAAAATAAGGTGTTGTTCCTCCAACCTGAGTGTGGCTTCATCTCTACATTAGAGGAGGCCGTGGATAGACATATCAGAATGGGAATGGGATGTGGAATTAAAATATGTGGCCACTGGGAGATCCTGCTTTCTCTGGTGGACAGAGCGTAGGTGTTCAGCGAAACGATCTCCCAGTCTGCGTTGGGTCTCGCCAATATATAGAAGGCCCCATCGGGAGCACCGGACGCAGTATATCACACCAGCCGACTCACAGGTGAAATGTCTCTTCGCCTGGAAGGACTATCTGGGGCCCTGATTGATGGTGAGGGAGGAAGTGCAAGGGCACGTGTAGCACTTGTTCCGCTCACAAGGATAAGTGCCAGGAGGGAGATCAGTGGGGAGGGATGGGGGGGACGAATGGACAAGGGAGTCGTGTAGGTAGCAATCCCTGTGGAAAGCGGGGGGGGGGGGGAAGATGTGCTTAGTGGTGGGATCCCGTTGGAGGAGGCAGAAGTTACGGAGAATTATATGTTGGACCCGAAGGTTGGTGGGGTCGTAGGTGAGGACAAGGGGAACCCTTTTCCTAGTGGGGTGGTGGGAGGATGGAGTGAGAGCAGATGTGCATGAAATGGGGGAGGTGCATTTGAGAGCAGAGTTGATAGTGGAAGAAGGGAAGCCCCTTTCTTTAAAAAAGGAGGACATCTTCGTCCTGGAATGAAAAGCCTCATCCTGAGAGCAGATGCGGCGGAGACGGAGGAATTGCGAGAAGGGGATGGCATTTTTGCAAGAGACAAGGTGAGAAGAGGAATAGTCCAGATAGCTGTGAGAGTCAGTAAGCTTATAGTAGACATCAGTAGATAAGCTGTCTCCAGAGACAGAGACAGAAAGATCTAGGAAGGGGAGGGATGTGTCAAAAATGGACCAGGTAAACTTGAGGCCAGGGTGAAAGTTGGAGGCAAAGTTAATGAAGTCAACGAGCTCAGCATGCGTGCAGGAAGCAGCACCAATGCAGTCGCTTGCTGAGGCAAAGCGACAACTTGCGGATACCTCCTCTTATTTACTCCTCAATCGTGACCCCACTAAGGAGCACCAGGCCATTGTCTCCCACACCATCACCGACTTTATCCGCTCAGGGGATCTCCCATCCACTGCCACCAACCTTATAGTTCCCACACTCTGCACTTCCCGTTTCTACCTCCTACCCAAGATCCACAAACCTGCCTGTCCTGGTAGACCCATTGTCTCAGGTTACTCCTTCCCACCGAACTCATTTCTGCATACCTCGACACTGTTTTATCCCCCCTTGTTCAATCCCTTCCTACTTATGTTCGTGAAACTTCTCGCTCTGAAACTTTTCGATGATTTTAAGTTCCCTGGCCCCCACCGCTTTATTTTCACCATGGATGTCCAGTCCCTATATACTTCCATCCCCCATCAGGAAGGTCTCAAAGCTCTCTGCTTCATTTGGATTCCAGACCTATCCAGTTTCCCTCTACCACCACTCTGCTCCGTCTAGCGGAGTTAGTCTTTACTCTTAATAATTTCTCCTTTGGCTCCTCCCACTTCCTCCAAACTAAAAGTGTAGCCATGGGCACCCGTATGGGTCCGAGCTATGCCTGCCTTTTTGTTGGTTTTGTGGAACAATCTTTGTTCCAAACCTATTCTGGTATCTGTCCCCCACTTTTCCTTCGCTGCATCGATGACTGCATTGACATGCTTCCTGCACGCATGCTGAGCTCGTTGACTTCATTAACTTTGCCTCCAACTTTCACCCTGGCCTCAAGTTTACCTGGTCCATTTCCGACACCTCTCTCCCCTTCCTAGATCTTTCTGTCTCTATCTCTGGAGACAGCTTATCTACTGATGTCTACTATAAGCCTACTGACTCTCACAGCTATCTGGACTATTCCTCTTCTCACCCTGTCTCTTGCAAAAATGCCATCCCCTTCTCGCAATTCCTCCATCTTCACCACATCTGCTCTCAGGATGAGGCTTTTCATTCCAGGACGAAGGAGATGTCCTTTTTTAAAGAAAGGGGCTCCCTTTCCTCCACCATCAACTCTGCTTTCAAATGCACCTCCCCCATTTCACGCACATCTGCTCTCACTCCATCCTCCCGCCACCCCACGAGGAATAGGGTTCCCCTTGTCCTCACCTACCAGCCCACCAGCCTCCAGATCCAACATATAATTCACCGTAACTTCCGCCACCTCCAATGGGATCCCACCAGTAAGCACATCTTTCCCTCCTCCCCTCTCTCTGCTTTTCGCAGAGATCACTCCCTACACGACTCCCTTGTCCATTCGTCCCCCCTACCCCTTCCCACCGATCTCCCTCCTGGCACTTATCCTTGTAAGCAGAACAAGTGCTACACATGCCCTTACACTTCCTCCCTCACTACCATTCAGGGCCCCAGACAGTCCTTCCAGGTGAGGCGACACTTCACCCGTGTGTCGACTGGGGTGATATACTGCGTCTGGTGCTCCCGATGTGGCCTTCTATATATTGGCGGGACCCGACGCAGACTGGGAGATCATTTCACTTAACACCTACGCTCAGTCCGCCAGAGAAAGCAGAATCTGCCAGTGGCCACACGTTTTAATTCCACGTCCCATTCCCATTCTGATATGTCTCTCCACGGCCTCCCCTACTGTAAAGATGAAGCCACACTCAGGTTGGAGGAACAACACCTTATATTCCGTCTGGGTAGCCTCCAACCTGATGGCATGAACATTGACTTCTCAAACTTCCGCTAATGCCCCACCTTCCCCTCGTACCCCATCCGTTATTTATTTATACACACACATTCTTTTTCTCTCTCTCCTTTTTCTCCCTCTGTCCCTCTCACTATATTCCTTGCCCATCCTCTGGGCTTCACCCCTCCCCCTTTTCCTTCTCCCTGAGCCTCCTGTCCCATGATCCTCTCATATCCCTTTTGCCAATCACCCGTCCAGCTCTTGGCTCCATCCCTCCCCCTCCTGTCTTCTCCTATCATTTTGGATCTCCCCCTCCCCCTCCCATTTACAAATCTCTTACTAGCTCTTTTTTTAGTTATTCCTGACGAAGGGTCTCAGCCCAAAACGTCGACTGTACCTCTTCCTAGAGATGCTGCCTGGCCTGCTGCATTTACCAGAGATTTTACTGATACTCCAGTTCATGCAAAATAGATATTTACAATTCATGCAGTGCAGCTTAATAAAAAAAATCCCATATTTACATAGAGTTATAGAGTCATAGAAAAGTACAGCACAGAAACAAGCTCTTCAGCCCATCTAGTCCAAGCCAAACCATTTAATTGGCCTGCTCCCATCGACCTGCACTGGAACCATAGCCCTCCATGTCCTTGCCATCCATGTAGCTGTCAACACTTGTCTTAAACATTGAAATTGAGGTTGCATGCAGCACTTGCTCTGCCAGCTGCTGCAACAAGTGACTTTGATAATCCATAACACTCAACACTCAAAGGCCTTTGGCAAGCCAGGGTGTAGCGTTATTCAGCTGCAAACAGCCCTCAGGAAGTAGCTGTTTTTCTTACAGTCTTGGCCAAGATGTTTTAGTATCATCTACTGGACTGCAGGTAATTGAATATCATCATGAGAGAAAAATCCTCTCAGTATAACAAGGAATTAAGGACCCAAGAAATGGGAACTTCAGTAGTCAAGGTGACTACTTAAGTCTACACTATCATCAGATAAGATCAGAGGTAATCTTCCAGATCAACTTCATTTTTTTTTGTTGAATCATTTGATTCCTTCATTCTGAAGAATCTCCTTATCCCAAACTTGAACATATTCAACAACTGAGAATTCACTATCTTCTGGGGCAAAACATTCCATAATTTCACAACTCTCTGTCAAAGTAATCTCCTTGTTTTCAGTGTGATTTGTGGATCCATTATCGTGACACTGAGTTTTATCTGTGGATCCTCCTGCTTACTTGTCCATTATGCTGCTGGCATTTAGGGCAGCAATGAAGGGCCATTAAAGATTCTTCATTGCTTTTTCCGTAACAATTTTTTTTGACGAGTCGGGATTGTTAGTCCCGAGCTGAACCCACGAACCTGGAGACTAGTGGACCGCTCTTAGCCTGGCCTCTACCCTTTGACCTGTTTGACATGGGTTACCCTATCAAGAGCCCTGACTCCAGCCAACATAGCTCTTCAGGTCATTGAGGCACACAAGCCTCTAAACCCCGCGACGAGGTTGTGGTCCTCTTGGAGTTATGGATCCGCCAACTGGAGGAAATATCTCCTGGCAGTTGTCCTGTCAAACACTTTGAATTTTGATAAACTTCAGCGAAAAATGTTTGCATTTTAATTTGAAATGCCTTTTGGTCTGCCATCCATTGAAATGCCGTTGTGATTGCGTGAATCATTTTTTTAAAGAAAAGTTCCTTTGATGCAGTGTGGAACATTATCATCAGTAGAATACATTTCCTTTGTCCATGTACGTGGATAACAGAATCAGAAAAGAATGTTGCAATTTCTTTGAAATGTAAGTAGGTATAATATCTAACATCTATCAATCTTCCTGAAAGATACCCTATCACTTTGCTTCATGTTCCGTACGTTTATTGTCACCTTCCTGTCAATTTGAGGATAAAAGGAGTAGATAGTCTTTTCATCATGTTACCTTCTCCTTACTTTCATTCTCAGGATTCTTGAGGCACTTTCTATTCAAACTTTAGACAGTATGATGGCGCTAGATTGTTTACAGGTGTTACATGCTCCCTTGTACACTTGATTTAACAGATGTGGTTTGTAAGTTTAGTAAGTTCAGCCATCTGATAAGCTTAGTATAACAAAAATGATTGATTGGAAAGAGATCAAAGAGCGCAAATTCACAAGGTTTGTTCCCTGCACTACTCTACATAAAAGAAAGGCACGAAACCATCAAAGATTGTGTAGCTCACTTCAACTAAAGATGTTCTGTTTTATTTAGCTTATGCTTTTAATCTTCAAATTTCAAAGTTCCTCCGTTGAGTAGCTTGTGATTCAAGTAACATCTATACAAGGAACGCACCTGCCATAACAGTAAGGAAATTTCCCTGTGCTGACAAGGTGGCATTCACTACACGGGTGAAATCTTCTTCAACATCAGAATCAGGTTTAATATTGCCAGCATATGTCGTGAAATTTATTGTCTTTGCAAAAGCAGTCAATGGAATGCATAATAACAGAAAATATGTGAGTTACAGAAAGTATAAATATATATTAAATTGTTAAATTAAATAAGTAGTGTAAAAATAGAAATAAAAAAGTAGTGAGGTGGTGTTCATGGGTTCAATGTCCATTCAGAAATCAGATGGCAGAGGGGAAGAAGCTGTTCCTGAACTGTTGAGTGTGTGCCTTCAGGCTTCTGAACCTCCTTCCTGATGACAGCAATGAGAACAAGGCATGACCTGGGTGATGGGGGTCGTTAATGATGGATGCTGCCTTTTCGAGGCATGGCTTCTTGAAGGTGTGCTGGATACTACTGAGGCTAGTCCCTATGATGGAGCTGACTGAGTTTGCAACTCTCTGTGGCTTATTTCGATCCTGCGCAGTAGCTCCCCACCAGACGGTGTTGCAGCCAGTTAAAATAGTACATCTGTAGAAATCTGCGAGAGTCTTCGGTGACATATCAAATCTCCTCAAACTCCTGATGAAACGTAGGCGCTGCAACTCAAAAGACACACCATTCGTGGAGCTAATTGTAATCGCTGAATACATTATTTATTTATTGAGATACAGTACAGAATAGTGGCCCATTGAGCCACACCATCCAGCAATCCCCTCAATTTAATCCGAGCCTAATCATGAGATAATTTACAATGGCTAATTAACCTACATCTTTGGGTGTGGGAGGAAACTGAAGCACACGGAGGAAACCCAGTCACAGGGGGAACATACAAACTCCTTAGAGGCAATGGCAGGAATTGAAGTCGGGTTGCCTGTACTGTAAAGTGTTGTGCTAATGACTATGCTACCGTCAAGACCCCCCAACAGTGAAAGGAGCAACTACCTGAAGAGTGTAAACGGGGTTGATATGGAGAGGATACCTCATATTGTAGAAGAACCAAGAACTAACGGTTATACTTTCAGAATACGGGGTCAACCATTTAAGACAGGGATGAGGTGATTTTCGGTTACTCTCAGAACGTTGCGAATCTTTAAACACTTGCCCTCAAAATATGAATATTTTAGAGGTAGCGGTAGATCGATTCTTGATAAAAAAGAGATGGAGATGGCTTGGTTGAGAAAGCAGTTAGATCTGTCATGACTATATTGATCGGTGGAGCAGACTTAATGGAAAAAACAGCAACACACACAAAATGCCGGACGAAATCAGCAGTCCAGGCAGCATCTATGGAAAAGAGTAAACGATCGATATTTCAGGCTGAGTTATCCTCCTTTCCATGGATGCTGCCAGGCTTGCTGAGCTCCTCCAGCATTTAATGGGTACTGCTTTGGATTTCTGGCATCTGCCAATTTTCTTGTGCATGCAAAAAATAGGTTGCTTCTACTCCAAGTTTGTATGCTTGTGAGTTTGCAACAAAATCCGGCGTGATCCGTGAGGATGGTAATTTCCCTTGTAAACCACCCAGCAACCAGAACTCTCATTGCTATGTTCCTTGGAGAGGTCACCACAACCAAATTCAAATGGTAGAATGCTTCTGTCCAAAATTTCAACACACGGGCTTAGGATCCTAACTATTCACTTTATAAATATTGTATCATCCATATGTAAGAAGTGTTTATTACTCCTGACAACCTTGTACCTTTGAGCATTGGGAATTGTTCACTCATGCATTATTATATATCAACATGAAAAGATGATGACATCAATGTTCAAGGGAAATACTATGTTGTCAGAGCAACACACACACACAAAATGCTGGAGGAACTCTGAAGGTCAGACAGCAACTATGGAAATGAATAAACAGTCGATACTTCAGGCTGAAACCCTTCGATGTCAGAATAAAAAGGTGGAGGGGGGAGGGGAAAGAGGATAAGCTGGAAGGTGATAGGTGAAGTCAGGTGGGTGGGAAAGGTAAAGGACTGGAGAAGAAGGAATCTGATAGGAGAGGAGAGTGGTCCATAGGAGAAAGGGAAGGAGAAGGGGCACCAGGGGGAAGTGATAGGGAGATGAGGAGAAGGGGTAAGAGTCCAGGATGAGGAATAGAAGAAGGAAGGCGGAAAGTACAAACAAAATTACCGGAAGGGGAAATCGATGATAATGCCATGAGGTTGGAGCCTACACAGATGGAATATGAGGTGTTGCTCCTCCACCCTGAGGGTGGTCTCATTATGGCAAAAGAGGAGGCCATGGACCAACATATTGTGGGATGGGGTATAGGAATTAAAATGGTTGGCTGCTGGGAAATTCCACTTTTGGCGGATGAAGCAGAAGTCCTTGACTATCTTATCAAAGTATCTGCAAATTTGGTTTTCTTCCTTTTTTAAATCTGGTGGGATCTGACTGCAGCTAGAAATATCAATATTTAATGTTCCATCTCTAATAGTCCTTGAAGAGCTGGCAGTGAGCTGCTTCCTTGAATGCTTGAAGCCATTTTGCTGAAGATAATTCTACAGTGCTGTTTGGAGAGGAGGCAGGTGGGGTGGAGGGTGGTGGAGATATTTAGTTCCAAGATTAAGGCTCAGCACTGATGATAGACAGTACAATGCAGAAGTCTTATGCACATATTTATAGCTAGGATGCCTGAGACTTTTGCATAGTACTGTATTTGTCAATGTGGAGCGGAGAGTGAGTTTATAAATCTAGCGGGAGAAAAGGATGTTGGAAATGGCAAGTGTGGAGCGCTGCAGGAGGAGTGTGGGGCAAGTGGCAGAGAATAAGTGCCAGGGGCGGGGTGGGGAGATGGCGCAGGTGCGGTCACACCCAGCACTGAGACACTAGGCAATGACATTTGATCCCAAACAATTGGTTTATTAATCATCACAGAATGTCTCTCTGGTGCTTCCCGCTCTCTCCCTTTTCCCTTCCCCTTATCCCAACGATGATTTCCCTCTCCCTGCCTCCTTCCCACTCTCAGTCCACAATAGAGATCCATATCAGAAACAGGTTTAACATCACTTACATATATCATAGAATCCGTCTTTTTTTGTGGCAGTAGTACAGAGCATTACATAAAATCAATATGCCTTGCCTTGCGCCCTAAACTCCTGGTGGAGTCGTCGGGGCCCCGTCATGACAAGCTTTGTGCCAGTCTGTTCCATTTGTCGTGGTTGTGTGCCAGAGCCTGGGTCACCACAAATGTTTTCCCTGTCCATTCTTCAATGTTGTCCATCCACCTTTCCTCTGTCGCCCTCTCCTTCTTTTTCCCTCCACAGTTCCTTGTAGAACGGGTCTTTGCAAGGCCACTGGATCTTGTTATGTGGCCGTACCATCTCAGCTTTCTTTTCTTCACCGTTGTGAGAAGGTCTTCATGGGGGCCAATGTGGTGCTGGATGGTCTTGCGGACCTGCTTGTTTGTGCTGTGGTCCAAGTTTGAGATGTCCAAGATGTTGCGATAGCATTTCATTTCCAATGCCTGTATCTTCCCCTGTAGCTCTGCAGTTCAAATACCTGGGGGCAATCATCACTGATGAAGGATCAAGACCAGAAGCCTGGCAAGAACCACACAGACAATGACTGCACTATCCAACTCAAGACAATATGGAGGGACAGCAACATCACCATGAAGTACAAGATCAGACTCCTGCGTGCACTGGTATTCTCCACCTTCCTGTACACGTGTGAGACATGGACCCTCACAGCAGAGCTACAGAGGAAGATACAGGCATTGGAAATGAGATGAGATGAAAATTAATATAGTACTATGCAAAAGTCTTAGGAACTCTAGGTATATATATGTGCCTAAGAATTTTGCACAGTACTGTATATCCAAGTCAGGATTGAACAACTTGGAAAGAAAGTTGCAGTAATTGGATTTCCATGCACCTGAGTGAAAATGAATTTACTGCAGATGCTGAGAACCGAAAACAAAATTGGAGAATTCTAGAACAGGGAAGGCCACATCTGTGGGAAAAGAGACGGAGTCGACACTTTAGGTTCGAAGACTTGATAGAGTGGATGTGAAGAGTATGTTTTGTTTGATGGCGAATCTAGGACCAGAGGGAACAGCCTCAAAATTGTGAATCTGTGGAAATAGTGCCACAAGCGGCTGTGGAAACCAGGTCACTGGGTGCATTTGAGCCAAGGCTAAAAGGTTTTTGATTATTCAGGGTGTGAAAGGTTACAGGGAAAAGGCAGGAGAATGGGTTGCGAGCGAAATGGATCAGCCATGATGAAATGGCAGAGCAGATTCGATGGGCCAAATGGCCAAATTCTGCTCCTATGCCCATGGTCTTATGACCGTTGGCCTGACTTTCTTACATAGGGTTTCTGATTGGAACCAGTAACTGTCTCTTCACAATGCTGTCATTTTACACACTGCTGTCACTTGCCTGAAAATTTGCTCCTCTATATCTAGTTTGCTTCTAATTGAACATTCCCCTTAGTTAATAACATCTACAATGATAGACAATCCTAAACAGGTAAATCCTGTCCCTGGTCATTTCAGGGCACCTTTAAAGCTGCAATATTTTACTTAATCAGCACTGGTTCCTTAAGGTTGCTATGGCCAGGGTGGTAATGTGGGCAAGCTCACACTACCTATTAAATGCTTTCAGTGGCCTGAGCCTCAATTAGTCTCTGACAACCAAGTCAAGCTCCTGGCCTGCCAATGAAGCTTAGATGCTAAGCTAAGCAGAACCATTTCTACTGACAGGAGGAGGGGCAAAGGCAGGTTACTGGCGCCTTAAAATAAACCACTTCGGGGCAGATGGGGCACATTAGCTGTGATTGACAGCTCATCTTGGAGAAGGCAAAACTCTGATTTCAAGCCTCCACTGCCTTGCGGTTATATATATATATATAAACACCCACTCATAGGGAAGGTTTCAGGTGTAAACCCCAAGAAAAAATCCAGAGCTGGAGTCTCTAAGGCAGCCTTAAGTTGATTTCAACACTGAATGGCAACTCCATAGTCGACGTTGGCCAATGGAGGGCCTCATTCAGTACCATCAACTTTCCCCCCTTTGAGTCTTCAGTAGCTGTCTTGAACACTTTGTATCTGGGAATATCTAGAAGCCTTTTCAGCTTTTTTTTGCGGTCTCGGTTTTTGTCACAATATTGTAATCTTCTATGGTTAATGGCATCTGCAACTCATTATCCTTGCTGCTTTTTCCACACAAGTACTGTAAACCTAACTTTGATCCTCTTGAACTCTATGTTAGTTTGCTCCTATCTGAAAACCTCTTTGTTCTCCTGATTCCCAGAGTTAGGTGAGAATGTGGATTTGAGGATATAAATTACCTAATTGAATTTAAGAACAGACTTGAGGGGTGAAGTGGCCTATTCCATGCTACAGTTTGTATGCACACATTAGTTTAAATTCTTCCAGTCCAGTTGAAACACTTTTTTTGTTTATTTTGAAACATTCTTCCTGAGTCATTCTTCTGCCAAACTAGTTTAAAAATGTCCACTTTGGCAGATTTGGGTTGTGAAATGCACCCAGCTTGAACAGGTGGGGCATCCACACATAAGGTCTAAATACCCAAAGAAGATAAAGCTCTTCCACCTCCACTACCATCAATTTTTATTGAACATATGCTGTATTGCAGTAAATAAACTTTATTCATGCTTTTGTTCTCCTCAGTAATTTTCAATACTTGACCACCTCGTTTTCACCATTGAAGTCCAGTCCCTATACCCTTTATCACCTCATCAAGAACGCCTTAAAGCTCTCCGCTTCTTTCTCGAGCAAAGAACCAACCAGTTCCCCTCCACCACACTCCTCCATCTCGCAGAACTAGTCCTCTCCCTCAAGAATTTTTCCTTTGGCTCCTCTCACTTTCTCCATCCTCAAGGGGTATGATCAGGCACCCACATGGGCCCCAGCTATGCCTTGCTTTTCATTAGCTATGTAGAACAGACTAGGTACCAAGACTTCCCCAGTAATGCACCCTAGCTCTTCCTCTGCTACATTGCTGACTGCATTGGTGCAGCTTCATGTACCCATGCTGAGCACATCAAATTCATCAACTTTGCCTCTGACTTTCAGCCTGACCTGAAATTCACTTGGTCCATTTCTGACACCTCCCTCCCCTTTCTTGCTCTCTCTGTCTCCATCTCTGGGGACAAACGGTCAACCAAAAAATTTTAGAAATCTACCGACTCCCACAATTACCTTGACTATAACTCTTCCCAGCCCGTCTCCTGCAAAAATGCTATTTCCTTTTCTGAGTTTCTTCCTCTCCACTGCATTTGTTTCCAGGATGTGGCTTTCCTTTTCAGGACATCATAGATTACTTCCTTCTTCAAAGATCAGGGTTTCCCTTCCTCCGCCATTGATGCTGACCTCGCCTGCATCTCCTCCCTTTCCGGAACATCTCTGTTCATCCCATCTTCCCGCTGCCTTAACTGTGAATGAGTTCCTCTTGTCACTTCATGAGCCTCTGCATCCAGCACATCATCCTCCACAACTTCCGCCAGCTCCAGAAAGACCAAATATATCTTTACCTCCCCCTACCCCTCCCCTTCTGTCTGCTTTCCACAGGAATTTCTCCCTCCATGATTCCCTTGTCCATTCATACTTCCTCACTTATTTCCCTTCTAGCACTTATTACTGAAAGCAGCCAAATTGCTACACCTTCCCATTCACCTCCTCCCTCACCTTCATTCAGGGCCACAAAGAGTCCTTCCAGGTGAGGCAACACTTCACTTGCAAATCTGCTGGGGTCATCCATTGTGTCCGGTGCTCTCAGTGTGGCCTTCCCTATATTGGTGAGGCTCATCATAAGTTGGGGGGGCCATTTCGTCAAGCACGTCCACTCCATCCACAAAAAGCGGAATTTCCCAGTGGCCCAACACTTTAATGCCAATTCTCATTCCCATTCCGAT
Source organism: Mobula hypostoma (assembly GCF_963921235.1). Taxonomy (NCBI): domain Eukaryota; kingdom Metazoa; phylum Chordata; class Chondrichthyes; order Myliobatiformes; family Myliobatidae; genus Mobula; species Mobula hypostoma. Next base: position 31,088,383 of record NC_086116.1, read on the forward strand.
ATGTCACTCCATGACTTCCTCTTGTGCGAAGATGAGGCCACCCTCAGGTTGGGGAACAACACCGTCTGTGTAGCCTCCAAGAACGTAGCATGAATATCAATTTCTCCTGCTGGTTAAGAAAAATACCTCCCTCTGGTGCCCATCTTCCTTCCCTTTCTCCTATGATCCACTCTCCTCCCCTATCAGATCCCTTCCTCTCCAGCCCTTTACCTTTCCCACCCACCTGGCTTTACCTATCACCTTCCACCTATCGTCCTTTCCCTCCCCCACTTCTGGTATCTTACCCCTTTCTTTCCAGTCCTGAAGAAGGGTCTTGGACTGAAACATCGACTGCGCATTCATTTACATAGATGCTGCCTGACCTGCTGAGTTTTTCCTGCATTCCCGGACTTGTGAAATTTCTCAGCAAATGTTTGGAATTCAAGGTAAATAGAATGAACAACACCATCATTGCCGATTCCTGCTTTACTATTTCACTAATATAACACGAATAATTTATCAGATTTTATTTGCTTTGACTCGAAGTTGCTGCTCTGGAAATAGTCAAGTGAATTTGAATTCTTTCCATTATGAAGGACTCTTAATATGTTTTGCTCTGCAAGTGCCAAGTTAGCAAACCCATTTTCAACTGACTGGGCCCCAAGTTTCCTTTATTATAATTGGAATGTCAGTAGATATTTTCCAGTCTTATGCCTGTGCAGAACAAGGTATGAGATTTTGCAAACTACTTCCATTCTTATTTCAAGAAGTATAATTTAAAATATAAATTATATAAATTTTATATAAAGTGTTAGTAATTCTAACTTTCAATAATTGCTTACTTTTTTTTTCTGGAGAAACCAGAGTCCAAAATATCAGAAAGATAATCAAAGTATTTTTTAAAAGTTCAAAGTTCAAGGTAAATTTATTATCGAAGTACATATATGTCACCATATATAACCCTGAGAATCATTTTCTTGTGGGCAGAATAATCTATAGAATAATAACTGTAACAGAATCAACAAAAGACTGCCTAACTAGGGTGTTCAACTGGAGTGCAGAAAACAACAAACTGTGCAAATATAAAAAGAAGAAATAATAATAATAAATAAGTAAGCAATAAATATTGAGAACATGAGATGAAGAGTACTTTAAAGTGTGTCCATACGTTGTGGGAACATTTCAATGACGAGGCAAGTGAAGTTACCCTTTTTGGTTCAACAGCCTGATGGTTGAGAGGTAGTAACTATTCCTGAACTTGGTGGTGTGAGTCCTGAAGTTCCTGTACCACCTTCCTGATGCTAGCAGCAAGAAGAGAGGGTGAACACTCACAAAGCAGCAGGACCTGATTGAGTACCCGGTAAGACTCTGAAAACCCGTGCCCACCAACTGGCAGAGGTATTCAAAGACATTTTCAATCCCTCATTGCTACAACTGTAAGTCCCCACCTGCTTCAAAAAGGCAACAATTATACCAGTGCCCAAGAAGGGCAGAGCGAGCTGCCTTGATGTCTATCGCCCAGTAGCACTCACATCGACGGTGATGAAATGCTTAGATATAGGTTGGTCATGGCAGTAATCAACACCTGCCTCAGGAAGGACCTGGACCAGTGCAATTTGCCTACCGTGACAATAGGTCTACAGCAGATGTGATCTCAATGGCTCTCCACGCAGCCTTGGATCACCTGGACAATGCAAATACATATGATGGAATGCTATTTATTGACTATAGCTCAGCATTTAATATCGTCATTCATACAGTCCTGATTGAAAAGCTACAGAACCTGGGCCTCTGTACCTCCCTTTGCAATGGATCCTCAACTTCCCAACCAGAAGACCACAGTCCATGGAGATTGGGAATAACATCTCAACGTTGCCGGCAATCAACACTGGCACGCCTCAGGAGTGTGTGCTTAGCCCACTGCTCTATTCCCTCCACACCCATGCCTGTGTGACCAGACATAGCTCAAATGCCATCTATAAGTTTGCTGATGATACAACCACTGTTGACAGAATTTCTGATGGAGACAAAAGGGCGTACAGGAGTGAAATATCCAAGGTAGTTGAGTGGCGTCACAGCAATAACCTTGCACTCAACATCGGCAAGTCCAGAGCACTGATTGTGGACCTCAGAACAGGTAAGACGAGGGAACACAAGCCAATCTTCATTGAGAGATCTGAAATGGAGAGACTTCAAGTTCCTGGGTGTCAATGTCTCTGAGGACCTAACCTGGATGCAACATAGTGATGCAGCTATAAAGAAGGCAAGACAGCGGCAACATTTCATTAGGGGTTTGAGGAGATTTGGTTTGTCACCTAAAATACTCAAAAACATCTACAAATGTTCTGTGGAAAGCATTCTGACTGGCTGCATCATGTTCTGTTATGGGGAGGAGGGGGCTACTGGACAAGATTAAAGTAAGTTGCAGAAACTTGTAAAATTAATCAGCTCCATCATGGCTATTAATCTCCCTAGTATCCAAGACATCTTCAAGGAGCAGTGCCTTAGGAAGGGAGCATACATTATAAAGGATCCCCACCACCCAGGACATGCCCTCTTCTTTTAGTTCCACCAAGAAGGAAGAAGGAGTATATATATATATATATATATATATACTTCTTGTAATTCAGTTTTTCCTGTAACATTTATTTGTCATAAATTTGTTTGATTTTTCAAGTCCCTTCAATACTATACAGCCCTCATTGCTGGGGGAGAAGCTCCATTTAATGCAGATTAGCACTTCCATTGTATCCTGGATAATGGACTACCTAATAGGCAGACCACAGTTTATGTGGTTTCAGAGCTGTGTGTCACACATGGTTATAAACAGCACTAGGCCCCACAGAGGACTGTATTGGGTCCCTTCCTGTTTACCCTGTATACCTAGGACTTTAGATAAAATCGTTAGTCATGTCAGGTGCAGAAATTCTTTGGTAACTCAGCAATAGTTGGGTGTATAAAGGGAGGACAGGAGGGTGAATACAGGGCCCTGGTGGAGAACTATGTCAAATGGTGCAAGCTGAATTATCTGCGGTTCAATATTAGTAAGATAAAGGAGATGGTGATGCACTTTAGAAAGAGTAAGCTTACACTGCTCCCTGTTACTATAGATGGTGAAGATATGAATGTGGTGAGGACCTACAAGTACATGGGGTTGCACCTAGATGACATACTTGAATGGAGCACCAACACAGAAGCTGATTTGGGAACAGCTTCTTTCCAACTGTGATAAGACTGCTGAAAGGATCCTGACCCGGATCTGGGCCGTACCTTCCAAATATCCGGACCTGCCTCTTGGTTTTTTTGCACTACCTTACTTTCCATTTTTCTATTTTCTATTTATGATTTATAATTTAATTGTTTAATATTTACTAATTTTTACTGTTTTAAATATTTTTAATATTTAATATTTGTAATCCAAGGAGTGGGAAGCGCAGAATCAAATATCGCTGTGATGATTGTACGTTCCAGTACCAAATATTTGGTGACAATAAAGTATAAAGTATGAAGTATAAAGTGTACAAGAAGGGCCAGAGTCACTTCTTCTTCCTGAGGAGACTGAGGTTTTTTGGAGTATGCAGGCCTCTCCTTAAAAAGGTCTACCAGTCTATTGTCACCAGTACAATCATCTATGCAGTGGTGTGCTGGGGCAATGGCATCAACACTGGTGATGCCAACAGGCTCAATGAACTGATTAGAAAGACTCTCTCTGTTATAGGAGTCAAACTGGACACACTGGATGCTGTGTTAGAACAAAGGTCCCTACGGAAAATCCTGGCAATTTTGAACAGTTTCTCACCAACTGCAAGCCACTTTGACTGAACAGAGAAGCACTTTCAGAAATAGACCAAGACAACTGAGCTACTCCAAAGAGCGCTGTATGAGGTCATTCCTACCCTCAGCCATTAGGCTCTATAATAAGTCAATCTACAGACAGGGAAGTGATGATTCCCTCCTGTTAGACTGTTTGAGGTAACTTTTTTTAATTCTTTCTTACTTCTCTTCTACAAAGGGTAATATTTGTATAGTTGTGTATCTGTACACTTCTAATGCTACTGTGACACTGTGTTTTCCTTTGGAATCAATAAAGTAACTACCTTATCTTATCATGTATTTCTTTGTGCTGCTGCCGTAAAGTTAACAAATTTCATGACAAATGCCTGTGATATTAAACCTGATTCTGGGTGGTGGGGATCTCTGATGATGGATGCTACTTTCCTGCGACAGTGTTTCATGTAGATGTGCTCAGTGGCTGTGAGGGCTTTACCCATGATGAAGTGAAAACTTGCAAATTATTTAAATATTCTTACATAATACTTTCTCTTCCAACTCTATCACATTCCAATCTGCTGTCCCCCCCCACCCCTTCCACTTGCCAGGTATTTGGAGATCTGGCACATCTCAGCGGCTCATAATTATCTGAAATGGAGGTTTTATTGTCCCCGTTAGTGGCCACCCAGGCCAAAGCTTACCCACTCAGGAGAGAGATGGTGAATCTTGAAGAATCCACTTGCACAGGAAGTTGCTGCATCATGTTGGGGATCTATTGAAGCGTTCGGGTACCAGAATCCAGGGCTCTGGGGGAGGAGGTTGACTGGCACAGGGTTGCTGGATCAAGATAGAGAGTCGGTTCAGAGCAATAGGCCGATGGTCAATGGCTTCCTGCTGTTTCAGGATAGTGTGCTCCTGTCAATGGACGACTTCGTTTAGATGAGCATACACTGCTGGGTTAATCGCAAGTTCACTCGTCCTATCAGGAAACATAGAGGTTTAACCCTAAAGGAGAACAACGGAGACGATTTAGCAGAGAGTGAGCTTTAATAATTGCTTTTGCAGAAAACTGCTAAAATGAAACACCTACAGCATAGCAGCAGAAATCTTAACCAGGATATTACAAGTAAACTTGAAGTTAGACCCACATTTCCGACTCCTTCCTTTGAATTAGCTTAATGTTTTGAAGCTACAAAATGTAACAACCCCTGTTGTGATGGCACAAATAACATGGTTTCAATTAATGTGTCCTCTTCAGTGAAAATTTGGGCTTTCATAAGATGGGAAGTCTGTTCAGATAAAGATAAAGGTATGAAGAGTTATATTGTGAAGTGAAGTTTGGAATTTTCATGCAAGGCTAAATCCAATGACTATTTTTGATGCTGGTTTTCTTAGGCTTGTAGTCAACTACATAAAGTTGTGTTAAATTAATCTTCTCAGTATCAAGGAAAACGCATACACTGTATAGCAGATCATTTAGCCTTCCTCTCAACCACCAAACAAGAAATCAGTTTAAAACATCAATCAGTGTTGAGTTACTTTCCCAGTGAGATTTTACTCAGTGCTGTATTTTAATTATTGTCCTAGAAGACAAGAGGGCACAGTGTTGTGAGAGCAAGGAGTTTTAAATGGGATTTGAGGTGAGAGTTTTTTTACACACAGTGAGTGGTTGATATGTTGAAAGCACTGCAAGTGGAGATGATGAAAACAGATACAATAACTATGTTTAAGAGATATTTAAATAGGCACTTACATAGGCATGGCACCGAAGGCTAATATCTGTGCGAATGACTATGGCCTTATTCTACAATACTGTAGAATAGTCTTAGGCATTCTAGCTACGTATACTGTATTTATGTAGCTATATATGTATATATACACATATAGGTTTACCCCGCCATCCAAAGGTAGAGCGTTCCTATGAAATGGTTCGTAAGCCGAAAGTCGTAAAGCGAACAAGCAATTACCATTTACTTATATGGGCAAATTTTGTGAGCGTTCGCAGACCCAAAAATAACCTACCAAATCATGCCAAATAACACATAAAACCTAAAATAACAGTAACATATAGTAAAAGTAGGAATGATATGATAAATACACAGCCTATATAAAGTAGAAATACTTTTCCACAATCATCACTGAACTGTTCTCCGTAGCGAAAATCTCACGCAAGCGCTGTTGGCAAAAACATGGCGCAAGCGCTCTCCAGTAACCTTTAAGCTATGAAGCTGCCAAATCTACCAAATAACACGTAAAAATACACAGCTGATATAAAGTAGATATAATGTATGTACAGTGTAGTATCACTTACCGGAATCGGGACAACGCTGAGCACACTGATGACGCAGTGCTGGACTGAGTCGTCGCAGGCTGGGGTGGTGCAGTGGCCCCCACTCTCCAGGCCGCCGACCGATACTGATCCATGAAGCATGCAGGGGTCCAGCGGTAGCCGCGAGGCACACAGCACAACTTTAAGGAAAAAGCCGAAACAAACATGCTAATTAATTAGGTGCCGCCCGGCACGTAATTGTCGGCCCAAATCAGTGCCGATTTCTGATTGCATCGTCTCTGATCTGGGCTGTCAATTATGTGTCGGCGGCACCTAATTAATTAGCATGTTTATTTCGGCTTTTTTCTTAAAGATGTGCTGTGTGCCTCCCGGCTACCATTGCATTCTCAGCGAATCGGTATCTGTCCGTGGCCTGGGGGTTGGGGTGGTGGGACACTGGGGTGTCATCTCGTCGTCTGTTTCCATTAGAGCAGGCAGCTCATCTTCTCCTATGACTGCTTGCCTCGATGTCGAAGGTCGAGGTTTGTCTGCTGTGGCTGATGTGGAAGGCTTGCTTGACTGCTGAGCCTTGCGCATTTTTCTATCATACAGTTCTTTGTAAGGACTCAAACCATCCTGCAAATATCCCCAAAACCGACGTACCCTTTCAAAATTAAAGTCGTACTTTATCATTACTCATTCGGTTTCGATTGTTATCCTTTTTTCTTCAAATTGCATCAGCTCTTCATCTGTCAGTTCTTGATCATGGGATGCCAAAACCCCTTCAACATCATGTCCGTCAGCTTAAGCCAAACTCACTTTGTCCTTACTTCGTTCACCACAATTGAAATGCTTAATTATGTCCTAAGTTTTACGCTAAGTGTAACACCCTTACGAGTTCTTTTAGGCTTTTCTGATACCATAGAACTCATCTTGCAAATGGCTGCTCACAGGCACATGTTAAAGCAATGCTGTCGAGAATGCTGTTCTGAATCCGGGGAGAGCGGCTTCTTGGGGCGTGCGCTGCCTTTTATCGCGCGCTGATTTTTTATCGTGCGCTGCTTTTTTTTCGTAACAGTGAAAGCACCTTCTGAAAGTGAAAACAGGGTACTAATGTAGGTCTTTCGTAACAGTGAGGTTTCATAAAGCGAATGTTCGAAAAGCAGGAGACACCTGTATAGCTAAAGTGTGTATATATACATACATATATATATAAATGTGTGTGTGCGTGCCTGAGACTTTTGCACAGCACTGTATGTTATAGTCTTAGAATTAGTCATTCAGCCATAACTGTTTGTCTCGCAGATGGAGAAGTCAAAATCTGAATGACAACTGCACCTTGGAAGAAGACATAAAAGTGCATTATAAACTAATTCCAGCTTTGAATTCAGAGAAAAAGAAACTATTTTTGATTGAATCAATGTCATGTTATCTTCTTGTGAAATCTTAATAGTTCTTATTATTTGCCCTCTGAGCATCCAAAAAATATGTGATCTGAAAAAACTTCTCAAGTCAGAGAGAATGGTCATTCTTAATGTCGTCATTATCTGAAGTTTGTATTCAAAGCTCAGAATATTCAAAGTTCAAAGTAAATTTTTTATCAAAGTTCATATACAGTACTGTGCAAAAGTCCTAGCCACATTCTGTATATATAGCTATGTCAACATGGAGTGGAGAGCGAGTTGTAAATCTGGTGGAAGCAAATGAGTTTGGGAATGGCAAGGGTGGAACGCTGAGTGAAGGGTGTGACCAGGTGGCAGAGAAGGAGTGCCAGGGGCAGGAGGTTGTGCGGGTGCTAACACACCCAGCCCTGAGACACCAAGCAAGGTAATTTGATTCCAAACCATTGGTTTACTGATCATTACAGAACATCTCTCCGGTGCTTCCCACTCCCTCCCCCTCCCTTCCTTTTTCCCCAACCATGATTCCCCTCTCCCTGTCCCCCTTCCCACTCTCAGTCCATAATAGAGACCCATATCAGAATCAGTTTTATCATCACTCACATATATCATGAAATTTGCTTTTCTTTGCAATACATAAAATGACTACAATACTGTGCAAAGGTCGGAGGGCACCCTTGCTATGTATATGAGCCTAAGATTTTTGCACAGTGCTGTATGTCATCACATACAACCCTGACATTTATTTTCTTGCAGGTATTCACAGTAGAACAAAGAAATAGAAAGAAAATCTACACACAAAGACTATTGTGCAAAAAAAGGCAAACTGTTCAAATAATATCTTTTTAAAAATAAACAAATAATACAGAGAACATGAGTTGTAGAGTCTCTTTGAAAGTGAATTCATAGGTTGTGGAATCAGTTCGGTGTTGAGGTGAGTGAAGGTATCCATGCTGGTTAATGAGTCTGATGGTTGAGGGGTAATAACTGTTCCTGAACCTGTTGGTGTGGGACTGAAGGCTCCTGTACCTCCTTCCCAATGGTAGCCGAGAGAAGAGAGCATGGCCTGGATGGCGGCAGTCTTTGATGATGGATGTTACTTTCTTGTGGCAGTGCTCCCCACGCGGTTTATGATAGAATGTGTTTTGATTTTGCTGTTTAATTCCTTACCATTTCTCTCTGCCCATTTTCTTTGTCTTTGGAATAAGTCTTTGTTCTCAGACAATATTTCTCTTTGTTTTGCCTTATTCACCTTTATTGCTGGTGTCAAGTGGTTGTTGCGATGTGTCTAGTGTAGAGGGTAGCGCTTGTCTCTCTCACTTTCAGCTTCCACCGCTGGCTAGCAGTCCCTCGAAAAGGAGAGCTGAATGTGCAAATCTTTCCCCGCCAGTACATTAGTCTTTCCAACAGCGAGCCTCATGTAGTGCCTCCTCGCTGGCGACACACAGAAACTGAACTCTTATCGGACTCACGTTGAACTACATGGAGGTCTGGCTCCTGTACATGTAGCACGCAGGACCACTAGTGTGTGGACACACCCTGGTGCTCGTGAACCAGATCCCCAGCGATGGGTAAATAGCCCCACTGCCTTGTAGGCAGCCTTGGGAGAGATAATGGCTATGGGAGTAAACTCAGGCAGCAAATCCGGAGAGGAGCCACTAAGGGGGCTAGACATCATTGAACATCCTTCCGGCAGCTCCAGCAGCTAAGCTGGTTCCAAAAGTGTTGCTTCATAAGCTTTCCTTTGGACTATACTGGTGAGGCCAAGAGGGGGATCTTGATGGCAGGGCACCTCAGGATCTCCATACCTTCTGCCCAGGCTTGTAATGATGATGGTCATCACCCATCATCCTCCAAAACAGTTGGATGCCAACCAACGAACAATAAACGTAATATTAGTTGTGAACAACATGGGGTTATCTCAAGGTTGCCCTCCTTTAAGGATTGTGTCCATGACAAAGTGTTTTCTGGGCTGCAACAATGTATATGGAGAGTTCCAAAACAGATTGTGAATGGTTCACAATTTGTGTCTCGGGCTCATACTCTGCTTTGTAAGCTTTTGTGATACCATTGCTTTTCATTGTTCATTTTTCTTGTTTATATTGAGAGTAAGCTGGTGAAACATGAGGCTCATCAAAAATTAAACGACTGTTGAAGACGTTGAGTCCTGACGTGACTGTGATGGTCAGGCGAGCCTAAGAAGATCATAATTACTTGCACCATATCTGAGTTTCACACTTCAAGTGTTAAAAAGGGTAGTTCCTGCAATATTTGCTGGGTATAATATAACTAGTAACAGTCAAAGTTTAGTCACCGGTCTGTGATGCTAGAAATCTCTGTAGAAGATTAATTGATTTATCATATGTATATTATAAGTGAAATAATTTCTTTGCATTAACAACCAGCACACCTAGTGATTTGCTGAAGGAAGCCCGCAAGTGTCACCACATAGTCCAGTACCAACAGAGCATGTCTACAAAGCTTGGGAGAACAACACAGAACGCAACAAGCAATGGAACAAGCAACGGAACAACAACAGCAAAACAAACCCCCTTCGCTTCCACCCCACCTCTAGCAAACACCCACACACGCAGACAATGTTTCAACTCCAGGAAAGTCTTCCAGTCTCCACTCTCCAGTTCCCAGGCCGCAATCCCCCGTCTCCAGCCTTCGGTTCCCCAGTCCCCAGTTTCCAGCCTCTGGTCTCTACTTTTCAGTCTCTGGCCTCCGGCCCCCAGTCCGCAGTTCCCAGGCTTCAGCCACCAGTCTTTGACTTTTGGACTTTGGGCTCCGACCTTCAGTATCAAGCTCCGGACTTGTCGATAACGGGGGCCTGAACTCCTTGCTCAAGCTCTGGGCACACCAACTGTCCAGACCTCATGCCTCCTCGTACCTCCTGTTTGGAAGGACCCATCCAGTCCAGGACATATCAAAATAGGACAGCCAGACATCGACGGATGTTCTTCGTCACCTGTCCATTGGCTGGACTTTGACTGTGGAGTGGAGTGACATCTTAGAAATGGAAATATATTATGAAAGGTTTATTAAACATCACAATGGAACACTGACTTGCAGCATTTCCTCTATTTCAGGGCTCTGGCTCAAATGATGTGGTTAGAAGTTTACAAAGTATTCTCTTAGGAGATAGCCCTAATCATAGCCCGCCATACTCCTACCATCCATGTACCTACCCAAACTTGTCTTAAAACGTTGAAATCATGCTCACATGCACCACGTGCTGACAGCTTGTTCTACATTGTCATAACCCTCTGAGTAAAGAAGTTTCCCCTCATTTCCCCTTAAACTTTTCACCTTTCTTCCTTAACCCATGACCTCTGGTTGTAGTCCCACCCAACCTCAGTGGAAAAAAACCTGCTTGTATTTACCCTATCTATACCCCTCATAGTTTTATATACCTCTATCAAATCTCCTCTCAATCTTTTATGTTCCAAGGGTAAAAGTCCTAACCTATTCAATATTTCCTTAGAACTCAGGTCTTCCAGACCCAGCAACATCCTTGTAAATTTTCTTTGTAATTTTTCAAACATATTTACAATTTTCCTCTAGGGAGGTGACTAAAACTGCACACAATAGTCTAAATGAAATTCTGCCATTGTCACTCAGTTCTGATTAATGGTCATCAAACTGAATCCTAAACCTCTGATTCTCTTTTTCTCTCTGGATATTTCCTGGCCGGATGGGTGTTTGCTGTATACTGTTCTTTGGTAAATCCATTGATTTCTAATCTCTCACAGGGTTTGTTTCATGTGCTATTGATGCACTATCAATTACTCCAAAAGACTGGAAGTAGAGTAAACACTGAAAGGCTTTTATTGGCAGTAAAATGTGACCTCCACCATGCTCAGTATCTGCCCTGGACTGAGCAGAGGAGCAATAGCACAATCGCCTTTATTCAGGGGTCTGTGGGAGGAGCCGCAGGAGCAGTCAGCAGAGGGGCGTGACCAGACAGGTAACCCAGTTACAACATATATATATATGGTTTACCACAGCTGTTTTGTGTAACGTGAGTCATCATGATCGTCAGATGACCATGATTGTTCATGGCAAATTTTTCTACAGGAAGTGGTTTGCCAGTGCTTTCTTCTGGGTCGTGTCTTTACAAGGTGGGTGACCCCAGCCATTATCAATACTCTTCAGAGATTGTCTGCCTGCTGTCAGTGATCACATAACCAGGATTTGTCATATGCACCAGCTGCTCATAGAACAATCCACCATCTGATCCCATAGCTTCCCATGACCCTGATCGGGGTGGGGGAAGGGTATAACAGGTGCTACACCTTGCCCAAGGGTGGCCTGCAAGCTAGTGATGGAAGGAGTACCTTACACCTCCTTAGGTGGAGATGGATTTCGAACCCTCCACCCAGTTTCACATTTACACTCAATTCCTCTTGTGGAGATGACAACTGGAAACATCTCTTTTGAAAGTTGATATTTTTGATTTCCTTATCAAAACAGGAGTAGTTCAACCAATTTCTTGAGGGTATTTTGCAAATCAATTTGAACATCTTTGTCACATCTGTTTATTTGCCTTTGAACTCCATCCATTCATCTCAAACGTCAGTTGAAAATTCACTCGTCCTGCTGTTTGTGGCTCTTTGGCTCAGCGGACACCAGGCATAACAGTACGATAAAAGAATGCTTCCCATTTTCATTCCCAGGTTTTAAATCTAATTGTATTTTCTCTTCTTCAACATCAGAGTCAGAAGCTGGTTTAATATCGCCAGTATATGTTGTGAAATTTGTTAACATTGTGACAGCACAACAATGCAATATGATAATAGAGAGAACAAGAACACTGTGGATTACGGTAAATATATATACATACATACATACATACATACATACACACATATATATATGTACGTATGTATGTATGTATGTGTATATAAAGATGACCTGATTTCCAAAAGGCATAAAGTTAAAGATGACACATTTCTTTAATATTTTAAGCAAGAAAACTTTTTGATTTCCATCTTTTACAGTTTCAAAATAATAAAAAGGAAAAGGGCTCAAAACAAAAGTTTGGGCACCCTGCATGGTCTGTACTTAGTAACACCCCGCTTGGCAAGTATCGTAGCTTGTAAACGCTTTCTGTAGCCAGCTAAGAGTCTTTCAATTCTTGTTTGGGGGATTTCCCCCCATTCTTCCTTGCAAAAGGCTTCTAGTTCTGTGAGATTCTTGGGCTGTCTTGCATGCACTGCTCTTTTGAGGTTTATCCACAGATTTTCGATGATGTTTAGGTCGGGGGACTGTGAGGGCTATGGCAAAAACTTCAGCTTGAATCTTTTGAGGTAGTCCATTGTGGATTTTGAGGTGTGTTTAGGATCATTATCCTGTTGTAGAAGCCATCCTCTTTTCATCTTCAGCTTTTTTACAGACTGTGTGATGTTTGCTTCCAGAATTTGGTGGTATTTAATTCAATTCATTCTTCCCTCTACCAGTGAAATGTTCCCCGTGCCACTGGCTGCAACACAAGCCCAAATCATGATCGATCCACCCCCATGCTTAACAGTTGGAGAGGCACTCTTTTCATGAAATTCCGGACCCTTTTTTCTCCAAAAATACCTTTGCTCATTGTGGCCAAAATGTTCTATTTTAACTTCATCAGTCCACAGGACTTGTTTCCAAAATGCATCAGGCTTGTTTCGATGTTCCTTTGCAAACTTCTGACGCTGAATTTTGTGGTGAGGACGCAGGAAAGGTTTTCTCCTGACGACTGTTCCATGAAGGTCATATTTGTGCAGATGTTGCTGCACAGTAGAACAGTGCACCACCACTCCAGAGTCAGCTAAATCTTCCTGAAGGTCTTTTGCAGTCAAACGGGGGTTTTGATTTGCCTTTCTAGCAATCCTACGAGCAGTTCTCTCGGAAGGTTTTCTTGGTCTTCCAGACCTCAACTTGACCTCCACCGCTCCTGTCAACTGTCATTTCTTAATTACATTACAAACTGAGGAAACGGCTTCCTGAAAACGCTTTGCTATCTTCTTGTAGCCTTCTCCTGCTTTGTGGGCATCATTTATTTTAATTTTCAGAGTGCTAGGCAGCTGCTGAGAGGAGCCCATGGCTGCTGACTGTTGGGACAAGGTTTGAGGAGTCAGGGTATTTATAAAGCTTTGAAATTTGCATCATCTGGCCTTTCCTAATGATGATTGTGAACAACCCATAGCCCTAACAAACTAGTTAAGGTCTAAGACCTTGGTAAAAGTTATCTGAGAGCTCAAATCTCTTGGGGTGCCCAAACTTTTGCATGGTGCTCCTTCCCTTTTTTTCACTCTAAAATTGTACAGAACAAAAATAATACACTAATCTTGCTTAAAATGTCGAATATTTATATATATAACTCTCTGCAACTTACTTCAATCCTGTGCAGTGCCCCCCCCCCCACCCAATACCAGATGGAGATGCAGCCAGTTAGGATACTCTCCATGGTATCATGGTACATCTGTAGAAATTTGCAATCAGTAAAATTATATGAGAAATCTGTAAGATTATATGAGAAAATTAGATTAGTGTTGAGATGTTGATAGACATGCTGGTCTTTTCCAACTGTTTCCATTTCTCATTCTCCTTCAAAAACACTGTTTTTTGGTATTGTAGAATAGATATCGATGCTTTGAAGCTTTCTGTCGTAATTCAATATTCTAGGGAAATGAAAGGTATACACTGAACTGGAACAGTTGTTGCAAGGTTAAGGACACTCATTGTATGTACAAAATCAAGACCAGGATTACAGATAGCATTGATAATAAGGCTTTAAATGAATTCATTAAGGGTTGAGCAGAGCATCAGTGCTGAAGTTTGGCTTTGTCATCGTGTAACTGCAGAACATTAAAGCACCTTGGTTTCTTTCATAGACTGCATTTCAAAATATTTTTCCCTGCTTTTTTCCATTCATTTTGAATTAACTATGAACTAGTGTTTAAGATAGATTAACATCCTACCTCCAGTTTACAGAGGTAGATAGATTAATATCCTAGCTTTAGGTTATAAAGGTTGCAAAGGAAATGCTTCACAGGGCATCCTGAAAATATAAGTGTATGTATGACATTTAGAAAGTAAATTCTGAATGACGTAAATCTCTGGTAGTATTGAACCATAACAAGTTGTACATTCTCTGCAAACACAGCAGTTAAAATTACTGTGCGTTGGCGTGTGACCAAGTGGTTAAGGCATTCATCTAGTAATTCAAAGGTCGCTAGTTCGAGCCTTGGCTGAGGCAGTGTGTGTGTCCTTGAGCAAGGCACTTTACCACACATTGCTCTGCGACGACACCGGTGCCAAGCTGTATGGGTCCTAATGCCCTTCCCTTGGACAACATCGGTGGCGTGGAGAGGGAAGACTTGCAGCATGGGCAACTGCCGGTCTTCCATACAACCTTGCCCAGGCCTGCGCCCTGGAAACTTTCCAAGGTGCAAATCCATGGTTTCATGAGACTAACGGATGCGTATTATTAAAATTACTGTAAGGTACAAAATGTAATCAGAAAGATTAATGGTATGTTGGCCTTTATCTCAAAAAAGTTAAAATACGAAGCAGAAAGTGATAGTCACAAGAGATTTGCCAGATGCTGGAAATCCAGAGCAACACACACAATATGCTGGAGGTACTCAGCAGGTCAGGCAGCATCCATGGAAATGAACAAAATGTGGCATGAAGAAGGGTCTCAGCCCAAAAATGTTGACTGTTTATTCATTTCTATGGATGTTGTCTGACCGGCTGAGTTCCTCCAGCATTTTGTGTGTTTTGATCAGAAAGTGATGCTTTTATTGCATAGGTTCCTTCGATAACATTGTGCTCACCTCAGTATATTGTGCAAATGTTATTGAAGAATGCATTTGATAGCAAACTGTGTGCACCCACCACTGTGTTAACGAGACATGAAGTATTACATTATGAAAGTGGGCTGCTTCGCCTGGTGAATAATTTCAAAAGCAGGTCAAAGAATCTTAAACAACACACACAGAATGCTGGAGGAACTCAGCAGGGACAGGCAGCATTTATGGATGTCTCAAGCCGAGACCCTTCTTCAGGACTGGGAAGGAAGATGCCAGAATAAAAAGGTAGGGGCAGAGGAAGGAAAATTAAAGATAAGGCAATTAAACATGAAATAGGAACACAAGAGAGAAAGGAGTTCAGCCCTCCAAACCTGCTCTGATGCTCAGTAAAGTTCATCTTCCCCAACTTCCTACAGTAATCTCATATTCTTTTGATTCCCTTGCATCTGAAATATTTAAAAATCTGTTGGACTTTCTTGATGGGGAACCACATTCTCACACAAACAGAGCTAGACACATGGAATCTCCGGATCAGTTTAACTTTTCAATAAAACTTAGAAGATACTGTAGAACACTATAGTATGGTACATTTCCTTCAACCCACAATGTTGCGCCAGTTTTTTTAACCTGCACTCCGTTCAATCTAACTCTTCACTCCCACAGAGCTCTCCATTTTTCTGTCTATCTACCTATCTGAGAAAAGATTTGTCTATCTAGGCAAGTCTTAAATACCCCACTCCTCCAAAAAAAAGCTCCAGAGGACTTTTGAAACCTCTCCACCAAAATCGAGAGTGACGCTTGATTGATTTAAGCACTAATCCCATTTGAAAAGGTCGGGTACCAGCTGTAATGTGATGGCTGGATCCAGACCCAGAGGATATTGAAGTGACAGGGCCCAGGTTCTAGTGTGAGGGACAACCCGGTACTTGGACAATTTAAACATCGGGCTGGATGGATTGAAAAGGCCAGGTGTCAGGACCGGAGGCAAGGATCAGGCCAGTTCTGTTCACTGCTCCGTAAAGTTCACTTCATTCTCTGTGGCACTGAGGTTGAAGCTTTGGCCTGCTCCAGCTGCTCCAGGCTTCGTTTCTATGGACTCACTTTAGTACTAAATGCTATTGCTTTCTTTATTGTTTGCATGATTTGTGATTTTTTTCCTCTCTGAGCCACCCAGATTCCTATTACATCTTGTATACCATTAATTTTTCACAAGCCTGACAAGACCACCAGATGACAAAATCTTTTTTGTCCCAGATGCCTTTTCAAAATGTCTATTCATCACATCACTGGCACTGACCCTAAACAAACAAAAAATGCATTTAAGCAGAAAGATATTTGGACAGAACGTGTTTTTTTTACTGTGATTATTTTCACATTTTACAGCTGTCGTGGCTAATGCGACTACGAATTTTAAAACTCTGTGCTGTTGAAATAATTTTCAGCATAAATTATTCCTGATGCTAATTGAAATGAATAGAACTGAACTGATTAACATGAGAGTTATTAGCTAGCACCATGTGAGAAGGCAAAAAGATTTAGTAGGAGGGATTTCAGTGACATCAACAGCTGCAGTCAGGGGTGAGGCATAATTGTACGATAACTCGCTTGAAGAGTGCCACATGATTGAAACATAATTTAGGCATTCAGGTAATACCTGCCAAAACTGTCAATCAGATCCCATGTGGCTGCTACTAATAGTTTTATGCAATATTATTTCTTACGTTTGTTGTCACTGGTGAATTTCATAAGCAGGTCTTGCATCCCAATGTTGTTATATTCTAAAAATATCCATTTAGTCAATAGGATAAACTGGTAATGGTTTCAGGCGTTACATCAATTGACTTTAGCTGTAGTCTCATAATTTTGTTTGGCTGACTGAGAAAAAAATATATATATTTGTTTCTGTGAGTTTTGAATGAATAAACCATGTCTTTAATGCATGGAGTATTTGCTTTTGCGCATGAAATATTGATCTCCTTGTTCTGTTGATAATTATTTAGGCTGTTCATATGTACACACTTATTTAAGTTTGATTATTGACGTTTGTGCATGTGACTGTTCTGCTAATTGTTGATTGCTCTTGGCTGTTTGCGCTATTGTCTTGTATTATCTCTGTCTCGTGTAGTGTCCCTCTCTTTCTGACAACGTCGGTGATATTGTAGGATGGTATCGTGCATCTGTGTTTATGTATTGAACTATTATATATATGGACTGCGGACTTTTTCAAACTTATGGTTTTTGTCAGCCGTTCCTTTTCCATTCTGTTGTGTTTGTGTTTTGATGTTCCGTTGTGTTCTGTTAGTTTTTTTGCACGGAGGTGAGGTTGTTTTTTGGGGGGGGGGTCAATGTTCCTGTTTTACCAGCATGAGCTGAGAAAAAAATGAAAATACAATAATAATTATAATAATAATAATAAAGCAATAAATATCGAGAACATGATATGAAGAGTCCTTGAAAGTGAGCCCGTAGGTTGGTTTAAATGTTGATACCTGGAACTCCTTAGATTGACTTCTGATATCCCCTTCAGTTTTGTATGATGGAACTTGGTTTGACAAGCTGCCAGCTGAAGTTACTGTCTTGAATGATCCATCACCCTCCTTATGGGAGTGTCTAACAGATGCCTGTTCTGTTCAGTTAAACTCCTATGCCAAACATTTCAAATTCAAAGCTGAGTCTAGACTCTGGGAACATGATGTTCTGAGATGTGCTTGGTGTCTCTATACTGTCTTAATGTTGAAGCAAGCAACAGAAGTTTGTACTTTATGACTGAATTAATGATTAATCTTTTAATTTTCTATTGGGACAAGCCATTGAGAATGCTGAGTATATCCACGACCTCACCATTTTAATAAACCAAAGATCCGATAAGCAGGAATATTTTACAATAATTACACCTTTCTGATTAGTTTGATTAACGATGATCATATCCATGCCGAATCATTAACATTTGGAAAGAGAGATAAAACTACATGTCAATTGACATAAACAGTTAAATTGCTAAAATTATATTCCTTGCATTTCTTTTACATTTTGGTTGAAGCTGTCTTATCTTGCCTGCTGGTTTTGTGGTTAGGATTTGGTGCTTTCACAGCCTCATCTGATGTCTGATCAGGCAACTGAATTTAATAAGATGAGATTGAATCAGATGAATTGGAAGAAGATATCTATGGATCACAATTTGGATTTGGCAAAGTGGTGAACCTGTGGAAATCATTGGTGAAGGTGAGAAGGATTGAAAACACAAAGGCTGCCCAAGGTTATCCTCCTGACCAAGGAGCAGGCCCAATTGTATTCCATGGCACTGGTCGTCTTGAGCTGCTGTGATCAATAGCTGATACTGATTAATTATTTGTTTAGCTATTTGGAGATACAGTATGGAATAGGCCTTTCTGGCCCTTTGAACTGTGTTGCCCCAACAAACCCCAACAACCATGATTTAACCCTAACCTAATCACAAGACAATTTAAAATGCCCAGTCAGGTACATCTTTGGACTCTGGGTAGAGATCAGGGCACTCAGGGGAAACCTGAAACTCAGGGGAAATCCTTCATTGTCTGAATCGAATTCAGCACTTTGTGGTCTGTGTAAAGGTCAATCTCCCTTCATGGCGGTAGTGCCAGAGGCTATCGAGTGCCTACTTAATG
This sequence comes from Mobula hypostoma, assembly GCF_963921235.1. Lineage (NCBI taxonomy): Eukaryota > Metazoa > Chordata > Chondrichthyes > Myliobatiformes > Myliobatidae > Mobula > Mobula hypostoma. The sequence goes on from NC_086116.1 coordinate 31,107,242, forward strand.
GCCAAAAACTCCTTTTCAATGTTGTAAAACCTGGTTTCCCTTGTTATATACGTATATATTAGTGGTCTGTGGATTTCAGTTAGCTATCCAAAAGTCGCTGAATTGCACTGACTTTTTTCAGAGTGTGCTCCCCCCCGAGGAAAAGATATATATTATGCTAGATTACCTGTAAAAATGATGTCCTTGGTGGAGGTGGGGGGGGGGGGAATACGGGTGAAGAAGAGGCAAGGTGTTAGATCAATTTGACCATTTCAGTTCACCGTGGGCCCTGTGTGAAAGCTGTAAGTCATAACTTTTTAATTCACCTTCGCCGACTAGGTAATTGAAATGAACTATGAATGTTGATAGCATCATCAGATGAAGGATATATGTTAGAGAAATTAAACAAGCATATTCAGGTTAATTGTAACCAGAAATTCCCAGTTCAATTCCCAATGGGCAAGACTTTCATAGGAAATAGTCATAACGAATTCAAAGTGGGCAAGAAATGCTTTTTATGCCTGATATATGCACAAAATGTATTCAGTTTCTCAGCAATAGTACCTTAGGGTAACAACATAAACTTCTATTGCTTTATTTTCCTCAGCCCCAGTCTCCTCAATTATAATGTAAAGGGGCAGTGTACTGTTAATGGAAGGATGGTCAGCAATGTTGAGGTGCAGCGGGATTTTGTGGTCCAAATCTATCACTCACTGAAAGTGGCTGAACAGGTTGATGGGGTGATTAAAAAAGAAGGGCATATTATACGCTTGCCTTTATTCAAGAGGTTATGTTGCAGTGTTATACTGCAGTTGCAGATGCGAGCAGAGAAATGGCAGATGGAGTTTAGCCTGGCCAGATGAGAAGTGTTGTATTTTGGCAGATCAAATGCAGAGTCAATACACTTTTAATAGCACGACCATTAATGATATTGATGTGCAGAGGGGTCTTAGGATCCAAGTCCATAGCTCCCTGAAAGTGACAACACAGGTTGATAGGGTAATAAAGAAGGCATATAGCATGCTTGTCTTTATTAGTGGAGGGCGTGAGTTCAAGATTCAAGAAGTTCTATTACAGTCTCATAAAACTCAAGTTAGGACACACCTGGATGGAGTACTGCACACAGTTCTGGTTGCCTTATTACAGGAGGGATGTTGAGGCTTTCCAGAGGGTGCAGAAGAGGTTTACAAGGATGTTGCCGGGATTGGAGAGCATGTGCTATAGAGAGAGGTTGGACAATCTTGGGTTGTTTTCTCTGGAGCAGCTGAGGCTGAGGAGTGACGTGACAGAGCAGGGGACCACAGACCCCTTGCTTAATGGTATTGGTCAATGGCATATAAAAGGTTGGGAACTGCTGTGACTGACGTTTTATGAGATTATGAAAGGCACAGATAGGATAGAGGTCTGATTTTTCCCAAGGTCAAAATATCACATACTAGTGGGCATGTTTTGAAGGTGAGAGGGGGTAAGTTCAGAGGAGAAGTGCAGGGCAAGTTTTCTTTTGCACAGAGAGTGTTCAGTGCCAGGAATGTACTGTCAGAAGTGTTTCAGAGACTCTAGATAAACTCTCAAATGTGCTGAGAATGGAGGGATGTGGACATTCTGCAGGGAGAAGGGATTAGGTTATAGAAAACTCACTTTATCTGACTGATGTTTAGTGCTATAATAATTATAGTAGTTATTAAACTTGGTGTTATTCCTTTTTTCACCTTGTAGCACATCGGGGGAGGGGGCATTTTTTGCCATTTCTGTTGCATTTGACTGCTTTTTTTACAAGGCCGAGTTGCTAGCTCGATATTCAACCCAGCATGGATGGAAAGTGTGCAAGGAGCCGGCCGGATTCGAACTCTGGACCACTCACCTCAGAGTCTGCTGCTAATGCCGGCTTATTTATTGGGTTTGAGTTTGCAATTGTTCACTTGGTCGCCCCACTGACCGTTTGCCTCAGCACTTGCTGGAAGTGAAGAAGAATCTTATTCTTCAAACATTTTGGTAAATCTAGTCAAGAAACCTCAGAGGTGGGAGAATGTAGATAGAGCAAGTCAACAGTGGGAGCATTAATTTTAGACCAGACAGACTGTTGTTATTTTTTTACATTTTACACAAATGACATGAAAGGCAAACTACAGTGGCAAGGAAATGTCAAAAAAGATTGAAAGAACAGATAGAAAATGCTGGAGGAGTTCATCAAGTCAGGCAGCATCTATGGAGAGGAATAAATAGTCGACATTTTGGACTGAGACCCTTCAAAAGGACTGGAAAGGGAAGGGGAAGATGCCAGAATAAAAAAGGTAGGGAGAGGAAAAGGAGGATAAATATAAGGTGATAGGTGAAGCCAGGGATTAAGAAATCTGTTAGGAGAGGAAGGGAAGGAGGAAGAGATTCAGGGGGACACAGGAGAAGAGTGGGAAATAGAAGAGGAGAGGAGATGGAAGGAGATTTTTTTTACCGGAAGGAGAAACCAATATTCATGCCATCAGACTGGAGGTTATCCAGACGGAATATAAGGTGTTGCTCCTCCACCCTGAGGGGGGGCCTCATTGTGACACGAGAGGAGGCCGTAGACCGATATATCGGAAATGATTGGAAGCTTCTATTGGAACCGTTGTGGTAATCTAACTAAAGTAGTTCTAGGCACATTCATACTGGAGCTACAAGTTTTCTTTACAATCCTTGTCTAAAGTACAATGTGTGCACAGTTTTTCTAACAAGTAGATTCAGATGCAATTGCATTTTGTTTAGATATGGTAATCCAGACAAGAAAACAGATTGCACGATGGATTCAGCCTCACAAAATGGCCAATTTATAATCTAATACTGACATTTCAGCATCTGATACGAGCTCTGGCCAGGATTCAATGGAGAAGAACATGCCACATGCCAGAAATTAAAAGAAACATATTTTTATAGAACATGTGTGCACCTGCTGTGAGCTAATCAGATGCCATATGATCTGAGAGCTGTTCCATATGCAATAGTTGAAATAGAACTGAAAGCCAGATCACACAATTATTGTTGCTTTGATCATTTCTTCCCAAGCAATCTTTAAACATTAACCATCGAGGGGATAACTTTTAATCTTTTTTTCATTTCCAGGATAAAATTGTATAACGCACTTTGTACTCGGTAATGATTTTAGATTCCATAATAGATGAATAGTGTTTATAGCCTAGTTTATTTGGAGATATGGTGCGGAACAGAATCTTCAGGCTCTTCGAGCCATGCCTCGCAGCAAATCCCGAAAATCCCCAATTTAACCATTAACGTAATCACAGGATAATTTATGATGACCAAATAACCTATCAACTAATATGTCTTTGGATTGTGGGAGAAAACCTACTCTTACCACACGGAGGATGTGCAAATTCCTTACACAGTTAGAACATATTACAGTGTCTAAGACCACAACATATTTAATCATGGAAAGAACTCATTTACAAAGTATGGATTTCAATCAATATACAATACTTCTTAATATAACTTCAGAAATAGAGGCTTTAGTGCAATCTGGAGTGAGCTGTCTGAGGAGGTAGTGGAGGTGGGGTCTCTCACAACATTTAGAAGTATCTGAATCAGCAAGAGAAAGAAGGCCAGGGACTCAGGGCTGTAAACAAGATCACTGAAGATACATACTCGATGGGTGGCATGAACCTTGCAGACTGGAATTTCTGTTCCTCTACTGTTTACTATCTCTGTTTGTATAATAGTTATTAAAAAGTAGATAATGCTGGAAATATTTATTTATTGAGAAAGAGGAACAGGCCCAACTAGCCCTTCAACCCTAACGCCACCCCTGATACAATCCTAGTCTAATCACGTTAAAATTTACAATGACCAAATAACCTTCTAACCGCTATGTCTTTGGACTGTGGGAGGAAACTGGAGCACCTTAAGGAATCCCACAAGGTCCCAGGGAGAAACTACAAACTCCTTACAGGCAGGAAGCATCAGTCAAGCAAAAAGAAAAGGAAAATTGGGTTGAAAAGCCTCAGCGAAGATTCAGAGTACATATGCAGTATACAACCCTGAGACTCGGCTTCACGCAGACAGGCACAAAACAAAGAAACGCCATGGAAACCATTCAAAGATAACAGCACACTCCCAACACGCAAAAAACAGGAGCAAATCGCGCAACCGGCAGAAGAATGAGAGAATAAGACACAGAATATTAAACATCAAGCCGCAGAGTCCTTGAAGGAGTTTATGGAATGTTCAGTTTCGTTCAGTTTAGTTCAATTGTAGCGCTGTGTCATCCATGGACTGCAGGCGGCAGAAATTGCAAAGTGAAAAAACAGTTCTGATACATTTCCAGTTATGACAAAGAGTCTCTGACCTGAAACACTAACTCTGGTACCCTTATTAGCGATGCAGCCTGCCCTGACCTGCTGAGTGTTTAAAGCATCTGTGGATATTTGATTTCCCTTTGCCGTGCTTAAAATGTGCAATCTGAATAAAGTAATCTTTTTGCTTTTACAGTATTTCCCTCATGTATTTAAGATGCTTTCTCTTTTTTTTTTGTTCTGCGTATTGCATAGTAAAGGAAACAACAGAGTCCACGGCAGAAAACTCTATGTGTGATTAACCATCACCTATTCCTGCCAATACAGGCAGCCAGCAAAGTTTGTGTTACTTTGCTCACATAAATGATTGCTTCCAGGATTCAGCATGAACGATTCTGTTCATGGATGGTGAGCCTCAGCAGAAGCTTCAGTAGAAGTAACATCATGATTTGCCACCACCACCAAATCCCACCCACGCTGATCTTGATTGCTGCCATGAGTGTGGGGTTCAAAATTCTCCATTGCTTGGTCAGTCAATGGGAACATGTGCCCCCAGGATTCGAGAAGTACATTAAAGATTTATAAACAGATGTTTAAAATGGTGAGCTGTTTGAACAGTGACTGGGGTGGCACAGTAGAGTAGTGGTTAGCACAATGCTTTACAGTACCAGCGACCCAGGTTCAATTCCCACCATTGCTTGTAAGGAGTTTATATCCTGGTGAGCACGTTGGTTTCTTTGGGTGTTTGGGTTTCTCCCACAGTCCAAAGACGTACCGGTTAGTAGGTTAGTTGGTCATTGTAAATTGTCACGTGGCTAGGCTTGGATTAAGTTGGGGGATTGCAGGGCAGCATGGCTCGAAGAGTCAGAAGGGCCTATTCTGCACTATATATAAATAGAAGTAATCTTTTAAGTTCCAGCTGTTGTTGTTCTGGAAGCCTTGGTAGAGGATATATAGAGTGGTAAGAGATGTGACCTTCACTGACAGGAGATGGTGGTTATGGTCCATACCAGGAATCAAGGCTGGGAGGTCTGCATTGATGCAGCTAGTTCAGTGGCTTGATCAAGTTCAGAGAATACACTTTCAAATGGTTAATTCCATACTCCTTTCATTCGCCTGCTGAGAGAGAGAGGTCTACAGGGAAAGAGATAGACAGGGAGGAATAGAGAAGGGAGGGAAAGACAGCGAGGGACAGCGGGTTCACTCTGATTCAGAATCAAAACCAGGCTTAATATCACCATTATATGTCGTGAATTTTTTTTGTCTTTGTGACACAGTTCAAAGCAATACATAACATTAGAAAAATACACAAATTACAGTAAGTGTATATATTTTAAATAGTTAAGTAAGTAGTGCAAAAATAGAAATAAAAAAGAAGTGAGGTAGAGTTCATGGGTTCAATGTCCATTCAGAGATCGGATGGCAGAGGGGAAGAAGCTGATCCTGAATCATTGACAGTGTGCCTTCTGGCTCCTGTACCTCCTTCCTGATGGTAGCAATGAGAACAAGGCATGACTTTGGTGATGGAGTCCTTAATAACAGATTCCGCCTTTTTGAGGCTTCGCTCCTTGAAGATGTCCTGGATACTATGGAATCTAGTGCTCTTGATGGAGCTGACTAAGTTTACAACCCGAAATCTCCTTTCAACCTGTTAATCTTCACATTAAGTCTATGCCCTCTGATTCTAGACATCTCTTCTTTGGGGAAATTTTTGTCACTATCTGGAAGAACAAAACCATTTTCAAATATTATCAGAACTAATTTACCTTTGAAATGATGTCAAATTTTCATTGGAATTTTGAAAAATGCAATTGACATTGTAAACTTTTACGAAGTAGCAGTACCATCAAGCCATGCATGATCGTTAACATCATTGCTAATGGCACAATGTGATTTGGGTGCTTTAAATTTGCAATTTATGTATAATGATCAAAATTTACAATATTCACTAGCAATTAGTTTTATGCTAGAATTTAATCCAATAATGCTTAAAAAACAGGTACTGTTCATTTGAATTTGTTAGCCAATGATTTAAACTGATAAGTCACTCAGTCAAAACAACACACACCAAATACTGGAGGAACTCTGTAGATCAGGCAGCATCTATGGAAATGGATAAACAGTTGACATTTTGGCCTGAGACCCTTCATCAAGTCGGAAAAGGTAGGGGGAAGACACCAGAATAAAAAGGAGGGGGGAGGGGAAGGATGCATGGCTGTGGTGGTGGGTCTGGGTGAGCACATGGTCGAAGAGACAGAGGGCAGCAAAGATCACAGAGAGAGGGCAGTGAGAGAGGGTTTCACTGAACTCCTGTCGAAAAGAAGATTTAAACTTCTTCAAGGGACTTCCCGTCAAGGGGATGCCTCGAAGAGACTTCACATAAATCATAAACACAAGAAAGTCTGCAGATGCTGGAAATCCAAAGCAATGCACACAAAATGCTGAAGGAACTCAGCAGGTCAGGCGGGTCTATGGAAATTAATAAACAGTCCACGTTTTGGGCAACACACATCAAATTTGCTGGTGAACGCAGCAGACCAGGCAGCATCTCTAGGAAGAGGTACAGTCGATGTTTCGGGCTGAGACCCTTCGTCAGGACTAACTGAAAGAAGAGCTATTAAGAGATTTGAAAGTGGAAGGGGGAGGGGGAGGGGGAGCCTAAAGCCAACTGGAGTAAGTTGGCGGCGGAGGCACATTCCAAGAAAGGATATATGGCTGTGGTAGTGAGTCTGAGTCAAAATGTGGTGGAAAAGTTGAAGAGCCAAAGAAATTACAGATGGGGAGCAGTGAGAGATGGTTTCACTGAACTCCCGTCGAAGAGAAGATTTAAACTTCTTCAGTGTAGGCATCACGGAAGAGGCTTCGCAGTATTTGAAAACACAAACATGAGGAATTCTGCAGACGCTGGAAATTCAAGCAACACACATCAAAGTTGCGGTGAGCGCAGCAGGCCAGGCAGCATCTTTAGAAGGAGGTACAGTCGACGTTTCAGGCCGAGACCCTTCGTCAGGACTAACTGAAAGAAGAGCTAGTTAGAGATTTGAAAGTGGGAGGGGGAGCGGGAGCCTAAAGCCAGCTGGAGTAAGTTGGCGACGTGAGTTCAGTGAAAACATCTCTCACTGCTCCCCATCTGTAATTTCTTCGGCTCTTCAACTTTTCAACCGCATTTTGACTCAGACTCGCTATCACAGCCATATATCCTTTCTTGGAACGTGCCTCCGCCACCAACTTACTCCAGTTGGCTTTAGGCTCCACCTCCCCCTCCCACTTTCAAATCTCTTACTAACTCTTCCTTCAGTTAGTCCTGACGAAAGGTCTCGGCCTGAAACGTCGACTGTTCCTCTTCCTAGAGATGCTGCCTGGCCTGCTGCGTTCACCAGCAACTTTGATGTGTGTTGCTTGAATTTCCAGCATCTGCAGAATTCCTCGCATTCACATTTTGGGCAATTTGCATGAAACTGTGTGCCATTGACGAATATTCCTTAGAAGGAACTATACAGGCAGCGGTTCTCAACCTTTTTTATGCCAAGGACCCCTACCATTAACCGAAGGGTCCGTAGACCCCAGGTTGGGAACCCCTTTTGGGCATTGCCTCTAGTTATTCCTGCAAGAGTTCCACATTCTGCTTCAATGCTATCAAAAATGGTCTCCCAGAAATTATTGCCTTTTAGGTGACTGTTGAGGGTCAGAGCAGCAACATATTATGGCAATGTGAATGAGTTCATTATGGACTCATAGCTTCATAGAAGGTACAGCATAGAAGCAGGCCATTTGGCCAATCTAGTCCATGCTGAACCATTATGCGGAGTTAATGAAGGGAGACGGACAGACGCATCTTTAGAAAGGTTCAAGTCGGGTGAAGGAAAGCAGCCCTGGAAGGAACAAGATGCTGCTGCTTTGTGTGTAAATGACAAGAGTTTGCAAAGACAAGCTTCAGCAGGATGTCATGCTGTTAACAATCTCTGCAGCTTCCACATAGGGTGCCTTCAGATCTACATTTATGAAAAAGCCATTTGGAATTTAGGCTGGGTAAGTGCATGAACTACGTACATGAATTCTGAAGATGGGTCTTAGCCCAAAACCTTGACTGTTCATTCATTTCCATAGATGCTGCCTGACCTGCTGAGTTCCTCCTGCATTTTGTGTGTCCATGCATAGCTGAGCACCAGTTTAATTTGATAGATGAGGCCTTCATATCCATCCAACATGAAGAGCAAGGCTTGGACTGTGAGAAAGGAACTGTTGCTAAGAGGACTGGGCTGATGTCAGGAGTGAATCCCTTGTCCCTTTCAGAGAGCTGAGATAACCAGGGCATGTTGGTGGGGAGGTGAAAGAAATGGAGTGGAACTGGCAAGGAGCAGAATAATTTTATAGACAACAGTTTACATGGGACTCTGCTCCAATTCTTTATTTGTGGCATTTCTTTGAAGCTCTAAGCCCTGGATTGTAATGGTAAGAAAATTACATTATGTTCAGGGTATGTCATCGCAGTTTGGATTAAACATGTAGTTTGGATTTGTGAATGTGTTCATTATGCACCCGTGGGTGGTGGGATAGAGATACGTCTCTATCAAAGGAGGTGTAAGGCACTCCTTCTCCCCGCTAGACTGAAGGTAATCCTTGGACAAGGTGTAGCACCTGTTTAGCCACCCGATTAGGGTCACGTAAAGTCATGGGAGCAGGTGGTGGATGGCCATATGAGCAACTGATGCATATCACATCTCCTGGATATGTGGCCACTGACACCAGGCAGACAATCTCTGAAGAGTATTGATAATGGCTGGGGTCACCCGTCTTGTAAAGACACTGCCAGGAAGGAGGCAATGGCAAGCCACATTTGTAGAAAATTTTGCCAAGAATAATCATGGTCATGAAAAGATCATGATCACCCATGTCATGCGACATTGCTCATAACAAATGGACGGTGAAGACCTGTGAGTTTCCCTCCGGGGCACCATTTCCTCACACTTTCCAAGTGTGTAATCTGGAAGGTGTTAGGAATGTCGGGAGCATAAAATGAGAATCAGTCGAGCACCTCTTTATTGTACTCTCTCTAGGAGAGAACTAGATACACCTGATCAGCTAAGGTGACCTTTCCAAATGAATTGCCTAATTCTCAATCCATTATGGAATTCCCAGAATTTCGGATTTGTAACACCAAATACGTTAGTTTGCTGTGTCACTGGGCTCATCCTGGAACCCAGTCCTTCTTGACGTTCCCCAGCATTGTCCCCTTCATCACCATTATTATGTACTGAGTCATATAATGTGAGTAATCATAGTCTTTCCGTGACCATGATTGTTCATGGCAAACGTTTCCGCAGAAGTGGTTTGCCATTGCCTTCTTCCCGGCAGTGTCTTTACAAGATGGATGGCTCCAGCCATTATCAATACTCTTCAGAGATTGTCTGCCTGGTGTCAGGATGAGTGATATGCACTGGCTGCTCATACGACCATCCACCTCCTACTCACATGACTTTACATGACCCTGATCGGGGTGGGAGGGGGTGGTGGTGGCTAAGCAGGTGCTACACCTTGCCCAAGGGGAACCTGCAGGCTGGTGGAGGGAAGTAGAGCCTTACATCTGCTCTGGTAGAAGCATATCTCTACCTCGCCACCTGTTCCAGATTATTATTGGCAAATAATCTCTTGGACTGAGAATCCACTGATTTTTAATGGGATGACTGGACAAAAAAGGAAGTGAAACTTAAAAAAATACACTTCATTAATAACTTCAACTGTTTCTAAAAGTGTTAAGTGTTTTATTAAACTTTAGCATAGAAAATAGAGAAGGATATTGGAACTTCCCTACTATTCAATAAGATCATTTAGGTTCATTCCATATTTCTGCTCTCTCCCCATAACTTTTGATCGCTTTGCATCGAGATTGTCATGGTCCGGTTCGTGAAGTCCACATTTCAGTTCACGGTCCGGTCCATAGACTCAGGACTCCGGGTCTTCCAGCTGTCCCTTGTTTCGGTTAACTTAACCATAAGCACCTGATGCTCATCTTGGGGCTGGGAATATAAGTGGCCCTGGGATTGAATGTGGTTGCTGGGTCAGCTTGTCAGTCTCTCCTTGGAGTAACCCACCAGTGGAAGGCTAGTACAGTCATCAAGATATGGATTTGGCTGTTCCATAGCCCACTGATGTTACTGGCTGCCTTGAGTCTTGGAGCCACCCTGGACCCAGCTCCCTTCCTGTCCCTTGCCTCTGTTGGGTAAGCCAGGCTGTTTGCTGTTAACCTACAGTTAGATCTGTCCCCTCTTGTCCTTGCCTCTGTGGGGTAAGTCGGGCCATTCTGCTGTTGCCCTGTGGGGGGATCTGTCTTGTCTTTGCCTCTGTGGGATAAGTCAGGCCATTCTGCTGTTGCCCTGTGGGGGGATCTGTCTTGTCTTTGCCTCTGTGGGGTAAGTCAGGCCATTCTGCTGTTGCCCTGTGGGGGGATCTGTCTTGTCTTTGCCTCTGTTGGGTAAGTCAGGCCATTCTGCTGTTACCTGATGGATGGACCTGTCCCACCTTGGTGTGGAGATAAGGTTGAGTACTGGCTTGTCTAAGGACAAGTCCTGGCTCTATGTCTATGTACTGTCCAGTCTCATGTTAGTGCTGTGTTAAAGATGAGTCCCAGCTTTTTGAAGGATAAGTCCTGGCTCTATGTTGATGTACAGTTCCTAGTCTGTCTGAGCTCTAACCTCAAGACCCTAGCCTCCAGGAACCCAAGCCTCAAGACCCAAGTCAGGTCATGTGATTCCAAACAATTGGTTTATTGATCACTACAGAATGTCTCTCTGGTGCTTTCTGCTCCCTCCCCTCTCCCTGCCCTTTTTCCCAACCATGATTCCCCTCTCCTTCCCTTCTTCCTACTCAGTCCACAACGGAGATCCATATCAGAATCAAGGTTGTCATCACTCACATATGTTATGTTTTTTTTGTGGCAGCAGTACAGTGCAATATATGAAATTACTACAGTACTGTGCAAAAGTGTTAGGAGTCCTAGCTATATATATGTGGTGAAGACTTTTCCATGGTACTATTTAAAACTGGATTAATAAGAATGCCCAGGTATGAACAGAATGTAACTAATTTTCCTGGGTTTAGGTCAAACAGAGGTGACACATTTAGCTTAGAAACACCTTTGTGGTTATGTAAGAACAACATTCCATTTTGTGAGTATTACCCAGGGAAACACTATACATTCACAGACCTTCAGTGATTTTGTTTATCATTTAATAAATTGCTTGGCAGTTTGTAACATAAATATTTACAGAGGTTTTGATTCTGCTGCTTCAGAACTCAGGGAAGTTCGCATAAGGACGTGTGGCAGAAAGTAACTATATCTTGCTGGCATTGGTTCATATCCCTTGGTCACCATGCTCTTGAATTTATCTGCTCCAGATGTTCAGGGGCCATCCTGCTGACCCAAAACATTGTGAACTCCAGCAACAAGATATTAGTGTTGGAAAGGCTTGTCATGGTGAATTAAAGAAACTCACCAAAGAACCTCTGCTGGCTGTGATGGCAGTCGCAATTTCTTGATTGTTTCTAAATGTCAGAAACATTTCTATGAAGCTATTAAATACTGGCAAAAAGTAGCTGTATCTTGCTGGCACTGGCTCATATCCCTTGATCACCAAACTCTCAAATTGATTTGCTCCAGATGTGGAGAGTTTATCCTGCTGACCCAAAACATTCTGGACTCCTGCACCAAGGCATGAGTGTTGGGAAAGGCTCTCATGGTGCAGTGAAGAGACTCACCAGATATCCTTTGCTGGCTGTGAAAACAGACAGAATTTCTGTTTCTGAATGTCAGAAACATTTTCAAGAAGCTATTAAATACTGGAGAAATACACAATTTTCCTCGTAGGGTTAGAAATGTCAGTGTTTAAATTAGATGCCTTCAATATAATACTTGACAATTAAAACTTTACAATCAAAACTTTAATTGGTTCTACTTTTTAAAATTTTGTTAATTTAGAGATTAAACAGGCCCATTAGGACTCACTGCCCAGCCACCCACCAATTTAACCCCAGCCTAATCATAGGATAATTTACAAAGACCAACTAATCTACTTTGTACCGTGGGAGGAAACCAGAGCACCTGGAGGAAACCCCAACAGTCATGGGGAGATCATACAAGCTCCTTACAGATGACATTGATATTAAACTCTGAAATCCAGAATGCCATGAGCCCAAATGCAATGACTTTAATTACTCATATATCATATTCAAAGAGGAAACTTGCCCAAGAAATACAGGTATCCACTGACTTCTTAAGTTCACTGTGGCCAGGAAGGACAAAACTAAGGATATTCACTTTCCCAGTCTTTGTTGACTTATCACATTTGCTGACCTTATAAACTGGACATACTTTGAGATGTTCCAGTAAATTAATGCAAGAGTAACTATTTTCTGTAGAGTATCTTGTATACCAGAGGACTAGGTCCTGATCAGGCTCATATGAAGACATCGGAGTAGGTTGCAGATGGTCGTATGAGCAGTTGGTGCATATCACAAGTCCTGGTTATGTGACCACTGATGCCAGCAGACAATCTCTGGACAAACTTGGCTATAAGGATGGTTGCCATTGGGTGTTGAATGTCCAAGGATATACGTTGTATCGGAAAGATAGTAGGCAGAGGGGGATAAGAAATAATATTAAATCAATAGAAAGGGATGAAGGTGTAGAGTCTCTGTGGGTTGAGTTAAGAAATGGCAAGGGTAAAAGGACCCTAATGGCAGTTGTATACAGGCCTCCAAACAGCAGCCAGGATGTGGATTAGAAATTACAGCAGGAGATAGAAAAGGCATGTCAGAAGGTCAATGTCATGATAATTGTTGGGGATTTTAACATGAAAGTGGATTGGGAAAACTAGGCCAGTACTGGACCTCAAGAGAGAGAATTTGTAGAATGTCTAAGGGATGGCTTTTTAAAACAGCTTGTTGTTGAGCCTACTAGGGGATTGGCTGTGCTGGATTGGGTGTTGTGCAATGATCTAGAGGTGATAAAAGGGCTTAACGTTAAGGAACACTTAGGGAACAGTGATCGCAATATGATCAAGTTCACTTTGAAATTTGAGAAGGAGAAACTAAATTCCAATGTGTCAGTATTTCAGTGGAATAAAGGAAATTACAATGGCATGAGAGGGGAGCTGGCCAAGGTTGACTGGAAAGGGACACTAGCAGGAAGGACAGCAGAGCAGCAATGGCTGGAGTTTCTGTGAAAAATGAAAGAAGAGCAAAATGGATATATTCCAAATTAGAAGGGATTTTTGAATGGAAGAAGAACACTACTGTGGCTGACAAGAGAAGTCAGAGCCAAAGTAAAAGCAAAAGAGAGAGCATACAAGGAAGCCAAAGTTAGTGGGAAGATAGAGGATTGAGAAGCTTTTAAAAACTTGCAGAAGGAAACTAAGAATGTCATTAGGAATGAAAAGATGAATTATGAAAGGAAGCTGGCGACTAATATCAAAGAAGATACAATAAGCTTTTTTAAGTATACAAAGGGTAAAAGACAGTTGAGGGTAGATATAGGACCAATAGAAAATGACACTGGAGATATTGTAATGAGAGACGCAGAGATGGCAGAGGAACTGAATGCATATTTTGCATCAGTCTTCACAGTGGAAGACATCTGCTGTATACCGGACATTCAACAGTGTCAGGGAAGTGAAATATGTGCAGTGAAAATTACAACTGAGAAGGTGCTCAGGAAGCTTAATGGTCTGAGGTTGGATAAATCTCCTGGACCTAATGGAATGCATCCTTGGGTTCTGAATGAAGCAGCTGGAGGGATTGCGGAGGCCTTAACAATGATCTTTCAAGAATCGATAGATTCTGGCATTGTACTGGATGAGTGGAAAATTGCAAATATTACTCCATTATTTAAGATGGGTGGGAGGCAGCAGAAAGAAAACTATAGACCAGTGGTTGGGAAGTTGTTGGAATCAATCGTTAGGGATGAGATTACGGAATACCTGGGGGCACATGACAAGATAGGCCACAGCCAGCATGGTTTCCTGAAAGGAAAATTCTGCCTGACTAACCTACTGCAATTTTTTGAGGAAATTACAAGCAGGGTAGACAAAGGAGATGCAGTAGATGTGGTGTACTTGGATTTTCAGAAGACCTTTGACAAGGTGCCACACATGAGGCTGCTTAGCAAGAAAGAGCTCATGGAATTACAGGGGAGTTGATAGCATGAGTGGAGCATTGGCTGATCAGCAGAAAACAGAGAGTGGGAATAAAGGGATCCTATTCTGGCTGGTTGACGGTTACCATTGGAGTTCCACAGGGGTCGATGTTGGGACTGCTGCTTTTTACGATGTATGTCAATGATTTGGACTATGGGATTAATAGATTTGTGGCTAAGTTTGCCGATGATACTGAGATAGGTGGAGGAGCGGGTAGTGTTGAGGAAACAGAGAGCCTGCAGAGAGACTTAGATAGTTTAGGAGAATGGGCAAAGAAGTGACAAATGAAATACAATGTTGGAAATTGTATGGTCATGAACTTTGGTGGAAGAAGTAAGCAGGCAGACTATTATTTAGATGGGGAGAGAATTCAAAATGCAGAGATGCAAAGGGACTTGGGAGTCCTTGTGCAGGATACCACCAGGTTGAGTTGGTGGTGAAGAAGGCAAATGCAATGTTGGCATTAATTTCTAGAGGTATAGAATATGAGATCAGGAATGTGATGTTGAAGCTCTATAAGGTACTCGTGAGACCACACTTGGAGTATTGTGTGCAGTTTTGGGCTCCTTATTTTAGAAAAGGTATACTGACATTGAAGAGGGTTCAGAGAAGACTCACGAGAATGATTCCAGGAATGAAAGGGTTACCATATGAGGAACCTCTGGAAGCTCTTGGGCCGTATTCCCTGGAGTTCAGGAGAACGAGGGGGGATCTCATAGAAACATTCCTAATGTTAAAAGGCCTGAACAGATTAGATATGGCGAAGTTATTTCCCATGGTAGGGGAGTCTAGAACAAGAGGTCAGGACTTCAGGACTGAAGGCTGTCCATTTAGAATAGAGATGTGGAGAAACTACTTTAGTCAGAGGGTGTTAAATCTGTGGAATTTGTTGCCACGAGCCGGCTGTGGAGGCCAAGTCATTGGGTGCATTTAAGGCAGAGATAGATAGGTTCTTGATTAGCCAGGGCATTAAAGGCTATGGGAAGAAGGCAGGGGAGTGGGGATGACTGGAAGAATTGGATCAACCCACGATTGAATGGTGGAGCAGACTCAATGGGCCGAATGGCCTACTTCTGCACCTATATCTTTTGGTCTTATGGTCTTAATATTGATATTGGCTGGCGTCACTCATTTTGTAAAGACCCTGCCCAGAAGAAGACAATGGCAAACTACTTCTTTAGAAAAATTTGCCAAGAACAATCATGGTCATGGAAAGACTATGATCACCCATGTCATACAATACGGCACATTAACGAACAAATTATCTTCTACAGTGCATCTTGTACACCCGAGGACTGTTACTTTAATAAAAGTGGACATTTCAGAGAATAAGCACATTATTTAACTCCTTTCTAAAGTGAAGATGCATCTCACCATTTATGAATATTGACATTCATTGCATAAAGGCTGACTGCAATGGTCGTCTTAAATAGTAATCACAGCTGGCCGAGGTTGACTCTATGTTTGTATCCCAAATGCTCTGCTACTTGACCTTGCTTAGCAAACATCAGGTGATTGTGTCTAGTTGGAAGTTTGCCAGGTGAACACACCAGCAGAGCCATTTGAATGCATGTGACAGACCTGCATGAAACCAGATTTTATAGCAGCATAAATATTAAAAAAGCAAAACAGCATTCTCAGGGATCTTCCAGTGGTTTAAACACTGAAGTGAACATAAGTGGGAAGTTAAGGCCTATTTCGGTATTAGCAAAATGACCCTACATTATTTGGGCCCACCTCTTCATTCTATCCAATCCTATTACTGATATTCTTGAAGCACACACTCCTTTTAATTTCTTCTACATCTCATTTTCCATGCTCTTCAACTTCCCTGAACACACCTATATATCCCAAACTGCATGCTCTATCCATGCTTCTCCTCACTTGCCTCCAATTTTCTCAAAAGACATCTCTGGATAATGTCTTGGAAGAAAATTGGAAGTCATGGAGGTAAATCAGCTGTACATATTGGTGTGCATGAGAGACCTATTCTATTGGGTACAAGATCTCAAGTTCAGGGCAGTAGAATCTCAGATATACAGAATTTAGCACAGAACTATTGCAGTTCCTTGCAGAACACTTCTTCAACGTACGATTCTTCCATTTTATGAGTTAAGGTTACATACTTCTGCAAAAACACTTGCTACTCCTGAAAACTACTTTGGGCCATCCAAATTTCCTAAACACAACTGCACCACACACCTGACTCCCAATCACGTTCTTCCCACCTCATCACTCAATTCTTGAAGTTCCTTTTCCCTCCATCCCTCCATCCCAAATGCTTCTTCTCCTTCCACTGATGTCTATGTTTCCATACCCAACTTTCTCTCTTTCCTTAATGGCCTTGAACCCACTGGTAGCTTGACCTATTTGAGATGCTCAATTGGGAATGGCATCTCTGCAATGGTGGTCTTCAACTAAGCATGTATTTGTACATTTCATGGGTCTTTCGAGGTAATGAAGGATTTCTAATCAATTACCTCTTCGTAGCTTCCAGTGATTGTCTACCAGAATGGGTGCCAAAGAATGGGATGGAGGGATGGGATGAAAGGGAACTTCAAGAATTGAGGTACTCCCTAATTACAACCACATCATATGCATGACACCCAACTCATTAAACACGTTTCCAGCTCTTAGCTTGACTAGGTTACGACATTTTGTGCTTCCTACTTTATCGCTCAATTCTTGAAGTTTCTTTTTCCTCCATCCCTCCATCCAATTCAGGGATGTCCATTCTGTTAGACAATCATCGGAAATTACTAAGAGGTAATAGATTAGAAATTCTCCGAACCTAGGAAGATCACGAAGTGTGCCGAAACATACTTAGCTGAAGGCCACCACTGCAGAATTGTTGAACCCGACTAAGCAAGTCAAATAGGTCAAGCAGAAGGATTAAGGCCAACAAGGGAAGAGGGAGGACCAGAGTTGTCCTGAGATGTCTAGGCATCAGTGAGAGGAAAAGACATTTGGTATAGAGGGAAAAGGAACTTCAAGAATTGAATGATGAGATAGCGAGCACTCAATGTTGCAATCTGGTAAGAGTGGGGGTCATGCGTATGGTGCAGTTCTGCTTAGGAAGTTTGGATAACCCAAAGAAGTGTTTCCAGGACAAGAAAGAATTTTTTTTGCGGAAGTATGTATACCTAACCCATACATTTTTCAAATATAACAACATTGGACATTTATTTGTCACCATTAATTGTACTCAGAATAGCTGTGTATTTCTTTAAAGGAGCTACACTTTGTCTCTGGACAAGATGGCACCAAGCTGCTATGTCCATCAAGGTCATGATGCAGACTTAGTTGTTTTGTAAGTTTAGCAGGATGGTTTTGTGGACCAAGTGGGGAATTAGGGTGTAGGGACAGGGGAATGGGGGAGTTCAAGGTTAGACTGGAGTCCAATTTGAAGCCATCTATGGTCAAAGGCCAACAATGCCTAGAGATGGATGTCAAATCAATAAGTGATATGGATGAAGAGCAGTGAGAATAAGGACTGGTGATTCCCCCAGGTTCTTGGGTTCTGGAATCAGAGTTTTCTGTGGCCAGGTGGCATGCAAGCCAGTGACTCACTAGGGTGCTGAGCTGGCAAGTCCAGAGTTTGAGGCCTGGAGTTCAGAATCCTGTAATCGGCACGTCCTAGGTCAATACCAAAGATCAAAGCCCAAATGTTGAAGACCAGTCGGCAAAGTCAGATGTGAAGACCTGATGGCCAAAGCCTTGGGTGTGCAAGTCTGAAAATCCACTGGGGAAGTCAGAGGCATAATGCATGTGAGCTTGCAAGTCCACAATCTGGAGGTCAGGGGGTGGACTAATCTGGGTTTGGAGGCCTGTCTCCATGTGTGAGTGGGTGGTTGGTTGGAAGGGAGGAATGGGGCTTATTTTGTTGTTGCTGTTGTTTTGTTTATTTTTGTTGTTGTTTTGTTATTCCTTGTGTTGTTCTACTGAACATTGTGGACATGGTATTTTTGATGAATAAGCTCTTCCCAGGCTTCCAGCTGGGTACAGTTATCAATACTAACTGGCATTTTGATGATAAATTCTGCCATCTTCATCAGGGATGATGGCTGGATATGTCTAGTCTGGTGGTATTTAAACCCCCGTCATCCTTCCCTCTTGATTGAGTAATCCTTATTCAAAAAGGTTTTCACCATCCCACCATGTTTCCAATTGAATTCCAGTTCCTAATTAGAGCCAGATTTTCTTCTTTATTAAAATTATTTTCCTCGAGTTTTGTTTCAATGGCTTCCTTTACCAGGCGGTCCCAAAAGCCATTGGCGCGGCACAGTCATTTTGTGCCATCAAAATCAATCCTATGGCCATTACAAATGCAACATCCTGTTACCACCAATTTCTCCAGGTAACCCAAACGGATATACCTCCTGTGTTCCTTGATGCAGGTTTCCACATCTGGCCATATACACTGCTCCACATTCACAGGGAATCCTCTAAACGCCAGCTGTCCTGAGTCCCAGGTCATCTTTGACCCACATAAGCTGTGATTTGAGCTGCCTTACTGGTTTGTGGACAGTATTAATCTGGTATTTCTTTAGGATCCTGGTGATCCTACCAGAAACTGTGGAAATATAGGGAAGATAAGCAGTAGTGGCAGGTTCCTCCTCATTGTTCAGTTTCCTGGTTTTTTCATCGGCCCTTCTAGGCCCAATTGATTCCTTTCACTTTGTAGCCATTCTGTAGGAATGTTATGCGCAATCATCTTATTTTCTCGTGGATACTGTCTGGGTCCGAAATAGTTTTTGCATGGTTAAACAAAGTAGAACGAATCACTCTATGTTGGGTGGCTTTTATTGTTGAGGTATAAGTCTGCTTGAGTGGGGTTCAAATAGACACCATGTCTGAGGCTACCGTCTGGTTTATGTCTTATTAGAATGTCCAGGAATGGGAGGCAACCATTCTTGTCCATCTTCATCGTGAATTGAATGATTAGATGTAAGCTGTTCAGATGGTTGTGGAACTGTTGGAGTGCCTTGCATCCATGAAGCCCCACTACAAAGGCATTATTGACATATCTGAAGAAGCATTTGGGGCATATGGACGATTAACTCAGAGCCCTCTCATCAAAGACCTCCATGTAGGAATTAACAAAGCTGGCAACAAGGGCAATCCCATGGCCACTCCATCCGTTTGTTCATAGTAGTTCCCCTTATAGAGGAAGTACGTTGATGTAAGGGTGTCAGAAAGGTCAATGAAACCCTTATCAAATCTTGACCACAGGTGGACCAAGCTGTCCTTAAGTAAAAACTGGAATTTGATTGGAAACAAGGTGGCATAGTGGAAACCTGATTGGATGAGAACTAACCAATCAGGAGAGATGAACAATGGGGATATAAATACCACCAGACTAGACAAGCCTAGGCATCATCCCTGATGAAGGTGGCAGAGTTTGTCATCGAAGTGTCGGTTAAAACTGATACATGTACCTGGCAGGAAGACTGAGAAGAGTTTATTGGTTAATGTAATCATTTTACTGTAAGTTTTGATGTACAGTTGATAAATAAATGAATCTGAATCTGATTTGTTGTTTTCTCATTTCCAAATACTTTACAAATATTTACTTTATATTCTGTTTGAGTAGCCTCCAACCTGATGACATCAATATCGATTTCTCCTTTCAGTAAACAAATTTCGACCCCTCTCCCCCTTCCTCTATTCCCAACTCTGACCTTTTACCTCTTCTCACCTGCCTATTACTTACCCCTGGGACCCCTCTTCCTACTCTTTCTGCTATGGTCCACTCTCCTATCAAATTGCTTTCTCTCTAGCCCTTAACCCTTCCCAAACACCTGACTTCACCTATCACCTTCTAGCTATCTTCTTTCCCATCCCCCCACCTTTTCATTCTGGCATCTTCCATCTTTGTTCTGTCATGAAGAAGAATTCCTGCACAAAATGACAACTGTCTATTTATTTCCATAGAGGCTGCCTGACCTACTGAGTTCCTCAGCTTTTTGTGTGTGTTGGCTTGGATCTCCAGCATTTGCAAACTTACTCATGTTTATACTTTACAAATGAAGAATTTGAGAACTTCAACCTCATTTCTCTGTATGCAATGGAGAGTGGGTCTGACCTCCATGCTTTGTCAACAATCCAACTTCAGTGCATCTCTCAGTACATAATACTGCACCTGTGCCACTGGAAAACATCTGGCAGTGGCCAGCTTCCTGCACTGGCACCGCAGCAAGGTTTCATCAGACCAAGTCTAT
Source organism: Mobula hypostoma (assembly GCF_963921235.1). Lineage (NCBI taxonomy): Eukaryota > Metazoa > Chordata > Chondrichthyes > Myliobatiformes > Myliobatidae > Mobula > Mobula hypostoma. Next base: position 31,127,912 of record NC_086116.1, read on the forward strand.
CTTTGAGCGAGCTGGTGATCTTCCAGCTGCAGTCTACGTCTGTCTCAGTGTGTCTTCCTAGCAACACCTGTGCATAGAGTTCTTTGTTCCACAATTGCATGGGATTAACCTTAACAAACATCTACTGATCACTTTCCAGATCATCTTGGTGAACACACATTCCAGAAGGGGATATATGACAGTTTCATTCACAATGTAACTGCTTGAAGACAATAAGAAGAGACAGTAAAAATTCAAAGTTCAAAGTAAATTTATTATCGAAGTACATATATAGTAGGTTACCATATACAACCCCGAGATTCAATTTCTTTTAGGCATACTCAGTAAACCTATAAAATAATAACCATAACAGAATCAATGAAAGACTGACCAAGTTGGGCGTTCAACCAGAGTACAGAGGACAAAATATGTGCAAATACAAAAAGAAGGAATAATAAATAAATAAATAAATAAATATTAACTATCAAGAACATGAGATGAAAAGTCCTTGAAAGTGAGTTCATTCTTTATGAGAACATTTCAATGATGGGGAAAGTGTAGTTGGGTAAAGTTATCCCCTTTGGTTCAAGATCCTGATAACTTTCCTGAACTTGCAGGAGTGAGACATAAGGTTCAAGTACCTTCTTCCTAATGGTAGCAGAGAGAAGAGAACATATTCTGGGTAGTGGAGGATCTCTGATGATGGATGCTGCTTTTCTGCAACAGGGTTTCATCTAGATGTGCTCAATAGTTGGGACAACTTTGCCTATGATGGACTGGGCTGTTTCCAATACTTTTTGAAGGATTTTCCATTAAAGGGCATTGGTGTTTTGGGTATGCATGAAGAGTCTGATTAAGGTGGTCCATCTCTGCACCTGTATACAAGGTCCTAATCGTTGCTTGAAAGAACATTGATGCATTCTGCAAATTGACTTTGATAGTCTGCACAAGGAACCTTCTGATACAATGCACTATCTTGTTTTCTCACAAAGCCTCAATGATATTTCATGAAGACTATTGTCTTAAGCTTGACCTTGTCAATGATATTCCTCTACAAGACTGTATCTCTGAGGCACAGGCACGAATGCATAATCCATCTCAGTGGTACACTCTGCAGAAAGATTAGACACATTTTTCATAATTTCAGGAAAATACAGAACCTCAGAAAGCAGCAACATAACTGGTTTTACACACATTTTGGTACATGCACACAGCAACAAAGAAGCAGCAATTATACTTAGAGGACTTGCCTCAAATTACACACACAAAATTCTGGAGGAACCTAACAGGTCAGGCAGCATCTATGGAAATTAGTAAACAGTTGATGTTTCTGGCCAAGACCCCTTTTCTGGATTGAAAAGGATGAAAGACGACAGAATAAATATGGGGGAAGGGTAAAGAATCTGCTAGAGAGGAGACTGGACCACAGGAAGGAGAACAAGTCTCAGTGGGAGTCAGAGTGGGGAATAGAGAGAAGAGGTAGAGGGAATTTTTTACCAGAAGGAGAAATTGATATTCGTGCCATCAGGTTGGAAGCTACCCAGATTGAGTACAAGGTGTTGCTCCTCCACCTTGAGGGTGGCCTCACGTGGAACAAGGGAGACCATGAAGTATGATCTCAATACTTGAGTACACTGCTCAGGTAGATCAAAGCAGGATTCACATTCATTATCCAGGATTGTTTGTATGTAAGTGGCCCATTCCATCATTTTACATGTCAATAAAAACTATGGGCATGTTTTGTACAGTTTCAGAGGCCACTGCACATGCTTCAGAGTGCCTGTGTGTCAACATACCATGTGGAGGATGGAACAAGAGGAAGATTAAAGAAGTTGTGTTCCACAGATACACCTCTGAAGGAAATTATCAGTTTTCTAATGAATTCATCTACGTCATCTGTTGTGTATTTAAAATTTCTGTTACGATTGCACAATTTTGTGTGTATGTGTATATATATATATATATGTTGATTAAGCACTCTTGTTCTTTAAGTAATTCATTACGGGTTATAGGTACAAATACATGAATTGCAAACATCATCATTCTACCACGAGATATGTGCACACCTCGCTTAAAGTAAAACATGAAGCCAGACCCACATTCCCTATCTCCTTTATCTTCTTTTTAATTAATTTAATGCTTTGAAAAACCAAAACAAAACATCATCCCATAAGTGTAGCTCAGGTTAACAGAACTTTTAAAGCAAAATCTTTGAGTGTGGAAGAATGTAAACAAGAAGCCCGTAGCGCAGTCATAAAGTAGACTGAGTGGAATGAAAGCACTTAAATAGTTTTTGTCATTTTGTTAAAATGTGTATGAGCAAAAGATTGGTATGTATGTCAGGTAGTAGTATCCTATGTGGTTTAAATGAGTGCAGTAACAGCTTTATGGTTAGAAGGATGAATTTAAATTTTTTGGAGTAAGCTCAAGGGAGAAAGACAAGAATCTGAGTAATGCCAGGCTTGCAGAAGTTTCGGAATAATTATGTGCAGTACAAATATAAAGATAAGGGTGAATCTGAATGACATTGTAGTAGGTTAAAGTATTGAAAGTTCGAGGAATGAAATCTTGCAGTGTGTCTTAGTCACTCATGCTGATGGATGTAGACATTTTGTATCATGTGATAATGAGAGGCAAAGAACATTACTAAAGACTATTTTCTGTACTATGACCTTCCTTCATGCCAATGCTCTATCCAAAATCAACCCTTAATGTGTTATGATTATTATTTTATTATGGATTTATTGAGTATGTCCGCAAGAAAATAAATCTCGGTTGCATATGGTGGCATATATGTACTTTGATAGTAAATTTACTTTGAACTCTGAACCTAATTTGAGAAATACCTGACATCTATTGATAATAATGGGATACATTTCCAAAACGGCTGAGGAAACCGGAATATGTTGGCTCATCACAAACTTAGCCGAGATTTAAAGAGAAATTCACTTTCTTAGAATATGACTTTGTTTCAAATAAACAATAACATCGGCAGCAAGGTGTACATTGGAACTACTGCAGCTGGAAAATTCTGCAACAGACCGTATTGGGAAGGAAGAATGATTTTCTTTACCCGACTTCTATTTCTATACAAATAAGCAATTCATAAATAGGTAAAGGCTTTTAATTGCTTTTGATTAAAAAAGCAAATAAATGCTCATTTTAAATTATATTAACACCTCCACAAAAGTAGCGAACATCCAATAAAAAGAATTTACATATCTATTTACTGATCTTAACTATAATTTTTAAAAATATGTTGGTTCTCATTATTGTTAACTCAGAAGAAGTTCCTCAGCTATTAAGGTTAAATTTTACTGAAATATCCACTTCATTTGTTGACAACAATGATATTTCAGATTAAATTAAAGAATATGTTCTCTGGTAAAGTAATATCCAGATATTCATTTTATATTGGAGTTGTGTCTTATAATATTACATTGTTCTTTTTATAAAAGCAAAAGTTAAATAATTTGGTTTGGCTGAGTTGTTCTCCATGTGAGGAGACATCGTTAATGTGCTGCTGATTGTGGCGTGTCCTCTGAATGCTTAGCCTTTATATAATTATCAATCATCCGATTGGATTGGACATCATATCAGAAACTTAAATCTCGTCACTGATTGGGTTTGGGGAGAATTTCATGCTTTGGGGTCAAGTATGTTGCCTGTATCGGCTCATAAATAGGATCAAAGCCTATGCTTACAGCATCGATCACAGAAAACCACACTTCTAGAAATTCTCTTGCATGCCGCATATTTGCTTGAGCTATGACCTTTCACTGATGTGCAGTCGAATTTGTGTCCCTCTTGATCATCATGGGTAGAGACTAGGGAAAGCTGGTCATGTCACTTCACAGCCAATTTGATCTTCATGGACAAGTTAAATAATTTATTGGGAAAGCTCTAAATAATTTTACTCACGTTCACAGAATTATGGAATTCAGTTCCGCTTAAAACCAGAATCAGCTGATAATTAACCAGGCAATGAAGTGTAATGAGATTAATGTACATTGTGGCAGAATACAAAACTGCAAATTCTCTGTGGCATTTCAATTATAAGATGATCAATAATCAATAACAACAAAATGGCCAACATGTGGCCAGATAATTTGTAGGGAATGTAAGCTATCGACTGTAAAATGTTTTGGAAGTCCCATGAATGTTGAAAATAAGAACAGGATCAATTTGGATGTGGAGGTGAATTGTTTTAGACCAGAAGATCATACGGCATAGGAGCAGATTTAGGCCACTTGGCTGTCCTGCTATCCCATCATAGCTGACTCATTATCCCTCTTAACCCCATTCTCTTGCCTTCTCACAGTAACCTTTGAGACCTTGACTAATCAAGGAACAATCACCCTCCACTTAACATATACTTAATGACTTGGCTTCTACAGCTGTCTGTGGCATTGAATTCCACAGATTTTCCACCCACTGGTGAAAGAAATTCCTTCTCATCTCTGTTCTAAATGGATGTTCCTTTATTTCAAGGGTGTGCCCTCTGGCTCTATACCCACCCACTTTAGGAAACATCCTCTCCACATTCCTTCTATTGAAGTTTCAATGTCCGATAGGTTTCAATGAGATCTTGGAGATCTTCAATGATATTTTAGGGATCTTTCTTGGAGATTTTCGATTTCTTAACTTCTTACAGCCTCTATCTCATGTTGCTTGAACTTACATCATTTTGCCTGATGATTATTTAATGTCAATTCATCTCCATTCATGAAACAGTGAATCCATTATTAATATGCAAAATTAAGGGTGTTATGTTTTGTAAACATTAAGCTAATTCAAAGGAAGACACAGGAGTCTGAAATCTGGGTCTAACTTTGTGTTTACTTTTAACCAGGTGTGCACATATCACCTGGTAGCGTGATGACATATGCAATTCACATATTTATATATATAATCCATAATACATTAGTGAAATGAACAGGAGTGCTTTATCAGACAAGACTACTCAAATATTATTTAAATATTAAATACACAAAGTTCAAAGTTTTTTAAAATCAGAGTGTGTATAAATTATACAACCTTGAGATTCTTCTGCTTAACAGGCACCCACAAAACAAGAAACCCAAAAGAACCCAGTTTAAAAAATAGACCAACACTAGAAAGATCAGAAAAAAAAACAAATCACATCAAATCATGCAAAAAATAAAATGAGCATCAGCGTTCAGAATGAAATTGAGTCTATCAACCCAAAGGCAGGAGCAGGCGGTGTGGGCCCGTAGCCCCAGTCTCAGAGGCACATTGCTGTGAAGCTTGCAGTGGACGGGGAAAACAGCATCAAGCCTTCCACATCTCACCGAATGCTGTGACGATACGGGAAGAAAGACAAACCACCTTAGGCTTGTTTCTGAAGTAAATTATGAGCATAATATCAAAGTCAAATGTTGCAAAGTGAATGTGTATTGTTTTGAGGCTAGTGTTCCCTCCAAGGTGTGCGCATTACACGTGCATTCATCTTTTTCTACTAGCACACAAAGGAATTTAAATTGTGCACAATGGTTGTCACCCTCCTTGTCGTCGCCATGTTAAGTATTTCATGATCACACACAATCACATTTCCTTTTTCGCTTTCTGATGCAGACGGTGTTGACAACGTGGAGTTTGTGACAATTTGTCTGCAGATTTCAGAACTGGCTTAATTATACTGTTTTTATTGAAGAAATTATGTTGTCACTTGAGCAGAAAACTTCACAGCACAAGAATTTTGGACACACTGGTCTTTACAAATTAGAAGGAATGTTGTTTGAGGGTCACTGAGCTCAGGAAATGTCTATTCCTTAATCCTGGTATAAATTAGGAATTTGATCCATCCATCCACACTTACTGTCAAACACCAACAAATTGCATTTGGGTACTGTCTTTAATGGAATAATAAATAATGTCACATGGTGCTTCACAATTGTGTTAACAGATAAGATTTAACATTGTGCCACTAGAATATTAGGACAGATGACTAACAGCTAAGTTTTATGAAATGATGTTCAAACTTCAAAGTAAGTTTAGTATCAAAGTACCTATACTGTATATCATCATATATAACACTGAGATTCATTTTCTTCTGGCCATGCTCAGTAAATCCAATAACCATTATAGAATCAATGAAAGACTGCATTCAGCAGAATGGACAATCAGTGTGCGAAAGACAACAACCTGTGCAAATACAAAATAAATAATAATAAATAAATAAAATAGTAAGTACTATTATGAGATGAAGAATCTTTGAAAGTGGTCCATGGGTTGTGGGAACATTTCAGCGATGGGGCAAGTGATGTTATCCCTTCTGGTTCAAGAGCATCATGTTTGAGGGGTAATAACTGTTCCTGAACCTGGTGTAGTGGGTCCTGAGGCTCCTGTACCTCCTCCCTGATGGCAGCAGTGAGAAGAGAGCATGACCTGGGTGATGGATACTGCTTTCATGCAACAACACTCTATGTAGATATGCCCAATGGTTGGGAGGACTTTGCCCATGATGGACTGGGCCATATGCACTACTTTTTGTAGGATTTTCTGTTTAAGGCATTGTTGTTTCGATACCAGGGTGTGATACAGCCAGTCAATACATTATGCACTACACCTCTATTGAGGTTTGTCAATGTTGTAGATGTCATACCAAATCTTCGCAATCTCCTCAGGAAGTTAAGGGTTGCTGTGAAGGTAGAAAGATAAAATGGAGAAATTTTAGGGAGGAATCCTGGAAAGACTGGAATTGGTTTATTTTTGAGGAAGATTTTAGAAAAATCCAGAAATGAGAGGTGGTTAAATGAATCAGAGATCTCTCACGTAGCCAGAGAAAGTAGAGTAAGGATTTCAACAAAAAAAATACAATTTTAAAAATCAGTGAAGATCAGTGAGAACAAGTGTAATGAATGATAGGGAATGGGAAGAGTTCATAAGAGGTCAAAAAAGGAGCAGGCTGACTTGGAGAGTTTTAGAATAACTGGTTCTGAAGGTAACACAGCACAGCCAGAGACTGCAGCAAAGGAACATACTTCCTTACACCTGTCACCATAACCCTCATTGTGGTATTACTGCCATCTTACAAATTGAAATAAATACACACAAAATGCTGGAGGAACTCAGCATGTCAGGCAGCATCTATAGAAATGAATAAGCAGTCAATGCTTCAGACCAAGATTCTTCATCAGGACTGGAAAGGAAGGGGGGAGATGCCAGAATAAGAAGGTGTGGGAAGGGAAGGAGGATAGCGAGAAGGTGACAGAGGAAGCCAGGTGGGTGGGAAAGGTAATAGGCTGGAGAGGAAGGAATCTGATATGAGAGGAGAGGGGACCATATGAGAAAGGGAAGGAGGAGGGAATCCATGGGAAGGTGATAGGCAGGTGAGCACACAGCAACAAAGAGGCAGCAATTAGACTTATAGCAGATTTACCCAAAGTAACACACACAAAATTGCAGGAGGTACTCAGCAGGTCAAGCAGCACCTATGGAAATAAGTAAACAGTCGATGTTGCGGGCTGGGACCCTTCCTCAGGACTGGAAAGGAAGGAAGACAACGGAATAAAAAGGTGGGGGGAGGAGAATGAATCAAAAAGGAGAGGAGAGTGGACCATAGGAGAAGGGGTAGGAGCAGGGGATCCAGGGGGAGGTGATAAGCAAGTTAGAAGACTTAAGGGACCAGAGTGGGGAATAGAAGAAGAGAAAAGGGGGAGGGAATGTTTTATTAACCAGAAGAAGAAATCAATATTTATGACATCAGGTTGGATGTTACCTTGACAGAGTATAAGATGTTGCTCCTACACGCTGAGTTTGGCCTGATCATGGCACGAGAGGAGGCCATGAACTGATACGTCAGACCAATAATAGGTGGTGAGCTGTAATGCTGAACCTGTCATTACAATTGAAGAAGTTCCATTCATTCATACATCCTCTATTCACACACAAAGATGAGATTAAAATGTAAGTTAGCAATACCGCCCTGACATGAATGGCCAATGTAGTCAGTTCCCTGCCCAAATACAGACTGAATTTTTTATACATCCAACTCCCCAGTGTATCTTCTGAATGATGCAGCTGGATCTGGTGAAACCTTACATTGACATGTAGTTAAAATGTTGATAATTCAATGAGGAAGGCTGTAGGTTGAAAGGACTGAGCACATAACTGGAAGTAAAGCATAAATGTAATATCAAAGGTCTCAAAGCGAGATCAAAAAGCAATGTAAGCACTTTGAAATTCTAGTTAAATAAATTACTAGATGGCTGCTTGCTTTGGATATCCTACTCTCTCCATGGCATTATGGGGGCTGCAAAGAAAACAGCTATCAGGACTGTCACAGAGGCTGCTGAGTGAGCCTCCAGAGGGCTGTGGATCAAGAGGTGTGACCCATGGACTAATGCTGCTGGGACTCAAGCCGGGGCCTGATCAACCCTGGCTGGGTCGCCTGGGCGAGAGTGTCCGATATTGAAAGATCTGAAACACCCCCAGTGACCTCAGGTTACATCACTGATGAGGTGTCCCAAAGCATAAGACCATAAGACATAGGAGCAGAATTAGGCCATTTGGCCCAATGAGTCTGCTCCGCATTCAATCATGACTGATCCTTTTGTCCCCTCCTCAGTCTCACTCCCCAGCCTTCTCCCCATAACCTGTGATGCAGTGTCGAATCAAGAACCCCTATCAATCTCTGCTTTAAATGCACCCAACGATCTGACCTCCACAATGTCTGTGGTTACAAATTCCACAAATTCATCACCCTCTGGGCTAAGGAAAGTTCTCTGCATCTCTATTTTAAATTGATGCCCTTTTATCCTGAGGCCATGCCCTCTTGCCCTAGGATGTATCTGTGCAGTGATTCAGCAACATGGGTGTATATTTTGTTCCAATTTATACTAGTTTTGTTACGAGACACTCCAAACCGTGCCAGCTTCTGGGATTTAGATGCTCTAACTCTCAGGTGTATGGATAGCTAGCGCTGCCCTTTTAAGGGTTCAGAACCATCCCACTAATTGGTGATCATGCTTTAGGTGTGAAGAATTTGTATTTAAAGAGCACCTGAACTGAGGTTTGGTGTTCAAGCATAAGCCCAAATTGTCATGGTCCCGATCATTTATTCCCTATCTTGCTCCTAATTTCTGTTGATTGTGCCACGGTTCTGACCACCAATTTCCCAATTGCTTCTATTTTGCTTTAATGACAGCACACCTGGTTTCCATCAAGAACTGCAATATAAGAACCCCGGCATCACAACCACTAGTTGCCAGTTCGTTGGTCTTTTTCCTGTGAGTTACTATGTTTCCCGACCGCTTAAAACCGCTTGTTCCAAGTTTAGCTCCAGTTCAAAGGTTTACTTATGAGACTCCGTTCCTCTGAGTCAAGGCTCTGTGTCAAGTCTCCGAGTCAAGGCGCCATGTCAAGGCTCGATATCAGGACTCTGTGTCAAGATCCCTCCTGTTTGCTGTTCAGCGTTTACGCCCGAGTAAACATCCAAACTCAATCTCCGTGCCTATGTCCTGCATTTGGATTCGCTTCCTTCACTGATTGTAAAACAAATATCGTCTAGCGTTTGTTTTGTGCTCAGTCCTCAAGCCAGTTTGATCCTGTATCTCGATCCTCACTTCGGATGCTCCAGCATTTGGGTCCAAACCATCCTTGTCAAGGACTCTCGTCACGGTACGATTGAGCCAACACGGATCCAGCAGGGTATTAGAAACTTTCATCTGCTATGGCGGGCCACCGTGAGAGGATTTCCAGGCAAAAGGTGAAGATTCGAGACCTCCAGGTTGCCGTTCATCAACTTTCGCAAGGAGGAGGCTGGAGTCACTCAGGACAACTAGCTGGTCGTGCTGGAGAGCCAGCACACCTTCCAAGCCCAGAGAGTTTCGACGGTAACCCTGGTTCTTCCGCTTCCTCACTCAATGCTCATTATCTCTCTCCTGACTGGAAGTGCCCTGGCCTGGGCCGCTGCATTTTGGATAGGTGCTTAGTAATAAGCATGTCAAGGGCTATGGGGAGAAGGCAAGAGAATGGAGTTGAGAGGGAAAATATATCAGCCATTATTGAATGGTGGAGCAAGCTCAATGGGCCAAATGGCCTAATTCTGCTTCCATTTCTTATGGTCTTATGAATTATTTCAAGAAATAATTCATAAGACCATAGGAATGGAAGCAGAACCCACTTGGAGTACTGTGTTCCGTTCTGGACACATCACTACAGGAAAGATGTAGATACTATAGAGAGAGTGCAGAGGAGATTTACAAGGCTGTTGCCAGGATTGGAGGGCATACCATATGAGTATAGGTTGAGCGAACTTGACCTTTTCTCCATGGAGTGACGAAGGATGAAAGGTGACCTGATAGAGGTGTATACGATGATGAGGGGCTTTGATTTTGTGGATAGCCAGAGGCTTTTTCCCGGGGCTGACATGGCTAACAAGAAGAGGCATTGTTTTAAGGTGCTTGGAAATAGGTACTGAGGGGATGTCAGAGGTAAGTTTTTCACACAGAGAGTAGTGGGTGCATAGAATACACAGCCGGTGGTGGTGGTGGTGGAAGCGGATACAATAGGGTCTTTTAAGAGCCTAGGTACATGGAGCTTAGAAAATTAGTGGGCTATGTGCTAGGGAATTTCTAGGCAGTTTCTAGAGTAGGTTACTTGGTCGGCACAATATTGTGGGCTGAAGGGCTGTAATGTGCTGTAGATTTCTATGTTCTATGTTCTATGTCATTGGACAGAAGAGCTGTTGAAATATTAATAAAAATATGGTAATACAGCAAGGTCAAATTAAATGACTTGAAATTGTCACTTTAAATGTTCATTCACTTCGTTCATAGTAAGCATGGTGATGTCAGTCCTTACAGATGTGAAACTGTGTCTGATCTAGGGTAGCTTTGAACGCTAGTTCTAAAGTTCTGCTCTAGTGACACAAAATGAAGATTGATGTGCACATGGAATATTTCATTGTATATTTAGTGCATCCAAGAATGAGTAAGTTTCTGTCCCTTTGCCATGCATGCCTGGAGAAAGAAGTGCTAATATATCAAGAAATGGCCAAGAAAACTGAGTAACAGAACAAATAGAAGAAGACCCAATTGGATCTTGAGTAATTTGTGCTGTTATAAAATTATATAACAGCCAAGAAAATGACAGTAGAATTTGGAATCTGATGGGCTTGTAACGTGCATGGAATATCTGGTCATAATTGCAGACTAATTCAATTTCTTGGTCCATTGTTAGGATACTGTATGTAAAAGTCAGGCGACAGGGTGAAGATACGTCTCTATCAAAGGAGGATTAGGTGCTACTTCCCTCCACTAGTCTACAGGTCACCCTTGGACAAGGTGTAGCACCTGCTTAGCCCCCTCTGATCAGAGTCACGTGAAGCCACGGAAGCAGGTGGTGGATGGCTATATGAGCAGCTGGTGCATATCACAAGTCCTGTTTATGCAACCATTGACGGCAAGAAAACAAACTCTGAGGAGTATTGATAATGGCTGTGGTCATCCATCTTATAAAAATACTGCCCAGGAGAAGGCAATCGTAAACTACTTCTGTAGAAAAGTGTGATGTCATGGTCCTTGAGCTCCCATGTCATACAACATGGCACATAACGAACAAACAATATCAGACTCTACCACAACGTTCCATATATCTACCGCTCTGAGTAACAAAAAAAAAGTCTTGCAACTCTCCTTTAAACATTCCCTCTTTCATCTTAAAGCTTTGCCCTGTGGTATTTGACTTTTCAGCTAGGTGAAAAGATTCTGACTATCTTGCCCAGATGTTCCCAACCTTGGGGTTAATTTTTTTTATATATAAGTAGAAGAAGGGACTATTTTGTTGGTTTTGTTTCCTTTGAATAATGGAAAATCATAATTATGAAAGGACTTAGTCATTTTTTTAAATGTCCTCTCGCTGTATATGTGGAAGAAGCCAAATGCTAAGATCTAAACCAATGGGTTAACTGTGATGTGTAACAGGGATTGGTAGGAATTTATAGTTTTGAGAAATTATTGATATCAAGAAACAAGTACTTAAGAAATAAAGACCAATCCTGGAAAGAGGAGCGTCTTACTGACCCGAATTTTGTGGCAAAAGGTATTGATATTGTAGTTTAGGTAAGGGCTTATTGAGTGCCTCAGAAGGTCGGGGTCAACCATAGATGTTGTATCCTAGCTGCCTGCGTGATATGCAAGTCAGTACATACGCCAGGGTGGTACGATGTGGAGGCCAAGATATTACCCATGTAGCAAGTTTCTGCTCTCCACACTGCTGATATATCCAAAGGAACAGCAGAAATCAACGCAGTTTGGTACCAGCTGTGTCACAGGAGATGCCAGTCAGCATTGAACTCAACATAGGACTACCTCAGGGACTCCAGCTCCAGATTTTTCCCCCTGGGTTTACTCCAGAAGTCTTCCCCATGAGTGGTACACCCTATCCTCATTATATGCGTCTTCAGTCAATGTGGATTCACAGTTATGCAAGGAACCTATATCTACCTACTTCTCCTTATTTGTGTCCAAAACTCACAGTTATGCAAGGAGCACTGCTTTCCCGCCAATACAAGTCACGTGCGTATGCCTCACAGTCTCACTGTTGGGGCAAGAAGCACTGCTTTCCCGCCAATACAAGTCATGAGCACACGCCTCACAGTCTCACTCCCGCCAGTCTTGAATTGGTTTTGGCAACATGTGGATGTGCAATCTTGCACTCTTAAACCTTTGTTGTTTTTACCTACGGTGCAGTGATTTTGTGCTTGAAATATTTAACTATGCCTCCTAAGCATCTGATGTCAAGTCCTGGGCCATCAGCCAAGCGGTAGAGAACCGCTTTAACACTTGGAAAAAAAAATTGGAAATTATAAACAGGGCGGCGTCAGGTGAAGATAACACAGCTCTGGGATGCTACCCTGTGCAGTTGCGGGCTATAATAACTGAGTTAGGCATTACACCAAAGCAGGTGTTTAATGCAGACGACACCAGGCTTTTTTGGAAGCATATGCCGAAACACACTTACAGAACTAAGGATGAAAAAACTGCGTCAGGTTTCAAGGCAGCAAAGGATAGATTGACTTTGCTTATGTGTTCCAATGCCGAAGGAGACTGTAAGATGAAGCCTCTCTTAGTTTACCATTCACTAAACCCCCGTGCTCTTAAAAGTAAGAAGCCTCTCAATGGAGCGTGAAAATCAATTTGGGCAGAGTGTGCGCACACCCTCAAGGGGTTTCCTACCGTCACTGCAGCTGTCCAGGATTGTGTGGCCCTGGGCCGTAAAATTGGTGGGGAAGGATTCTCAGATCTCAAGACTGCAGACGTGGTAGAACTCCTGGATTCTCATGATGAAGAATTAAGTGTGGATGACCTTCTGTGTTTAACTCAGACTGAAGGTGATAACGATGAAGAAGGAAGTGTCGAGTTGCAGGTGAAGGATTTTACGGTGAAGCAACTGGCAGAATTTTTTAAGGCTGCGGAACACTTGGCACAAACGGCGATGGTCATGGACCAAATTTTTAAACAGAGTCAGCATTTCAGTCATTCCCTGCAGTAAAGCCTTCTTCCCTACAAGCAAATTTATGCTGGAAAACAAAATTCTGCCAAGCAAACAACCCTCAACACTCTCTTCAAACCGGTGTCATCTCCTGCTGCCGGCAGTACTGAGAGTTCTATGGGTCTTCCTTCACCCCTTTGCCGTCCTTAATGATCCTGACGACACACAACCATCCACCTCATCCATGTAAAGCTGCCCAACACCACAACAACCACTCATCTCCCAGAGCCAACACACTTGCCACTGTTGGTGAGTATTGTACACTCTAGTACGTTAACTTGCTATGATTTATTATGTTGAATATTACCTTAAATTGATGAAATATAATATGTATGTTTTTGTGTCGTATTGATATGAAAATGTGAATAAATTACAGATAAAACATATATAGGAAGCCCTCCAGAAGGCATCCCTATTTCCTCCATTTAAATAATTATTCACATTATGCGTTTTCACATTATGCGTTGACTTCGAGGAACATATCCCCTGCATATAACAAGGATAAGGCAGTGAAAGTTTGAGATCAGGTTTTTCCTTCCAGGTGAGTTGCCAACCATGGCTGACCAGACAGATCTACCCGAAATGACTGGCTTTAAAGAACCGGTAACCTGCCTTTGTCCCTTCTCCTGTCAGCAGAAACGGTTCCACTGATCTCGGTAGCTAAGCCTCACGTGAAGGCCAGGAGCTGGTCTTGGTCTTCAAAGGCTATTTGAGGACTTATTAATCATCAGGTATTCTGACCTCATACACTGATAAATGTATGACCATGTCTCTGGGGCAACTGGAACCTTGGAAGACAATGGGACAAACAATCCAACTCTTAAACCAGAGATATTTACAGATTGAGAAAAAATAGATGACTAAAAAAGGAGAATGGTGAAAAGTTTAAGGGGAAAACGAAGGGAAAGTTCTCCGCTCGGGGTGGTGAGAGTGTGAAATGGACGGCCAATGAAAGTGGTGCATGTGAGCTCTACTTCTGCGATTAAGAAAAGCTTGGATAGGTACATGGATGGTAGGGGTATGGAGGGCTATAGTTCGACACAGTTTGGCACAGAATAGATGGGCTGAAGGGATTCTTTTGTACTGCAATTTTCTATACCTTCAAGTGGACCACAACCTCGTTGTTGGGTTTGGAGGCTTGTATGCCTCAATGACCCAGAGAGCTATGCTGGCTGGAGTCAGGGCTTTATGCTTTGGCTCTTGGCAGGGTCACCCATGCCAGACAGGTCAAAGGGTAGAGGCCAGGTTAAGAGTGGTCCATCGGTCCTTCAGTTTCAGTGGTTCAGCTCAGGGCAGTTTGACAGTATTCTCCAGAATGAGTCTCCACCTGCAACATGCATGACTGACAGTACTGAAAACTGCGAGGAAGCTACTGACATGATGAAGGAAGCCCTGAACACCACCAAAGATGTAGGACCTTTCTTGCTGCCCTAAACACCAGCGATGTAAGTAAGCTCTGTTCTATGACTCTATGGCAAAGGAGAAATTAGAGGGAAATCAGACACAATAAAAGGATACAGAGTAAAACAAAGACTGAATTAAGAGAGTGGAAAAGGACTACAAGGAAATATAGACAAATAAATTACACATATTCAGTATCATTAAGAATAATTTATTGCATGTGGAAATGTGACTGTGGAATTTCAAGCTAGAGTCAAGGACACTTCAGAAACAAATTCTCATCATTAGAAGGGTCATAAAATGCTTTTATATACTGTAGTAGTTCTAATTGTCTGCTTAATTCATTTGTTCATTTTGTGCCATGTCGTATGATGTGGGCGATTGTGGTATTTCCTGGAGCATGATTGTTCTTGGCAAATTTTTCTACAGAAGTGGTTTTACCTTGCCTTCTTCTGGGCAGTGTCTTTACAAGACAGGTGATCCCAGCCATTACCAATACTCTTCAGGGATTGTCTGCCTGACGTCAGTGGTCGCATAACCAGGACTTGTGATATGCACCAGCTGCTCATACGACCATCCACCACCTGCTCCCATGGATTCACATGACCCTGATTGAGGGACTAAGCAGGTGCTACACCTTGCCCAAGGGTGACCTGCAGACTAGCAAAGGGAAGGAGCGCCTTATACCTCCTTTGGTAGAGATGTATCTCCACCTCACCAAGCAAACAGTGCAGTGCAATACGTAAAATTGCCACAGTATGGTGCAACTAGAGGAAGATATTTATCTTCATTGTTCCTACAGGGGTCAGCTCCTTCTAAAAAAATTGTTTTATGGTTATTGTTAATTCAATGTTCATTTATTTATTTAGTGAAACTATGTGAAGTAAGCCCTTTTGGCCTCAGCAACCCCCAACTCCTAATTTAATCCTAACCAAATCACGAACAATTTACAACGACCTTCCGGGAACGAGTTTGGACTGTGGGAGGAAACCGGAGCACCCGGGGAGAACCCACCTATTCTACCGGGAAGGGTGATGCTGGAAATGAACTCCACATTCTGGAATGCCCCAGGATTTAATTACGTCATGTTAACCACTACGCTATATGTGTCGCCCATATGTGGATATATGGAGTAGCTTTTCCTGCTGAGATTCTTTACAGTGTTTCTTGGAAAACCAAAAAAAAGAGAAAGTAAAGGTAAATGGTCTCAGCTGTCGATTCACTTGTTGTGCAAATGGAATAAAAAGTACTGCTGGCACGTATCCTCGTAAACCCATCACTGAGGAGGGGACAATAGAATTGAACGCCATTGCAGTCTGTCATCTGGTCACTTATTTCACGATTTGGAAATATCCCCTGCCACATAATACAATTCTGCTGGTCCTCTCCAGAAAGGAGAATATTGCACTTTTATATGTGTCTAGTGCTGTAGCACTTTCAATGCTGCACTGTCAGAGAGAAAGCTGAATTGATATTACTGCCAGAAAATTAAATTAGACCTATTTTATTGCACACAGGTCATGAGTTCTATTTTAGTAAGCCATTAAAATATCTTGTGCACAGCAATTCAGGTTTTTGTAACCTAAATAACTCTGACTCTCTTAACCATTCGCATCTCTTTTCATTTTTTCCCCACACATTTGATGTCTCTGCAGGCTTTGCTTTCTGTTAATAAACTTAACTCATATTGGATTGCTTCTACTTGGATTTACATTGATGAATCCCTAAGTTTATTTCTGAGTCTCTGCCATCAATGGGGGGCATCCGTTAGTCTTGCGAGATTGTGGATATGCGCCTGGAAAGTCTTCTCCCTCCAGGGTGCAGGCCTGGGCAAGGTTGTATGGAAGACCAGCAGTTGCCCATGCTATGTCTCCCCTCTCCACGACACCAATGTTGTCCAAGGGAAGGACATTAGGACCCATACAGCTTGGCACCAGTGTCGTCGCAGAGCAATGTGTGATTAAGCACCTTACTCAAGGACACAACATGTTGCCTCGGCTGGTCTCTAGTCCAATGCCTTAACCACTTGGCCACGTGCCCACACAATATACCCCTCCAAACACAGTCACCCAATCATTCGGCCATGCCATTTCTTTCAGAACCACCTGTGCTTAATTGTATGCATTTTTGATTGCCTTATGCAAATTGGAACTAGTATCATTCCACACACCATTGACAATATTGAACCGGGAAACTCCTCATGCTCATGGAGGGTATTCTAACTGGCTGCATCACTGTGTTGTCTGGTATGGACAGCATAGGATTGAAATAAGCTACAGCAGATGCTGGAAATCTCGAGCAACACACACAAAATTCTGGAGGAACTCAGCATGTCAGAAAGCATTTATGAAAATGAATAAAGAGTCACATCTTTGGCACTAGAGGTTTGAGGATGTTTGGAATGCCACCAAAGAAACTCTGAAATTTCTGCAGCTATACTGTGGAGATCACTGTATAGTATGGGAGGGCTACTGCACAGAATTGAAATAGGTGGCAGAGAGTAGTAAACTCAGTCAGTTCCATCATGGGCACTAGCTTCCACTGTATCCAGGACATCTTCAAGTAGTGATGCCTCAAAAAGGCGATGTGCATCATTAAGGACCCCCCTCACACAGGACATGAAATGCCACCATCAGGAAGGAGATACAGGAGCCTGAAAGCACACAGTGAACAGGAGCAGCTCCTTCCCCTCTGCCATCCAATTTCTGAATGGGCATTGAACCCATGAACACTACCTCATGACTTTTTATTTTCATTTTTACATTACTTATTTAATTTAACTATTATATATATATCTTACAGTAATTCATCTTTCTCCTATTATTATGTATTGCATTGTACTGCTGCTGCAAAGACAGCAAATTTCATGACACATGCCAGTGATTTTAAACCTGATTCTGATTCTGATGCATGTGAGCAACAGGACTGGGAATAGACTGATTCACAACTATGATCCTCTCAGGAGTTGAGCATTGAGTAGTATTGGGTCAAATGTCTCTGTTTCCATTTGTCAGTTGTTTTGGGCTTTATTCTCATTGCTCTGTCCTACAGTGGAGCTGCAAGAAGCACAGGTATGTTTTACTCATTCATGAGGGAGAACAACAATTATACTTTATTGTCGCCAAACAATTGATGCTAGAACATACAGTCATCACAGCGATATTTGATTCTGCAATTCCTGCCCCCGGATTACAAATATTACATATTAAGAAGATTAAAAATAGTAATAATTAGTAAATATTAAAAATTTAAATTATAAATCATAAATAGAAAAATGGAAAGTAAGGTAGTGCAAAAAAACCGAGAGGCAGGTCCGGATATTTGGAGGGTATGGCCCAGATCCGGGTCAGGATCCATTCAGCAGTCTTATCACAGTTGGAAAGAAGCTGTTCCCAAATCTGGCCGTAATAATGAATGCATTAATAAATGCAGCTCAAACAATACAGTAATGCAACCTTTAACCACTTAGAGCGCACCTTGTTTTCACCTCAGATGCACAATGGCTGCTGAGTTTACCATTGAAAGAATCATCTAGGCAACTGCAACAGCACCTCCCAACCAGCAACATTAGTCTCCTGTAAGGCTAGAGGCTTCTGCCACTTGGAAGCCACATCATCGACAAGTTTCTCTTTTGGTTTACATGTCATCTTGATTTGGGAAATGCTTCCCCTTTCCTTTGTTGTCACTGGGACTTAATGAGCAAGTGGACACTGCTTCTACCCTCCACTGGAAGTAATTTCAGAGCTTGTGAGTCGTTCATTCCCATAATGTCTGAAACCCCCTGTGGAAGTCACAGAAAGGCAAAGATAGCCTGGGCAGCTGTCAAGCAAGACCATTGAAGTGAGGGAACCAGAGACGCCTGTGCTTACTACAGGTAAGATAGTGTGTACTCAAGCCAAACAAGTGAAGCCTTTGTTGTGGGACTATTTCAGAAAGGTCTTCCTAAAACATAGCTTTCCTGTATGTAATAAGGAGTGCTGGAGACAGATGAGCTAACAGAAGGATGTAAAACATACCCAACAAATAAGTTTAATAACTTCAAAATATCATTGACTGTCTGCTCAAAGTTTCAATTGACTTTAACACGTCAATTGTCCTTTATTCATTTGTATGTGCCCTGTTGTATGACATGGGCAATCATGGTCTTCCAAAACCATGGTTGTCCTTGGCAAATTTTTCTACAGGAGTGGTTGGCCATTGCCTTCTTTTGGGCAGTGTCTTTACAAGATGGGTAACCCCATCCATTATCAATACTCTTCAGAGTTTTTCTGCCTGCTGTCAGTGGTCGCATAACCAGGACTTGTGATATGCACCAGCTGCTCATATAATCATCCACCACCTGCTCCCATGGCTTCACATGACCCTGATATCAGTGGGAGGGGGCAGAGTGGCCAAGCAGGGGCTACACCTTGCCCAAGGGTAACCTGCAGGCCAGTAGAACGAAGGAGTGCCTTGAACGTCTTTTGTTAGAGACTTACCTCCATCCTGCCACCCAACTATTGCCCTTCCTAAATTCAAAAAATCATTGGCTGTCTGCTTGAAGTTTCACTTGACTCTAACTCGTCTATTATGAATGGCATTTGATCTCGCAAGTCAGGAGTTTAGATACATACAATTTAAAATAATCAATAATTGTAACTACAAGCCAATTCTGTATAAAAATAGCAGTTTTCTGCTCAGACTTCAGAACAGTGTGGGTGACAGGGTTCATGCTGTTGTCCTTGTGCATTAGTAAACTAAAAAGAATGCTTGAGTCATAAGAGTGTGTGTGTTCTGGGCTCAGTTATTTCATTTTATTTTCACTGATGATTATTACTTTGACACTCCAACCCAACAATGTAGCGGGAATAGGTTCAACAGAAGGACTGCAGAGAAGACTGTTCACAACTATCTTCTCAAGGACAATCAGGATGGGTAGAAACTGTTAGCTCTATTATGTACGAGGTGTGTCAGACTGCAGGCATTAGTGGGCCAGCATAATCTTGATATTAGGTGCACATATGCAGAGCACACAACCAAACCAGAGCAACCTGTATTTACCTATGCAAACTCAGGCCTGAGATAGGGAAAATCTGTGAAACTTGAAATCCTCAATAAAATTGTAGGCCAGCTGGTTAGTTTCATAAATTACAGGAGAACTGGGATTATCTGGTCTAGACGGAAAAGGTCAGTGTGTCAGGGCTGGAGGTGAGGGATGGGCCAGTGTTCAGCTCACTGCTCCGTGAGGCTCACTCATCTTGCACTGAACTGACTCTGTGGCCTACAACAAATGGGCTCCTGGACCGGCTGCAGCGATGATCGGCTTTGTGGCTGTAGACTTACTTTCATGAATTTCAGCTCTCAATATTATTTGCTTACTTTTGTTGTTTGCATGATTTGTTCTTTTCTCTCTGCCCATTGGATGTTTGATGGAGGCTTCTTTTTTAATGGATTCTATTGTAATTCCTTGTTTTGAGGCTGCCTATAAGAAGACAAATCTCAAGGTTGTATATAATATACATACTGTGATAATAAATGTACTTTGAACATTGAAATCCCAAGTAAGTCTAATAGTTACAAACACACCCCAAGCTATGTAGCTACTTCCAGCGTTTAGGAGGTGATCTCCCCTTCAAAAGGTGCAGATATAACTTCACTCAGCAGTGTTACATACAGCAAGCGCACAGCATTCCTGCGATTACAGCCTATTACTGTGTCACATGCTAGAACCACTACATGAGGAGGTTAATGATATAGTTTCAGCTTTTGTTTTCCAGAACAATCAAATTTCCTATTGTGCTTATGTATTGGAGTTAATTTAGGTTACGGTTCCTTTCAGATTTCATTAATCTAATGTTTCATCTTTACGTTGTTCTTTGTTTTTCCTGACCAATTCTGACTTTAAATCTAATTATGCTTCCATCTGCTAAGTAGGCTGCTGCACTCAGAATATTAGAAACAAAAGCAGAGTTCGAAACGGAAAAAGATGGGAAAGCTCCACAGTCCAGGAAGCTTCTGCTGTCAAGAAAATAGTTAATATATATTTCCAACTATTTCTGATTTGATTTCAGATTTACAACACCTACAGGTTTTTGATCCTAACTAGGGGAGCAAGAATAGACCCAGCAGCCCCTCGAGCCTGTTCCAGCATTCAACAAGATCATGACTGATCCTATTGTGCCTCAACGCCACTTTTTTTCCCTTTCTCCGTAACTCTTGACTACCTTAAATTCTATTTTTAATGGAATGAAAAGCTCTTATCTTCACAGCTGTTCAGGAGTAAAAATTCCAGAAATTCATAATCATCTGAGAGAAAAGCTTCTAAGTCATCTCCATCCTAAACAGGGGAATGTCAACTCAGACCATGAGAGGCCTGCATCGGGCATTTTCATGCTTTAGAAGGTGCAAACTGGAAGTCTGTGTGGGGCACCACTCCTCGCACAGACACTAGAGCAATGTGTGATTAAGTGCCTTGCTCAAGGACACAAACACACTGCCACAGCTGAGGCTCGAACTAGTGACTTTCAGATCGCCTTAACGCCTTAACCACTTGGCCACATGCCCAACACGCGTCCTAGGTCACCCCAAGTGTATATCTTCTTCAGGAGGGGAAAACCAAAAGAGGAATGTCATCTTCCTGGTGTGAAATTTGCGATGAAAATTGAACCAGTCTGGTGTCTCAGTGACCTTCCCTTCCTAACAAGGGAATATCTCAACATAATGCGGATTATTTCACTGCCCTAACTGTTTACTGATAGATTCCCACAGTAGCATAGCGGTTAGCACGTCCCTATTACAGCTTGGGACGTCAGAGTTTGGAGTTCAATGCCAGCATCCTCTGTAAGGAGTCTCTGTACGTCCTTCCTGTGGAATGCGTGGGTTTTCTCTGGATCCTCCAGTTTCTCAATCTGAAACCTGATTCTGATTCTGATTCCTCCCACAGGCCAACGACGTACCCGGTAGGTTAATCGTTCATTGTAAAGTGTACTGTGATTAGATTAGGGTTAAACCGGATTTGTCGGGGGGTGCCGGACAGTGTGGCTTGAAGGGCCAGAAGGATCTGCTCCATGCTCTATCTTGAAATAAATAGTAGAAAGAAACAACAATGAAGATTTTCTTGTTTCCACAGCATGTTTCAAGTAGTTCATATCCCCAGTGATTACCAGGTAATTGCATCTGTAAACCTCATTGTATCATCTACATCATTCCCCCATTATAAAACAACTAACTCCCCTGATGTTATTTCTAATGCTTTTCCCATTTCTTTATAGATTGTTCATTATTATGTGGTTGCCCACCGACCAGAACCACTTTTCCCTGAATTATTTCCACTGTGGCATTTATTCACAGCTCCTCTCCAATCCCAAACATGTCAACCACATCATACCAGTTTTAACATCATCAAAGTAACCGAAATGTTAAACTTTGCTTTTTTGACATCTCTTCGGTTCACAAAACTTTAATAATTATTATTCGAAGAGCATGTGATGCAGTTTATGTTTCACTTATTTCATATTTTCATTTCCTTTCTGATAGGGCATGGCAATTCGTTTCTTTTCTGCCTTTTGTAGTAAACTGTTTTCTTGAAGAGTCTAATTTGAGGCATTAATTGTCCAATTCTTTTTCTTCCCCTTTAAAATTTGACAGTCCTATCTGTTCAGCAAAGACCACCTGCCCGATTTCACTGTGCAGTCAATTCCTTTTTAACGTTTTATATGCTCGCCATTAAATTTTTGACATTTATTACAACAAGGCCAAATATGCGGAGCACAGCAATATTCCTTGGCTACAAACATTATTGTGCACATCAAATCTTTATGACTCCAGCCTGCATTTATTTTATTGACTTAATTCAACTCTATTCCATTTTGATTTGGGAGAGACCCTTTCTGAAAAAATTTATTCGTGCAATTATAATGACTAAAGCTCTGAAAATATTACACGGCAAAGCGATCAATAAATATGCTCAAGCACCAGGATCTGGCTATGACTATAAAATTGTTAAAACAGCAGAAAATGTCAGCTGTTTATACACTGTCTAGACAAAGATGGGATCACCTATGAGACTTCAATATGTAAAATAATTTTAATGTACCGTGTAAAAGAAACTATGTTTCTGCATACATTTGCATCATATCAAACATTCAGAAACTCTTCAACTGTACAGTACTGTGCTAAGGTCTTAGGCACATATATATAATAAGGGAGCCTAAGACTTTTGTGTAGTCCTGTAATAATTTTATCTATTGCACTGTACAGCTGCTGCAAAAAAAAATCTAATTTCAACACAAATGTGAGTGATGATAAACCTGATTCTGATATGGGTCTGTATAGTGGACTGAGAATGGGAAGGAGACAGGGAATAGGGAATTATGTTTGGGGATGGAGAAGGGAGAGGGACATTCTGTAATGATCAGTAAACCCATTGTTTGGAATCGAATGACCTTGCCTGGTGTCTCAGGGCTGGGTGTGTCTGAACTTGCACCACCTCCCACCTCAGCGTTCCTTCTCTGCCACTTGTTCCACATCTCTCCTGTGGTGCTCCACCCTCGCCATTCCCAACATCATTTGCTCCCACCAGATTTACCAACTTGCTCTTCACTTCACATTGACAAATACAGTACTGTGCAAAAGTCTCAGGCACCCTTTCTATATATAAGACTTCTGCACAGTACTTTATATGTACACTTATATGGCTTCTGCCATTGACTTAAGTCTAAAACAGTGGAGTTAAATCTGTACTCATTTTGCCTCCTTCATTATGTGGATAATAAAGGTTGTCTGCAAGTGACTAGTGTGGTTCCTCAGGGATCAGAATTGGGACCGCTACTTTTCACACTGTTTATCAATAATTTATATAAGAAATTGATGGCTTTGTGGCAAAGTTTGAGGATGATACGAATATAACTGGAGGGATAGGTAGTGCTTAGACAAATTGGAAGAATGTGCAAAAAAGTGGCAGATGGAATACGGTATTGAGAAATGCATGATAATACATTTTGGTAAACGGAACAATAGTCCGGACTATTATCTAAATGGGAGACGGTTTAAACATCAGAGGTGCAGAGGAATTTAGGAGTCCTCATGCGAGACTCCTGGGTTTGTGGTAAAGAAGGCAAATACAATGTTGACATTTATTTCAAGGGGAATAGAGTATAAAAGCAAGGAGATAATGCTGAGACTTTATAAGACACTATTTAGGCTGCACTTGGAGTATTGTCAATTGTTTTGGGCCGCGTTTCTCAGAAAGGATGTGCTAATCATTGGAGAGAGTCCAGAGGAGGTTCATGAGGATGATTCCAGGAATGAAGGGGTTAACATATGAGAAGTGTTTGGCAGTTTTGGGTCTGTACTCACTGGAATTTAGAAGAATGCACGAAGATCTCATTGAAACCTACTGAGTGTTGAAAGGACTAGATTGGGTGGATGTGGAGAGGATGTTTCCTATGGTGGGGGTATCCAGAACTGGAGGGCACAGCCTCAAAATTGAGGGGCAACCTTTCAGAACAGATATAAGGTGGATTTTTTTTAGCTAGAAAGTAGTAAATCTGTGGAATGCTCTGCCACAGACTGTGGTGGAGGCCAAGTCCCTGCATATATTTAAGGCGGAAATTGATCAGAGTGTAGTAACTTCTACTTTGAAAAAGGCATACTCGACAACTTCATGCCCAAGAAGCAACTTTATCTCGAACTTCAAAACTGTTATGTATATACAAAGGCTTTGTCAACCCGTACGGCATGGCAGGCACACTAAATACAAAGCCCACCGAAAGTAAAAAGAATGGAAGTAGAACCCCCCATTATCCAAATTAGTATTAACTTACTTTTAATAATGCTAACATTACAACACTTCTCCCCCTTTAAAATCCAACATCCCTAAATGTAAAAAACTAGGAAATAAAAACAGTGGTGTTATTAACTTGCGTACCCCTGAAAACTTATACTAGTATCTCAGCAATAGTTTATCAATACAAAACACCTGGAAAGTATGACAGATTCAACATTCAATCTAACAACAAAAAAAACTGTCCCGTCAAAGATTCAGTCTGTCAGGAGGTTTACGAGTGTGCTGTGATCTGCGCACTACCCCCAGTGACCCAGCAGGCACCGCTGGTGATGGTGTTTTGGATGGATCTGGTTTTGGGGGCATGAGAGGGGTCTGTGTGTCTGCGTGAGAATGTCCAGCCTCCTCAGGGGATTTTGAACCCTCTGCTAGCGTCTCGCCCTCTGGCAAAGTCACTGGTGGACATGCTTCCACCGTAGTCTGTCTCACCATTGGAAATTCCATGGAACTGTCTGTCTCTGAGCCAGTATCATGACGCAGGTGCACATGGTCCTGATGTCTGTGGAAAACACGCCCATCAGTCAGCTTAACAACAGAAGAGATGGGACCACTCTGCTTAAGAATAACCCCAGGCAGACATTGCTGATTGTTTCTCACATAGACATTGTCATCCGGTTTTAACTGTCTCTCTCACGCATGTCGATCATGTCCCTCCTTCTGCTTTTCCTGCTTTCTCTTCACTTTCGTCTTCATGTCCGGGCGCAGCAGGTCCATTCTTGGGCCTACGCCCCATCAGCATCTCTGCTGGAGTGTGGGCAGTCGTAGTCTGTGGTGTGAGGCGGTATGTAAACAGGAAACGTGAAAACCGCATGCTAAGAGAGTCCCCTGTCATCCGCTTCAGGCCTTCCTTCACTGTCTGAACAGCCCACTCAGCCAAATCATCGGAGGCTGGGTGGAAAGGGGCCGTCCGAATGTGATGAATGCCATTCTGCTGCATGAACTCACTGAACAGTTCACTGGTGAACGTCGGGCCATTATCAGTGACCAGAGTGTCAGGCAACCCGTGGACTGCAAACACTTGCCTGAGTTTGTCTATGGTTGAGGGGACTGTGATGTTGCTCATGATGTGAGCTTCGATCCATTTAGAATGCACATCTACTGTTACAAGAAACATCTGCCTCATAAAAGGGCCAGCAAAGTCCAAATGTAGCCTAGACCAGGGGTGGTCTGGCCACTCCCATGGATGCAAGGGAGCTGGTGGTGGCATATTCTGATTTTTCTGACATTGTGTGCATGATTTTACCTTGTTCTTCAAATCCTGATCCATTCTTGGCCACTAAACATAGGATCTTGCAAGGCTTTTCATTCGAGACACGCCTGGATGAGTCTCACGAATTTCCTCCACAATCTGTGAACGGCCGGGGGAGGCACGATGACCCTTGTCCCCCAGAAAATGCAGCCTTCCTGCAGACTGAGTTCTGTCTTGCGTTTGGCATAAAGCCTCAGTTCCTCTCCTTCCACTACTCTAGGCCAGCCTTGTAAAAGAAAAGTCTTGGCTTGGGACAGGACTGGGTCCCTCTCTGTCCACTGCCTGATCTGGGTCACCTTTACAGGTGTCTCTGACAGCCTCTCCAATAAAAACACAGTCTCTGGAGGCACATATGTAGTAACAGGTGCCTCAGGTAAAGGTAGTCGACTCAGTGAATCGGCGTTGGCATTATCCCCCCCTGCTCTGTACACTATAGTGTACTGGTAGGCAGACAATGTAAGAGCCCAACGCTGTATCCTAGCTGAGGCTAGCGGTGGGATGCATCTCATCTCATTGAACAGGCTCATCAGTGGTTTATGGTCCATATAAATTGTAAATATGTGTCCGTAAAGGTATTGATGAAAGCGTTTGACCGCAAAAACAATGACCAGACCTTCTTTGTCTGGCTGTGAATATCCCTTCTCAGCAACTGTCAGGGTACGTGAAGCAAAACCAATAGGCTTCTCTGAACGGTCCTCCATTACATGTGACAGAACTGCCCCGACTGCATAGGGCGAGGCATCACATACAAGGGTGATCTCCTTGTCTGGGTCATGGTGAACAAGCAGCTTCGCTGAGTGGAGGAGTTCTTTCACTTCCTTGAAAGCTTTCTCCTGCTCTTCACCCCACTGCCACTTAGTGTCATTGTGAACCAGCTTATACAGTGGGGTCAAAACCCTTAAGAGGTCAGGAAGAAACTTGCCATAATAATTCACCATGCCCAAAAATGATCTGAGTTCCTTGATGGTCTTGGGGCTTGGGGCTTCCTTAATAGCTCTCACTTTGTCCTCCACAGGGCAAAGCCCCTCAGCTGTGATCTTGTGTCCCAGGTAAGTCTCACTTGATGCTAGGAACACACATTTTCCGCGTTTCAAATGCAGCCCTGCGTCTGAGAGCCTCTTCAGCACCCGTGCTAAATTAGCCAGATGCTCCACCTCCGTAGCCCCCGTGATCAAAATATCATCAAAGTACACTGCTACGTGCAGCAAAGTGTCCATTGTCCTTCGGAAAATGGCAGGGCTGGACGCCACTCCAAACACCAGGCGATTGTACTTGAATAATCCCTTGTGCGTATTAATTGTGACGTACTCCTTTGAATCTTCATCCA
The DNA here is from genome assembly GCF_963921235.1 of Mobula hypostoma. Taxonomy (NCBI): domain Eukaryota; kingdom Metazoa; phylum Chordata; class Chondrichthyes; order Myliobatiformes; family Myliobatidae; genus Mobula; species Mobula hypostoma. The sequence continues at coordinate 31,155,209 of NC_086116.1, forward strand.
GCAGCAGCTGTTGGTAGGCGTGGCTCATGTCCAGCTTTGTGAACAGCTTACCCCCTGACAGGGTCACAAACAGGTCACCCACCCGTGGCAATGGGTACTCCTCCAGCCTGGAGACCTGATTCACTGCAAGTTTATAATCCCCACATATCCTCACCGTTTTGTCTGCCTTCAAAACTGGAACAATGGGAGCCACTCACCTTGAAAACTGGACGAGATCAATGATGCCCAGCCTCTGTAAACGTTCCAGCTCCTCCTCGACTTTGCCTTTCATGGCATAGGGCACCGACCTGGGCTTAAAAAAAGCGTGGTGTAGCCTCAGGGTCAACATGGAGGTTCACTGTCACACCCTTCAGTGTTCCCAGCTCATCCCTGAAACCGTCGCTGAACTGCTGCAGAATGTCCTCTGTTGTGTGTGCATACTTAGTTTCATGTCAGTTTAGCCGGATTTTGCGAAGCCAATCGCGACCCAAAAGACTGGGCCCCTTGCCCTTAGCTATCACTAGCCTAGCCTTCTGACCCCCGGTTGAAATATCCAGTATAACACCCCTAGATAAGGTATGGGCTGCCCCGTGTGGTCCTAGGTTTGAGCTTTGACAGTCTGATGGGAGGTAGGTTGGACCCCCATGTCCTCCTGTAGGTCTCCTCACTAATGGCCGATGCAGTAGTCCCTGAACAAGTCTCAAACTTAATGTCCTTTCCCCTCATAGTGACTGTGGCATAATGTGGTTCAGGTGGTTCCTCACCTGTTTCCACTGCAAACACGTTGTAGGCACACGCTGCCTCTTCATCTGCTTCTTCTAGCTGGTGTGTGACTGCCTGAGCCTGTTGAGCTTTCTCCTGCCCAGGCTTAATCTTACCCTTTGAACTTCTGCACTTTTTAGCTAAGTGTCCCTTTTTGCTACAAGCATGGCAGGCAATGTCCTTGAATTTGCAATCATTTGCGTAGTGCGTCCCTCCACACCAGAAACTTTCCACCCACTTGGCCTGTTTACAAGTCTCCCTCCTGACTTGGTGCACTGCTGCCGACTGCGACCCCCCCATGTCCTTTCTGGATATCCTTGACATTATTAGCAGCCATCTCCATGCCTTGGGCAATCTCTAAGGCTTTCTTGAAAGTCAGTAGTGGGGTTTCTCCTAACAGGCGGCTTTGTATGCCATCATTATTAATGCCGCATACCAGTCTATCACGGAGCATGTCACCCGAAATCACAATGCTCCGACAGCTGCCGAAGCTCGGCCAGGAAATTGGCCACAGACTGACCTGGTTTCCTGAAACGGCTGTGAAACTTACACCATTGGGCTATCACAGAAGGTTTCGGATTGTAGTGGTTCCCCACGAGCTTGACCAGTTCGTCATATGGAATTTCTCCCAGTTTCCGCGGTGTGGCTAGATTCCTTATTAGCTTGTAAGTCTTTGCCCCACACACACTCAGGAGAATAAAGCGCTTCTTAGCCTCTTCCATAATTCCATTAGCACAGAAAACGTGTCCCAACCTTTCCTCATACTCCAGCCAGTCCTCCATCACGTCCACAAATTCAACGATAGTTCCAAACGTAGCCATCCGAACGTGAGGCCCATTATTGGCATTGCTGCTCCCATTCGAAATGTGCCGACACGTCCACAAAACCAGTTCACCTCGTTGCCAAAAATATGTAGTAACTTCTACTTTGAAAAAGGCACACTCAACAACTTCATGCCCAAGAAACAACTTTATCTTGAACTTCAAAACCGTTATGTATATACAGAGGCTTTCTCAACCCGTATGGCATGGCAGGGACACTATATACAAAGCTCACCAGAAGTAAAAAGAACAGAAGTAAATCCCCCCATTATCCTAATTAGTATTAACTTACTTTTAATAATGCTCACATTACAACACAGAGCATCAAAGGATATGATGAGAAAGCAGCTATATGGGGTTGAGTGGGATCTGGGATCAGCCCTGATGGAATGGTAGAGAAGATTTGATGGGCTGAATGGCCTATTTCTGCTTCTATGTCTTATGGTCATAGTGGTGTTGTGGATAGTGGTAGGAACTGACTGCAGCGAAGTAGATGGAATCAAAAATAAGTGAAGAACTGTAATATGACTCTGATTAACATTCATTCATGGGCTCAATTCAGTAAGGGCAATTACCAATGTCTATACTGTATTTAAATTAGATCAGACCAAAGTCTGTGGTAAATTATTGCATATATTATTTTAATCAACCACCTTTCCATTCTTAAACACAAACAGAATAGTCGCATTATGTAAATCCCCAATGAAATTCTGAGGCTACATGGTTAAAATCGAAGTTACTCCCTGAAATATGTTTGTTCAATTGATTATTTCAAAGGTTACTGTTCTATAAACCCACTGAAATATCGTTTCAATGCAGAAACTGAAACTTGCTGCATGTTCATCAGTACGAGTCCATTTTACAGAGTCCCCGATGTGTCGTATCTATAAATGTTACATGCAATGCTAAAAGATCTTTTGTCTATATATGGTTATAATAATTCAGACACCAACCCACTAAGATTGTCTGAAATATTTTGACATGCTATTTGATGATACATGAAAAAAATTAAATACAACATGGGAAAAAAATTCTAATGCCATTTTGACTAATGGATATTTTGTACTAGTCTGGAACAAAATGTATAAATATATCTCTACTCAGTTTGAATATTTAGCCTAAATGAATCTGCTATCATAGGTCAGAAACACAGGTGCTCTGATATTAACATCAGCTGGGAGCTGACAAGTTTAAAGAACAAGGCCTACAAACTTCTTTGAAGGGACAAGCAGAAGATGAAATGCCATATAAAGATAAGATGTGCTTTATTTTTCACACATTCTTTTTCTATTATTATGTACTGCTGCCGCAAAGTTAACAAATTTCATGACAGGTGCCGGTGATATTAAACCTGATTCTGATTCTGAAATCAAATCAGCAAGGACCCTGCTGAGCAGCCCGCAGGTGTCGCCATGCTTCTGTCATCGACATAGCATGCTCACAACTCGTTAACTCCAGCCGTATGCCTTGGTAATATGGGAGAAAACTGGAGCACCGACGCGGTAATAGGGAGAACGCAAAACTCCTCACAGACAGTGGTAGGGGGTTGAACCCTGATCTTACAGCTGGTGCTCTGAGATGTGACATTAACACCTACACTTCTGTGTCACCTCTGCCTTCTAATAGAGTGAGATTCGCTGTCAAAAAAAAAGAACTTTTCTGGTATATCAGTTAGAGTAGAAATAATCTTCTGTATTAATGGAAAACAAGAACCAGGAAGTAAAAAAAAATTCCCTCCCCATCCTCTCTTCCCCTATCTGCACTCTGACCTTTTACTTCTTCTCACCCTCCCCCTTCCCCTTCTCCCATGGTCCACTCTCCTCTCCTATCAGATTCCTTCCTCTCCAGCCCTTGACCTGGCTTCTCCAATCACCTTTGAGGTATCCTCCTTCCTCTCTCCCCCCACTTTTTTATTCTGGCGTCATCCCTCTTCCTTCTTAGTAATGAAGAAGGGCCTCAGCCTGGAATGTTGACTGTTTATTAATTCCCAGAGATGTTGCCTGACCTGCTGAGTTCCTCCAGCACGTTGTGTACGTTGCTTTGGATTTCCAGCACCTGCAGACTTCCTCATGTTTCTCATCTGTCTATGGTAACCTTGGAACCTAGATCACCCACGGCTCAGTAATCAAACTGCAACATGTAGACAATGCTCCCGAGATATTGTTGGAACATTCAGTGAAGCACAGAAGATGAGCCTCAACTCAACATCTACTAGATCGACTACCAACATGCTGTTGCTGCAGCAAAACACACTCTGAAAGTAAAGATTCAGAAAGGGATACTGAAACTGAGGCAGAGGGAAATCTAGATAGAGTCCTTGGAGGGGAGGCGGGTTTCCATGCTGCGCTGAGCTGTACCCACAATGCCCTGTTTCTTGCGGTCATGTCCTGATTGGTCAGGCAGTCGAGAACCCAGTTGCAGAGGGAGATGTTGACTCCTAAGTTGATTAATTTGCCTGGAACGATACTGAAGGCAGAGCTATAGTCAATAAACAATAGTCTGATTTAGATATCTTACTATTTAGATAAGAGGTTCACAACATGGGTTCCACAGACTCCATGGTTAACGATAGGGGTCCATGACATAAAAATGGTTGGAAACTCCTGGTCCAGATGCTCCAGACATGAGTATAGAGCCATAGAACTAATTTGGTATTGAGTGAATTGCATTAGGTCAAGGTTGTCTGGAAGGCTGAGGTTGATGCATGCCATGACCAGTGACTCCAACCACTTCATGATGGTAGATGTCAGAGCTAATGCATGGAAGTTATTAATGCACACTCACTTATTTTTTTTAGGTACTGAGATGATAATGGTCTTCTTACAGTAGGTGGGAACCCTGGAATGAAGCAGAGAGTGGTTAAAAATGTCTGCAAATATCCCCACCAGCTGATCTGCACAGAATCTAAGAACACAGCCAGGGATATCGCCTGGGCCAGTTGCTTTCCTCACATAGTATTATTTCAAAATATGATCTATTTGAGGATTTGTACCTGATGCAAACTAGTAACTTGAAATCTTCCATAATGAATTTATCAATAATAATTGAAAAAGAAATCTATTATTCACAGCTGCCAGTCATTAACCAGATGAAATAAAATTGTATGACGTCAGTACCAAAAAGATTAAATCCTCTGCCCAATAGTTTAATAAATATTAGATTTTTGACAAAGTTTAATCTAATTAAAAAATCTTTGTAAATATCTTTAACAAGTGAACTTCACTCAAAGGTGTTAACATCTCCTTAAATCTCACCAAACACCATTTCAATTGAACCAGAAAACAAAACAATTGAAATTTAACAACCAATTAGTGTTGACAATGCACACTGTCAGGCACAGAAAACTTAAGAGGATAACAATATCATACTGAATTTCCCCTCATTTATAACAGGACTAACTAGTTATTTTGAGCAAAGTCACTGAATCAACACGTGATTTGTGTCATATAGAGAGGCTGGTTGCCTGATTGGCAGAAAAACACTTAATGGCAGATAAAATGTATGTATCGGGTCAAGTGTGCTCTCTTCTCATTGCTACCATCAAGGAAGAGGCACAGGAGCCTAAAGACACACACTCAATGTTTCAGGAGCAGCTTTCTTCCCCTTGCTATCAGATCTCTGAATGGACAATGAACAGCTTCAGAATAGAAGGACATCTATTTAGAATGAAGACCAGGAGAAATTTCTTTAGCTAGAGGGTGGTGAATCTGTGGATTTTTTTGCCACGGGTGACTGTGGAGGCCAGGCCATTAAGTGTATTTAAGGCAGAGGTTGATAGATTCTAATCTTAGATTCCCCACTATAGGAAATGTCCTCTCCACTTTGATTCTGTCTAGGCCTTTCAATATTATATAAGTTTCAATGTGATCCCCTCTCATTCTTCTAAATTCCGGTGAACAGAGGCCCAGAGCCCTCAAATGCTCTTCATATGCTAACCCCTTCATTCCCAGAATCATTCTCATGAACCTCCTCTGAACCTTCTCCAATGTCAGCACATCCCTTCTTAGATAAGTGGTCCAAAACTGCTCATAATACTCCAAGTGAGGCCTCACCAGTGCTTTATAAAGGCTCAGCATTACATCCTTGCAGTGGTAAGGATAGAGTCCACGTTGCTGGCAAAGTTAAGTGTTATGCTAAGATAGGGTAAGTGGGCCACGTGGACTCAATGGATCAAAGTGTTCACTGCTGTTTCTTCAGTGGTGGAGGAGAGATTTGGTAGATGGTTGCAGATCATGACTACAGTGGTGGAGATGCAGGATATGAAAAGGTACAAGGTTGATAGCAGGGGGAAGAAACATTCATAAACACAACATTCCTTTTCCTTCTGCTGCATCAATGTTAATATGTGCCTTTCGTTGTCCTTTACTTGCCAAGATTTGCAAACAGGGTTCTTGATTAGTCAGGAAGTCAACAGTTATGGGGAGGAGGTTGGAGAGTGGGGTTGAGAGGGATAATAATTCAGTCTTGATGGAATGATGGAAGAGAATTGATGGGCTGAATAGCCTAATTTTGTTCCTATGGTTGTTGGTCTTATGGTCTTAAAAACTAATGTCCAAATAAAGTTCAAAATCTCCAAAACCTGGGCTTCTCAAGGATGTGTGCTTAGCCCACTGCTCTACTCTGTCCACACCCATGAGCGTGTGGCTGGTCACAACTCAAATACCACCCATAAATTTGCTGACAACACAACTATTGTTGGCAGAATTTCAGATGGTGATGACAAGGTGTACAGGAGTGAGATAGATCAGCCAGTTGAGTGGTGTCACAGCAACAACCTTGTATTCAACGTCAGTAAGACCAAAGAATTGATTGTAGATTTCAGAAGGGGTAAGACAAAGGAACACATACCAGTCCTCATAGAGGGATCAGAAGTGGAAAGGATGAGCAATTTCAAGCACCTGGGTGTCAACATCTCTGAGGATTTATCCAGGGGCCAACATATCAATGCTGTTGCAAAGAAGGCACGGCAGTGGCTATATTTCATTTGGAGTTTGAGGAGTCACCAAAGATACTCGCAAATTTCTACAGATGTACAGTGGAGAGACAATTCTAACCGGTTACTTCACTGCTATGGGGGGAGAACTTCAGCACAGGATCAAAATAAGCTACAGGACAAAAATGAACAATATTACAAAAGCTTTCAGATTAATAGAGAAACTGAAATCTCTTCACATTTGAAGGAGGGAACCTGATAAGATTCAACACGAGAAAGTCTGCAGATGCTGGATATCCAAAGCAACAATCATAAAATGCTGGAGGAACTCAGGAGGCCAGGCAGCATCTATGGAAATATATAAACAGTCGATGTTTCAGGCTGAGATCATTCTTCAGGACTGAGAAGCTGATAAGCTATTCATTTGCCTAGAGATACCATTCAAGATTATGTGGCCAACCTGTAATACATTAAACTGGCTCCTCCCTTTGAAATCCTGACTTAACAAATCCATTTACAACAGAGGAACATGACAGGGCAGATACCTGAAATAAGATTAGTCTATTAAAAATAATTTACACTGGAGATCATTCTAATTAAATCTCATGAGAAGTAGTGGTAGAAGCTTAGTCTCTCACTGTATCAAACATTTGTTTTTGTTGCGTATTTAATATTTCAATAACATTTGAGTAATCTTGTATATATATATAGTTTGATTAAGGATTCATGTTCATTTAAATAATTCATTACATATTATATGTATAAATACATAAATTGTATATGTCATCACGCTACCATGTAATAGGTGTGCACCTCGCTTAAAGTAAAGCTGAAGTTAGACCAGTATTTTCGGACACCCGTGTCTCCTTTTGAATTAGTTCAATGTTTTGAAGTTACAACATGTAACGGTTGTGATGGACAATCCAAGTCCTATCCTGTGTATGAGATTGGGCACCAGAGAAAGAGGTGTCAGGAATTCGGAACTGAGTTAGATTTATACACCACACAGTTTACCTTTGCTGTCTATGTTTGCTCGGCAGCCATCTGTTGTTTAGTAGAATTGTGTGCCTTTGTGGTCAACTCCACATTGAAATTCACCTGGAAGCTTACTCTGGTATGTCTTCATTCCAGATGCTTCAGATGAAGGTGCAAAATTTGCTGCCCTCTATTTCTCTCTGAACTGTATACTCAAAAAGCTAAGTATTCCCAATTCCATACCATACCATTCAGTCAGTCTCCAGAAATCCCCATCTTTGATGTCTAATTCCCCAGTTATTATGTTGGTGCTCTCGATATTCAGACCTTGCATACCACTTATCCTTGAGTAGACGAAGGGTCACCTGACCATGATCCATTGGCCAATTTACAACTCCGTGTGCCCTTGTAACTATCATCCTTCCAATGAATGTGACTGATCTTTATTATCACAGAGCAAACAAGAAGATTGTATCTTTATTATGGTTCTTATTAATTACCTGCAAACCATGTCATTATTATTAATACACATCCATTAAGTTTGCTTTATGTACATTGGGTTTCCTATACTTTATGGTGCTATGGTGGCTTAGTGATTATTGCAATGCTATTACAGAGGACGTACTGGAGCTCGGAATTCAATACTGGCGTCGTTCTGAAAGGAATTTCACATTCTCCCTGTGAAATGTATGGATTTTCCCCAGGTGCTCAGGTTTCCTCCCACAGTCCAAAGACATAACAGGTAGGTTAATTGGTCATTGTAAATTAGGTCAGGGTTAATCAGGGTTGCTGGGACCGACTCTACTGTATTGCAAAAATAAAATAAAATACATAAGTAAGTATTACACAGAGAATACAGCAGAGCAAGAGGCTACTCAGTCAAACAAATCCCTGTTAGGATCATATTGCTTATGATCCAAACAACCATCTTCTTCTCCTTATATTTCTAACTCCCGTAGTGAAATTAACCCTCTCAGAATTGGCTTCCCAGACTCTGAAGCAAACCTGGTCCAAGTCTGGGCAGCATGTTAGCACAGCTCTATTACAGCTTGGGGCGTCGGAGTTCAGAGTTCAATTCTGTCATCATCTGTGAGGGAGTCTGTACATCTTCCCTGTGAAATGTGTGGGGGTATCTCCAGGTCCTCCAGTTCTCTCCCGTAGTCCAACGACATACTGGTTAGTAGGTTAATTGGTAAGTTGTCCCATGATCAGATTCAGGTTAATAGGGTTTGTCGGGGATGGCTGGGGGATCACGTTAGCATGGCAGTTAGAGTGATTGGGGTTTTGGAGTCCTCCTTGTGGAATATGTGGGGTTTCTTTAGGCCCTCTGCTTTCCTCCCAGTCCTCTGGTTTCCTCCCATGGTCCAAAGATGTACTGATTAGTAGGTTAATCGGTCATTGTAAACTGTCCTATCATAAAGCTAGGGTTAAATCGGTGAGTTACTGGCGGCAGGGCCCGAAGGCCCGGAAGGGACTATTCCATGTTGTGTCACTGAATTTATTATTTGGTACAGTGTGGAACAACGCTGACACCTGTGAAAACTAATAATTAATAAATGTAAACACGAGGAAATCTGCAGATGCTGGAAATTCAAGCAACACACACAAAATGCTGGTGTAACATGGCAGGCCAGACAGTATCCATAGGAACAAGCACAGTCGACGTTTCGGGCCGAGAACCTTCGTCAAGACTAACTGAAAGAAGAGAATGTACTTGTGTAAGACTGCCTGCTCTCTCCTTGGCAATACAGGGGGCTGAAGGAGCCATCAGGACTGTCACAGAGGCTCTTGAGCCAGTCTCCATTTGGCTATGGATCAACAGATGTGACCCATGGACCACTGCTGCTGGGATACAAGTCAGGGCCTAATCAACACTGGATGGGTGGCTGGCCGCGAATGTCTGACGTTGAAAGACTTGAAGCACCCGAGGACCCCAAGTTACATCAATGATGATGTGTCCCAGAGCATCCTCAGCATCATAAAGTAGTGTTGCTATATTTGTATTTCAAAATTGAATGAATTATTGCTGCTGTGCTGGCCATTGATGTGGGAAAAATGACAATAATGTAAGCACTCAACATTTTACAGCTAAAGTTAAGTGAGAAGAAATAGGAGCAAAACCAGAAATAGGACAACTTCAAAAACAATAGAAAATGGATGAGATGAAGACATGATTATTTCAAAGCTTGTGGTAAATGAAGGAGTTGATTACAAGTGGGTTTTGTACACCTGTGATCACACGGGAACAGTTATTACCCCTCAACCATCAGGCTCTTGATGTTGGATAACTTCACTCAACTTCACTCACCCACTACTGAACTGTTCCCACAACCTATGGATTCACTTTCAAGGACTCTTCATCTCATGTTCTTGATATTTATTGCTTTTATTTTCTCTTGTATTTGCTCAGTTGGTTGTTTGTCTATCCTGTTGTATGTGTTTTTTCATGATTCTATTGTGTTTCTTGGATTTACTGTGTACAGTACCGTGCAAAAGTTTCAGGCTTTTATATATGGCTTATATATGTGTCTCAGGCACATATATTTAGCAAGGGTGCCAAAAACTTCTCCACAGTACTGTAGTAATTTTATGTTTGCACTGTACTGCTGTCGTAAAAAAGAAAACATGTTTCATGACGTATGTAAGTGATGACAAACCTGATCCTGATATGGGACTTTACTGACAGTGGGAAGGGGACAGGGGAAGGGAATTTCTTTTTTGGGAAAAAGGGAAGGTAGAGGGAAGGGAGCAGGAAGCGTCAGAGAGGCATTCTGTAATGATCCATAAACCAATTGTTTGGAATCACATCAGCTTGCCTGGTGTCTCAGGGCTGGGTGTATCTGCACCCCCTGCCTCTGGCACTCTTTCTCCGCCACCTGTTTCTCACACTTCCCGCTGCGCTCCACCCTCGCTATTCCCAACATCCTTTGCTCCCGCCAGATTTACAAATTTGCCTTCCATTCCAAGTTGACAATACAGCGGTTGGAAAAGACTTAGGTACCCTAGCTATTTATATAGGTGTATAAGGCTTTTGCACAGTGCTGTATGCCTGCAAATAAACTACTCTCAGGATTGTATGTAGTGACATATATGTGCTTTGATAATAAATATACCTTGAACTTCGAATTTTGGACTTAAAAGATTCTTTTTGTGCCATGGAATTTCTTTCAACGAGTTTGCAGGTTAGAGATCTAGGCGCAGATGTCTGCTTGCTCAGTAATCACAGCTCTCAAATTTCCTTCATTAATTACTAATCCACACAGATAACAGAATCTTAGAGACTATTTCTGGGATACTTTACAGATATTTACACAAAATGTTAATTGGAAAGAGAATCACTTTCATGGTGATAAGATACTGCACAGTATCAAATATATTTTGAGTAGTTTTGGGCCCCTTATCTAAGACAGGATGTGCTGACATTGGGGAGGATTCAAAGGAGGTTCATGAAAACGATTCCAGGATTGAATGACTTGTCATAGGAGGAGCATTTGTTGGCTCTAGGCCTCTACATACTAGAATACAGAAGAATGTGTGGGAGGGGGGTAGATCTCATTAAAACTTATCGAATATTGAAAGGCCTCAATAGAGTGGATGTGGAGAGAATGACTGCACTTAGTCATAGTCATAGTCATAGTCATAATTTATTGAACCCGGGGGAAATTGGTTTTTGTTACAGTTGCACCATAAATAATTAAATAGTAATAAAACCATAAATAGTTATATAGTAATATGTAAATTATGCCAGGAAATAAGTCCAGGACCAGCCTATTGGCTCAGGGTGTCTGACCCTCCAAGGGAGGAGTTGTAAAGTTTGATGGTCACAGGCAGGAATGACTTCCTATGACGGTCTGTGTTGCATCTCGGTGGAATGAGTCTCTGGCTGAATGTACTCCTGTGCCCAACCAGTACATTATGTAGTGGATGGGAGACATTGTCCAAGATGGCATGCAACTTGGACAGCATCTCCTTTTCAGACACCACCATCAGAGAGTCCAGTTCCATCCCCACAACATCACTGGCCTTACGAATGAGTTTGTTGATTCTGTTGGTGTCTGCTACCCTCAGCCTGCTGCCCCAGCACACAACAGCAAACATGATCGCACTGGCCACCACAGACTCATAGAACATCCTCAGCATCGTCCGGCAGATGTTAAAGGACCTCAGTCTCCTCAGGAAATAGAGACGGCTCTGACCCTTCTTGTAGATAGCCTCAGTGTTCTTTGACCAGTCCAGTTTATTGTCAATTCGTATCCCCAGGTATTTGTAATCCTCCACCATGTCCACACTGACCCCCTGGATGGAAACAGGGGTCACCGGTACCTTAGCTCTCCTCAGGTCTACCACCAGCTCCTTAGTCTTTTTCACATTAAGCTGCAGATAATTCTGCTCACACCATGTGACAACGTTTCCTACCGTAGTCCTGTACTCAGCCTCATCTCCCTTGGTGATGCATCCAACTATGGCAGAGTCATCAGAAAACTTCTGAAGATGACAAGACTCTGTGCAGTAGTTGAAGTCCGAGGTGTAAATGGTGAAGAGAAAGGGAGACAAGACAGTCCCCTGTAGAGCCCCAGTGCTACTGATCACCCTGTCGGACACACAGCGTTGCAAGCACATGTACTGTGGTCTGCCGGTCAGGTAATCAAGAATTCATGACACCAGGAAAGCATCCACCTGCATCGCTGTCAGCTTCTCCCCCAGCAGAGCAGGGTGGATGGTGTTGAACGCACTGGAGAAGTCAAAAAACATGACCCTCACAGTGCTCGCTGGCTTGTCCAGGTGGGCGTAGACACGGTTCATGATTGAGGTCATGATTCAACTTGGGTTACTGTATCTATGAGCAGCTCTAACGTCTGTTAGTTGTTCCACTATCTGCAGAACCCACACTTCATGTTAATAGTCAAAAAGAAGTTTCTTCCTATTGGACACCCAACCTCAAAGTTCAAAGATTCATCATCTTGCAGGTCCTCACTAAGCAAAGAAACACGATAGAATTCACTAAAAACGTACACACGACAAGACCACCACATATCCAAATTGCAAAAAAGGACAAATCATGCCAATAGTAAAAATAATGTAAACATAAACACATGGAACCTGAACTGCAGAGTCCCCGAAAGTGAGCCCACAACTGAAGCACTGAGGCAAATAAAGCCGGTCCAGGAGTCCGATGGCTGCAGGGCAACAACTTCTCCCGAACCTGGTGGCATGGGATGCAAGACTTCTGCATTCCTCACCTGATGGTAGCAACGATAAGAGAGGGAGACCGGTCAATCACAGACAGGCCACGCTGAACAGCTGTTCATTACGTTCTCGTCCTCGATAATTTTAATCTTGCTCAATGCTTTAGTCAACACGGAGTAATGGAGCCAGCCACAGGTTCATCTTCTGCTACCAGGCTTTGTGCAGTGTCCACTTCCAGCGATGGCTGGCCCAGTTCTATCTGCACTCTTTAAAGTCTAGTCCAAGTGTCCATCTGTTGTTGCTGATCCTATTGAACACCTGGTCAATGTTGAGATCTTGATGTTGCATTGGTGGTTTGGGGCAGGGAGTGGATGGACTTGGTGATAGTAATGCCATTACATACCCTCGGCAGTTGGTAGGATAGATAGATAGATAGGTAGATAGATAGACATACTTTATTGATCCCGAGGGAAATTGGGTAACTCTCCCTTGTTGGATATCGTCATTGCCTGACAGATCTATGGCACAGATTTCATTTCTTCGTCTAAGAATTTATGACAGAGAAGGAAACTATTTTGTTCAGTATAATCCATGCAGTTAAAGAAAGCTGTCCAATCTAATTAGCCCCTACCCTTCTTAGCAGACCAAGTCAACCTGTTGTCTAGGTCCTGCTGCATGCAAGCACAAGTTGTTTCATTTCTTGAAGAACTTTGAATGGATTTGTACGGCGTGCCACCACACTGTGCTATCATCAGTGGACAACCCCACTTCTGATCTCTACACCTGAAACACTCTATTTGGTAAAACCCAGCAATGTGTCCCAACAACCAAGTACACCTCTTGCCTGCAATGGCCTGCTTCTTAAAATACCTGGGTAGGAAGTCGGCAAGTAAGACTTTAGTACTGAGGGAGGATCAGTTATCACTAGTCCTCGTTACTGGAATGAAGAGTGTGTTTCCATCAATTCTACCCACCAACAACTGTGAATTAAAGTAAAATAAAACATGATCCTTTGCATTGTTTGAAAATGTTTCCCCCTCTGTGAATTTCACTGAGAGATCTTTTGTTCCATTGGGTTGTCAGATATCAAAACTACTTCAAACAACCACCAGCATTGGTATTTGTGAGGCTTATAAGTTTATCCATTAACTCTGCTCTGATGACAGGAATACAAGAACAAGTGCACTTGCAGCAGGAAGTTAAGGAACAACTTTCATAACAAATGAAAGTTGCTAGCAGCTGCTGTCAAGACCAAAGCTTAATGGCATAGCACACCATTGCCCTCTCCACTATTGAGCAGATCCACACACAGCGCTGTTGCAAGAGAGCAACATCCATCATCAGGGACCCTTCACCCCCGCCCCCGCCCCCCGCCACAGGTCACGCTCTCTTCTCACTGCTGCCATCAGGAAGAAAGTACAGGAGCCTCAGGATTCACACCACCAGGTTCAGGGACAGTCATTGGCCCCTCTACCATCAGTCTCTTGAACCAGTGGGGATAACTTCACTCAACTTCATTTTTCCAATCACTTAACTGTTCCCACAACCTATGGACTCACTTTTAGGGATTCTTCAACTCATGTTTTCAATATTTATTGATTATTATTTGATTTATTTCTTTTTGTATTTGCACAGTTTGTTATCTTCTGTACATTGGTTGTTTGTCCATCTTGTTCAGTGCAGGCTTTCAATGGTTTTGGATTTACTGAGTTTGCTCACAAGAAAATGAACCTCCATTTTGTGTATAGTGACATATATGTACTTTGATAATAAATTTACTTTGAACTTTAAACTTTGAATATTCATTTTAAATCCCCTTCCTGGCGAAGCCTCACTTGGAGTATGGTGTGCAGTTTTGGGCTCCTTATCTTAGAAAGGACGTGCTGACACTGAAGACGATTCAAAGGAAGTTCACGAAAATGATTCTGGGATTGAAAAGGGTGTCATCTGAAGAGTGTTTGATTCCTCTGGGCCCGTATTGACTATAATTCAGAAGAATGAGGGGTGACCTAGTTAAAATCTATCGAATGGAGAAAGGCCTTGATATGGAGAGAATGTTTCCTACGGTGGGAGAGTCTAAGATCAGAGGACATAGTCTCAGAATAGGGGGATGTCCCTTTAGAATGAAGATGAAAAGGAACTTCTTTTGCAGAAAGTGGTGAATCTGTGTAATTCTTTGCCACAGGTGGCTGTAGAAACCAAGCCTTTACATACATTTAAGGCAGAGATTGATAGATTCTTGATTAGTCAGGGCATGAAAGGATACAGGGAGAAGGAAGGAGATTGGGGCTTAGAGGGAAAATGGATCTGCTATGATAAAATGGCCAATAGACTCAACGGGCCAAATGACCTACTCCTGCTCCTGTATCTTATGGTCTTAAAGAATGTGAAATTCACATTTGATTTCTTCACAAATCTGTTGCTACCCTTTAAACAAGACTTTGGAGACGATGACATGGTCAATATTTTTATACTTAATAGAAGTGAATTGTCCACATTGTTATTCAGTTATTCCAAAACAGTATTATCAGAGCTCACCATTTTCATACAGCACAGACAGACCTTATAATTATAAAGAACATCAAGGAACTGTAGTTTCCTAAAGTTACTGGAGATCTTGAGCAACAGCTGCAAATTAGAACACAATCATTCAGACCACAGTTCAGAACTTGGTTTGTCTGTTAAATAAAACTTACTGTCCTACTTAGTACATCATTCCTCTTGATAGATGTGGTGTACAATTACCCTTTGAAGCAGAATTTCCGTACCATATCAGAGAATGATATTTTCAAGCAGTCCTAGAACAGGGTGTTCCTCAGCTCCAGATATTTCTCCAAGTCTGTTTGATACTCATCATCCAGAAATATACAGCGAATGATCTTTTGCAGATGTTACATGAGTAATAAGAGGAGTTTATCCTGAATCTAAAAGATCTTTTAACAATGAGAATAACAGGATGAATGGGCAATTTAACCAGAAGGCCCCAGGCTGGAAACCAGCATACCACTGCAGGAGAAAAATATTATTAATCTTGGGTTCAACATGTCCTTATTGATAGCTCCACAATTTGTCCCCCAAGATCTTAAAGTTTGCTTTGAAAGTGTTCCAGATAAACTTGCATTCAATCACACTTTTATTGTTCTGTCTCATTGTTCCAATTTATTAGATTCTGCTTCAGACAGAATCAAATTAAGTTGGCTTCACTTTTATCACTTCAGTGCACTTCAGAGTGATGTGATGTGGTCTTGCTGGATTCTAGCAGAAAATATCTCTTTAGCTTTCTTCTTTTTGAAATACATCTGTTGAATAGTGACTGAGGCTATTTGCAATTGCTGGGTCCAGGCCAACATTGAGGAAGTTGAAGAACTATGCCATCTGCTACAAAGGCATTTGAAGTAACATCCAACATATTAATAGTGTTGCCTGCAGCTATGAAGACAGGTTGTTGCCTATTATGCCTGCGTCCTTAAACTCTGATATTGGGATTAACTACTGCATGAAATGGATTGCCCTCATCTTGGCCTCTCTGACCACAGCTCCATAATGTTAACCCCAGCAGAGTGACCACTGCTGAAAATGGAGAAACCAGTCAAGAGGCCCATAAAAGTACGGCCTAATGAAGCAATCTCTATGGCTGTTTTGAATGGACTAACTGGCAGATGCTCAAGGAGGCGGCCACAAACAGAGAAGATATAGAATTCGAGGAATATGCCTCATCTGTAAGCGTGTAGATGACGTTGGTAGACTTCAAGTCTGGTGACAGAACAGCTGTCAGAAGAAACCTCATTTTAGGTATCAAGAAAGCAAGGATTGGTTATGCATAAAAAACACCTGTCCAATGATGATCCTTAGAGCATGCGGCTGGTCATTACTGACTACACAAGGAAGAACAGTGCCAACTGTACTAGTGATGCCTCCCTCTCCAATGGTCTATACAACTTTTATGCATGCTTTGAGGCATGCAACACAATGACGGCCAGAAAACCCACATCCCATCCTAGGTGAGCAACCACTGACCATACCAGGGAAAACATTCCACAGAGGGTCAACCCCCATAAGACTGCCAGGTCGGACAACATGCCAGCCTGAGCACTCAGAGAGTGTGCACACCAGCTCACTGATGTCTTCACAGACATCTTCAACACTTCACTCATCCAGGCTGCTTCAAATCAGCCACCATCATCACTGTACGATTCAAACTCCACACTTTCAGAACTAAATGAATAAATCTTACACAAACAAGAAAGCTCAACAATGCCTCTACGATTCTGAGGATCCTGATGAGAGCTGGACTACGCACAGCAATGCTCAAAACTTTCTACAAATGTGCAGTAGAGAGAGAGAGAGCATCCAGACAAGCTGGTATGGAAACTGCACTTTGGCATACAGGAAGGCTTTACAACGGGTAGTCAAAACTGCCCGGGGCATCACCAGAACCAGCCTGCCTGGCATCAAAGACATAAAGTACTGTGCAAAAGTCTTTTGCATATATGTGCCTAAAACTTACACAGTAATGTAGTAATTTTATGCATGACACTACTGCTGCAGCAGAAAATCAAATTTCATGATATATGTGAGTGATGATAAATTCAATTCTGACATGAGTCTTTATTGTAGACTGAGAGTGGGAAGGGAGCAGAGACAGGGACATTGTTTTTGAGAAAAGAGGCAGGGAGAGCAGAGGAGTGGGAAACACCAGAGAAATATTCTGATAAGATCAATAAACCAATCATTTGCCTGGTGTCTCAGGGCTGGGTGTGTCTGCACCCGTGTCAATCCCAACAAAGGCACTCCTTCACTGTCACTTGTCCCACACTCCTCCCGCAGTGCTCCATCCTTGCCATTCCCAATATCCTTTGTTCCCACCAGATTTACAAACTCGGTCTCTGCTTCATGTTGACAAACACAGTACTGCGCAGAAGTCTTAGGCATATATAAGGAGGGTACATAGCCCCCATGCTGAGACCAACAGACTCAAAAGCAGTTACTTTCCTCAAGCAGTAAGGCTGATTAACACCTCCAATCACTAATTCACCACTCCACACCCCTCTCCACCACTATTTTATCATTTCCTGTCAGAGTCACCTTACTTACAGACATCCTTGTACAGAGGGTCACTTTAAGTACATATAATCAATCTGTGTATGTAAGCTATCTTATGTATTTATATTTATTGTGTATTTTTATTATTGTGTTCTTTATCTTATTGTGTACTGTTTGTGCTGCATCGGATCTGGAATAAAAATTATTTTGTTCTCTTTTACACTTGTGTACTAGAAATGACATTAAACAATCTTGAATCTTGACATCAAACAACCTAGAATCTAAGCAGTGGTAGATGCATTGTTCGATATGACTGAATCTTCCACCTTTTCGACTGAACTTTAACTTCTAAAAAGTACAGTGGTTCACTTTGAAGTCACTGACGTATAAACCTACAAACTTTCAGAGTGTTGCTAATTACGTAGTACGCAGTAAAATTGTGTCGCTTCCATTACCTGCACGAAGCAACATAAATATTTCAGTTTGACTCTGTGCGTGCAATGTTGCTAGAGGAATTTGCTAGATAATATTTCATGGAGGGATGAATAGGGAAAAAAACTAACAGATTTAGACAGCCTTTTTGAATCATTCATAGGCAGCAGTAACCTACCATCCTGCCATGGGTCTACCACCTTCTACACTAATATCAGACTGACTTTGCTGCCTGTAAATCATGAACAGTATAGTGCTAGATTGAACTGAACTGAGCTAAACTGATTATGCCTCGACTGTTTCATTGGCTTTGAGGTTTGTTGTTTTATAATCTGTGTTGACTTTGCAGGAGGACCCTCACTTCTCTCAAAACCACCAAGAAAATTCAGAGTTTTGTGTGTCTAAGAGGATTAGCCTTCAGTAGTCCTGGTTATGTAACCACTGACAGTCTCTGAAGAGCAGTGATAATGGCTGGGGTCACTTGTCTCGTAAAGACACTGCCCAGAAGAAGGTAATGGCAAAACACTTCTGCAAAAAAGTTTGCCAAGAACAATCATGGTCATGGAAAGACATGATCATTCACATCATATGACGTGACACATAACGAACGAATGAATGAGTCCTGAATGGGGCCACTGGCAAAGCAGTCAAGATCAAGTTTGAATCAGAATCAGAATCAGGTTTAATATCACCAGCATATGTTGTGAAATTTGTTTTCTTTGCAGCAGCAGTACAATGCATACACAATAATAGAGAAAAAAATGTGAATTGCAGTAAGTATATACAGGTTTGTAAATTAAATAGTGAAATTGAATATACAGTGCAAAAATAAAAATTAAGAAGTACTGAGGTAGTGTTCATGGTTTCAATGTCCATTCAGAAATTGGATGGCAGAGAGGAAGAAGCTACTCATGAATCATTGAGAGTGTGCTTTCAGGCTTCTGAACCTCCTCCCTGATGACAGCAATGAGAAGAGGGCATGTCCTGGGTAGTGGGGGTCCTTAGTGAAAGATGCCAACTTTTTGAGGGATCATTCCTTGAAGATGTCCTGGATACGACAGAGTCTTGTGCTCATGATGGAGCTGACTAAGTTATAGGCAGACTGTGCATTCTATATGTCCTATTTATTTACCCTGTATCTTGTAAATGTGGATCCTGCTTTTTGAAGCTGCTTTTTGCTTGAAGCCAACAGAAAGGTCTCTATTTCCAGTAGCCGCCTGAAATGAGTTTGGGCCTCAAGTTCAGTGGCAGATACAGATATTCAGGAAGATAGCGGGCAACTAGCAGATGAGAATTGCCATGTAGGTGTAAATAGTTACTGCCATTTTCTCTGTCTCATCTGGAACCCAAAGAGAAAATGTGCATTGGTTTATATCTGCTTGTCACCTACTTCTAGGAATTGAGCACTGACGGGTTAATTTACGCTGGACTCTTTTAGCACCAGCAGCAGTCCTTGGGGAAGACATCCTGACAAACCCATCTGAATACCAGCACAAACCTGCTGGTTTAGCTCCCTGCAACAGAGCAATAAATTGCAATGCTAGTTCCGTGTTTCTTGCTCTTTTTTTTTGTTGCCATTTGGCAATTTGGGTTTTTTTTGGGTGTGGGGAGGTGTTTGACATTTTTCTTTGCTCGGGTTCCCTGGTTTTCTTTGTTTTGCGGCTGCCTGTAGAGAAGACGAATCTCAGGGTTGTATACTGCAAACATACTTTGATAATAAATGTGCGTTGAATCTTTAAATCATTTATATCGAATAGACTAGGTTACTGCAATGTACTCTTTACTGGCCTTTCAAACCAATGTCTGTGAACCAACTCATTCAGAATATCACTGCTATATTTTTAACCAAAACCAGGATGAAGGAACATATCACTTCCATACTAATTATTCTGCACTGGCTTCCTGCATCTTTTAGAATTGATTTTAAAGTTCTCTTACTTGTTTTTAATGCTCTTAATGGACTGGGTCCAGAGTACGTCACAGAATCATTTTCATTTTATACTCCTGGTCGAGCTCTCAGGTCTTAATCTGTTGGTCCCTTAAATTTAGACAATCTCCCTCAAAAGAAAATTGGCAGGTCATCTTTTTTGAACTACGCCCATAAACTGTAGAATTCAATGCCTAAAATTATAAGGGATGCAGGCTCAGATGACACTTTTAAACGTCAGCTCAAATCCTATTTATTTAACCTTACTTTTAACTAATGTCTTTTTGTCTTTTATTTTCATGTTTATTTTCATATTTATACTTTTATTCCATTGTAAAGCACCTTGAACTACACTATCTCTATGAAAAATGCTCGATAAATAAAGTTCATATTATTATTTGTTTGCAGAATGAACTTAGTGCCTAGATAATGCAGCAACAAATCATCTCTCTCTCTCCCACTCTGACCAAGAACCTTCAGCATGTGAGATTAATTTTGAAGCATCATAAGAAAAATAAATTGTCTTTGTAATTCTATAGTCACTTCTAAATGTGCACACTCTTTTAACTGGACTTGTTAACCAAAAATTCAAACTGTTTCACCAGTTCGCCTCCCTGCACAAGAATGCAGCTGCAAAGAGTAGCTATTAAAATTCTCCAAATGACCTGAAGTGAAGAGTTTCAGGCAGTCAGTGAACTCTTTCTGGGACAGTTTGACCTAACTGCCTGGCTTAAAAAACTTTTTTTTTAGATTTCAAACCTCTGGACTCTGTCTTCAGTCTGCCTTCAAGCCACGTCTGACATTTAATTATTCAGTCATCATGATTAGTTGGCGCAGAGCAGTTAATACCACATATTCCAACACACGGTTCCTTAATTTGCAGCCTCAGGTAAGGCAATTATTCAATAAGGTATTTGTTTAAATTAATCAAATCTAGTCACCAGAACCTCACAGGTGTAACAAGATGGAACAGCTTCATATCCATGTGACACAATCTTCCCTTGACATTGGCAGCAAGTGCCAGAAATTATAAATATGACAAGCATTCCAACTCTTTGAGGTCTTCTTGTGAAGCTTATTTGGAAACGTAGGGGTTTAATGCCAGTGGTAGCAGGCTGTGTAGCCACCTTTCAAAGGAAAATGAGATAGTTATGTACTTTCATATTTTTTTTAAGAAACCAGAAAAGTTTATAAGCAGCCAAGTATTTCACAAAATATACTGTCTGTCTGAACAGAGGCTTTGCATACTTAGACCACCATGTGATCACTAACAAAATATTTGGTACACGTACAAAGTGCTGGAGGAACTCAGCAGGTCAGGCAGCATCTATGGAGATGAATAGATATTCGACGTTTCGGGCCAGTCCCTTCTTCAGGACACAAACATGCATGATTAGACACGCCTTAATGTTCCTAATAATTATTGTGAGGTGACTGTGCTCCTGTTGGCAGCCCTCTGCACATGCCTCCATAAAACATTCAGTGTGTGTTGTGGTTTATACAAAGTAAGATAAAAATCAAATTAAGCCTGAACTTAAGAGGTGGTAGAATTTCATTTGAATGTGATCTATTGTCTTGGTGTCAACCAGGACATCAAGTGGCTAAACTATTTAAATGAATTGGAAATGTGCCCTAACTGTAGATTGAATTAATACATTCAGTGCATTAAGAGCTAATGTCTATTATAGCATCAAAGTTTTTGAAATTTACCAGTATAGCATGAATGTACTGGAGCTACAGATTCCAGCTTACCGAAGTGTATACCTCTTTGAGGAATGCCTACCCTCCTGAAGTTTAAGTCTTCCCTTCAACGGGCGTTCAGTGAAACCCTCTCTCACTGCTGCCCCTCTGTGATCTCTGCTGCCCTCTAACTCTTTGACCATGTACTCTTCACCTCTAGCTAGCCTCTCTCCCCTCCCCCCACCTTTTTATTCTGGCATCTTCCCCCATCCTTTCCAGTTCTGATGAAGGGTCTCGGCCCGAAACATCGACTGTTTATTCATTTCCATAGATGTTGCTTAACCTGCTTAGATCTTCCGGCATTTTGTGTGTGTTTCTTTGGATTTATTTGTTTGTTTGTTTGTTTATTTATTAATTGAGATACAGCGTGGAGTTGGCCTTTCAAGTTACACTGCACACCAACCTGTCAGTTCAACCCTAGCCTAATCAAGGGACACTTTACAATGACCAATTAACCTCCCAACTGGTAGGTCTTTGAACTGTGGGAGAAAACCAGAGCACCCAGAGGAAACCCAGGCAGTCATGGGGACAGTACAAACTCCTTGCAGGCAGCGATAGGAATTGGCCCTGGGCTTCTGATACTGTAAAGTGTTGTGTATTGCACTACACCACAGTGCCCGTGCTGCCTGTATGTCCGCTTGTATGTTTATAAAGTGTAATATTGCTCTTGGCAGCTGCAAGATCATGTTCAACTTTAATTATCGTTCAACCATTAACATGTGTACGTGCAAACGAAACAGCATTTCTCCAGGGCCAAGGGGCAAAACACAATAGCAACAGTCATACACAGCAGAAAGCATATGTAGCTATGATATGTAAAAAACATACAGTCACAAAAAAAATATAGCCCAAGTCCCTGAATGCTAGCCCGATGATTGACGTTGCATGGGACATTGTCCTGGGTTAATGTTGCTGCAGCTTCTTTTCACATGCTAGTACAGCCACAGACAAACTCAAATTACTTTCTCACTGCTGGTCGAAAGGAGCTTGTACTTTCTCCCCGTGACCGCATGGGCTTCCTCCAGGTTTTTCCGGTTTCCTCCCACAGTCCAAAGACATACCGGTTGATAAACTGATTGGTCATTGTTAACTGTCCTGTGATTAAGCTAGGATTAAATCAGATGTTGCTGTCTGGCACAGCCTGAAGGGCAGGAAGGGACTGTTCTGTGTTGTACGTCAATAAAGAAAATATATAAATTTTTAAATATTATGATGCAGAAGGTTATTGAACCCATACTATCTCTCATGAAAGCAATCTCTTCAAAGTCAAAGCAAAATTGGAAAAGTATCCAATGCTTTCCCAGCTATTACGATGAATAAACGCATCGGGCTTCCTGCCGGGTACAGGTACGAATTATAACCAACATTTCGATGACAATCTCATGAAAATGTTGGTTATAGTCGATACCAGTACCCAGCTGGAAGCCCGAGAAGAGTTTTTACGTTAAAGTAAAAATATTATGTAAGTACGTATATGTAATCATATACTACCTTGAGATTCATTTTCATGCAGGCATTTACAGGAAAATAAAGAATTTAAGGACTACAATACATAAAGACTGACAAATAACCAATGTGAGAAAGAAGACAAAAAATGCACAAATTAAATTTAAACAATGAGTCATTAACACTGAGAACTATGAATTTGTTGACTCCTTGAAAGTGAATCTGTAGGTCGTGGAATTAGTTCAGTGTTGAGGTGAGAGAAGTTGGTTCAGGAGCTTGATGGCTGTAGGGTAATAACTGTTCCTGAATCTGGTGATGTGGGACCTAAGGCTCCTCTACCTCCTGTCTGATGGTAGTAGTGAGAAGAGGGCACGGCCTGGGTGGTGGGTCTTTAATGGTGGATGTCGCTTTCTTGTAGCAGTATACATGTGCTCAATGATGGGGAGGGCTTTACCTGTGATGGACTGAGCAGTGTCCACCTCCTACTGTAAATCATCCTGTTCCTGGGCATTGCCGCTTCTATACCAGGCCATGACACAACCAGTCGCGGCACAGGAGGGGCCCATGGACCGACATGCCGGAACAGGAATGGGAATTAGATTAAAGTATTGAGCCACCGGGAAGTTCCGCTTCTGGCAGATGGAGCAAAGCTGCTCAATGAAGGGCTCCCCCAATTTACAATGGGTCACCCAGTGCAGTGGAGGCCACTTTGTAGCAGATTTTAAATAGAAATATACCCAGCTTTGACTCTGCTTCCCATTTCCAAGGAAGAGTGATACTGATGAATAATTATTCTTTGAAGTGCTTCAGGTATTTTGTCTAAGTAGTGTTGATGAATATCACCTCTGCTAATTTACGATGGGTAATGGTGTCAATTTGACACTTCTAACTCAGTATTGGAGACTTAATAAATCATACTCTGAGTCACACTAATGTGTGTAGTACTCAGTTAGCTCTGCTGAATTTTAAGCAGTCCCATGTTAAAAGAAGATAATAATCTTCTGGCTACAACTATGTAGGAATTGCAGCTAACACTGAATATTTGTTTGAGAAATGTGGGAATATTTTTTGTGAAAAATTCTGAACATCATAACTATAAATTATTGGATAAAATATACTGTGCTAATGAAATGGATATGCGTTTTTACAATGTCTAATTTTCTGCAGATATAAATATTGTACATGCCACATCATCACTGGTTGGAGGCTAGACTGTGGTCTGGGAGGCAGACAACATGATTCATTATCCCACAATGCAGTCCAAGGCTTTATTTACATTGTAGGCTGGAACAGCTTCCAGACAGACAATGTGTTTGCATTTCACAACCAGAAAAGCGCTTTGAATAGAGGTGTCAGTATCAATTAAAGATAAAATTACATGCTAGGAAATAAAGGTCTGAATGTTGGTATTAATAATGGGGAGGGGGAGCATTGTAGGTCAGTCCATAGTCTCCGTTTGTGCCAAGTTGAGGCCACCCTAAAAGGGTGGAGGAGCAACATTTTATATTCTGTATCGGTAGCCACAATCTGATGGCATGAATATCCATTTCTCTTTCTGGTAAAAAAAATCACTCACCCTCTCTTCTTCTGTTTCCATCTCTGGCCTCTTACTTCTTCTCCTCACCTGTCTATCACCTACCCCTGCTGCCCCTCCTCCTTCCCTTTCTCCTATGGTCCACTCTCCTCTCCTACCAGATTCCTTCATCTCCAGACCTTTACCTTTCCCACCCACCTGGCTTCACCTATCACCTTCCAGCTATCCTCCTTCCCCTCCCTCTACCTTTTTCTATTCTGGTGTCTTCACCCTTCTGTTCCAGTTCTGAGGAAGGGTTCGGCCCAAAATATCAACACCAGCATTTTGTGTGTGTTGCTTTTGATGACTAGAATTTGCAGAATCAATTGTGTTTATGAGTCATGCCTGTTTTATTTGTCCGCACCTGTAGCCCTCCCATGTTAATACTCATTGATGTTACAAGGGATCTGTTTCTGGAACGGACAATGCAATGGTAACAGCATGAGAAGGAGGCACAACCAGCAGGGCGTGTGTTAGGAATGTAATTTAAAACACACGTGTTCCTCAGATGAAAGCTGTTCAGTCTCTTTCAACACATGCAGCAAATCATAATCGTTATGTGCTGTGTTGAATGACGTGGCCGATAATAGTCTTTACATGACCATGATTGTACTTGTCAAATTTTTCTACAGGAGTGGTTTGCCATTGCCTTCTTCTGGGTAGTGTCTTTACAAGACAGGTGACCCCAGCCATTATCAATACTCTTCAGGGATTGAATGCCTGGCGTCAGTGGTCGCATAACCAGGACTTGTGATATGCGTCAGTTGCTCATTCGATCATCCACCACCTGCTCCTTTAGTAGAGACCACTACCAAATGCAGGACAGCATTTCCAAATCTGGTCCAGTATTAGGCTGAACAAATGTTCTAAATTTTCAATGCGGAAGGTTAATGGCTGAATGCTTTCTTTATTGATGGTCAAGTTTCCTGAAGAAATGGTGTCCCAATGAGTCCAATATTCACCACAAGTCTGATATGGCTATTCCAGTTTGGCTGAAGGCTTAAAATACTTTCCTGTTCCGGGATCTCAACAACCAAGGTCAGAACCAGTAACATCTCAGGAACATCATTACCCCCAAGTTCCTCTTCAAATCATACTCTATCCTGGACAATTTTTTTTATATAAGCATCCATTGATCTGATGAGACCACGGATTTGCACCTTGGAAGGTTTCCAGGGCGCAGGCCTGGACAAGGTTGTATGGAAGACCAGCAGTTGCCCATGCTGCAAGTCTCCCCTCTCCATGCCACTGATGTTATCTAAGGGAAGGGCTTAGGACCTATGCAGATTGGCACCGGTGTCATCGCAGAACAATGTGTGGTTAAGTGCCTTGCTCAAGGACACACACGCTGCCTCAGCCAAGGCTCGAACTAGCGACCTTCAAATCACTAGATGAATGCCTTAACCACTTGGCCACTACACATCTTTAAAAGTTTGCCAAAGTTTTTGATGACATGCCAAATCTCCACAGATTACTGAGGAAGTAGAGGCACTATCATGCTTTCTTTGCAATTATACATATGATAGGTCCAGGACATGTCCTCTGAGATATAGTGACACCCAGGTTACTGACTTTCTCCACCTCCAATCCTCCAATGAGGACTGGCTCATGGAACTCTGGTTTCTGTCTCCTGAAATTCTCAATTGGTTCCTTGGTCTTGTTGACATTGAGTGAAAGCTTATTGTTATTACTCAGCTGGATTTTAAATCTCCTTCATGTTTGCTGATTCACCATGACCTTTGATAGGGCCCACAACAGTGGTGTCATCAGCAAACTTGCTTATGGTGTTAGAGCTGTACTTAGCCACACAGACACAGGTGTAAAGTGAGTAGAGCGGGGGGCTAAGGACACATCCCTGTGGTGTTCCTTTGCTGCTGGAGATTGTGGAGGAGATGTTTTTGCCAATGCGAACTGACTGGAGTCTACAAGTGAGGAAATCCAGGATCCAATTCACAAGCAGGTATTGAGGCCCAGGTCCTGGAGTTTACTGATTAGTTTTGAAGGGACGATGGTATTAAATGCTGAGCTGTAATCAGTAAATTGCATCATGATGTCCAGGTATTCCAGGGTTGTGTGAAGAGCCATTGATATGGCATCTGCTGCTTCAGTAGGCAAATTGGAGCGGATCCAAGTCGCCACTCAGACAGGAGCTGAAATGTTTCAACATCAGCTTCTCAAATATAACATCATCGACAGTCATTGAGACCGGTTACCATGCTCTTCTTGAGTACTGGTATTGTTGAAGCCTGCTTGAAGCAGATAGGTACCACACACAGCCGGAGCAAGAGGTTAAAGATATCCATGAATACACCAGGCAGTTGATCAGCACAGGTCTTCAGTACTCAGTCAGGTACTCCGTTTGGACTGGATGCTTTCCTTGGATTCACTCTCTTGAAGACAGCCTGCACGTCACCTTTAGATACTGAGATCAAAGGATCAAGTGCAGCAGGCGGTGAAGAAGGCTAATGGAATGTTGGCCTTTATTACAAAGAGAATTGAGTACAAGAGCAAGGAAATCCTTTTGCATTTGTACAGGGCCCTGGTGAGACCACACCTGGAGTATTGTGTGCAGTTTTGGTCTCCAGGGCTAAGGAAGGACATCCTGGCTGTGGAGGAGGTGCAGCGTAGGTTCACTAGGTTAATTCCTGGGATGTCCGGACTGTCTTACGCAGAGAAGTTAGAGAGACTGGGCTTGTACATGCTGGAATTAAGGAGATTGAGGGGGGATCTGATTGAGACATATAAGATTATTAAGAGATTGGACAAGATAGAGGTGGGAAATATGTTCCAGATGCTGGGAGAGTCCAGTACCAGAGGGCATGGTTTAAGAATAAGGGGCAGGTCATTTAGGACAGAGTTGAGGAGGAACTTCTTCTCCCAGAGAGTTGGGGAGGTGTGGAACGCACTGCCTCAGAAGGCAGTGGAGGCCAATTCTCTGGATGCTTTCAAGAAGGAGCTAGATAGGTATCTTATGGATAGAGGAATCAAGGGTTATGGGGACAAGGAAGGAACCGGGTATTGATAGTAGATGATCAGCCATGATCTCAGAATGGCGGTGCAGGCTCGTAGGGCCGAATGGTCTACTTCTGCACCTATTGTCTATTGTCTATTGTCTATTGATCATCAGGAGACACGGGAGTGAGCGATGTTTCCTCCCTGTTCTGGTGGTCAAAGCAAGCATGAAAGGCACTGAGCTCATCTGGAAGTGAAGCTCTGTCACAAAGATTTAGCTTTGTAGGAGCAATAGAAGTACAATGAGTGGTGGGGTGGAGATACGTAACCGTCTGATCAGCAACATATCAGAAATTTTCTTGCAAAATGTAGCTTGGTTTTGTAGTTGAAAGAAAATTCAAGGAGCTTCAGGAAAGTTGCAAGCATTCAGCTTTTGTGAACATAATGAACCAGAAATATTTGTTTTGTTGCAGGTGTGAGTTAGTAATCATTTGATTGTGACCTGTCAAGGCTCTTATTGCTGTTAAACCTTACCAGGACATTTGGACTGCAGTTCGTGCAATTCCCTGGGTAATCAGTAGGACACTTTTTGTTATACTGACCTCAAATTGAGTGCAAATGGAATACACATAAGAAATCTCATTCTATCCAGCCAATCTTTCCTTCACACTTTGAAATGACATATAAATGCATTGGACCAGATTCTAATGCACATTTTGTCTCTTTGATACAATGCTGCAGAGATTTTCAAATTCCCACTTCAGAGAATAAATTTCCTAGATTTGATGTTTCATCATTTATAATGCAATTTCGCACAGTGTTTTACATCAGTCTTATTGTGTAATATTTGACAGACTTGAAAAATATTAGGGTAAAATGTTCAAAAGGATCAATTTTAATGAGAATGTTAAACTATGAAGAGGGGGTAGATTAGGGAGAGGAATTTTAGAATGAATGGCAGCTGAAGATACAGTTTCCAATGACAAGCTCACTGAATTCACGGGTAATCAAGGATGTGCAAGCATGGTAGCATTTTGCTAAATTAAAGATGTGAACCTCAGCTACTACTATACACTTATAGAAATCTGAAGTTCAGGTACAGTCCTGTGCAAAAGTCTGAGGCGCATATATATAGGTAGAGTGCCTAAGACAATTGCAAAGTACTGTATTTGTCAGTGTGGAATGGAGAGTGAGTTTGTAACTCTGATGGGAGCAAAGGATGTTGAGAATGGTGAGGGTGGGGCACCATGAAAGGGGTCTGGGATAGGATTGCCAAGGGTGTGAAGTGGCGTGGGTGCCGAAACACCCAGTCCTGAGACACTAGGTAAGGTCATTTGATCCCAAACTATTGGTTCATTGATCATTACGGAATGTCTCTCAGGTGCTTCCCGCTCTCTCCCCTCTCTCCCTTCCCCTTTTCCCAACCATGTTTCCCCTCTCCCTGCCCCCTTCCCACTCTCAATGCACACTCAATGCACAATAGAGACCCATATCAGAATTAGATTTATCATCACTCAACATATGTCATGAAATTTGTGCTTTTTTGAAGCAGCAGCACTACAGCGCAAGACATAAAATTACTACATGGGACCTCCAACACCCAGGGCCTGCCCTTTTCTCACTGTTACCATCAGGTAGGAGGTACAGTGGCCTGAAGGCACACACTCAGCGATTCAGGAACAGCTTCTTCCCCTCTGCCATCTGATTCCTAAATGGACATTGAAGCTTTGGACACTACCTCACTATTTTATAATATACAGTATTTCTATTTTTGCACATCTTCTTTAATCTATTCAATATACGTAATTGATTTACTTGTTTATTTATTTATTTTGTTAAACTTTATTTATTAGTAATATTTTTTTCTCTGCTAGATTATGTAATGCATTGAACGGCTGCTGCTAAGTTAACAAATTTCACATCACATGCTGGTGAAGATAAACCTCACCTACCACCCCACCAGCCTCCGGTTCCAACATATAATTCTCCGTAACTTCCGCCACCTCCAACTGGATCCCACCACCAAGCACATCTTTCCCTCCCCCCGTCTCTCTGCTTTCCGCAGGGATCGCTCCCTACGCGACTCCCTTGTCCATTCATCCCCCCCATCCCTCCTGGCACTTATCCTTGTAAGCGGAACAAGTGCTACACATGCCCTTACACTTCCTCCCTTACCACCATTCAGGGCCCCAGACAGTCCTTCCAGGTGAGGCAACACTTCACCTGTGAGTCGGCTGGGGTGATATACTGTGTCCGGTGCTCCCGATGTGGCCTTCTATATATTGGCGAGACCCGACGCAGACTGGGAGACTGCTTTGCTGAACACCTACGCTCTGTCCGCCAGAGAAAGCAGGATCTCCCAGTGGCCACACATTTTAATTCCACATCCCATTCCCATTCTGACATGTCTATCCACGGCCTCCTCTACTGTAAAGATGAAGCCACACTCAGGTTGGAGGAACAACACCTTATATTCCGTCTGGGTAGCCTCCAACCTGATGGCATGAACATCAACTTTTCTAACTTCCGCTAATGCCCCACCTCCCCCTCGTACCCCATCCGTTATTTATTTATATACACACATTCTTTTTCTCTCTCTCCTTTTTCTCCCTCTGTCCCTCTGACCATACCCCTTGCCCATCCTCTGGGTCCCCCTCCCCCTTGTCTTTCTCCCCAGACATCCTGTCCCATGATCCTCTCATATCCCCTTTGCCAATCACCTGTCCAGCTCTTGGCTCCATCCCTGTCTTCTCCTATCATTTTGGATTTTCCCCTACCCCTCCCACTTTCAAATCTCTTACTAGCTCTTTCTTCAGTTAGTCCTGACGAAGGGTCTCGGCCTGAAACGTCGACTGTACCTCTTCCTACAGATGCTGCCTAGCCTGCTGCGTTCACCAGCAACTTTGATTGAATTTGAATTTCCAGCATCTGCAGAATTCCTGTTGTTTGCGATAATAAACCTGATTCTGATTGTGTGTGTATGTGTGTGTGTGTGTGTGTGTGTGTGTGCACGTGCGCGCGCATACATACCTGAGATATTTCAAGGGGTTTCTGTGCGAAATGATTTTTGTGGGAAATGATTTGCTGTAAGCTACAGGTAAATGTTACTGTTAATGAACTTAATTTTGTACAAGAAAAACAGCTGCCTGCTTGAATATACAATGCCATTCCCACAAAAGGAATGTGGTAACCTTGAAATCAGAGAATAGAAAGTAATGTGAATAGAGCAGGCTGGAAAAGACATATTCATTAAAACAGAGAAGGAATATTGAACAAAATCTACAAGAATAGTACAATTGACACACAACATCCTGAGAGCAGGAAGCGACAGAATATTGTCTGTTAAGTAGGGAGATCCCATTTTCGTTGTGCATGCTTTTAAAAATTAATTAAATGGCCTTCTCCAGATAGACATTCAAAATAAAGCCTATTTGTATAGATAATTGTTTCATACTGTGTGAGAAAAAGAATTTTCTGAAAATTGAACCAAAAACAATTAATATTTCAATACAAGGCTGTGAGTCATTCAATAATAAAAATAATTCAATTTGTGCTAGTTGCAAAAAAAGATGTAATTGGCTTACATTTGTATTGAGACGATTTATTTTAGAATCACAAATCAAAATAATGCCGAGGCTTATGTTTCTATGCAACATTAATGTGGTTTTCAATCTTTTGAATAAACTGGAGCAAGGTTGTACCAAAAATAAACTGATTGTGCACCCAAACAGGTGTATTATACTGGTATTGTAGCAGAAAACTCACTGTCCTTTAACAGGTTCCTTACCACATATTGTAATTTATGGGTTTATTTACTTAGTAAAGCCTGAAAAATATATATTTGTTAAAATGACAGTTATTATTAAACAATATATCCAACCAACATGGCTATTGTGCGATATTGCTCAGGGCACACACAGTGATCCTTAAATGCACAAACAATTACCAAAAATAGGACATTCGGTTTAAGCAATTACCTTCACTTCAAAGCTATAAAAGGCATGGAATCTGAAATCACAACTGGTGTTCTTTAGATGCAAGTACAGTGCATTCCAGTTAATTGGGAACACATTAGGATCAGTACATTTTGGCCCAATTAAGTGGCTGTCACAATTGGTCAAAGCTTCATGGAAATAACTAAAAAGGTATAAAAAAGACAAATTAATTTTAACTGAGTAACAAATTATGTATTTAAGTGAAATACAGAACATATTAAAAACAATACTACAGTAATATACTACAGAACTATAAAACTGTGTATTAGTTCCTAATAGTTATCAATGGAGGAATTCATCCAGTGCATGCTGCCATGTTCTCTTAATTAACTGTAAATGAACAAAACCAGCACAGACACCGAGTGAGGGTAATGGACTGTCTTCATCCAATGCTATCGACAATTGCATCCTCCAAATCTTCATTTTCATTGTAACATTCAAGATGGTTGTCAATACCTTAAAATTCTTCATAGTTCCTAACTTGCTGAAGTAGTGAAATTGTTTCATTTTCACTCCCGGCCATTTTTGGCAACTCCAAGCCTGAATGATTGAAACTGTAGTAAGCAAAACAGTTCTGAATTGTCTCACTGCTTATTACTCGCCAGCTATCAGTGATAAAAATCACTGCTTTTTGAATACAAACATACAATGATGCTATTTAAAAACTGTTCGCTCGTAGTGTCTAACAACCGCAGAAGTGCACATAACTGACATGAGAAACTCTTTGGCAACAGTCTACTATCTCAATTGAGTGGCAGAGTATCCCAAATAAACAAAGGGAATGGAATGGTTCTGTCAGAATAAGCAGCGAAGCCACACGTGAAGGACAGGAGCTGGACTTGGTTGTCAGAGGCTATTTGAGATGCATGTCATTGGGAACATTTAATTGGAAGTGTGGTGGGAGCTTATCCCTACTACCACAACCACCCCCCGCCACCTCCGGCTATGACAACCTTAAGGAACCAGGATTCAGCAAGTAATTAAGAAAGATAACAATATGTTTCAATTTTTTGGTAGACATAATGAATTCACATTTAGGAGGAGATTTTCCATTCAAGAAGACACTGGTAAAATCCCATCTGAATAGTATGCAGAGCCCAATTGTCCTAATTTCATGAAGGTTGCTAATGAATAGGGAAGGGTTCAGAGAAGGTTTATTAGATTGACCCACGAAATGAAGAAAAAAATGGTCCTTGTATCTTTTGGAGTTTAGAAGGGTGAGAGGGGACTTAATTGAAACATAAAAAGCTGAAAAGTCTCGACAGGATGGATATGAAGATGATATTTTCTTTTGTATGAGAACTTAGAATGAAAAGATCACCATTTAAAACTAAGGATGCTACTTAAGACAGAGATGAGGTCAACGTTTTTTCACTCTTAGAGGGCCATAACTGTTTGGAACTCTCTTCTACAAGGGGTAACGGAAGTAGATTCTTGGAATATTTTAAAGACTGAAGTGTGTGGGTACTTGATAAAGAGCTGTGGGGTGTGGGAGGGAGGATGAAAGATTATCAGTGCTGATAGGAAAGTAGAAGTGAGCTATTATTCTATTGAATAGTGGAGCCAGTCTGAGGGACCATGTTCCTAGTTCCAATGTTTTTATATACTTATGGCAAGTGCGCCTGGCCCATAGCCCGCTTGAGCTCTCAGATCAGGTCCTTTAATGATGGTAGAGCTTCTGCCAATATATAAAAAGGAGGTTGAAGCATTGTCAATCCAAGACTCAACTCAACAACATAAAAACTGAAAAAATCTCTGACCTTCAGTGTATTTAAAAACTATACAAACTTTTACCATGAAATATTACACTTTAAACTTTACACCTTAGAATCTCATTTAAAGGTTAAAATGAATGCAAATAAACAAAACAAATAAAAGATAATACATTTAAGTTTTATTCAATGTAACAGAAATATTTCCCTTCTGAACGTACAAGATGTGAATTTTATTCTTTTAGCACTAATTTTAATCTATTTGGAGCAAAAGTAACAAAAACGGTATTGGTTTTAAACCTACTTGAAAAATAAATGTATGTTGAAAAATAAACTTACAATAAAAATTTACGTCGCTGAGAGTAGCATCTCTTCATTAAAATCAGCATTGAAGCGAACCTTGCACCATTTTATTCAGAGATGGGGAACACATTCTCAAGCCAAGGAATCTATCGCAACAGTGCAATTCAGGAAGAAACTATTAGAAGCTGACTGCAACTTCAGGAATTGTCTTGTCCATGCTCTGAGCTTTGGGTGCTTGTAAGTACATTGAAATTGTTTACAGTCCACAGGTCCCCATGAGCACTACCTCATTACTTTTTGCCTCTCTTTTTCACTTTTTCTTGGGTGTCAATTATCCCGGATCCAGTACAATGATACAATGATGAAGAGAATACACTAGTGGTTCTACTTCATGGAGAAGTTGAGAAGGTTTTGAACTTCACCAAATTTTTACTGATATGTGGTGGAGAGCATTCTAACTGGTTGTATCACACCCAGGTATGCAACCTTCAATATGTACCACAAAGATCAAATTTCACAATATACGCAGTGATAATAAATCTGATTCTGATTCTGCTGGCTCTCTACTGCCTGTAAGGCTGCTGGGGTTTAAGACAGCAATGAAGATCCTCCATCCCTGGCAGTGTTCAGGGCTTCCTTCATCATGTCAGTAGCTCGGTTTTCACTACTGTCAGTCATGGTGGAGACTCAGGAATACTGTCGCATTCAGATGTAGAAGGATTCTTCATTGCTGTTTCGGTACAATTTTGCTTTTACCAGTCAGGGTTGTTAGCCCTGAGCAGAACCCCTGAACTGGAAGGACTAGTGGACCACTCTTAGTTTGGCCTCTACCCTTTGACCTGTTTGGCATGGATGACCTGACCAAGAGCCAAAGCATAAAGCCCTAGCTCCAGCCAACATAGTTGTCCGCTTCCAAACCCAATGACAAGGTTAAGAATTCTAATGAGTAACCAACAAAAGTCTTTTATTATCCCTGTGCTTAATTCCACAAATCATGGAGACAACAAAGTATATGACCAAGCTTCAAGATAAAGCAAGAGGATATTTCCAAATCTTTATAATTGAT
The DNA here is from genome assembly GCF_963921235.1 of Mobula hypostoma. Taxonomy (NCBI): domain Eukaryota; kingdom Metazoa; phylum Chordata; class Chondrichthyes; order Myliobatiformes; family Myliobatidae; genus Mobula; species Mobula hypostoma. The sequence goes on from NC_086116.1 coordinate 31,190,055, forward strand.
TAGGTTGTCCAACAGATTCTAATTGATAGAAGAGTTTAAAGAATTCCTTTCCTATAGATGAGATTTCCTAGGGTAGAGAATTGTCTTATGTAGGCAGTCTCAAAAGATAAATAACAGGACGGACTGACTCAGCTTGCTGCTCCACAAAGTTTACTCATCTCCGCAGTGAACTGAGGGTGAGGCCTGCAGCTAATGGGCTCCTGAATTGGCTGTGAACTCACATTCATGAACTTCAGTTCTGAATGTTATTTGCTTACTTTTATTGTTTGCACAATTTTTTTCCTCGCACATTAGGTGCTTGACATTCTTTTTTTATGGTTTTTATTGGGTTTCTTTGTTTTGTGGCTGTCTGTAAAGAGATGAATCTCAAAGTTGTATAATGTACACGTTCTTTGATAATAAATGTACTTTGAACTTTGAACTTTACTGGCTTCTTGTGATCCATCCAAGTACAGAATACTCTCACTGTTGGAGTAGGGTTGGTGTAATATAATTTAAGTTTCTTAAGCTATATTACACCAACCCTACTCCAGCAGTGAGAGCATTTGTGGTTAGGATCAGTAAACATCCAGAACTCTTGAAATATAGGCCATGAATTTGAGGTTCTTTTGATCTTAGTGGCCTGCATAACTTAAACGTTTGTCACCTGGAACTTGACACTTGTGTGCATGAGACACTGACTGATGTTTATGTAATAATAACATTTACCACAGCCCTTGAGCTGCATAGAAGCCAAATAAAATGGAACACATTCAAGGAAAAGCTGTCACTTATGGGCAGTGTATCGGAGGTCAGAAAAGTGAAACAGTAATTTTTCTGATAAACATTATGGAGGAATTGCTTGGGGCATGTGTTTAAGACACAGTAAACAGGCAACTTCAAAATCAATAAAGGACCATAGTATAACTCACATATGATTTTCCAATAATAATAATAATTTATAATATAAGAGTTCTTGTGCATTCAGCAACATTGAAGTGAGTAAATAATATTCTGAAATCATGACAGTGCTTGTAATGATATCAGGACTTCCAAATATACTTTACACTTAATAATTTTCAGAGTTTAAGGTTCAAAGTAAATTTATTATCAAGGTACATATATATCAACGTATACAACCCCGAGATTAGTTTTCCTGCGGGTTTTCAGAGTAAGTACAATAGAATCAATGAAAGACTGCACCTGACAGGATGGATGAACAACTAGTATGCAAAAAATAACGAACTGTGCAAATACAAAAGAATAAACTAACAAATAATAAATATTGAGAACATGAGATGAAGAGTCTTTGAAAGTGAGTCCATAGGTTATGGGAACAGTTCAATGATGGGGCAAGTGAAGTTGAGAGAAATTATCCCCTTTGGTTCAAAAGCCTGATGGGTGAGGAGTAATAACTGTTCCTGAACTTGCTGGTGTGAGTCCTGAGGCTCCAGTATCTTCTTCCTGATGACAGCTGCAGGAAGAGACCATATTCTGGGTGGTGGGCAGATGGATTTTGTATGTCATATAAGTATTTGGGCCGGACAGTGGTGTAGTGGCATCAGCATGGAACTTCAAGGCAGGTGTTTCAGAGTTCAAATCCGGCTGTATGCCCAGTTGGGCAGCAGCAGAATCTGTGCGGAAGAAAGTCCTGGCAATCTACTTCCGTGTCTTGTCACGAAAACCCTATGGACAACTACAGTATCCATAGGCTTGCCATGCGTTGATGACAATGCGACAGCACTCAACAAGAACAACATATGTACTTTAATGGTTTAATGGCAGTCAGATTGTACAAACAGCAATTTGTTAATCTACAGTAGAGGCAGTGTTTTACTGTGGCACCAGGAAAACCTCCCAAAACCTTCTCAAATTAGGAGAATTTAAATTTTTTGCAACTATCTTTGGAGGGCAGATGTGATGTCAAGTTACTGTACTAACTTAAAGATTACATAAACAATAGTGTAGGTCTCCTGTGAAGCACTGTCCACCAGATTCAGGAACAGTTATTACCTTTCAACCATCAGGCTCTTGAACCAATGGAGAAAACTTCACTCTGCCCATCACTAAAATGTTCCCACAACCTATGGACTCACTTTCAAGGACTCTTCATCTCATGTTCTCGATATTTATTGCTCATTTATTTATTATTATATTTCTTTTTCTGTTGTTGAATTTTGCACATTGTTTGTCCACCCGCTTGGGTGAGGTCTTTCATTGATTCTACTATGGCTTTTCAATCTACTGAGTATGCCCGCAAGAAAACAAATCATAGGATTGAATATGGTGACACATACATATGTACTTTGATAATAACTTTACTTTGAACTTTGAAATTTGAACTTTGAAAGCTCAGCTTTGATTAGAGGAACACATTTTTCTCAGAGGGTTGTACAAGTGTAAGGAAGGGGATGGAGAAATTTGTAGGAGATAATCCTTAATCAACAATCAAAGTTGAGTAAGAGGAAATGGTACAAATTGAGATGTATTTAACATAATTTTATCTGACTAGCTGTATAAGCTGTGTGGTATAAATTAAAGGCATCTGTTAGTCTTGCGAGACCATGGATCTGCGCCCTGGAGAGTGAGATCTGCGCCTGGAAAGTCTTCACTCTCCAGGGCGCAGGTCTGGGCAAGGTTGTATGGAAGACCAGCAGTTGCCCATGATGCAAGTCTCCCCTCTCCACAACACCAATGTTGTCCAAGGGAATGGCATTAGGACCCATACAGCTTGGCACCAGCGTCGTTGCAGAGCAATGTGTGATTAAGTGCCTTGCTCAAGGACACAACAAGTTCCCTCGGCTGGGGCTCGAACTCACGACCTTCAGGTCACTAGTCCAATGCCTTAAGCACTTGGCCACGTGCTCACACATGTGTATAAGTGTACTTGTGTGGGATAAATGAGGGCATAAACAGGATGATTTGGCAGATAGCTGCACTGCTGGGGAGCTGGTGCTGGGAGCAGGGCTTCAGGATCTTGAATCATTGGGATCTCTTCTTGGGGAGATATGAACTGTACAAAAGGGACAGGTTGCACCTGAACATGAGGGGGACCAATAGTCTGGTGGGTAGGTTTGTTTGAGCTGTTGGGGAGGATTTAAACTAATTTGGCAGGGGGATAGGAATGGGAGTGAAGGGACTCAGATTGGGAAAAAGCAAGGACAGCATGCAGTCAGACTGTCAGGAAGAGCAGGAAAACGATAGGACAGAATTGCAGGCAGCAGAGTGTGTACCAGTGCAGTAAGGATGCAGAATCAAAAAGGGTAACAAATACAGTACTCAAAGTGTTATATCTCAATGAACAGAGTGTAAGAAATAAGGTGGATGATCTTGTTGCACTTTTACAGATTGTCGAGTATGATGTTGTGGCCGTCACTGAATCGTGGCTGAAGGACGGTTGTAGTTGGGAGCTGAATATCCAAGGCATCAGAGGGATAGGAAGGGAGGAAGAGGGGGTGGCGTAGCTCTGCTGGTGAATAACGGCAGCAAGTCATTAGAAAGATGTGTCATAGGGTCAGAAGATATTGAACCTTTGTGGGTTGAGTGGAGAAACTGCGAGGGTAAAAGGACCCTGATGGCAGTTATATACAGGCCTCCGAACAGTAGCTGGGATGTGGACTACAGATTACAACGGGAAATTGCATTGGTATGAGAGAGGAGTTGCCCAAAGTAAATTGGATGTGAGTGGACATCCTGACCTGTTGCCCAGGCTGCAAAATGGGTCCCTGTCTTCTTCTTCGGTTCGCCTTGGTCTCTGCCTTCTGCGTAGAGGCCAGCAAATCTCTCTTGCCCTAATCCATTTCTGCATGCAGCGTTGGATGAGCTCTTTGGCCACAGGAACCCCAACTTCATTTCTCCTTGTTCCGGAAAGAGTGGAGGAGGATAACCAAACAGGCACTCGGATGATGACATCCCGTGCGCTAAATGCGATAAGGTGTTGTGGGTGACTTTTGCCCAGAGCAAGTGGTCGCACCGCTCCTCAGGTCTTTCTGAAGCCTGGTATCTTAGGCTTTGTTCCAAATCTTAGTTCGTCTGCTCCATCTGGCCATTGAACTGTGGGTGAAACCCAGAGGAAAGACTTGTTGTTGCCCCTTTCAGCTTACAGAATGCCCTTTCGAAACGTGATGCGAATTGTGGACCACGATTTGAGACAGTGTCCACCAGGATCCTAAAGGCCTGGTCTTGGAAAATTTTGGCCATCTCTGCTACAGATGGTAGCTTACTTGTAGGCTTTCAAAAGCTGATCAACAATTCCCATGATGATAGTCTTTCTCTTGGATGGCAGAAGACCCATGAAAAGTCCATGACAACGTGTGCCCATGGTCTTTCCAGAACAGGTAGGGGGTGGAGGAGTCCTTGAGCTCAGGTATGGGTCTCCTTGTTCCAAGCACACACCTTGCATACTTGCACATATTGCTGACCTCTTCCATCGTTCTGGGTTCCCAGTACCTTCTCCTGATATATTCGAGGGTCCTGGCAATCACTGGATGAGTGGTCATTCTTCATGAATGTCCCAATTAGCGTACCTGAGACTGAACAGAACTTGGGACGAACAGCCGACCCGGAAGACCATTCTTAGGAATCTCCCATTGCGCTTGGTCCTTGCAAACAAGTTAGTTGACTCCATAATGAATTGGCACTACCACCTTGGCTCAGGGCAAAATAGTGATAGGCTGCTCCTCTCAATCGGATTTGTCAAACTGACAGGGCAAGGCATCTAGTTTTTGGTTTTTTGACCCCAGTCGATAGGTCAGGATGAAATTAAAGCTGTTAAAGAACAAAGACCACCTGGCCTGCCTGAAATTCAGCCCCTTGGCTTCCTGAATATAAGCCAGGTTCTTGTGGTCTGTCCAAACGATGAAAGGGTTTTTGGCCTCCTCGAGCCAGTGAGGCCATTCCTTCAAAGGTAACTTAACCATAAAAAGCTCCTGATTCCTGATGTCATAGTTCCTCTCTGGCAGGGATAGGCACCTGGAGAAGAATGCACACCAGGTGCAGTTTGCTGTCCAAAAGTGAGTATTGAGACAACACTGCAGCCACGTCATGTCTGAGGTGCCCACCTCCACAATGAAAGGAAGATCTGGGTTAGGAGAAACCAAGATGGGAGCTGATGTGAACCGTTGTTTAAGCTCTGCAAAAGCAGCTTCCACTCCAGTAGTCCAGACAAAAAGGACCATGGAATTCTTAGTTAGCAACATCAGTAGAGCTGCCACCAAACTGAAGTTCCTAATGAACTTCTGGTAAAAGTTTGCAAACTGCAGGAATCATTGGACTTGTTTGACACTGGATGCTTGTGGCCAGACTCTGAGTGTCTGGATCTTGGTAGGGTCCATCCTGAGATTGTCATTGGAGATGACGAAACCCAAAAATGAAATGGTCTTTGTGTGAAATTCAGACTTCTCCAGCTTGACATAAAGTCCATGGTTCAGAAGCCTCTTTAAAATGACCCTGATGTGAGTGACATGCTCCTCCATGGACTTTGAGAGGATTAGGATATCATTCAAGTAGACGAAGGCATTATTTATGGAGAGTATCCCTGAGCACATCATTTATAAAGGCCTGAAAGACTGCTGGAACATTCACAAGACTAAAGGGCATAACCAGGTACTCATAGTGCTCTGTTGGTTTATTGAATGCAGTTTTTCACTCATCACCTTCCTTTATACGGACCAAATTGTATGGACTCTGCTGTTCTATTTTTGTGAAACCTCTTGCTCCTTGGAGCTTCTCGAACACCGTATTCATGAGTGGAAGGGGGTAACAGTTACTTTCTATTATGCAGTTTAACCTCCTATAATCAATGCATGGCCGCAGGCTCTCATCTTTCTTTTGTGCAAAGAAGAAGCCGATACTAGCAAGTGAAGCCCATGGCAAGAACCTCCTTTATATACTCCTCCATTGCACTTCTTTCTGGGCCTGAGAACGTGTACAATTGACCTCGTGGAGGGGGAGTACCAGGCAGCAGGTCTATAGCAAAGTCATAGGTCAGGGAGGTGCAGGATTCAAGGCCTTTTCCTTGCTGAAGACCTCCTCCAAGTCCTTGTAGATGGAAGGGATGTGGACCATTCTGAGTGTTGCAATCTCCTCTGGACCTTCCTTCAAGGATGAATCCTGAGGCTTATTAAGTGGCAAGGGCGTTTCGACAGACTTTAGAGTCCCCTCCCTAGGTTCGCAAAACTTATTCATAAAACCTGTGGCCAAATCAGAGTCCACATCCTCGTCTGTATCCTCAGGCAATGGCAGCAAGGTGTTACAAATGGTCCCTGCCCCCACCCCCGCCCACGGGAATAATCTTCAGGGATCTGTGTATAGGAGTCTTTCCCTTCCTAGGGACCTGGCGGCTGCAAGTGTTCCAGAATGCTCGGGCATCTCCTTGGTCCTTTCCTGAACTGGAGATTCTCTCTAGTTTCTGTGCAGTCTTGACTAGACAAGGTTGGGGGACTCATGATCCCGTTGGCTGGGACCAGCTTGTCTGTGAGGGCAGGACTAGGTCTCCAGATGGCCTCATGTTACCTTGTACTGAAGGCTGCCTCCTTGTTGGTCATTCATCTTTGGGGGTCGGAACATCACCCCACAAACATACCCTTTACAATGACTAGACCAGACAATGATTCTTTCCTCTAATCCATGGATGAGTTGTGCTGGGACAGCCAAGAGTACCCGAGGATCAGGGGTATGAGTGGAGAGTCAATAACAGAGATCCCCTATCCTCATCTGCAAGACCGGTCTGTTGCCAGGTCTGCCCGGAACCCAGAGGGTGCTCATCCAAGACAGTTGAGGGCAGCGACTGACTCAACACTCGCAGTGGTATGTCCGCTGTCGGGTGGTTCCTAAGTCCAGAAAATTACCAACAGATGCAGCCTCAGGCATTCAGCCCACAGGTAACTTGCCTCCCTACAGTAAGAGCAGCAGCCTTGACTCCGACACCAGGACCTCTCATTGGCAGAGTGTCTAGTACAGCCAATCTGAGCCTTGAACACAGAGGACGGGCGGGCAGGTTATGGTCTGAGATCAGTGGAGGTAGGGGGTGGTGGCTGGGTGGGACTACGATACATTGAGGTTGGGCTCGGGCTAGCCCTCTTTGACATGAACGTAGTCCCAATTACGCTCTGTCAGCAGATTATCGAGATAAATGGGTTGGTCCATCAGAAACTCTAAGTCCTCTGTTGGTTTTCCCATGGTGAGGGCGTCCTTCAGCTTAGCTTGGAGTCCGTGGCCAAAGCCTCCCCATTCCAGCCACTCTCTTGGGCCAAGGTCTGCTGACTGTCCACCCTGTCGAATCTTCATCAGACAGTCCGAAGCATGGCTGGTTCTGGCAGGGTGATGAAACACCTTCCTCATGGCTGCCAAGAATTCCTCTAAATCGGAGCAAACCTCTGGCCTTCATTCCCAAAGTGCAGTGGCCCAGGCCAGGGTTCTTCCAGTCAGAAGAGAGATAATGAAGGCCACTCTCCCATGCTTCGAACAGAACTAGGATGGCTGGAGTTCATACACTAATGAGCATTGAATGTGGAAGCCGCGACAAGAGCCCTGGTCACTGTCAAATCTTGCTGGCATTGGAAGATGTACTGGCTCCACAGAGCGACTGACTGGCTTCCTCCTTGCCAAAGTTGAAAAACAGCTTTCTGGAGGATGTGTATCTCCGGGTTCTGTCTGCAAAACATCTTGCTGTGGCTGGTCACAGCGGACAAAAGACTCTGAAACCTCACTGGGTCCATACTGGCTCAATCGTACTGTGATGAGAATCCTTGACAAAAATAGTTTGGACCCAAATGCTGGCGTAAACAAGGCTAGAATTGAGGCACAGAACAAAACTGGATCGAGAACTGAGCACAAAACAGAACGTTAGACAATATCTCTGGCTGGAGTTATGATTGAGCACTGAGGCACTGTTCAGGTGCTCTTTAAGTACTCAATTCTTGAAGCCCAATGCATGATTGCCAATTAGCAGGACGATCCTGAACCCTTAAAATGCCAGCTATCCATACTCCGGAGAGTTAGAGCGTCTAAATCCTGGACGCTAGCATGGTTGGGTATGTCTCATAACACAAAAAGCTGGAGGAACTCAGCAGGTCAGGAAGCATCTATAGAAATGAATAAGCAACCAAAGTTTTGGGCTGAGACCCACCTTCAGAATTGGAAATGAAGAGTGAAAGTACCAGAACGAAAAGTTGGGGGGAGGAGGATAACTAGAAGATGATAGGTAAGGCCAGGTGGGTGGGAAGAGTAAAGTGCTGGAGAGGAAAGAATCTGATGGGAGACGAGAATGGACCATAGAAGAAAGGGAGGAAGGCAGGGTACCGGGGGAGGTGATAGGCAGGTGAGGAGAAGAGGTAAGAGAACAAAGTGTGGAATAAAAGAAGAGGAAAGGAGGAGGAAAAAGACAAAGTTACATTTCTGGGTGGGAGGACTGTACTAATAATTCAAAGGATTCAATGGATTCACGGTATATTTATCATCAAAGAATATATACAGTATTCACACCTGAGATTCATTTACCCCACAGACAGCCACAAAACAAAGAACCATGGCACCCGTTCAATGAAAGAAACATCATACAGTACATCAGGGACAAAAGATCAAATCCTGCACAGCAAACTGAAATAGCTCAATAAATATTGAATGTAATGTTAGTATCTGTAATAGATCATAAGATATAGGAGCAGAATTAGGCCATTTGGTCCATCAAGTGTGCTCTGCCATTTCATCATGGCTGATCCATTTCCTTCTCAGCTCCAGTTTCCTGCCTTCGCCCCGTATCGCTTCATGCCCTGAACAATCAAGAACCTATCAACCTCTCTGCCTTAAATATACCCAAAGACTTGGCCTCCACTGCCGCCTATGGGAACAAATCCAACAAATTCACCACTAGTGGCTATGAAGTTACTAAATGGTCATTAAATTTCATCTGATTCATCATTCTCCTGAGGGGAAGGAAGCCTGTCGTCCTTAGTCAGTACAGCCGACATATAATCATAGATTCATAACAATGTGGTTCACCCTATGAATAATCTAACAACCAGACGATGAGTATTCAGGACCGCCATCCTTTCTAGCCAGTGCTTGAAGAACATAACCAGTGTCTTTCCCTTTTCCCCAAGATGATAGCTGTTTACTAGGAATATAAAAGCAAGGATGTAAAGTTGAGACTTTATAAAGCACTGGTGAGGCCTCACAGAGCAGTTTTGGCCCCCTTATCTAAGAAAGGATGTGCTGACATCAGAGACGGTTCAAAGGAGATTCACAAAAATGATTCCGGGATAGAAACGCTTATCATATGAGGAGTGTTTGATGGCTCTGGACCTGTACTCACTGAAATTCATTGGAATGGGGTGGGGGTGGGGATCTCAATGAAATCTATCAAATGTTGAAAGGCCTAAATAGAGTGGATGTAGAAAGGATGTTTCCTTTGGTGGGGGAGTCTCAGACAAGAGGACACAGTCTCAGAATAGAGGGCATCCTCTTAGTACAGAGATGAGGAAGATTTTCTTTGGCCAGAGAGCAGCGAATCTGTGAAATTCATTGCCACAAGCGGCTCTGGAGGCCAAGTCATTGGATATATTCAAGGTAGCTGTTGATCGATTCTTGATTAATCAAGGAATGAAGGGATACGGGGAAAAGGAAGGAGATTGAAGCTGACAGGGAAATGGATTTAACCATGATGAAATGGCAAAGTAGACTCAATGAGCCAAATAGCTCAATTCTGCTCCTATACCTAATGGTCTTACGGAAGAGGAGGCTGATCTTAAAAACTAGATAAGGTTAGAGAGAGGGCAGAAGGAAGCTAGTGAAAGATGTGAGTTTAGGATGAGGTCAATTCTGCAGTTAAGCAACGTTTGTTTCGAAAAACATTCACCAGGAAGTAACAATAAATTCAATCTTTCCTCCTACTTAGCACAGATGATAACAGTCAATAACAGGATATATGGTTCCAATTAGGCCTTGAAAGCCATGTAAATGTATCCACTGCAGCAGTGTTGGTGGTACTCTGGAAACCAGAGGAGTCTGCAGAATTCTTCCAGGCTGTCTCAATCTTCAGCGTGTCCTGTGGTAGCAGTGAAACAGTGGTCGATTGGCATTGCTCCAACACCATCCTTCCTGGAGGAGAGAATGCTGATAACTGGAATTAGCTTTGCATTGCTTGTGGCCATTGGTAGGAGTTGAACTACAGAATCAAGTTTCTCATTTCTGAAGCTTGCAATGCAACTGGAAGTTTTGAGAGGAAAGGATGGCAGTTTAGTAGCGATTTAACACTGATGGACATCAAGGGAAAACACCGTCTACCTCCAAGTTTGCCAACAGGAGAGAAATCTAATTCATGTTCTTTTCTTCTACAGTATACTTTGCAGGCAGTACGGGTGTGCATACTTCACCATTTTCATACTGAGGCCTTCTATGGAATCAAATCATGTTGGTGTAATACATCTATAACCATATAACCATATAACAATTACAGCATGGAAACAGGCCATCTTGGCCCTTCTAGTCCGTGCCGAACTCCTACTCTCACCTAGTCCCACCGACCTGCACTCGGTCCATAACCCTCCATTCCCTTCCTGTCCATATACCTATACAATTTAACTTTAAAGGACAACATCGAACCTGCCTCAACCACTTCTGCTGGAAGCTCGTTCCACACAGTTACCACTCTCTGAGTAAAGTTCCCCCTCATGTTGCCCCTAAACTTTTGCCCTTTAACTCTCAACTCATGTCCTCTTGTTTGAATCTCCCCCACTCTCAATGGATAAAGCCTATCCACATCAACTCTATCTATCCCTCTCATAATTTTAAACACCTCTATCAAGTCCCCCCTCAACCTTCTATGCTCCAAAGAATAAAGACCAAACTTGTTCAATCTTTCTCTGTAACTTAGGAGATGAAACCCAGGCAACATTTTAGTAAACCTCCTCTGTACTCTCTCAATTTTATTGACATCTTTCCTATAATTCGGCGACCAGAACTGTACACAATACTCCAAATTTGGCCTTACCAGTGCCTTATACAATTTCAGCATTACATCCCAACTCTTATACTCAATGCTCTGATTTATAAAGCCCAGGGTACCAAAAGCTTTCTTCACCACCCTATCCACATGAGATTCCACCTTCAGGGAACTATGCACCATTATTCCTAGATCCCTCTGTTCTACAGCATTCTTCAATGCCCTATCATTTACCACTTATGTCCTATTTTGATTAGTCCAACCAAAATGTAGCACCTCACATTTTTCAGCATTAAACTCCATCTGCCATCTTTCAGCCCACTCTTCTAACTGGCCTAATTCTCTCTGCAAGCTTTGAAAACCTACTTCATTATCCACAATGCCACCTATCTTAGTATCATCTGTATACTTACTAATACAATTTACCACCCCATCATCCAGATCATTAATATACATTACAAACAACATTGAACCCAGTACAGATCTCTGAGGTCCACCGCTACACACCATCCTCCAATCTGACACACAGTTATCCACCACTACTCTCTGACATCTCCCATCCAGCCACTGCTGAATCCATTTTACTACTTCGAAATTAATGCCTAACGATTGAACCTTCCACTAACTTTCTGTGTGGAACCTTGACAAAGGCCTTACTGAAGTCCATATAACCAACATCCACCGCTTTATCCTCGTCAACTTTCCTAGTAACCTCATCAAAAAATTCAATAAGATTTGTCAAACATGACCTTCCACACACAAATCCATGTTGACTGTTCCTAATCAGACCCTGTCTATCCAGATAATTATATATACCATCTCTAAGAATGCTTTCCATCAATTTACCCACCACTGACATCAAACTCACAGGCCGATGATTGCTAGGTTTACTCTTAGAACCCTTTTTAAACAATGGAACAACATGAGCAATACGCCAGTCCTCTGGCACCATCCCCGTTTCTAATGACATTTGAAATATTTCTGTCAGAGCCCCTGCTATTTCCACACTAACTTCCCTCAAGGTCCTAAGGAATATCTTGTCCGGACCCGGAGACTTATCCACTTTTATATTCCTTCAAAGCGCCGGTACTTCCTCTTCTTTAATCGTCATACTTTCCATAACTACCCTTCTTGTTTCCTTTACCTTACACAATTCAATATCCTTCTCCTTAGTGAATACCGAAGAAAAGAAATTGTTCAAAATCTCCCTCATCTCTTTTGGCTCTGCACATAGCTGTCCACTCTGATTCTCTAAGGGACCAATTTTATCCCTCACTATCCTTTTGTTATTTATATAACTGTAGAAACCCTTTGGATTTATTTTCACCTTACTTGCTAAAGCTGCCTTGCATCTTCTTTTAGCTTTTCTAGTTTCTTTTTTAAGATTCTTTTTACATTCTTTATATTCCTCGAGCACCTCATTAACTCCAAGCTGCCTATATTTGTTGTAAATCCCTCTTTTTTCCTGAACCAAGTTTCCTATATCCCTTGAAAACCATGGCTCCCTCAAACTTTTAACTTTTCCTTTCAACCTAACAGGAACATAAAGATCCTGTACCCTCAAAATTTCACCTTTAAATGACCTCCATTTCTCTATCATATCCTTCCCATAAAACAAATTGTCCCAATCCACTCCTTCTAAATCCTTTCGTATCTCCTCAAAGTTAGCCTTTCTCCAATCAAAAATCTCAACCCTGGGTCCAGTCCTATCCTTCTCCATAATTATATTGAAACTAATGGTATTGTGATCACTGGACCCGAAGTGCTCCCCAACACATACCTCCGTCACCTGACCTATCTCACTCCCTAACAGGAGATCCAACACTGCCCCTTCTCTAGTTGGTACCTCTATGTATTGCTGCAAAAAACTATCCTGCACACATTTGACAAACTCCAAACCATCCAACCCTTTTACAGGATGGGCTTCCCAGTCTATGTGTGGAAAATTAAAATCTCCCACAATCACAACTTTGTGCTTACAACAATCTGTTGTATTCCATCCTTGTTATATGTTCCTCTTTAGTGCTTCAAAGTTCAAAGCAAATTAATTTATTATCTAAGTACGTATACGTCACGTTAAACAACCCTGAGATTCATTTTCTTAAGGGCATACTCTATTGAATAATAACCATAGCAAAATCAATGAAAGACCCCACCAATTTGGACATTCATCTGGGGGTGCAAAAGACAAAAAAACTGAGCAAGTACAAAAAGAAAGAAAGTTCTTGAAAGTCATTCCATTGTTTGTGAGAACATTCAATGATGGAGCAAGTGAAGTTAAGTGAAATTATCCCCTTTGGTCAAGAGCCTGATGGTTATGGGTAGTAACTGTTGCTGAATCTGGTGTGAGAGTCTTAAGGCTTCTGTCCCCTCTTGCTGATGACATCAGCGAGAAGAGCCTATGACCTGGGTGGTGGGGGTACTTGTTGATCCGACAGCATTTGGGGAAGATTTTATCCATGACTGGGCCATATCCAGTACTTTTTGTGGGATTGCCCACTCAAGGGCACTGGTGTTTCCATATCAGACTGTGATACAGAATCAGAATCAGGTTTATTATCACCGGCATGTGACATGAAATTTGTTAACTTAGCAGCAGCAGTTTAATGCATACATAATCTAGCACCACACATCTACAGAAATTTGTCAAAGTTTTAGAAGATGAGCCAAATTTTCACAAACTTATAAGATCGTAGAGGCACTGCCATGCTTTCTTTGTAATGACACTTACATGCTGGGCCCAAGACAGGTCCTCTGAAATAAAAACTCTAAGGAATAAGGAATTTAAAGTTGCTGACCCTCTCCACCTCAGCTTCTCCATGGCCCTCTGGTTTCCCTTTCCTGAAGACAATAATCAGCTTAATGCCAGTGAAACATTAATTCTTAAAAGTTCAAATGGCTTGTTTTTGCGAGATAAAATTTGGAATGATGATTATTGTCAAGCTGATGTTACCACATCTAAGCAATTGCTAAACCTGGCAGAGGCCAGGATTCAGAAGCAGAAATGTCAAGCACTCACAACCCGTACAAATTATTTATTTCTTTTTTTTTTTGCAATTAATTTTTTTATTGAAGTTCAAGGAACATAGAAATAGTAGCCACGCGCATTGGTTAAGAAGGTGTATGGTGTGTTGACCTACGTTAGTTGAGGAGAACGAGCTCAAGAGCCACAAGGTAACGTTGCTGCTCTATAAAACTCTATCTGGACCACACTTGGATATTGTGTTCAGGTCTGATCATCCTAGTATAGGAAGGTTGGAGAAGCTTTAGAGAAAAAACAGAGGAGTTTTATCGTGATACTGCTTGGATTAGAGATGAGGAAAGATTGAGTGAGCTAGGACTTTTTACTTTGTAGTGAATGAGGATGAGAGGTGACTCGACAGAGTTGTATAAGGTGAAAAGAGGCACAGATAAAATGGACAGTAAGTACCTTTTTCCCGGGACGAAAATGGCTAAAAAGAGAGGGCGTAATTTTAAGGTGATTGGAGGAAAGTATCAGGGATTAGGATTTATTACACAGTGAATGGTGGGTGAATGGAATGAACTGTCAGGGGAGGAAGTTGAGGCATAAGCATTAGAAACATTTAATAGACTGTCAGATAGACACATGGATTAAACATGCGGGATGGAGGGGTTAGATTGATCTTAAGGTAGATTAAATGTTCGGCATTCATTGTAGGATGAAGAGCCAGTACTGTGCTCTAATGGTCTATGTTACAGGAACAGGAGTCAGCTAACTGGCCCATCGAGCCTGCTCTACTATTCACTGCTGATCTGGCTGAGGATTCAGCTCCACCTGCCTGTTTTTTTTTCCCTGTATCTCTTAATTCTCCTGCTATGTAAAAACCTCTCTATCTGTGTTTTTAACATCTAATGAGGTAGTAGTCTTTACTGCTTCTTTGGGAAGAGAATGCCTACTCTCTAGGGAATGCAGTTTCTCTTCATCTCCATGCTATATCTATTCTCCTGAATTTTGAGGTTGTGTCCTCACAAGTTTAAAGAACTTTCCTACCTCTATCTTATCTACCTGTTTCATTATATGCTTCTATAAGATCCCCTCTCATTTTTTCTGAATTCCAGTGGGTATGGACCCAGGTGACTCAATCTCCCCCTCATTTCCAGAATCAAAGCCAGTATACCTTTCCTCAAGTCAGTAGTCCAGAACTGCCTATGGGAAAAGCCTCCATGTAAGGCTTTATGTGTCCCCTATACATATGCGGCAAAAGCTCCCTGCTCTTAAATTCAGTCCCTCTAGCAATGAAGGCCCACATACCATTTGCTGTCTTGACACTCTGTTGCATCTGCAAACCAATTCATCGTGATTTGTGTACAACGCTCCCAAGTCTCTCTGCATATAACAGCATTCTGCAATCTTTCACCATTTAAATAATAAACTGATTTTTCAGTAATGACCTTGCATTCATCAACATTGTACTCCATCTGCCAGACCCTCGTCCATTCACTTAATCTATCTATATCTCTCTGCAGACTCTCCTTATCCTCTGCACAATTTGCTTTTCCACTCAAGTTAGTGTCATCCGCAAACTTAGATACGCTATAGTTGGTCCCTTTTTCCAAATCATTACTGTATATTGTGAACAGCTGCAGGCATAGTATCTACCTTTTTACCTTACCAATGACTGCTAGCTAGAGAAACACCTATTTATCCCAACTCTCCATCTTTAATTTGTTAATCAATCCTCTCCATGCTAATACATTCCTCCAACTCCATACATCTTTATTTTACGGAAAAGCCATTTATGTATCATCTTATTGAATGCCTTCTTGAAATCCAAGTACATAGCATCCACCTGTTCCCCTCTATCCATTCTGCTTATTACATCCTGAAAGAACCGCAGTAAGTTTGTCAAACAGGACCTTGTCCTTCATGAATCCATGCTGTGTCTGCCTGATGCAACCACTTCTATCCAGATATCTTGCTATTTCTTCCTTAATGACAGCCTCAAGCATTTTTCTGACTGCCGTCATGGAGCTAACTGGCCTATAATTAGCCATCATTTCCCGACATCCTTTTTGAACCAGTGCTGTGACATTCACTGTCTTCCAATCCACTAGGGTCTGCCCTGAATTCTGTGAATTTTCGTAAATTATCAGAAGTGCATCTACTTAACTTCTGACATTTCTTTCGATATCCTGGGAGACATCACATCAGGACCAGAAGACTTGTCTGGTTTAGGCCCATTAGTTTGCTCATGACTACCTCTTTAGGGATAACAATTGTATTAAGGTCCTCACCTCTCACTGCATCCACAGCATGTCCTTCACTGACAAGACCAACAAGAAATATACATTCACGGTCTCAGTGATTTCCACATTGCCCAATATTAATTCCTTCTTCTCATCTCCTAAGGGAGTGATATTCATTTTAGCCAAACTTTACCACTTTATACTGTATAATTATAAACATTTTTACAATCTGTTTTTATATTTTGTGCTAGTTCCCTTTCATAATCTCTTTTTCCTTTTCTTAATGCTTGCATAGTTGATCTTGTCGGTTTATCAGATTTTCCCAACTTTCCATTTTCCCATTCCTCTTGGCAACTTTGTATGCATGAACTTATAGTTCAATGCATTCTTTGATTTCCATAATTATCCAAGACTGACTCTCCTCACCCTTTCTGTCCCTGCATTTAATTGGAATACATTTTTGTGAAGCACCATGGAAAAATCTTCCACTGCTCCTCAACTCTTCCACCATATGGCTTGCATTTCCCATCTACGCCAGCCAGTTCTTCACTAATCCCATTACAATCTCCTTCACTTAGAGCCCTTGCTACTGCCATCAGGAAGAAGGTACTGGAGCCTCAGGACTCACACCACCAGGTTCAGGAACAGTATTACCCCTCAACTATCAGGCTCTTGAACCAGAGGGCATAACTTCACTCAGCTTCACTCACTCCATCATTGAAATGTTCCCACAGCCCATAGACTCACATTCAAGGACTCTTCATCTCATGTTCTCGATATTTGTGAGGCTTATAAGTTTATCAATTAATTCTGCTCCGATGACAGGAATACAAGAACAACTGCTCTTGCAACTAAAATTTAAGGAACAACTTTCATAACAAATGGAATTTGCTTGCAGCTGCTATCAAGACCAAAGCTTAATTGCATAGCATACCATTGCCCTCCCCACTATTGAGCAGATCCACACATAGTGCTGTTGCAGTTAATGTAATTGGTGGAAATGTACATAATTCACAACCATCAACATTGAGTTGGGATTCACTTGACGAGGCTGGTTTGACGTGATAATGTAATAACATGGAGTTTTTTACTGTGCTTTATATTCTGTGTTTGGTTGAGAATAAAGATTTGTTACAGTTTCCCTTAAATGTAAAACACCTCTGTCATTTTGTTTAGGAAAATCTACAATAGTCCTAATAGGCATCTGATATTCCAATATAAGCTCTGCTTAAAGAGACCACATAGGTTGATTGCTCCTTTATCATCGTTGGTTTGTGGTTAACATCTGAGTTTTTCAAGAGCCCAATTCTTGTATTTAGCAATAAAATAAGGACTCTTGTAAAGCACTGTGAGAATATCTGATGCTGAATTACTGAATTATTGAATTACTGATACCGAATAACTATTGGAAAGCTTAGATACAGTGGATGTGAAGACAATGTTTCCTATAGTGGGGAAGTCTAGGATCAGAGGGAACAGCCTCAAAATAGAGCGACATCTATTTAGAATGGAAGTGAGAAGGAATTTCTTTAGCCAGAGGGTGTTGAATCTGTGGAATTCATTGCCACAGAGAGGTGTAGAGACCAAGTCACTGGGGGTAGTTAAAGCAAAGGCTGATAGATTTTTGACAAATCAGGGCGTGAAACGTTACAGGGAGAAAGCAGGAGAATGGGGTTGAGAGAGAAATAAATCAGTCATGGAGCAGATTCGCTGGGTTCAATGACCGATGTCTTATATTCCTATGAATTTCACTTGCCTTTTTAGAAACTGGTCTTTTTCAGTCATTGGTAACCTAATAGGTTCTAATTCTGGACGAGAAGAAAATGTGATGGAAATGAAGTAAAACAAGAGCAGATGGAAAAAGGAGGAAGGTGAAGGCTGGCATATCGAATAATGTATCTCCATAGACCATTTCACAAACCTCAGATTCACTAACAGAGAAATAGAACATTACTATGGAAGGCTACATTGAGCTGCATTACTTCTGGAGACACAGATTAGAGTCAGGGCTGAGCAGGTCAACCTCAAATTCACCGACTGAGCAATAGAAGTTTACCATGGAGGGTTATGGGCTGAGTGCAGGTCGGTAGGACTAGGTGAGAGTAAGCGTTCGGCACGGACTAGAAAGGCCGAGATGGCCTGTTTCCGTGCTGTAATTGTTATATGGTTATATGATTATATGAAGGTCTCCATCGAGCTATATTGTCTGTGGAGCCACAAATCAAACTCAGAGACTTATCCTTGTGAGCGGAACAAGTGCTACACATGCCCTTACACTTCCTCCCTTACCACCATTCAGGGCCCCAGACAGTCCTTCCAGGTGAGGCGACACTTCACCTGTGAGTCAGCTGGGGTGACATACTGCGCCCGGTTCTCCCGATGTGGCCTTCTATATATTGGCCAGACCCGATGCAGACTGGGTGACCGCTTTGCTGAACACCTACGCTCTGTCCGCCAGAGAAAGCAGGATCTCCCAGTGGCCATACATTTTAATTCCACATCCCATTCCCATTCTGACATGTCTATCCACGGCCTCCTCTACTGTAAAGCTGAAGCCACACTCAGTTTGGAGGAACAACACCTTATATTCCGACTGGGTAGCCTCCAACCTGATGGCATGAACATTGACTTCTCTAACTTCCGCTAATGCCTCACCTCCCCCTCGTACCTCATCCGTTATTTATTTTTATACACACATTCTTTCACTCACTCTCCTTTTTCTCCCTCTGTCCCTCTGACTATACCCCTTGCCCATCCTCTGGGTCCCCCCCCTTGTCTTTCTTCCCGGACCTCCTGTCCCATGATCCTCTCATATCCCCTTTGCCAATCACCTGTCCAGCTCTCGGCTCTATCCCTCCCCCTCCTGTCTTCTCCTATCATTTTGGATCTCCCGCTCCCCCTCCCACTTTCAAATCTCTTACTCACTCTTCCTTCAGTTAGTCCTGACGAAGGGTCTCGGCCTGAAACGTCGACTGCACCTCTTCCTAGAGCTGCTGCCTGGCTTGCTGCGTTCACCAGCAACTTTGATGTGTGTTGCTTGAATTTCCAGCATCTGCAGAATTCCTGTTGTTTGCTGAGCAGGTCAGCTGTGGCTGACAATTACTATTAGGCAGTGATTCCTTCAAAACATGAAGTTTTGGGGGATTGATTATGCGAGGTGCAAGGGACTCAAAGTACGTTTATTATCAAAGTATGTATACTGAATACAGCTCTGAGATTTGTCCTCCTGAGGGAAGCCATGAAATGAAGAAACACCATGGAACCCGTTCAAGAAAACATCAAACACCCAATATGCAAAAAAAAGAACAAATTTTGCAAATGTCAAAAAGTGAGCAAACACCGCATAGAAGATCCACCATCAGACCAGGATTCCAGTGGTACTCTGTTTAGTTCAGTCCAGCACCATGCTGCTAGCCCATTGCAGGCGGCATTCTTCGCTGAAGTGCCCCAGACCACACCAATCACCTCAATCAACCTGTTCAAAAACAGGAAAAAAAAGTAACCAGAATCGAGGAACACATGCAACATGATCCTCGAAGTCCCTCAAAGCGAATCCATAGCCTCATTGATCAATCGAGGTGTTTTAGGATCCACGCACTTTCCTCTGACAGCAGCTAATGAGAGGGAGAGGAAGTCTGGTCAAGCGCAGGCAGACGGTGCCGAACACCCACCTGTCATCTGCTCCTGTCCTCATCAACGTAGATCTTGCTCGACACCTCAGTCGGAGAGAAGCAATGGAGTCGATCAAGGGGTCGTGTCATCGATAATTCATTGATTTATTCATAGATATCTGGGCATCTGTTGTTAGCAAAGTGATTATCCCTTAGAAGCTGATGGTCTTACACCACTGCAGTCAAGGTACTCACACAAGGTACAAATGAGTGAGGAGTTCCTGTGCTTGGAGCCGGAGATGAAGAAGGACCCCCAGCACGTGTCCAGGACAAGATGCATGTAGGCAGGCATTTTCCCATGTGCCTAAAGCCTCATTCCTCTCAGTCATACAGGGCACAGATTTGGATGCTGTTGTTTCGTGAGTAAAAACAGTCCACTTTTTTCATCATACGGTCAACATGCACCAGTGGTAGGAGGAACGCGTAAAGCAATTGTTAGACTTGAGACATCTTTCAGAGGTTATGGAACAGGAGTAGAACTCATTGATTCAAACTAAAACCAGTCTGCAAGAAACCTGTTGAAAAGTAAAATACAAGCGGTAATCAGTTTTGAAATTCAAAGGATATCTGTAACCCAACAGTCCCCAACCACCAGGCTGCAAAGCATGTGCTACCGGGCCGCGAGGAAACGATATGATTTGGCGATATGAGTCAGCTTCACCTTTCCTCATTCCCTGTCACGCCCACAGTTGAGCTTGAACGCATGCAAAGTCATTACCCGCGCGTCATCCATGTCAGCACGGGAAGAAGATCAACTCCTCGAGCTTGTAAATGACGGTGGGCTGAAAAGTATGTTTGACATAACATCTCTGCCTGCATTCTGGATCAAAGTCAAGGGTAAATATCCTGAGATAGCCAGGAAAGCACTGAACATGTTGCTTCCATTTCCAACATATCTCTGCAATGAATGCAACGAAAACTAAATTGCGGAATAGACTGGACATAAGGAACCCCCTTCGAGTATCGCTGTCTCCCATCACCCCTCGATAGGACCGTCTCGTTGCAGGGAAACAAGCCCAGGGCTCCCACTGATTCAGCGATATTGGTGTGTTGCAATGATTTTATATGTTCATACGGGGAAAATATGTGCTGTGTGTTTAATATCCAAATGTTACTTAAAATGTTATGATGCTATTGACTTATAAGTGACTTATATAACTATATAACAATTACAGCACGGAAACAGGCCATCTCTGCCCTTCTAGTCCGTGCCGAACGCTTACTCTCACCTAGTCCCACCGACCTGCACTCAGCCCATAACCCTCCATTCCTTTCCTGTCCATATACCTATCCAATTTTTCTTTAAATGATAATATTGAACCTGCCTCTACCAATTCTACTGGAAGTTCGTTCAACACTTACTTCAAGCTCCCCTGTCCTCCCCTGATAATTGACTTATCACTATATTCATGCGAGGAAAATACACGCTGTGGGTTTAATATTAAATTCGTTAGATAAACCCTTTTAGAAATGGAATTGAGTGTATTAGCCACTTATCACCTATATTCCGGTCGTGATTAACACCCACCCCCCTCGTACAGAATCGCCAAAAACGATTTGTAGAAAAAAATTGGCACGTACACGCGTGCGCACACTGGTGCCCGCACAAGGCTTCGTGGTCATTGTAGATTTTCCTGGGGTAAACAATGTATTTGACTGCTACTCTTGTCCATTGGCAACCCTACTCCCCACCCCCTGCCTCTCCCCCGGGGTCGGCCGGTCTGCAAGAATATTGTCAATAATAAACCGGTCCGCGTTGCAAAAAACTTCCGAAATTGCATTGAATCACCTGTTGTTATCTTTGTTCTTAGGAGTGTAAAAACACGATCTGCTCTGAGCTCCAGAGGGTTTCCAAGCGAATGTCTGCTTGTCACGATAATTAAAGACTTCTCACATCTACCAGTTTTTCCAGTGATTTAGTCACAGTCACAACAGAATGAGTGCACAGGGTGTTAGTGGAACAAATGTTTAAGGTTGTACATGGGATGCCAATCATACGGGCTGCTTTGCCTCCAGATGGCATCAATCATTTTGAAAATGCACTCATTCAGTGGCATACTATTCCATCATGGATTCCCCTGAGTTATGAATTGCAGATAATGGATAGGTTTCAGGGTGTCAACAGTTAAATCACCTTCACAGCATACCCTATCTCTGCCCTACTCTTGTAGTCACTATGTGTACAGTATATGGAAAACCCAGGATAGGTGTAGGACGTGGCATTGTTAATGCATTCAACAGCGAGAAGAATAAACTGAGCAAGCTAGTGCCCAGACACTTTCAAAAGGTGATGCCTCAAAAAGATGGCATCCATCATTAAACACATGCCCCATCACCCAGGACATGCCCTAATCTCATGCTACCATCAAGAAGGAGGTACAGGAGCCTGAACGATTCAGGAACAACTTCTTCCCCTCTGCCATATGAATTCTGAAAGGACAATAAATCCATGAACACTACCTCAGTATTTTCCCTCTCTTTTGCTCTACTTACTTAATTTATCTTTTATACAGTATATACTTATTGTGATTCATAGTCTCATTATTAAGTGTTACAATGTACTGTTGCTGCAAAACAACAAATTTCATGACATACAATACTGTGTAGAAGTATTAGGTGCATACACATATGTAGCTAGGGTGCCTAGCACCAGAGACGTACTGTAATGATCAATAAACCAATTGCTTGGAATCAAATGACCTTGCCTGGTGTCTCAGAGCTGGGTGTGTCTGCACCCACAACACTCCCCATCCTTGGCACTCCTTCTCTGCCACCTGTCCCACACCCTTGCCATTCCCAACATCCTTTGCTCCCGTCAGATTTACAAACCCACTCTCTACTCCACGTTGACAAATACAGTACTGTGCAAATGTCTTAGGCACCCTAGCGATATATATATGTACCTAAGAGCTTTGCACAGTACTGAATCACAGTGCACTGTTACTGTAAAACAACAAATTTTGTGACATATGCCAGTGATATTCAACCTGATTCTGATTCTGGATATGAGTCGTGTGCTTGCTGGTGATTCTGCTGTTCGGAGAGAATAAGTAAACTGTGATGGCTTCTAGAACGTCACCAAAATCAGTCCATCCTGATTACTTTCCAAGGACGTGATGAAGTTAATGGATGCAGGAATGTCAATGAATATTACTTTTGTCAATACTTTGAAGGCATTTGATAAAGATCATCAAAAAGGACTATTAGTTGCAGTAGAATTCATAAAATTGATAGCAAATTGTTTACTCAAGTCCTGGATCACAAGATGTTAATCAAAGATAGTAAAACTACATAAACAAAGTAGGTTCTGCATAGAATATAGAAAGAAGACTTTCCAAGGCTCCAATGGAACTGATGAAGTCACGAGAGCCACGGTAGCACAGCAATTAGAGTGATGCTATGGTAGCTTGGGGCTTTCCAGAGTTCAGAGCTCAATTTCGATGCCATTCCGTAAGGAGTCTCTGTACTTCCTTCCAGTGGAATGCGTGGGTTTCCCCAAGGGGCTCCGATTTCCTCCCACTCCCATTGTAAATATCCCGTGATTAGGTTAGGGTTAAATCGGGGTTGTTGGGGATGCTGGGTCAGCACGGCTTAAAGGGCTGGAAGGGCAAAATAAATAAAAATAGAGGAAAAGAACACATTTTTTTTGGTTGGAGAACAAGCCTAAGGAATCAGATCTTACAGAACGCAAAAAACGGCTCAATAAACTGCATGACATGGTCCTGTTTAGTTCCTTTGTTTCCTTGCTCCACTGTCCCATTACAGCACTGTTCCATTATGGCACAGCCCCATTATGGCACTCTCTCATTATAGCACTGTCTCATTACAGTACGGTCTCGTTACAGTACTGTCCCATTACAACACTCTCCCATTATGACACTCTCTCATTATGGCACTCTCTCATTATAGCACTGTCTCATTACAGTACGGTCTTGTTACAGTACTGTCCCATTACAACACTCTCCCATTATGACACTCTCTCATTATGGCACTCTCTCATTATAGCACTGTCTCATTACAGTATGGGCTCATTACAGTACGGTCTCATTACAACACTGTAATGTAAAAGGAAAAGTTTACATGTGCAAACTTAAAGCACACGGTATTGGGGGTAAGGTATTGGTGTGGGTGGAGAATTGGTTAGCAGACAGGAAGCAAAGAGTGGGAATAAACGGGACCTTTTCAGAATGGCAGGCGGTGACTAGTGGGGTACCGCAAGGCTCAGTGCTGGGACCCCAGTTGTTTACAATATATATTAATGACTTGGATGAGGGAATTAAATGCAACATCTCCAAGTTTGCGGATGACACGAAGCTGGGTGGCAGTGTTAGCTGTGAGGAGGATGCTAAGAGGATGCAGGGTGACTTGGATAGGTTGGGTGAGTGGGCAAATTCATGGCAGATGCAATTTAATGTGGATAAATGTGAAGTTATCCACTTTGGTGGCAAAAATAGGAAAACAGATTATTATCTGAATGGTGGCCGATTAGGAAAAGGGGAGGTGCAACGAGACCTGGGTGTCATTATACACCAGTCATTGAAAGTGGGCATGCAGGTACAGCAGGTGGTGAAAAAGGCGAATGGTATGCTGGCATTTATAGCGAGAGGATTCGAGTACAGGAGCAGGGAGGTACTACTGCAGTTGTACAAGGCCTTGGTGAGACCACACCTGGAGTATTGTGTGCAGTTTTGGTCCCCTAATCTGAGGAAAGACATCCTTACCATAGAGGGAGTACAAAGAAGGTTCACCAGATTGATTCCTGGGATGGCAGGACTTTCATATGAAGAAAGACTGGATGAACTGGGCTTGTACTGGTTGGAATTTAGAAGATTGAGGGGGGATCTGATTGAAACGTATAAGATCCTAAAGGGATTGGACAGGCTAGATGCAGGAAGATTGTTCCCGATGTTGGGGAAGTCCAGAACGAGGGGCCACAGTTTGAGGATAGAGGGGAAGCCTTTTAGGACCGAGATTAGGAAAAACTTCTTCACACAGAGAGTGGTGAATCTGTGGAATTCTCTGCCACAGGAAACAGTTGAGGCCAGTTCATTGGCTATATTTAAGAGGGTGTTAGATATGGCCCTTGTGGCTACGGGGGTCAGGGGGTATGGAGGGAAGGCTGGGGTGGGGTTCTGAGTTGGAAGATCAGCCATGATCATAATAAGTGGCGGTGCAGCCTCGAAGGGCCGAATTGCCTACTCCTGCACCTATTTTCTATGTTTCTATGTTTCTATGTAACACTGTCCCATTACAGCACTGTCCCATTACTGCAGCCTCCTGGGTACTAAGTTTCTACTTGTTCTTTTCAAATAGAATTTTTCTCTAGTGATGGAGATTATTTTTCTGAAAGATCTTTCATCTCATGTGGGCTACAAGAGCTCTCTGACAGGCCATTGCTGTACAGGTCCTGCAATGCTGGATAAAACGACCTGGGAGGTTTTACTGGAGCTGTCATAACAACTTAACCACTCTGATCCTCTTTGCTACACCTTACTTCAAGAGTTTCTGACTGACTTAAGTGTTGAAAGTGACATCTAATTTCCTTTCCACCAGTCCCATCACAAGATTGCAGGGTCTCGAAGGACGATAGAGTAAGTGATCTCTCCAGGGCACAAGCCTGGGTGGAAGGTATGGAGATTCCAGGATGCCCAATCATTAAGATCCCCCTCCTGGCCTCACCGGTGTAGTCCAAAGCAAAGCTATGAAGCAATATGTCTGGCACCAGCTTGGCTGCAGGAGCTGTGGAAGGATTTCAGTGTCATCTAGCTGCCTTAGAGGCTCCACTCCAAATTTTCTGTCTGGGTACTTACTCCCAAAGCCTTCATCCCTCCTGAGGCTACCCACAAAGCAGTGAGACTATTTACCCATAGCTGGCGATTTGGTTCATGGGCACCAGGGCGTGTCCATATGCCGGTGGGCCTGCATACTACGTGTGCATGGGCCAGACCTCCTCCTGTCCTCTGTAGTTGTGCCTGAGTCTAGAAGCGGTTCAGTTTCTGTGTGTCGCCATTGAGGAGGCACTACGTGAGGCTTGCTGACAGAGAGGCTATGCATCCAGCTCTCCTGTTCATGACACTGCTAGCCAGCGGTGGAAGCTGAAAGTGAGAGCAGCAAGCACTACCCACTACACTACCACTCTAGACGTGTAACAATAACCATTTGAAACCATGGTGCAGTTCAGGAACAGTTATTACGCCTCAACCATCAGGCTCTTGAACCAAAGTGGATCTCCTCACTCAACTTCACTGAACTGTTCTGACAGCCTATGGACTCACTTTCAAGGGCTCTTCATCTCATGTTCTTGATATTTATTGCTTATTTATTATTATTACTATTTACAAACATTTTTTCTCAGCTCAAGGGGGCTAAACCTCAGGTACGGGTATAGCCAAGTACGTTCATCTCTCAATTGTTAGGAACTTTTGGACTATTCTAATGGTGTTTAGTGTTATGGCTTTCTAAGGATTTATATAGATATTGCTGTGTGGCCTGAATTGTATAACGATATTGTGTGGTGACTTTGTGATGATACCTGATGTAGGCATTCCAATTGGGACAATGTATATCCTGTTCATATTCCAAAGTCTTTCAATTTCCTCTTTTAATTCAGCATATTTCTGGTGTTTTTCACTTACTGATTTCTGCAAATTACTGGATGTGCATTTGGAATGGGTATACCTATTAAGTAAGTTGTTCTTGTTTGTTTATTCTGCGTTATTATGTACGGACAGTTATTATGGATTGTATT
This sequence comes from Mobula hypostoma, assembly GCF_963921235.1. Classification (NCBI taxonomy): domain Eukaryota; kingdom Metazoa; phylum Chordata; class Chondrichthyes; order Myliobatiformes; family Myliobatidae; genus Mobula; species Mobula hypostoma. Next base: position 31,216,603 of record NC_086116.1, read on the forward strand.
ATTACTATCATTTATTTTCTTTCTTTTGTTGTCTTTTGCACACTGGTTATCCACTGTGCTGGTCTGGTCTTTCATTAATTCTATTATGGTTATTGGATTATTTGAGTATTCCCTGAAGAAACTAAATTCATTGTTGTATATGGTGACATACACAGTATCTACTTCAATAATAAATTTACTTTGAACTTTGAAGATAATTTATTATAACAATAGGATATTTTCTCTCTCAAGATATTGATTGATGTCTTTTGTGTCTAGAAACCTACCTATCTCCCTCTTAAATACAATATATTCAGCTTCTTGATCTCCACAGTCCTTTGTGACATAGAAATTCAAAGGTTCCCCACATCCAGAGAGAAGAAATTTCCTCTCATATTAGTCATAAAATTCTTATCCCATATCCTGAGACTGGGACTCAATTTGAGAGCCTTCAGGCAGGGAAATACCCTCCCAGCATCTAATCTGTTTAATTGTGTCAGAACTTTTCCCATTTGAAAGAGATACAGTGTCATTCTTCTTAACTCTTATACATGCAGGTCTGATAAACCAAGTCTCTCCACAACAGTCATGATATCCTAGAAATCATTTTGGTGAGGCTTCACTGCAGTCCCTCCATGGCAAGTATAGCCCTGTGCCAATGTTTTAGACACATATATATAGCTAGGCTGCCTAAGACTTTTGCACAGTACTGTAGTGATTTTATGTTTTGCACTGTACTGCTGCCGCATAAAAAACAAATTTCATGACATGTGTGAGTGATGATAAGCCTGATTCTGATATGGGTCTCTATTATGGACTGAGAGTGGGAAAGGCTCAGGGAGAGGGGAATCGTGGTTGATAGAAGGGGACGGGAGAAGGAAGTACCAGAGAGACATTCTGTAATGATCACTAAACCAGATGTTTGGAATTAAATTACATTACCTGGTGCCTCAGGGCTGGGTGTGTCTGCACCTGTGCCACTCTCCCGCCCCTGGCATTCCTTCTCTGCCACCCGTCCCAAACCCCTTCCGCGACATTCCACCCTTACCGCTCCCGCTAGCCTTCGCTCCAGCCAGATTTAAAAACTCACTCTCCACTTCACATTGACAAATACAGTACTGTGAAAAAGTCTTAGGCACCCTAGCTATATATTGGTACCTAAGACTTTTGCACAGTACTGTATATTCCTTCTTTGACCAAAGCTGCATATAATATTCCTAGTGCTGTCTCACAAGACTTTGTAGAGTTGTAGCAAGACGTCACTGGTCGAATGATAAAATTTTTTTCCAAACTTCTATAGATGCACAGTGAAGAGCATACTGATGGTTGTATCAAAGCTTGGTATGGAAATAACAATGTCTTTGTATGGAAAAGCATATGAAGATTAGTGGATACAGCCTAGACCATCACAGGTAAAGTCAATAGACAATAGACAGTAGACAATAGGTGCAAGAGTAGGCCATTCAGCCCTTCAAGCCAGCACCACCATTCACTGTGATCATAGAAAAAAAATAGGTGCAGGTGTAGGCCATTCGGCCCTTCATGGCTGATCATCCACAATCAGTACCATTTTCCTGCCTTCTCCCCGTATCCCTTCACTCCGCTATCTTTAAGAGCTCTATCTAACTCTTATTTGAAAGAATCCAGAGAATTGGCCTCCACTGCCTTCTGAGGCAGAGCATTCCACAGAACCACAACCCTCTGTGTGAAAAAGTTTTTCCTCAGCTCCGTTCTAAATCGTCTACCCCTTATTTTTAAACTGTGGCCTCTGGTTCTGGACGCCCCCAACATCGGGAACATGTTTCCTGCCTCTAGCGTGTCCAATCCCTTAATAATCTTATATATTTCAATCAGATCCCCCCCTTATCCTTCTAAATTCCAGTGTATACAACCAAGTCCTCACCAACAATGATCACACCTACAAGGACCTTCTTAATTCCTTGCCGTACCTGCATGTTTGCTTTCAGCGATTACTGTACATACTCTTTTAATAATCAAAATTTCCTAATACAGGTACAGTCCTGTACAAGGATCTGAGGCTTATATACATAGCTAAGGAGCCTAAGACTTTTGAACAGCACTGTATTTGTCAAGCAGCACATGCAAAATGCTGGAGGAACTCAGCAGGCCAGGTTCCATCTATGGAAAAAAGTATATTTCCTTCTTTCATTTCAAATGAGCTCCTTTCATGTCGACGTTCCCTCTAATTTGTAATGACTAGTGTCTGCAAAAATCTTGTGTTGTGCAATTGCATGCCCCGTGACAACAACACGTGCACACTGAATTTTTAAGTGGAAGTAAACCTGAAGCTACTCTAAGGATAATAAACTATCAAGTCCAGTTGGTACTTTTTTCCATAGCCTGGCCTGCTGAGTTCCTCCAGCAATTTGTGTATGTTGCGCAGATTTCCAGCATCGGCAGATTTTCTCTTGTTTGTGACTGTATTTGTCAATGTGGAGTTGGGAGCGATTTTGTAAGTCCAGCAGGAGCAAAGCAAATTGGGAGTGGTAAGTATGGAGTGCTGCAGGAGGGGTGTGGGTCAGGTGGCAGAGAAGGAATGCCAGATGCTGGGGGGGGGGGGATGCAATGGGGTTGCAGGCTCCCTCAGCCCTGAGACACCAGGGAAGATCATTTCATTCCAAACAATCGGTTTATTGATCATTACAATTATACTTCCTTCTCCCTTCTCTGTCCCTTACTCTTTTCCCAACCATGATTCTCCTCTCCCTGCCCCCTTCCCACTCTCAGTTCACAATAGAGACCCATATCGGAATCAGGTTTATCATCAACTACATATATCATGAAATTTGTTTGTTCAAAGGATGTTAGACATTGAAAAGAATTTCCATCCAAATTTTTGTGCCTGAAGCATGTATAATAGAAAATAGGTAAATACAGTGTCAGAGATCTATTCATTTGGGAAGCTATTTAACAACATCTGAAATATGATGTTGAGTGGTGGGGTGGAGATACATCACTATCAAAATGTAAGCAATGTAAGGCACTCCTTCACTTCGCCACCATGATTGCCCATGTCATACGACATAGCACGTAACGAACAAACTATCTTGAGCTCTTTTTCATATACCTGTTGCATTTGGATATCTTGTTAATATTTCACTGGAGCATTTCAGTCTTTTCCATTAGTAAATGGCAGGCACCAACCTTTTGAAGATTATTCATGAATAATCAACAGTCTGATTCTGGGGAGTAAATGGAATCTGTGTCATGACTGCCAAATTAAACGTTTCTAATTTTAAAAGCGTGTATATTCACCTGGGAAGATGACAAGTTGGAGCTCTCCCTGCAAATGGATTGCAGATAGCAGAGGCTTATTTTTAATGGATGGTTATTATTTATCAATGTATGCAGAAAGGAATTCTTTAACAGAAGAATTAAACCAGTTAACTGAACTCACAAGAGAAATGGTAATTTAACAACTTAGATTTCAGCAAATGATGTGGCAATAATTCAATGGGTGTCAAAACAGAATTATATATCACTAAAAGAAAGACCTCCTCTCATTTTAACTGCTAGAAAAATTCAATGCTAATCACAGTCAATGTTCCCTCCAATTTGTAATGACCCGTGCACAAAAATCTTGTGCTGTGCAGTTGTTTGCCCAGTGACAACAAATTGTGTGCACTGAATTTTTAAGTGGAAGTAAACTTAAAGCTATTCTAAGGATAATAAACTACCAAGTTCAGTTTGTTGTTCATTGTTTAACAGAAATAAGATAATACACAACAATGACTCTTATTTCTCAAATACTATATGACAGCATATAAAAATATCAATCTTTTCATGTTATTAAAATATACTTAGGCTACGTCCACACTAGACTGGATAAATCCGTAACCGAAGGTTTTTCTCTCCGTTTTGACACTCCGTCCACACTGAAACGATGTTTCCTTCCCCCAAAAATTGAGCTTTTCTAAAACACTCCCCAGAATGTTTAAATCTGAAAACGCTGGTTGGCCGTTGTAGTGTGTACGGGGTAACTGGATAATTTAAAAAATGCTGTCATGACGTGCCGGAACAAATGGTGGCGGCAGTGTGGCATTTCATTATTTTCTTGAATGCAACCTCCAACACCACAACAACAATATCTGACAATAGATGTGTAACAGCTTAATGTAATATTGTATGGAAAACATGTTTTATACATTTAGCAAGGAGTTTTATTTGTCATGGTCCCTTCTGGCAATCCCCCACCTTACTATTTACCTCAGGAATTGGGCCTCAAACCTCCCGTTTAATTCCCAAACATTCCCAGGTTCCACTAACTACACACACCTGCTTTCCATCAGAAAATGCAGGACAAAGACCCTGTGATCACAGCAAGGAGCTGCCAGTTTGTTGGTTGACTCTGGTGTGAGTAACCTTGTTTCGTGGTTCTTAGGACCATTAGTTCTAAGTCTAGCATCGCTCCTGGATTTTCTCCAAACCCAAGACTTCGGGTGAAGACTGTCCTCAAAACCGATTCCACGCTCGCTATGGCAATAACGCCTCCGGACTCTGCCCCCGCGCCTCTGTTCTGCACTTGGGTTCATCCACTGCCACGCTCGTGTAACATTATTAATATATTGTTTGTGCAAACATTCAATAGATGCAATTGTCACTTTTGCCCAGTAACTTGTTTTATTGCACATGTTAAATACAGCAAAATAATACACAAAGACATGGCAAAAGTAAAGGCAAACAAATGAGGTAACAGCAAATTTCACTTTTGTCCAGTAACAAGCCTTATTGCATTTAGTCGTAGCTGTTTCATCGGTGAAGAGACTATGGCTGTAGGAAATGTTTCTGGACAAATGCACACCAAGTCTTTTGTTTGGCAATTTCCTTTTAAGTTTTTCAAGTCTGTAACTGGACAAACACGCACCAAGTATACCATTTCCTCTTCACTTGTTTTCTGTGTGTCCTGCACATGCCCAGTAGGAGGAGATTCGCCCAAATATCCATTATAATGTGGATGGAGGTATTCTGAAAAACGCCTGGTGTGGACGCCTATCGTTTTTATGTGAAACTGGCGTTTTCAGAATTATCCGGTCTAGTGTGGACGTAGCCTTAAAATAACCTAACAGGCCAAAATGGTAGAGGGTGACAACGTTTCGTGCACAGTTTAAATACCTTTGTGCGCTAGTAACAAAAGAAGCTTGCATGCGTACACATTAGAGGGAACATTGATCACTGTTCACGGTGACAAACCCACCATCCTCTGTGCTTTAAGGTAGTACATGCTAGATTTGCTTTACCTGATAGGCACTGCATTCCACTGGAATAATGCCATGTTGCACATGCCTTCAACTCTTCCAAACACATCTCAATGATTGACTGCTGTTCCACCTATCCCGATGACAAATAATAGTATTTTTTTGCATTATGCTATGATAGAGTCTTATGTTTTGCTCCATGGAATTAACAAAGAAATTTAAATGTGCTTTAAGCCATTGACAAGAACATGCTTCTGGCAAATGCAGTTGCAACAGCGTTTTAAATGATGGTGTGAATTGCAGTACCTGTCATAACCTGTATTGGTTTGACGGAATTTAATTTTTAATCTGTTACCTAACAGTGAGAAAGGAAATAATTTTATTTCTTTCCAGCTGATAGATAATTAAGAAGGGGAGAGAACAGGGTGGGGGAACCTCATTGAAACTTATCAAATGGTGAAACGCCTTGATAGAGTGGATGTGGAGAGGATGCTTCCTATGGTGGGGGAGCCTAAAACCAGAGGACACAGACTCAGAATAGAGGGACGTCCATTAGGAATGGAGATGAGGAGGAATTTCTTTAGCCAGAGAGTGGTGAATCTGTGAAATTCATTGTCTCAGGTGACTGTTGAGGCCAAGGCATTGGGTATATTTACCCAATTGGCCTAATTCTGCTCTTGTATCTAATGATCTTATTATTCACCCATTTACACTAAAGATTTCTTGAACCCATTTTACTCCCACACATTATCATCAATTCTCCCTGGAAGTTGCCACTTGCCAATGCATGTGGGACAATTTACAGCACAGGAGATCAGGACAGAATGCAGTTGTCTGGAGCTGTGAAGCAGTCTTACACTAGCCATACCATTATATCATCACTTTATGAGAAGAATGAATAGCTGTTTGAAATACTGATAGGATAACACTCACCCTAACTCTAACCCTTAAGAGCCTTATTGCCTTAAGTCATCCTAAAGTTTGGACAAGTAGCTCTCAAACAGAATGAGTTTCCCATGCTCTAAAAGAAAAATGGTTAATCTGAGACTACCACTCCAACTAGGCTTCTAATTTGATAATGTTTTAGCATAGCTCTGCTTTATAATTTATATGTTTGAATTCAATTAATTATGCATCTGTGATACAGGATTTTAATGCATACCCAGTATATATATATATATAAAATGAAAGAGTACTGCCTGCATTTAATTACACATGCTATATCTCTTTACCCAGTTAATGCAATACAATGAGACAAGCCAAAGGAATTCTAATCGGCAACACTGGGAAGAATGGGAAGAATGTTAGGAGTGGGGAAATAAAAAAAGAAAATTAAGGTTTTCGCAAGGTGTTGAAAAATAGAGAGACATACAACAGAGTGCGGACCAGCTGCTCTTACGACTATCCACCAGCTGCTCCCGTGGCTCCCAGCGGGGAGGGGGCTAAACGAGGGCTGCACCTTGCCCAAGGGTGACTTGCAGCCTAGCAAAGAGAAGGAGCGTCTTACACTGCCTTTGGTAGAAATGTTTCTCCACCCACCACACTGTTGAAGTGGAGACTAGCTCAGACGCTCCAAAATACTCTCCTTTTCATCTTTAGCTATTTTAAAATTATTAAGAATTCGGCAGATGGAAGTTTACCAAAGAGCTTCCCCAAGAGTGTGTCGTCTCTCCAGTGCTGTGCAACACCTGGTTAGATGACATGCTTGTCACGACATTTAGGAAATGTGCTTATGGTGACAATGTGACACTCAGAGCACAAGTAAAAACTTTTAGGGATTTAGAAATTCTGCCAGTGGACATACCTGTCTTGACCCAGCACTGACATACCTTGTTGTGACTCTTGACAGATAACTGATGAGTGTCAGATGCAATATATCACTTTAAATGTAATCTTTAACTCTACAGTATACGTTACACTTAAAAAAAATCTCCCTCAATGGTAGTTCAAATTCTTTTGGCCGCAATTGGTGGAAGATATATAATCTTTCTAAGGATGATCAATTTTAAAGTGATACACACAAAATTGAATTCTTGTATTTTTCCAATCACTGTTTCACAAATGACCTGAGCTCAAATTGCTTATTTCTTTGCTTATATTGTTTCCAACGTCTCATTCATCATCATCATTATGTGCTGTGTCATATGACATGGGCAAAGGTGGTCTTCATGACTATGATTGTTCTTGGCAAATTTTTCTACAGAAGTGGTTTTCCATTCCCTTCTTCTGTGCAGTGTCTTTACAAGACAGGTGACCCTAGCCATTATCAATACACTTCAGAGATTGTCTGCCTGAAATCGGTGATCGCACAACCAGGACCTGTTATATGCATCAGCTGCTCTTACGACCATCCACTACCTGACATCAGTGGTCGCATGACCTTGATTGGGGGATCTAAGCAGGTACTACAACTTGTCCAAGGGTGGTCTGCAGGCTAGCAAAGTGGAGATACAGCGTGGAAGAGGCCCTTCTGGCCCTTCGAGCCACATCACCCAGTAAACGCCTGATTTAATCCTAGCCCAATCATGGGACAGTTTACAATGACCAACTAATCTACCGACCAGTACATCCTTGAACAATGGGAGGAAATCGGAGCACCTGGAGGAAACCAGCACAGTCATAAGGAGAACATACAAACTCCTTACAGGCAGTGGTGGGAATTGAACCAAGATTACGTGTACTGTAAAACATTGTGCTGACCACTATGCTACAGTGAAGCCCTAAAGGAGCATCTTACACCTCCTTTGGTAGTGACATATCTCCACCCTGCCAACCGGATATTCCTTTGGATCTTGTAAAATTAAGATATTTAATCAGCTTTGTATGAGAAATTTATATTTGAAACAGCTTCACTTTATTTCTGTCATCTAAGGATTTGGCATTTTCCTGCTCCTCTGCATTGTGCCCATCTCAAAAAATTAACAATTTGGGGACGGTTCAGGAGAATAGCATCATGATGATACAGCTGCAGGAATATTCTGATTGTTCTGTTCTTCTGCAGACCGTTACAATCATTTAAAACATCACTGCCTTGTGAGAAATCCATGTAATAACCACAGCACCAGAGGATATCCTTAGCAGTCAAATTTAAAATATTCAGTGGGCTGTCAGAACCAAGATTCAGCCAGGTAGTTGGATAATGTTCAAACGGCAAGTCTCCTGTTGTCAACTGACTCTGTAGGATATGCGATGAGCAAGATCTGCAGCTCATGTAGTGACTGAAATAATGTGCCTGTCAGTAGTGAAAGTCAAACAGGTCCATTAGGAATGCGAATCAATGGATATACAGTGTCACAGATATTAACCCTCAACAATAACGTTTAGTTAGACACAAAGAGAATCTATACTAACTGACAAATATTGTTCCAGCTAACAACAAGCATATAAATTTAAAAACGCACACCCACCAGGTTTCTCTGTGCTTCACTGAACAGTCAAAGAATATTAAAGATGATACCCTGGAAAAGGAGTCTACACTGACCAGGCATTTTTCTTGATCCCGCTGTAGTCTCCACTCTGCTCCTCTCATCTCAGGATCTGTCCTCTCCAGCCCTTGACCTTTCCCACTCATCTGGCTTCAACTATCACAAACCGTTGGCGGATTGATGACTTTGTAGTCAAGTTTGCAGATGATACGAAGATAGGTGGAGGAGCAAGTAGTTTTGAAGAACAGAGAGGCTACAGAGGACTTAGACAGATGAGAAGAATGGGCAAAGAAGTAGCAGAAGGAATACTGTGTCTGGAAGTGTATAGTAGTGCATGTCGGTAGAAGAAATAAAAACGTGAACTGTTTTCTAAATGGAAAGAAAATTCAAAAATCCAGGGTGCTAGGGGACTTGGGAGCCCTCTTGCAGGATTCCCTGAAGGTTAATTTGCAGGTTGAGTCAGTGGCGAGGACGACAAATGCAATGTTAGCATTCATTTTGAGAGGATTAGAATATAGAAGCAAGGATGCAATATTGAAGGTTTATTAAGCTCAGGCGAGGCCTCACTTGGAGTATTGTGAGCAGATTTAGGAATCTTATCTAAGAAAGGATGTGCTGACATTGGAGAGAGTTCAAAGGAGGTTCAGGAAGTGATTTTGGGATTGAAAGGCTTAGCATATGAGGAGTGTTTGATGGCTCTGGGACAGTTCTCAGTGGAATTCAGAAGAACGAGGGGGATCTCATTGAAACCTATCCAACATTGAAAAGCCTCAATAGAGTAGATATGGAGAGGATGTTTTGTATGGTGGGAGATTCTAAGACCAGGGGGCACAGCTTCGGAGTAGCAGGACGTCCATATGGAGTGGAGGTGAGGAGGAATTTTTTTAGCCAGAGAGTGGTGAATCTGTGGAATTCGTTACCACAGGTGGCTGTGGAGGCCAAATCATTGGGTATATTTAAGGCAGAAGTTGATAGATTCTTGAATAGTCTGGGCATGAAGGGATACGGGGAGAAGGCAGGAAATTAGGGCTGAGAGGGAAATGGATCAGCCTTGATGAAATGGCAGAGCAGACTTGATGAGCCAAATAGCCTAATTCTGCTCCCCTACCTTACGGTCTTATGAGTTTTTCAATATGTAATTAAATATTCCTTATTTCTCATTAATAAAAAACCTAATTCCATATTTTGAATAATTAAGACACTAACTTGAAGATAATTGTTTTTGTTTTTTTGAGCTTATGAATTACAACTTTAGCCCTCTTTTCTCAGCAACCCTGGCCAACAGCAGCTGCTGCGTTTCAAGCATCAGAGTATTGTCACTATCATTCCTGACAATTATTTAAGCTAATAGCACAGCTTATTTGTTCATCCCTGGTTTGTTACTAATACTGATTGCCATGCATCTGTGCAGTACTTTTTTCCAGCATCCCCCCTACTGGCACCAGCACAGGACAAACTCAATTTCAAGTAGTTAAGCAGCAGGGCGTCTATTCTTGCCTTCTACATCAATATGTCATGGCATACATCTCTCTTATGGCTTCCTAGTTCCCATGATTTAAGTAAAACATGCAAGAATTTCCAAGTACATTACCATCTACAATGTTTAGTATAATATTCACAATTTTGCACTAAATGCGAAACTCTGTACATACCAGACATTAAGGAAGATGCTGCTTAAGCCGATGTTCAGGAGAACTAAAAGTCTGCTGGAAATTATTCTTAGATTGTATGGATAATATAAATTCTGAAGTTTGAAAAATAATCTGCTTCAAGAAATGACACTTGAAATCAGTTATCAAGTATTTTATAGTTTAGTTACTGAATATTCTGATTTTTTACCCATCTCTGTTCTAACAGACATTTTTGCATCACAATTTAATGAATCTGTCAGCCTTTGTATCTTATAATAAAATAATTATTAAGAGTTAGAACTTACCTTTATTGTTCTCTAGAACAGTTTATATCGGTTATTTTGTAACTGTTCTCAGTGGTACTTATTTCTGCTTCAAAGCATTTCACACTGAAGACTACTTAATTGAAACTTTGCAGATCTGAAGGATTCAGTTATGCTTCACTAAAACTTTATGATCCCAAAGACAAATCCATATACCTTTAACTGCAATCATAAAGGTGCAGTCAATTTACCAGGTCGTATATGCAGTACAGTGATGATTCCAACTAAAGAGAAATCTGTGTTGTGTGTTGAAAGTTCAAAGTAAATTTACTATCAAAGTACAGGCATGTTTCCATATACAACCCTGAGATGCGGTTTCTTGTGTGTGCATACTCTCAGAAACTTACATTGGGACACTAAAAATTGACAGTAATTTCAAATCTGTCAAACTTGATTCAAGATAAATCAAAAACACAAGAAATCCTGCAGATGCTGGAAATCCAGAGCACCACACATAAAATGCTGAAGAAACTTAGCAGTCAGGCAGCATCTATAGAAATGAATAAACAGTCAACATTTCAGTCCAAGACCCTTCATCAGGGCTGGAAAGGAAGGGGGATGATGCAAGAATAAAAAACTGGGGGAAGGGAATGAGGATAGTCAGAAGGCGATGGGTGAAGCCAGGTGGGTGGGACAGGTATAGGGCTGAAGACAAACGAATCTGATAGGAGAGGAGAGTGGACCAAAGGAGAAAGGGAAGAAGGAGGGGCACCAGGGGGAGCCAATATGCAGGTAAGGAGAAGAGGTAAGAGGTCAGATTGAGGAATAGAAGAGTGGTGGGGTGGGGGGACGGGAGGAGAGAAAAAAAAACAGAGTTACCAAAAGGAGTAATGAATGTTCAGTCTACCAGGTTGGAGATTAACCAGACAGAATATAAGGTCTTTCTCCTCCACCTCGAGGGTGGACATGTCAGACCATAAATCATAAGACAAGTCAACCAGTTTTAGATTGTTGACACAGGTTCACATGACAAGTTGAAGTATCCAAATTTGGTACAGCAATGGAAGAAAATAGATGCAATATAATACTCTCATCTATAGACAGTGATTTTTAACCCATTTCTATAAATGTCATGCTTTTAAATGAGTTGTTTAAAATCATTAACTATATTCTACACAAAATGGAATAGCCATTATGTTTCTTTCTTTGAAGAAAACTGTATCATTGCTCCAGTTTTATTTGCTTCTGCCACCTGTTTAGTATTTATTTTTATTGCAAATTAGATGAATGGATAGCCTAGGAGAAATGTTGAATAGGCTTAATAATGAAGCATTAATAATTCACAATTTATCGCAGAAGTGAAAACACAGTGTTTCTTTAAAGAGACAAAGCAGCACCATGGTTCACCAATCCTAAACGTATCATCAAACTCACTGACAAAATTGTTGCTTTTCTAGTGTGGTGGATTGCCTTCTACGTTGCAGAGGCCAGGCAACAACATTGGTTTCAACTTCCAGTATTTTTTTAAATTTCTCTGCTTCTCACTTGCCTATAATGTCCTCCCTGGCAACCCACCTTCTTCCCTTTATCCCATGGTCCCCTCTTCTCTTCTAGCAGATTCCTTCCTCTCCAGCCCTCTACCTCCCCATACATCCGGCTTCACCTATTACCTTCTTGCTATCTTCCTTCCCCTTCCCCCACTTTTTTATTCTAGTGACGTCCCACTTCCTTTCCAGTCCTGAGTGTTGCAGATCTCTATTTATCACTTTGCTGCAATAATTACAATGAGTTTCAGATTATATATCTACTCAACCAGAAAAAGCGTCCTCCTCCACCTCCATTAATTCACCCACATTCTTAACAACCAACATGACCACCTTATGTCTTTTCTGATCTACTTCCCATTTTCCATGCTAGTTCACATGAGGTCATCTGAAATTCAGTGAATTGTGTCTCAGTGTTCCCTAGTATCACTGTATTTCAATTCATTTATGTCACTGACTTTTATGCAGCAACCTCACATTGTTTTAAACGTTCATGGTTCTGTTGGCTCTCTGCAATCTCTTTCTGCTCTACAATCATCCTCTGACCTTGCAACGGCAAATCTTATAAATAACAATTGTAAGCACTTTGTCTACTTCCAGTTGCCCATCCCCTTCACTCTGGAAATCCCTCCTTGAAATTTCTTTGAAGATTAATCTTTCTGCCTTTGCTTATGACACCCATCTCTTTGACCAAATGATTCGTCATCGTTCCTCAATCTTTCTTGTGTAGCTCCATGCTTGTTTGAATACATTTCTGCAGACAGTCATTCCTGTGGACAGTCTAAGACCAGAGGACACAACCTCAAAATAGAGAGGCATCCTTTTAGTATGGAGATGAGGCGGAATTTCTTTAACCAGAGAGTGGTGAACCTGTGGAACTCATTGTCACAGATGGCTGTAGAGACCAAGTAATTGGGTATATTTAAGGCAGAGGTTGATAGATTCTTCATTAGTCAGGGCATGAAAGGATGCAGGGAGAAAGCAGGAGATTGGGGCTGAGAGGAAAATGGATCAGAAATGATGAAATGCAGAGCAGAGTTGATGAGCCAAATGGCCTAATTCTGTTTCTATATCTTATTGTCTTACGGTCTTGTTTTACATCAAAAAAGAAATATGAGTTCAGGTAAACACGAGGAATTCTGCAGATGCTGGAAATTCAAGCAACACACATCAAAGTTGCTGGTGAACACAGCAGGCCAGGCAGCATCTCTAGGAAGAGGTACAGTCGATGTTTCGGGCCGAGACCCTTCATCGGGACTAACTGAAAGAAGAGATAGTAAGAGATTTAAAAGTGGGAGAGGGAGGGGGAGATCTGAAATGATAGGAGAAGACAGGAGGGGAAGAGATGGAGCCAAGAGCTGGACGGGTGATTGGCAAAAGGGATATGAGGGGATCATGGGACAGGAGGCCCAGGGAGAAGGAAAAGGGGGAGGGGGGAAACCCAGAGGATGGGCAAGGGGTATAGTCAGAGGGACAGAGGGAGAAAAAGGAGAGAGAGAGAAAGAATGTGTGTATATAAATAAATAATGGATGGGGTACGAGGGGGAGGTGGGGCGGAAGTTTGAGAAATCAATGTTCATGCCATTAGGTTGGAGGCTACCCAGACAGGATATAAGGTGTTGTTCCTCCAACCTGAGTGTGGCTTCATCTTTACAGTAGAGGAGGCCGTGGATAGACATATCAGAATGGGAATGGGATGTGGAATTAAAATGTGTGGCCTCTGGGAGATCCTGTTTTCTCTGGCGAACAGAGAATGTCTGAGTACTGGTGTTGTTTAATGATCCAAATACATTTTGAATAGGTTTGGCAACTTTTTAAGCATTTGTAAGGAATATTTACAATAATTTCTTACTGACATACAGTACTGTGTTAAAGTCTTGGCACATACATATAGCTAGAGTGCCTAAGACTTTTGCACAGTACTGTATTTGTCAACATGGAGCGGAGAGCGAGTTTGTAAATCTGGCAGGAGCAAAGGATTTTAGGAATGGTGAGGAAGGGTGGTGCACTGCTGAAAGAGTGCGGAACAGGTGGTAGAGAAGGAGTACCAGGGGGTGGGGAGTTGCACAGGTGCGAACACACCCAGTCCTGAGTCTCCAGGCAAAGTTATTTAGTTACAAACAATTGGTTTACTGATCATTACAGAATGTCTCCCTGGTGCTTCCCGCTCCCTCTGTGCTTAAGAGTTTTGCACAGTACTGTAAACTAAACACACTGCATTCCTACTCAGAATACAAAGATTAGTATGTTCTGTACTTTTGAGCAAAATTTGATCTATCAGTTTCATTATCAAATTGAGAAAGACAAACTGAATACAAATTTTCAGCTTTAACAGGATATAGTCACAACTTATAAAGTTCATTACATTGAAATATTTATAGAATCATAGAAAAGCACAGCACAGAAACAGGACCTTTGATCTATCTAGTCCATGCCAACAATTTACCTACCTACTCCCATTGATCTGCATCTCGACCATAAGCCTTCATACCCCTAATGTCCATATACCAGTCCAAACATCTCTTAAATGTTGAAATCGAGTTTGCATGCATCACTTGTGCTGGCAGCTTGTTCCACACTCTCACCACCTTCTGAGTGAAGAAGTTTCCCCTCAAGTTTTTCACCTTAAACTTTTCACCTTTCACCCTTAAACCATGACCTCCGATTGTAGTCCCACCCAACATCAGTGAAAAAAACCTGCTTGCAATACCCTATCTGTAACCCTCATAATTTTGTTACCTCTTTCAAATCTCCTCTCAATCTTCTACGTTCCAAGAAATAAAGTCCTAACCTATTCAATCTTTCCATATGACTCAGGACCTCCAGATTGGCAACACCCTTGTAAATTTTCTCTTTACTCTTTCAACCTTATTTACATCTTTCCTGTAGGAACACGACTGAAACTGCACACGATACTCCAAATTAGGCCTCACCAATATCTTTGTCTTTTCTATCACTCTGGTATTATTCCTGCCTCTCAATCATCGCCAGTCCATATATTGATCTGTCAATCAGTTTAGTATCTAACACATGATGAAGCTTCATAAAGCATTGTTGAGGTCTCACTTGGAGTATTGTGAGCCTTGATCTAAGAAAGGATGTGCTGACATTAGAGAGGGTTCAGGGGAGATTCACGAAAATGATTCCAATATTGAAAGTCTTATCGTATGAAGAACGTTTCATGGTCCTAGCTCTCTACTCACTGGAATTCAGAAGAATGAGCGGGTGACTTCATTGAAACGTATCGAATGTTGAAAGGCTTTGATAAAGTGGATGTGGAGAGGAAATTTCCTATGGTAGGGGAGGACACAGCCTCAGATGGCAGGGGTATCTTTTTAGAATGCAGATGAGGAAGAATTTCTTTAGCCAGAGAGTGGTGAATCTGTGGAATTTATTGCCACAGACAGCTATGGAGGCCAAGTTTTTATGTATATTTAAGGCAGAAGTTAATAGATTTTTGATTGGTCAGGGTATGAAGGGAAACAAGGAGAAGGCAGGAGTTGGAGCTGAAAGGGAAATGGATTAGCCGTGATGAGATGGCAGAACAGACTCGATGGACCAAGTGGCCTAATTCGGCTTCTATATCTTATGACCTTTTATTTTAACTCCTGTGTAGTTTCCCAGTCATTTGGAACAGTATCATTTAAGTTTGACAGACAAAATAGCATCCTCATATAAATATAATCTCAGTACAATATCCTGTCAGTTTATGGAATGTGAATGGAATTAAGGAGCAGCCATTAAATCAAAGCTAGATGTTAAATAATCCAATTTCTTTCAGCAAAGTAAATGTCACTTGATATACTGTAGGTGAGTGGCATCCATTTCTCTGGATAACCTCTAACCAGGGACTCACTACATGGGGCAATCACAGTGAGGGATGTGCATTTCTCTCCTTAATGGCGTATTGATATGTGCTTGCACAGTTGTTGAGATAGATGAGGTAAAAAGTGTTTTAATTCAGAAAAGAACAGTTCTGTTCAATAGGTTATGAATTTATTTAATTTCTAAACTGCAACAATCATTTGCATGACAGAAACAGCAGGAATATAACGAAGAAAGTGCACACATTGTGCTCCCAAAGTAGGAATCTTCAGCTCCAGTCAAAAATAGGCCTTGTGCCTTATTTCAGAATTAGAATCAGAGTCAGAATCACATTTAATATCATATATCATTGAATTTGTTGTTACGAGGCTGCTCTACATTACAATGCATAATAGTAACAACTGTGAATTACAGTAAGAAGTATATAAATATAGAATCATTAAATTAATTAAGCAGTGCCAAAAAAGTAGTGAGATTGTGTTCATGGGTTCAGTGCCCATTCAGAAATCTGATGGCAGAGGGGAAGAAGCTGTTCCTGATACATTGAGATGTGCCTTCACACTCCTGAACCACCTCCTTGATGGTAGCAATGAGAAGAGGGCATATTTTAATAAAGAGATCAGCTTGTTACTGTCTGAAACTCCTTTACTACTCAGAATTAGAATGGGGAGGAGATGGGGGTGGGGGGGGTGAGTGTTGACAATGAGACAGTGTCAGCTATCAGGAGTCTAGAGATAATGGTCCTGACATTCCATGTGAGGCTTCTATTTTTTTAGAATCACATTGCAATACTACTTCTTCCTTACTTCTTGCCCATAATGACCTTGGCATTTAGGGCAGCAACGAAGGTCAGTTCCGAGGTCATCTGCAAGGAGTCTGTGTGTCCTCCCTGTGACTGTGTGGGTTTCCTCTGGGTGCTCCTGTCTCCTCCCACAATCCAAAGGGGTACCGGTTGGTAAGTTAATTGGTCATTGTAAGTTGTCCCATGACTAGGCTAGGGTTAAATTGGGGTTGTCGCGAGTTGCTGGGCGGCGCAGCTCAAAGGGCTGGAAGGACCTATTTCACACTGTATCTAAATTAATAAATAACTAAACCAATATATATTACAGTACTTGTCTGTTCTCTGTCAATCCTCTTTCCTATGCCCTACCATGCAATCCTACCAAGCTGATCTGTCTGCTTAAAGTGGGAAATGTAACAATGAACAATACTTTACAGTTCTCCTGACCCGGGTTCAGTTCCCACCACTGCCTGTAAGGAGTTTGCACATTCACCCCGTGACTGCATGGGTTTCCTCCGAGGGCTCTGGTTTCCTCCCACGGGCCAAAGATGTACCAGTTGGTAGGTTGATTGATCATTGTAAATTGTCCCATAATTAGGCTATGGGTAATTCGGTGAAATTACAGGGCAGCATGGCTCAAGGCCAATAATAAATAAAAAAGATCATGACAAAATCCTTTTTATTGGCAAAATAGAAAATCTATAATGGATTTCCATAATCCACAGCCTATAATCCATAATCTACTGTGATGGAATATGTTGAGGGGTTGGTCATGACTGGAATTGTAAAAAGTCCTATAAAAGGTAGTGGATTCGGCCTAGTGCATTACAGGTAAACCCGCCCAACCTTTGAGCACATCTACGTGAAACGTTGTCGTAGCAAAGCAGCATCCATCGACAAAGATCCTCACTACCCAGGCTATGCTCTTTTCTTCCTGCTGTCATCAGGTAGAAAGTACAAGTGCCTCAGAACTCAACCACCAGGTTCAAGAACGGTTACTACTCCACAGCCATCAGGCTCTCGAACAAAATGGGGATAATTACACTCACTTGCCCATCCATTGAGATGTTACCACAACCAATGATCTCACCTTAAGGACTCATTACCTTGTTATTTCATGTTCTCATTATTTATTGCTACTTATTAAAATTTGCACTTGCACAGTTTGTTGTTCATTGATCCTGTTGACAGTTACTGTTCTATAGGTTCGCTGAGCATGCCCATAGGAATCTCATGGTTGTATGTGGTGACATGTATGTAATCTGATAATAAATTGTACTTTGAACTTTGAACTTTAAGGATCAACTCCTGCCCAAGTAAGGTCCTGGACACACTGCAATTTGCCTATTGCCAGAATAGATCTACAGTGGATGCAATCTCACTTGCTCTCCACTTGGCTTTGAATCACTTGGACAATAGTAGTACCTACATCAGCTTGTTGTTTATTGTTTACAGCTCAGCATTTAACATAAATCAGACCCTCAGTTCTAATCAACAAGCTCCAAAACCTGTAACTCTTTACTTTCCTCTGCAACTGGATCCTTGATTTCCTCGCAGGGAGACCTCTGTCTGTACCGATTGGAAATAACATCTCCACATTGTCAATCAACACTGGCATACTTTTCATGGTGATGAGGAGGCATACAAGAGCAAAATAGATCAGCTTGTTGAGTGATGCTGCAAAGTCAACCTTGCACTCAAACTCAATAAGAGCAAGGAATTGATTGTGGACCAGGAAGGGGACATTAAGACATTAGACCTCATTGAGAAATCAGCAGTGGAGAGAGCGGTCAACATCTCTCAGGATCTACCCTGGGCCCAACATGTTGATGCAATTACAAAGAAGGCACGACAGGGGCTATATTTCATTAGGAGTTTGATGATACTTGGTGGGTCACCAAAGACATTTACAAATCTTTTAGAGGTACCGTGGAGAGCATTCTAACTGGCTGCATCACTGTCTGCAATGGAGAGGATTGCAAAAAGCTGCATAAGGTTGCAAATTCATTGTGGGCACTAGCCTCTGGAATATCCAGGTAGCCTCAAGGGGTGATGCCTCAAAAAGGCAGCATCAATCATTAAGGCCTCCCATCACCCAAGACATGTGCTGTTTCATTGCTACCATCAGGAAGGAGGCACAGCAGCCTGAAGACACACACTCAATGTTTCAGGAACACTCTTTGTTGCAAGGAATAGTTTTTATATTATTATTTAGTGTAATGTACTGCAACTGCAAAGCAACAAATTTCACATCATATGCCGGTGATATTAAACCTAATTCAAATGTTTCAAAGGTACATCTAATGTCAGAGAAATATATACAATATATACCCTGAAATTCTTTTTCTTCACAACCATCCACGAAAACAGAGGAGTTCCCCAAAGAATGGATGACAGTTAAATTTTGGAACCCCAAAGACCCCCCTGCCGCACATAAGCAGCAAAAAAGCAACAATTCTCCCTCCCCCACCAGTAAAACAAAAGCATTGGCACCCCCCACCAGACACTCAGCATGCAGCAACGCATCAATAAAAACACAGACTTGCAGTACCCCAAAGACTACTCGTTCACACGATAATTCAACATACCACAGGCTCGCTCTCTCTCTCTCTCTCTCTCTCCCTAATAAGGGAAAAAGAGGTGTCCCTGTTTTTCAGCGAGAGGAGATATAACAAAACAATTCACTGATTTATGAAGTTAAAAGTCTGTAGCGTCACTTTTTCGGACCTCTGTACCCAAAGAACATGGGTCTCTGGGCACACAGCCAGCAGCCAGCTAGCTGCTTTCGATCTTCCGTGTACTCCCATGACACACCAGGTTCCTGCGGAGGCACCGATCTCGAGTCCGCCTGCCTCCAGAGCCGTGAAATCCCGTAAACCCGAAGGCACACTAGTCTTCTAGGCTGCCTCCTTGATATATCGAATAGCAGCCAATTGCAAGACTCCGAGAGTGGGTCCCATTCCCGCAAAGAACCAAAGCCAGTGTGTAACTCCAGGTTAGGGTCTTCAAAAGAACCCTGAAAGTGAAAAATAGAGATATTAAAGATAGAAATAGAGCTGTTTTTGAAGATGCAAGCAAAGGAGGCGCCGTTAGGCGCCATCGTCTCCGAAGCTCCAATTCTGATTGTGTCATCCTGTTTATAAATAACATCATTTTTCCACTTGCTTATTATATCTGGGGATGCATTTGAAATTAATGGATTCAAGTACCTTCAATAATGTAGAAATATCTTTCAAATATGAATAAATTCCAATTAGATATTTATTAAGGGCCATATATGCATGTCCAATCATATAAAACTATGGTTGAGAGATCATTGAAGAATAATTAAACATACATTCTGACAATGGAATGACAATGCAAAAATTTCCTTT
This sequence comes from Mobula hypostoma, assembly GCF_963921235.1. Classification (NCBI taxonomy): domain Eukaryota; kingdom Metazoa; phylum Chordata; class Chondrichthyes; order Myliobatiformes; family Myliobatidae; genus Mobula; species Mobula hypostoma. The sequence continues at coordinate 31,236,641 of NC_086116.1, forward strand.
CAAATCAATTATCTTGCCAATACTACCTTCAGGGAGAAGCTGAAGATTCCGTCATTGTTTTAAGAACAGCTTCTTCCCCTCTGCTAGAAACACAGAAAGATAGAATCATAGAAAGCCTACAGCACAATACAGGCCCTTCGGCCCACAAAGCCGTGCCAAACATGTCCTTACCTTAGAAATCACCTAGGGTTACCCATAGCCCTCTATTTTTCTGAGCTCCATGTACCTGTGCAGGAGTCTGTTAAAAGACCCTATCGTGTCCGCCTCCACCACTGTCGCCGGCAGCCCATTCCACACACTCACCACTCTCTGCGTAAAAAACTTACCCCTGATATCTCCTCTGTACCTGCTTCCAAGCACCTTAAAACTGTGCCCGCTCATGCTAGCCATTTCAGCCCTGGGAAAAAGCCTCTGACTATCCACAAGATCAATGTCTCTGAACTAACAAACACCACTCACCATTCCTTTTTATGCACTATATATTTATTATTACTTTAACTTAGAGTAATTTTGTTATGCCTGCACAGTACTGCTAAAACAAAACAATGGATTTCATGACTGATGTTAATAACATTAAGCCTAATTCTGATTCACGCTAAATTGTGCTGCAATATTGGTTATCATGATTACATTTTTGATGATAGATTGTTTGATGGTCAGTTGTCCCACGTATGATGTTTATGAAGAAACAATTTACACCTGACCCAATAGTAGTGACGTCTTTTTAGCCTTTCAGATGAAGTGGCTGTGATTAACCCTCTCAGAAGATAAAATTGACAGTTGTCTATTATCATTATAATGGACATTATAATGGCAATGGCCTAAATCAAGTAATTGTTTGTTCTAATATCAAAGCACCATCCCATAATGAAACATTCAAACTGAAATATCAGTATTGGATTGATGATGAAGCCTCCGTTGGTCAGGGTTAGCCATGGATATGGCACCTTAGCTGTCTAGACATGCAAGCCAGGGCAGTACAATATGGAGAGCAAGCTGTTGTCCTTGTAGCAAGCTCTCCCTCCCGACACAGTTGATGGATCCTAAGGAATGGTACGGACCAATACAGTTTGGCTCCAGTGATGTCACTGGTGTTGCCAGAATAAAACAATAAGGGCACATTATTCTGCTGTAACTGTAAATAAATAAATAAATGCAGAGATGGAGAGATAGATAGAAATCCTAGTCCTATTAATCAACCCTTTGTACATTGCTTTTACTTAAATTGCAAGACATTTTCAAATATCTGTTCTAGTTTTGTACGGCCAGATTCAGGAACAGCTTCTTTCCAACTCTGAGAAGACTGCTGATCGGATCCTGACCCAGATCTGGGCCGTACCCTCCAAATATCCGGACCTGCCTTTCGGTTTTTTTGCGCTACCTTACTTTCCATTTTGCTATTTTCTCTTTATGATTTATAATTTATATTTTTAATATTTACTATTGATTTGTAATCCAGGGAGCGGAAGCGCAGAATAAAATATCGCTGTGATGATTGTACATTCTAGTATCAATTGTTTGGTGACAATAAAGTATAAAGTATAGTTTCTAATGCAAAGACATATTATGTTATTTATATAGCAACACACACAAAATGCTCAGCAGGTCAGACAGCATCTATAGAAATGAATAAACAATTGGCATTTCAGGCTGAGACTCATCCTTAGGACTGAGTAAGAAGGAGGAAGATGACAGAATAAGAAGGTGGGTGGAGGGAAAGGAAGCTAGCTAGATGGTAATAGGTGAGGCTAGGTGGGTAGGAGAGGTAAAGGGCTGGAGAAGAAGGAATATAATAAGAGAGGAGAGTGGAACATTCAGCAATGTTTTCCAAGCACTGTCTAGAAAGATCAGCAGTCTCAAGCTGCTCATCATCTGGCTTGTTAGGTTATTCATAGTGTGAACCACATTGTTGTGTGTCTATGATTATATGTCGGCTGTAGTGACTAAGGACGACAGGCTCCCTTCCCTTCAGGATAATGATGAATCAGATGAACTTTCATGACCATTTAGTCATTTCTTGGCCATCATTACAGATATTAACATTTCATTTAACACTTATTTAGCTATTTCAATTTCCTGTCATAGGATTTGGTCTTCAGTCCCTCAATCATTAGTGCAGTCCTCTCATCCAGACCTTGTCTTTTTCCCTCCCCCTTTCCTCTTCTTCTATTCCCACTCTGGCCTCTTACCTCTTCTCCTCACATGCTTATCGCCTCTCCCTGTTGCCTCTCCTTCTTCTTTTCACCTATAGTAGACTCTCCTCTCCGGTCAGATTCCTTTCTCACCAGCCTTTTACCTTTCCCATCCACCTGGCCCCACCTATCACCTTCTAGTTAGCCTTCTTCCCCTACCCCCACCTTTTCATTCTGGCATCTTCCCCCTTCTTTTCCAATCCTGAAGAAGGGTGCTGGCCCGAAATATTAATTATTAACTGTTTATTCACTTTTATAGATTTTGCCTTGACCAGCTGAATTAGAGTCAGAGTCATAGAATAGTACTTCACAGAAACAGACCCTTCAGCCCATCTAGTCCAGGCCAAACATGTGACCTGCCTACCCCCATCAGCCTCCATATGGACCATAGCCCTCCACATTCCTCCCATCCATGTACCTATCCAAACATCAGCTAAACTTTGAAATCAAGCTTGGATACACCACTTGAACTGGCTGCTCGTTCCATACTCTCATGACCCTCTGTGTGAAGAAGTTTCCCGTCATGTTCTCCTTAAACTTTTCACCTTTCACCCTTAACCCATGATATCTAGTTGTAGCCCACCCAAGCTCAGTGGAAAAAGCCTGCTTGCATTTTATCCTATCCATACACCTCATAATTTTGTATACCTCTATCAAATTTCCCCTCAATTAACTACTTTCCAAGGAATGGTCCTAACCTCTTTATTCTTCCCTCCACCCAACTTTTCGTGATTTTTATTAATGACCTGGATGTGGGGGTAGAAGGGTGGGTTGGCAAGTTTGCAGACGACACAAAGGTTGGTGGTGTTGTAGATAGTGTAGAGGATTGTTGAAGATTACAGAGAGACATTGATAGGATGCAGGAGTGGGCTGAGAAGTGGCAGATGGAGTTCAACCCGGAGAAGTGTGTGGTGGTACACTTTGGAAGGACAAACTCCAAGGCAGAGTACAAAGTAAATGGCAGGATACTTGGTAGTGTGGAGGAGCAGAGGGATCTCGGGGTACATGTCCACAGATCCCTGAAAGTTGCCTCACAGGTGGATAGGGTAGTTAATAAAGCTTATGGGGTGTTAGCTTTCATAAGTCGAGGGATAGAGTTTAAAAGTCGCGATGTAATGATGCAGCTCTATAAAACTCTGGTTAGGCCACACTTGGAGTACTGTGTCCAGTTCTGGTCACCTCACTATAGGAAGGATGTGGAAGCATTGGAAAGGGTACAGAGGAGATTTACCAGGATGCTGCCTGGTTTAGAAAGTATGCATTATGATCAGAGATTAAGGGAGCTAGGGCTTTACTCTTTGGAGAGAAGGAGGACGAGAGAAGACATGATAAAGGTGTACAAGATAATAAGAGGAATAGATAGAGTGGATAGCCAGTGCCTCTTCCCCAGGGCACCACTGCTCAGTACAAGAAGATATGGCTCTAAGGTGAGGGGTGGGAAGTTCAAGGGGGATATTAGAGGAAGTTTCTTTACTCAGAGAGTGGTTGGTGCGCGGAATGCATTGCCTGGGTCAGTGGTGGAGGCAGATACACTAGTGAAGTTTAAGAGACTACTAGACAGGTATATGGAGGAATTTAAGGTGGGGGCTTATATGGGAGGCAGGGTTTGAGGGTCAGCACAACATTGTGGGCCGAAGGACCTGTACTGTGCTGTACTATTCTATGCTCTATGTTCTATAACTCAGGTCCTCCAGCCCCAGCGACATCCTTGTAAATTTTCTCCGCACTCATTCAACCTTATTTACATCTTATTTACCTGTGCGAGGCTGACCAAACTGCACACAATACTTCAAATTAATCATCACCAATGTTTTATACAATTTCAACATAACATCCCATCTCTTGTGCTCAGTACTTTGATTCATGAAGGCCAATGTGCCAAAAGCTTTCTTTTGATCCTATCTACAAGTGACACCACATTCAATTGATTATGGACCTGTATCCCCAGATCCCTTTGTTCTACAGCACTCCTCAGTGTCATTCTGTTAACTGTGTATGACCTACCCTGGTTGGTCCTACTGAAGTGCAACACCTTGCACTTCACTGCATTAAATTCCATCTGCCATTTTCAGTCCATTTTTCCATCTGGTCCAGATCCCACTGCAAGTCACGATAGTCTTCCTCGCTGTCCTTTACACCCTCAGTCCTGGTGTCATTTGCAAATTTGCTGATCCAGTTAACCACATTATCATCCAGATCATTGTTGTAGATGACAAACAACAAAAGACCCAGCACCAATCCCTGCAGCACACCGCTAGTCACAGGCCTCCAGTCAGAGAGGCAACCCTCTACCACCACTCTCTGGCTGCTCCCACAAAACCAAAGTCTAATCCAATCTACTACCTCACCTTGAATGTTGAATGACTGAATCTCCTTGACCAACCTCCCACACAGGACCTTGTCAAGTGCCTTGCTTGTAGTCCATGTAGACAACATCCACTGCCTTGCCTTCATCAACGTTCCTGGTAACTTCCTTGAAAAACTGGTAACTAAGATTGGTTAGACACAATCTATCACGCACAAAGCCATGCTGACTATCCTTAATCAGTCGATGTCTATTCAAGTACTTGTATATCTGGTTCCTCAGAATACTTTCCTATAACTTTCCCACTACTGATGTCAGGCCTGTAGTTTCATGGATTATTTTTAGAGCCTTCCTTAAACAGCAGAACAATATAGGCTATCCTGTGGCACCATCTGTCACTAAGGATAATTTAAATACCTCTGCTAGAACTCTGGCAATTTAGGACTTGCCTCTCACAGAGTCCAAGGGAACGGCTTGTCAGGCCCTAGGGATTTGAACGCCCTAATTTTCCTCATGGCAACAAACGCCTCCTCCTCTGCAATCTGGGTCCATGAAGTTGATGCTGCTTTGCCTCACTTCTGTAGACCCTGTGTCCATTTTCCTGTGTAAATTCAGATGCAAAAATATCATTTAAAATCTCTCTGATAACTTTTGGCTCCATGTATGCATTACAATTCTGATCTTCCAGATCAATTTTGTCCCATGCAATCCTTTTGCTCTTAACGAATCCATAGAATTCCTTAGGATTATCCTTCACCTTGTCTACTAAGGCAACCTCATCCCTTCTTTTAGCCCTCCTGATTTATTTCTTAAATGTTCTCTTGAAATTCTTATACCCCATAAGCACCTCATTTGTTCCTACCTGCTCATGCTTGCTATGCACCTCCCTGTTTTTCTTAGCCAGGGCCTCAACATCTCTTCAAAACCAAGGTTCCCTAAACCTGCTCCATCGCATTTTATTCTGACATGCACGTACAAGTTTTGTACTCTCAAAATTTTGAAAGCTTCCCATTTAAACAAGTACACCGTTGCCAGAAAACAGCCAGTCCCAATCTGCACTTGCCAGATCCTTTCTGATACCATCAAAATTGGCTTTTCTCCAATTTAGAATCTCAACCCACGAACCAGACCCATCTTTTTGCATAATTACTTAGAAACTAATGGAATTATAATCACTAGATGCAAATTGACCCCTACAGAAACTTCTGTTACCTGCCCTGCCCCATTTCCTAATAGCTGATGAAGTATTGCACACTCTCTCATTCCTCCAGCATTTTGTGTGTGTTGCTCTGGATTTTAGCACCTGCAAAATCTCGTATGTTTAAGTGCATGGGTTAACATAATGGAAACCATCACAACAGGAAGGCAGGGACAATGTACTTGACAGCATCAGTGGAATTGATAAACACCTTGATATTGACACTTATAACTTGATTTTAACTGACATGTGGCTGTTGTGTTTTACTATTTATTGTTACGTTTATTATTTAGTGTTGCGTTTGTTATGTTATGATTGCACTGCTCCTGGGAAACGCTGTCTCATTCTGTCCTGCAGAGCTGATGTACGGTTAGAATGACAATAAAGTTTTCTTGAATCTTGAGTCTTGAATATCCAAATTTGGAACAAAGTAAATATACTGCAAGGAACTCAACCTAGCTACACCTCCTTCATCGCTAAGTTGCACATGAAAAGTATTTTATGCCCTGTTAGAAGTGTTAGGACCATTCCTGTGGAAGTCCTATCATCAGAAATTTAGACCAGTTCTTTGTGTCGCAAACCACCTGAAAGCCGAAATGAAAACTTCTCTCACTCGATAACTGATCAGATTTCACAACCTATGGACTCATTTTAAAAGACTCTACAACTCATGTTCTCAATATTTATCCCTGATTTATCTATTGTTATTATTTTGTTTTTTTTAATGTTTTTGCTTTATTTGTTGTCTTTTGCAAATTGATTATTCGCCCATCTTTTGCAGTTTTTCATTGTGTCTATTGTATTTCTTGATATTTGCTGTGACTAATCCTCAAGAAAATGAATGTAAGGGTTGTATATGATGACATATATGTACTGTGATAATAAATTTACTTTGAACTTTGAAATCTCTTCTGCACCCACTCCATAGCCTTCATACCCTCCTGTAATATAATGATCAGAACTGCACACAACACTCCAAATGCAGCCCAACAAATTTTCTATAGTTGCCTAATGGCTTCCTTATTTTTATACTCAATTCCCCAACTGATGAAAGTGAGCATGTCTTCTTTCTTGACCTGTGTTGCCAATTGTAGAGAGCTTGTCCCCCAAGATCACTCCAGGCAACAATGCTCTGCCTTATACCACCTCACACTTCTCCAGGTTGAACTCCATCTGCCACTTCTCAGCCCACTTCTGCAACCTATCAATGTCTCTCTGCAACCTTTGGCAATCCTCTACACTATCTACAACACCACAAACCTTTGTGTCGTCTGCAAACCTGCCAACCCACCCTTCTACCCCCACATCCAGGTCGTTAATAAAAATCACAAAAAGTAGAGGTCCCAGAACAGATCCTTGTGGGACACCACTATTCACAATCCTCCAATCCAAATGTACTCCCTTCACCACGACCCTCCGCCTTCTGCAGGCAAGCCAATTCTGAATCCACCTGACCTAACTTCCCTGGATCCCATGCCTTCTGACTTTCTGAATTAGCCTACTGCGTGGAACCTTGTCAAATGCCTTACTAAAATCCATATAGATCACATCCACTGCACTACCCTCATCTATATGCCTGGTCACCTCCTTAAAAAACTCTATCAGGTTTGTTAGACACGATCTGCCCTTCACAAAGCCATGCTGACTGTCCCTGATCAGACCATGATTCTCTAAATGCCCATAGATCCTACCTCTAAAAACCTTTTCCAACAGCCTTCCCACCACAGATGTAAGGCTCACTGATCTATAATTACCTGGACTATCCCTACTACCTTTTTTGAACAAGGGGACAACATTCGCCTCCCTCCAATCCTCTGGTTCCATTTCCGTACACAACGAGGACATAAAGATTCTAGCCAGAGGCTCATCAATTTCTTCCCTCGCCTCGTGGAGCCTGGGGAATATTCCATCAGGCCCCGGGGACTTATCCGTCCTAATGTATTTTAATAACTCCAACACCTCCTCTGCCTTAATATCAACATGCTTCAGAACATTAACCTCACTCATATTGTCCTCACCATCATCAAGTTCCCTCTCATTGGTGAATACCGAAGAGAAGTATTCATTGCGGACCTCACTCACTTCCACAGCTTCCAGGCACATCTTCCCATCTTTATCTCCAGTCGGTCCTACCTTCACTCCCGTCATCCTTTTGTTCTTCACATAATTGAAAAATGCTTTGGGGGTTTCCTTTACCCTTCTCGTCAAGGCCTTCTCATGCCCCTTCTTGCTCTTCTCAGCCCCTTCTTAAGCTCCTTTCTTGCTACCCTATATTCCTCAATAGACTCATTTGATCCTTGCTTCATAAACCTCATGTATGCTGCCTTCTTCCACCTGTCTAGATTTTCCACCTCACTTGTCACCCATGGTTCCTTCACCCTACCATTCTTTATCTTCCTCACTGGGACAAATTTATCCCTAACATCCTGCAGGAGATCTCTAAACATCAACCACATGTCCATAGTACATTTTCCTGCAAAAATATCACCCCAATTCTCACCCACAAGTTCTAGCCTTATAGCCTCATAATTTGCCCTTCCCAATTAAAAATTTTCCTGTCCTCTCTGATTCTATCCTTTTCCACAATAATGCTAAAGGCCAGGGAGTGGTGGTCACTGTCCCCCAGCTGCTCACCCACTGAGAGATCTGTGACCTGACCCGGTTCATTACCTAATACTAGATCTAGTATGGCATTCCCTCTAGTCAGCCTGTCCACATACTGTGATAGGAATCCATCCTGGACACACTTAACAAACTCTGCCCCATCCAAACCCTTGGAACTAATCAGGTGCCAATCAATATTAGGGAAGTTAAAGTCACCCATGATAACAACCCTGTTATTTTTGCACCTTTCCAAAATCTGCCTCCCAATCTGCTCCTCGGTATCTCTGCTGCTACCAGGGGACCTATAGAATACTCCCAATAGAGTAACTGCTCCCTTCCTGTGGCATGCAAATGGCTACGTGGAGCTCCAGGTGACGGCTGAGTGTTCAGTGGGTACCAAAGGTGAGTGAACTTCCCCAGAATGAACATGATAAGCCCCTTCAAAAGAAGTACTACCCTCCTTGGACACCCCATACACCCCCATGCATTAATAGTACAAATTACATTACATCACCAACAAAAGACTGAAGTAACATTAATACACACAATGTGCTGGAGGAGCTCAGCAGGCCAGGCAGCATCTATTGGATGTGAATAAACAATCAATGTTTCAGGCCGAGACTCTCCATCAGAACATTGCGTGTATTACTCTAGATTTCCAGCATCTGCAGTACCTCTTGTGGTCTTTGAAGTAACATTAGCTATTACAAGAAATCTAATATCACTTAGGTCTTGAATAAGTTGTGACTTTTTTTCTACAAAACACTCCTGCTTACACTTTCTGTTGCTTTTCCTTAGGCCTAACTTGGTTGGAAATAACCCACGGGCCCTTGTTTTTGTGAACACTATTTAATTATTGTTCATTATTTTGCATGGAATGCAAAATTCTGTTCCTCATTTGCTAGGGTGCCTAAGACCTTTGCTCAGTACTGTAGTAATTTTATGTATTGCACTGTACGGCTGCCGCAAAAGGAAAAACAAATTTCATGACATATGTGAGTGATGATAACCCAGATTCTGATATGGGTTGCGATTATGGACTGAGAGTGGGAAGGGGAATCAAGGTTGGGGAGAGTGGAGGGAGCAGGAAGCACCAGAGAGACAGTCTGTAATGATCAATAAACCAATGACTTTGTCTGGTGTTTCAGGGCTGAGCGTGTCTGCTCCCACACCACTAGCCCTCCACCTCCGCCACTCCTTCTCAGCCACCTGTCCCATACCCCACCACTCCCAACATCTTTTGTTCCTGCTCGATCTCCGCTCCACGTTGACAAATACAGTACTGTGCAAAAGTCTAGCTATATACATGTGCCTAAGACTTTTGCACAGTATTTAAGTTAAAATCCATTCATTAAAGAAGGTCCTAAGTGACCATTAAATAGGAAAGAAAGGAGACCATTCAGCCCATTTTGCATGCAAAGACCAAGAAAGGATATTCCTTAGATTACTCCTAATCAGCTTCCACCGTGTCAATTGCAGCCCTTCAATTGCTCAACCATTAACTTCAGTAAGGATTCTTGTCTCCACCACCCTTTCATGCAGTTAGTTCCAGAACTCCAGTAAAAACCCTTCAACTCTTCCTGAAGCCTTTTCAAACTGATTTAAATTCATGTTCCATATTCATTGAACACTGGCAGGAGAATCTTGCTGTTCTCCCTGGCTGGGCCTCTTAGTCTGAGACCAAGATTTTAAGTGTTCCCTCCGTCTCCTTTGTTCCAATGAAAACAACCTTACCATAGCTAATCCTTTCATACAACTAAACTCATTCAACAAACATCCTCATAAATCTCCCCTGCATGCTTCCTAGTGCTATTGTATCCTTCCTATATTTAAAATAAATCTGCACACAATACTCCAGCTGTGTTTCAATTTGAGTTTTATGTGACTTACCTTATTTGTTGCTTTTCCTATAGACTGAGATTAACACCTTTAAATTTGTATTTTATTACTTGCTTTCAGGAAACAGCAAACACTTAGACAGTCAAATATTATCAGCTCACAATTCTATTGTTTCTTCATGTTTTTCCAACATCTGCTACCTCAATTGAATATAAGGGATTTCCTTTGTTTTCCGTGCTGAATAATTGTCGGAACTGCAATTTACATTGTAGCTGCTGCTTATGGTTCTCTATCAATGAGGTGTTGGACCGCAATGCTTCACTGATAACTCCATTCACAAAAAAAGATCGCTGCTTGATTGTCTAATAATTGTATTGTGCTCCTGTCTACCTCAGCAGTGTTGACGTTGAGAGGGTTGAGACCTTTAAGTTCCTAGGTGTGAACACGTTTGTAGATGTAGAGAAGAATTTTCCTTGTGGAAGAATCTAGAACTAGTAGTAACAATTAAAAATAAGGGCTCACACATTTAAGTCGAAGATAAACGGAATATATTTTCTTGGAAGGTCATGAGCCATTGGAACTCTATTTCAAAAAGTGCTGTGGAAGCAAAGTATTCCAATACTTTTAAGACAGGTGTAGCTATATTCTTCATAAGCAAAGGGGTGAAAAGTTACCATGGGAAGAGAGGATTTAATAGTTTTGTTTAGAAACAGATCAGCCACAATTTTACTGTAGAGAAGACCAGGCTTGAGAGCCAAATGGCCTACTTCTGCTCATAATTCCAGTGTTTGTAGAGTTCGGTCAGAGTGAAGGAGGGGACAGAGAGATGACAGGATAACCATTGATGATGACAGGAGGAGGGATAAGAGAGAAATTTTAAAACTGATGTGTTTGCAGACCCCGTGCTATTGTAGGTCAGCAGCCACTGGAGTTGGGAATTAATGGGATTTGAGGGGAGTTAGGAAATGAGTAGCGTCATTTCGGATGAGGTCGACCACATGTATGTAGAATGGAAAATGAAAGGCTTCTTTGGACAACCTTGGAACAGTCGTAAAAGGCACAGATCTGAATACCAACTGTAGCTAAATTGAGGTAGAAGCCAAAACACACAGGTTTGCAGAAATTTGTAATGCACAGTCTTTCTCTAATCTGTTCCATGTACAGTACTGTGCAAAAGTCATAAGCACATTTATATAGCTAGGCATGCCTAAGACTATGTGGAGTGGAGAGCGAGTTTGTAAATCTGGTGGGAGCAAAGCTTTTTGGGAATGGTGAGGGTGGAATGTCGCGGGAGGGGTTTGGGACAGGTGGCAGAGAAGGAGTGCTGGGATGGGTGGCTCCGGTGCAGACACACCCAGCCCTGAGACACCGGGTAAGGTTATTTAATTCCAAACAATTGGTTTACTGATCATTACAGAATATCCCTGTGGTGCTTCCCACTCCCTTCCCTCTCCCTTCCCCTTTTCCCAAACATAATTTCCCTCTCCCTTCCCCTTTTCCCAAACATAATTTCCCTCTCCCTTCCCCTTTTCCCAACCATAATTCCCCTTTCCCTGCCCCGTTCCTACTCTCAGTCCACAATAGAGACTCATATTAGAATCAGGTTTATCATCACTCACATATGTCATGAAATTTGTATATTTTTTGTGGCAGCAGAACAGTGGAATACATAAAATTGCTACAGTACTGTGCAAACATCTTAGGCACCCTAGCTATGCATGCACCTAACTGTACTGTATTATCCACCCAGGATGGAACAAAGGCTGAATGCCTTAGTTGGGCGGTATTTCATTGATTCTGTTATGGTCATTATTCTATAGATTTGTTGAGTATGCCCATAAGAAAGTGAATCTTAGAGTTGTATATGGTGACATATATGCACTTTGACAATGAATTTACTTTGAACTTTGTATCTAATAGCAATCATGAAAATCTTCTAATAGATTCTGAAATTGTTATGTGAGATACTAAAATACAAATCTTTAATGCATTGAGTTCAAATTTGAGTCTTTTGTTATTGTGTGTTTGTAGCAAGAATTGATTTGCAATAGTCTGGATGTAAATAAATGCTCTATCTTTAACAATGTGCTTAGGAAGACAGGCTAATATATTGCCAGTGAGCGTAAAGGGCTGAGAGAAATGCCTGTAGTACATAGAATGCATAGAGTTCCGTGAGTGTCTAAATACTAACTCCTACATTCACTAAACATGGGAATAAAACTATGCCTTCAGATTTTGTAGATTATCATTAAAGACTTGAATTCCTTTAAGTAATACAAGGCAAGCATCCAATGTAAACGTTCATTTGCTGCTCCTTTGGGGTCACGATCTTCCAAGCATGCAGATGCCATTGACCTCTTTAAGGTGAAGAACGATGCAACAGAAGTACTGTAATGTTATGTCAGCTAACATGCCCCTTTCCAAGGAATAACTCAAAGAGTGTCCACTTTCCTTCTAATACACCAGATTGAATAGTTAGACCTGTATCAGTTCTTCCTTCATTTTCTGTTTTTGTCCATTCCCTGTTGGTTCTGCTAGTATAAGAGCCCAGTTCATGGGTTCCCAACCACTTTTATGCCATGGACCCTTACCCTTAACAGAGGGTTCCGTGAACGCCAGTTTGGGAACCCCTGACATAGATGCTGAGCATGCATTCCATATTTTTGGGTATAAAAATATGACAAAAGAATTTCCAGCCAAAAAGAAAGCAAAATATTTCAGGACCACCTAGCATCCTGGCAGGTCTGTAAGCGATTTGCTATTGATGGCAAAACATCTGAAGCCAATTCAAGTTTGGTAACCAGATGTTATTGAAATAATATTTTTTCAGTGTTAAAATTTGCTGGCACATTTTCAATTGCCCATGATTTTGGGTTGTGGGGTGGAGCTATGTATCTACCAAAGGAGGTGTAAGGCGCTCCTTTGCTCCTCTAGCCTGTAGGTCACCCTTGAGCAAGTGTAGCACCTGTTTAGTCCCCCTGATAAGCGTCACATGAAACCATGGGAGCAGATGGTGGATTGTCGTATGAGCAGCTGGTGCATATTACAAGTCCTGGTTATGTGACCACTGACGCAAGGCAGACAGCCTCTGGAATATTGATAAAGGCTGGGGTCAACCACCTTGTAAAGACACTGCCCAGAGAAGGCAATGGCAAACCCCTCCTGTAGAACAATTTGCCAAGAACAATCATGATCATGGAAAGACCATGATCACCCATATCATACAAAGCACAAATGAATGAACATCCATAATTTGTTAATAGAAACCAGGTAATGATGTTAGGACATTCTGACTTAAGCTTTCTCTACCATTTTGAATGCAAATCTTAATTTATTTCTCTAAGAATAATCCACCAATCAGCCTTGAATACTTTGGTTTTCTTGCATCCATACCTTTTGTTTGGTTGAAAATTTATCTTGCTTTTGCTCGGGCTAGGTCTTTTTTTTACGTCTAATTGTGTTTGTGTTCTCCAATCCAGGAACACTTTTCCTTCTTGTGTACTACATTATAAAGTTCTTTTGACGCTTTAAACTCAATTAAGTTGAAAAGTTCAAAGATCCTGGTGCATTTATTGTCAAAGTACGTATATTTTATTCAGCCTTGAGATTCATCTCCTTATAGGCATCCACAAAACAAAGAAACCTGATAGAACCCATTAAAACAAATGAAGACTGTCAAACACCAAATGTGCAGAGACAATAAACACAACTCCAACAAGTGGATGCAAAATTAGTTCATGTGAACAGTTCTCATTATTTAGTATTTTAAGTCCGACTATTATTTGGCTAAGCTTCCACTGGTGGCCGTCAGCTAAAGGAATTTGTGTCTCACAATGTCGAAGACCTAGATACAGTCCTGACTCTGGATGCTGTCAGCATGAAGTTTGCACGTTCACTCTGTGACCACCTGGGTTTCATCCAGATACCTTGGTTTCTCCCTCCAACCCAAAGGCGTGAAAGCTAGTGGGCATTATAACCTGTCTCTCATGGAGGCTGGTCATCAAATCTGGGAGGAGTTATTTAATATGTAGGGACCAGAGGATTAAGCTATCATTACAGTAACTGGGTGGCGTGGTTGGTGTGAAACTGCTGGGCTGATGGACCTGTTTCTCTGCACTATTTTTCTATGATGCTGTGGCGCAAAACGAATCCAAAATCAAAACAAAGCAAAAATCAATTGCCACTTGCATGCGCCTGTATAGACTGTTATACCAATGATTGCTCTAAAAGTTGAACCCTTTACTTGATCCTATATTTGCAATTATCAAGCATACATAAACGCACTATTGAGCGTTATCTCAGCGGTCAGCAGAGATATGACCCCCACGTTCCCAAGCTACAAACTGCCACAAAATAAGCAAGAATATGTAACTTACACCCTTCACCTTTACCACACCACCACTAATGTGACTAGTTACCATAATAAGCATGCAACACCGAACACAAAGCAGATAGAGAATAGATACATGGCTCCTATAGACACCATTATAGAGCTATGATTCTTAATTTCATTACTATATGTAACTAGTTAAGCTAATTAAAGTCCCTTTAATCTCAACAGACATAGTCGATTGCCTTCAATTTCATATTTTCTCTGAAGAAATAACCATTATTAGTCGCAGCACTATTACTCTGCTCCCAGTAATACACAGTGCAATGGCTGAATTATTCTAATAATCTCTTATTTTGACCAAAACAAAATTAGGTGAGGGAAATATGGCCAATAACTGAGGAAAAATTAGATAACACACTACAGAATCAGAATTAGTATCACCAGCATATGTTGTGAAATATATATATATATAAAATATTTATACAAATTTAAAAATTTATATAAATATATATATGTTAAATTAAGTAAGTAGTGCAAAAAGAGAAAAAAGGTGCAAAAAATAGTTTTAAAAAGTAGTGAGGTAGTGTTCATGGGTTCAATGTCCATTCAGAAATCTGATGACAGAGGAGAAGAAGCCGTTCCTGAATAATTGAATGTGTGCTTTCAGGCTCCTGTACCTCCTCCCTGATGGTAGCTATGAGAAGAGGCATGTCCTGCGTGATGGGGTCCTTAATGCTGCCTTTGTGAGAGATGGCTCCTGGAAGATCTCCTGGAAGATGTCCTGGAAGCTGGGGAGTCCAGTCTCCATGATGGAGTTGACCACAATGGAATTAACTAGCATCTGTCGTTGTTCCTTTCTGCACCTTCTGGCGCATTGGGTGACAACCTTGCCATTTCTTTAGCATCTTTGTCTATTTTTTTTATGCTTGACAATCCAGCACAGATGGAAGGCATGCAAGGAGCCAGCCAGATTCGAATCCAGGACCACTCACCTCGAAGTCCAGTGTGGAATTCACTACACCACTGGCTGGCTGAAGTAATATTTTCATCAACTGCTTTCACAACTCAAGTTTAAGATGTAGGGTAATTGAAATATTTTCAGACAATCAGTCCACTGTGGTTAGATCACCATCACCAGTAGCTTCCTTTCTTCCATCCTGGGTGGATAATACAGTACTATGTAAAAGTCTTAGGTGCATGCACAGCCAGGGTGCCTAAGACGTTTGCACAGTATTGTAGCAATTTTATGTATTGCTCTGTACTGCTGCCACAAAAAATATACAAATTTCATGACATATGTGAGTCATGATAAACCTGATTCGAATATGAGTCTCTATTGTAGACTGAGAGTAGGAAGGAGACAGGGAGAGGGGAATTATGGTTGGGAAAAGGGGAAGGGAGAGGGAAGGGAGTGGGAAGCACACAGGGATATTCTGTAGTGATCAGTAAACCAATTGTTTGGAATTAAATGACCTTACCCGATGTCTCAGGGCTGGGTGTGTCTGCACCCGAGCCACCCATCCCAGCACTCCTTCTCTGCCACCTGTCCCAAACCCTTCCCACGGCGTTCCACCCTCACCATTCCCAACAAGCTTTGCTCCCACCAGATTTACAAACTCACTCTCCACTCCACATTGACAAATACAGTACTGTGCAAAAGTCTTAGGAACCCTAGCTATATAAATGTGCTTATGACTTTTGCACAGTACTGTACATGGAACAGATTAGAGAAAGACTGTGCATTACAAATTTCTGCAAACCTGTGTGTTTTGGCTTCTACCTCAATTTACCTCATAGTCATAGTCATACTTTATTGATCCTGGGGGAAATTGGTTTTCGTTACAGTTGCACCATAAATAATAAATAGTAATAAAACCATAAATAGTTAAATAGTATTATGTTAAATTACGCCAGGAAATAAGTCCAGGACCAGCCTAAGGGCTCAGGGTGTCTGACCCTCCAAGGGAGGAGTTGTAAAGTTTGATGGCCACAGGCAGGAATGACTTCCTATGACGCTCTGTGTTGCATCTCATGGAGGAATGAGTCTCTGGCTGAATGTACTCCTGTGCCCAACCAGTACATTATGTAGTGGATGGGAGACATTGACCAAGATGGCATGCAGCTTAGACAGCATCCTCTTTTCAGACACCACCGTGAGAGAGTCCAGTTCCATCCCCACAACATCACTGGCCTCACGAATGAGTTTGTTGATTCTGTTGGTGTCTACTACCCTCAGCCTGCTGCCCCATCACACAACAGCAAACATGATAGCACTGGCCACCACAGACTCGTAGAACATCCTCAGCATCGTCCAGCAGATGTTAAAGAACCTCAATCTCCTCATGAAATAGAGATGGCTCTGACCCTTCTTGTAGACAGCCTCAGTGTTCTTTGACCAGTCCAGTTTATTGTCAATTCGTATCCCCAGGTATTTGTAATCCTCCACCATGTCCACCCTGACCCCCTGGATGGAAACAGGGGTCACCAGTACCTTAGCCCTCCTCAGATCTACCACCAGCTCCTTAGTCTTTTTCACATTAAGCTGCAGATAATTCTACTCACATCATGTGACAAAGTTTCCTACCGTAGCCCTGTACTCAGCCTCATCTCCCTTGCTGATGCATCCAACTATGGCAGAGTCATCAGAAAACTTCTGAAGATGACAAGACTCTGTGCAGTAGTTGAAGTCCGAGGTGTAAATGGTGAAGAGAAAGGGAGACAAGACAGTCCCCTGTGGAGCCCCAGTGCTGCTGATCACCCTGTCGGACACACAGCGTTGCAAGCAAACGTACTGTGGTCTGCCAGTCAGGTAGTCAAGAATCCATGACACCAGGGAAGCATCCACCTGCATCGCTGTCAGCTTCTCCCTCAGCAGAGCAGGGTGGATGGTGTTGAACGCACTGGAGAATTCAAAAAACATGACCCTCACAGTGCTCGCTGGCTTATCCAGGTGGGCATAGACACGGTTCAGCAGGTAGACGATGGCATCCTCAACTCCTAGTCGGGGCTGGTAGGCGAACTGGAGGGGATCTAAGTGTGGCCTGACCATAGGCTGAAGCAGCTCCAGAACAAGTCTCTCCAGGGTCTTCATGATGTGGGAGGTCAATGCCACCGGTCTGTAGTCATTGAGGCCACTGGGGCACGGCGTCTTCAGCACAGGGACGAGGCAGGACGTCTTCCACAATACAGGAACCCTCCGGAGCCTCAGGCTCAGGTTGAATACATGGCGAACTACTCCACATAGCTGAGGGGCACAGGCTTGAATACCTACAGTTGGTATTCAGATCTGTGCCTTTTATTGACTGTTCCAAGGTTGTCCAAAGAAGCCTTTCATTTTCCATTCTACATACATGTGGTCGACCTCATCCAAAACGACGCTACTCATTTCCTAACTCCCTTCAAATCCCATTAATTCTCAACTCCAGTGGCTGCTGACCTATAATAGCATGGGGTCTGCAAACACATCAGTTTTAAATTTTCTCTCTTATCCCTCCTCCTGTCAGTATCAATGGTTATCCTGTCTGTCATCTCTCTCTCCCCTCCTTCACTCTGACCGAACTCTACAAACACTGCAGTTATGAGCAGAAGTAGGCCATTTAGCTCTCAAGCCTGGTCTGCTATACAATAAAATTCTGGCTGATCTGTTTATAAACAAAATCATTAAATCCTCTCTTCCCGTAGTAACTTTTCACCCCTTTGCTTATGAAGAATATAGCTACACCTGTCTTACAAATATTGGAATACTTTGCTTCCACAGCACTTTTTGAAATAGAGTTCCAAAGGCTCATGACCTTCCAGGAAAATATATTCAGTTTATCTTTAACTTAAATTTGTGAGCCCTTATTTTTAATTGTTACTACTTAGATCTAGATTCTTCCACAAGGAGAATTCTTCTCTACATCTACTCTGTCAAGAACTATGAGCTTCTTTTATTTATTTATTTGCTGTTTGGTTGATTGATTGGTCGGTTGATTGATTGATCGGTTGATTGATTGATCGGTTGATTTATTTAGATGCAGCATGGAATAGGCCCTTCTGGCCCTTTGAGCCACGCCGCCCAGAAATCCCCCAATTTAATCCTAGACTAATCACAAGACAATTTACAATGAACAAATAACCTACCAGTCTTTGGACTGTGGGAGGAAACTGGAGCACCTGGAGGAAACCCACGAGGTCACAGGGATAACGTACAAACTCCTTACAGACAGCGCCAGAAATTGAACCCGGCTTGTTGGTACTGTAAAGCGTTGCGCTAACCACTGCACTACCGAAACTTATTATGGCTTGCTTTATGATATGACTTCCCTCTGCTCTCTTCTAAATTCTTGATCGTCTATCTTGCACCTTCTTACTTAAAATCTTGTATGAAGTATGAACTTTGTTAGTAGTTGTGAAACACAGTGTAAAACACTGTGGAACGTTTTACTGTGTCGCCGCTCGTGGCTATCCCTCAAGGTCGAGGATGATGATCTTTGTTCTGAAGAAGTAGCCCACAGAACGAAGGTGCCTGTGCGTGTATTTGTTTAATGTGTACTTGATGTTGCACTCCAAGAAGCACACGATACTTCACAAATCAACCAACTGATTCCAATGGCATGGAAACCACGACAATTGGAGCTGAGAGATTTGTTGCAGCCTTCATCCGCTTGCACAGCCATTGATTTCGAAGTAACTTCATGCACCTGTTCCACCATTGAGGTCTTGGTTGGATTGTTCTTTGTCAGGGACCTCACCCTCGACCTTACCGCCATGGGTGAGCCTACCGGGAACATAGCTCCAGACGGCATCGCTCTCGGGAGCTCAGGACCACACAAACTTCTCCACCACGACAAGGTGACAATCCACAGAGAAGCTTTTACTGTGTAAAAGATGCTCAAAACTTTAAAGATGTGATTATTCTAAAAAGACAAGTTTGGAAATCTCCTGGTCAATTCATATAACAAACTTGCACTTTAAGCTTCTTTCAACATCACAGATGATGTGGACTTGCAAACTCTATTGTTGGTGTTCACGTGTACAGTAATTGTCATTACTGGAAGAGGAGCAACAGCTTTCACAAAAGGTAATTTCCTATCTGTATGCAATTAGTGACATTCATTGCTGTTGAGGTGAATTTGCTGTATAAATAATGTTTCTGAAGATGCTAAACAGTTGTTAATTAATGAGTCCAATTCTTTTTCTTGAGGTATTTTATTGTACCTACTTACTCACTGTCCATTATGCCACTAGTGTTCAGGGCAGCAATGAAGTTTTTCCATCTGGTGGTGTTTAGAGCTTGCTTCATTGTGCCAGTAGCTTCCTCCCCGTTTTCATTACTGTCAGTCATGCAAGTCCGGGCAGAGACTCAGAAATACCATCACACACAAAAGTAGGAGGATCTTTCATTACTGTTTCCGTAACAGTTTTGTTTCGTCAGTCAAGGTTGTTAGCCCTGAGCTGAATCCCCTGAACCTGGAGGACCAGTAGACCATTCTTAGCCTGTCCTCTACCCTTTGACCTGTTTAGCATGGGTGACCCTACCAAGAACCATTGCATAAAACCCTGACTCCAGCCAACACAGCTCAATGGGTCAGTGAGGCACAAAAACCTCCTAACTACAACAAGGTTGTGGTCCTCTTAGAAGTACAATTTTATTGTAACCTTGGAATCTTTTATTTCATCTGCTCTATTTTCCATTGTTTAAGGATATTTACTGCCAAAGTGAACATTTCATTCATATAATTGATTGCTGTAATTCTTTAATGTGGCTCAGAGAATTAGTGTGCAAACAATACCTAACCTTATTTCAACTGTAACGTTATGCTGGGGTTTGATTAGTTGATATGGAAAATTGCTGACCAGCTTTTCATAGTGAATACTCTGAAAACACAGATTAATTAGAAATTTAGTGATTATTTCAATGTTATTCTTTCAAAGTTGAGGCAAGCAAGGCTTCTGCCCCATCTTACAGGAGCACCATTGAGAACGTCCTGACAATCTGCATCTCCACCTGGTATGGGAGCAGCAGAGCATCGGACCAGAAGTTCCTACAAAGGACTGTGAGAATGGCCGAGAGGATCATAGGGGTTCCCCTACCATCTATCAGGGACATTTGTGAGGATTCTGTTACCCGCAGGGCACTTAGTTTCATCCGGGATCCAACCCCTCCATCCAGCATCCTCGTTGACTTTCTACCATCGGGCAGAAAACTCCAATGCATAAAGAGAAGAACAGTCAGGAGAAGAAACATCTTCTTCCATCAGGCCATCAGGCTTCTGAACTCCCTGCCACATTGCATTTGAAACGTCACTGAATAACTTGTACTCTATCTCAGAATATTTAATTTATGCACTTTACTGTGTTTAACCATAAGTAATTCATTTGTAAATTTAATTCTTACCTTCATAAGTTATTGTGTATTATATCTGTGTTATGTGTAGTACTGTGCTTTACAGCTTGTCTGGAGAAACATTGTCTCATCTGGTGGTATACATGTATATAGTTAAATGACAATAAACTTGACTTGACTTGACTTTTACTTTTGAACAATATGTCAATACTTTAATGAATGAGGCTAAATGTTAGTATCCAAATATTATGGTAAATGAAGATCAAAAGACGAATAGTCATTGTGATATAGAACCCTGGGATCATTGAGGAGTGCACAAGAGCTTGCCAATCACCTATCGAAATGAACTACTGACCTGATAAACTATAGCATAAGACTACATGTTTTCCAAAAACGGAATTAGCATGTTATAAACAGAACCAAAGTACTCTTATTATCCAAAGCTCATTTGAAGCCTTCCTGATCTACGTAATTACCTGCAACACGTGAGATGCTGAAGGAATTTGGGAAGTCAGGTAGCATCTATGTAAATCTATGGAAGTAAATAGTTTACTTTTCAGGTTGAAACATTTCATCTGCAATGAAACAAAGAGGGGAGAATAGCTGGTATTAAAATTGAAACAGAAAAGGTGGAGCAAGACTAGCAAGTTCCCTGATGGGGATCAAGACATCCCCTCAGTCTCTGCTGAAACATTCACCTTTCACCCTTAACCAATGACCTCTAGTTCTAGTCTTACACAACATCAGTGAAAAGAACCTGCCAAAGGAGGTGAAATGCGCTCCTTCCCTCCACTAGCCTGTAGGTCACCCTTAGGCAAGGTGTAGCACCTGCTGGGCACCCTGCCCCCCACTGAATCATGGTCATGTGAAGCCATGGAAGCAGGTGGTGGATGGTTGTATGAGCAGCTGGTGCAAATCACAAGTCCTGGTTGTGAGATAATTGATGCCAGTCAGACAATCTCTGAAGAGTATTTATAATGGCTGGTATCACCAGTATTATAAAGATAATGCTCAGAAGAAGGCAATGGTAAACTACTTCTGTAGCAAAACTTTGCCAAGAACAATCATAGTCATGGAAAGACGTTAATCGTATATGTCATGCGACACAACATGTAACGTAAGAAAGGTATCCCTTTGTGAGGGTAGGTGGAAAGAGAGGGGAAGAGATACAGAGGGAGGAGTGTGTGTGTTTACAAGTGATAGGGAGGCAGTTGGAATAGGTGGATAGGAGGATAGAACCAGTGTAATTGGGGCTGGAGAGAGTGTTAGGAGAACTGGGCAAATCAGAAGAAGAGACAATTACTTATCCAATAAGAGACAAAAGATCCAAGAAAATCCCAGCTTCAGTCAACATACACCCCACCAATGAGTGTAAAAGGCAAGGCTGAAGCATTTGCAGCCACCCTTTGGTCAAAGTGATCCTTTTCAGTCCCCACCAGCACAGTTATCAGTCTGTTTCTGGGTCACTATTGTGGACTAAGAGTGGGAAGAGGGCAGGGAGAGAGGAATCACCTTTGGGAAAAGGGGAAGGGAGAGGGGAGGGAGCAGGAAGAACCAGCGAGACATTCTATAATGATCAATAAACTGATTGATTGGTGTCAAATAACATTGCCTGGTCTCCCAGGGCTGTGTGTATCTGCATCCACGCCACCCCCCTGCCACGGACACTCCTTCTCTGCCAGCTGTCCCACAACCCTTCCGCACTGCTCACCCTCGCCATTCCCAACATCCTTTGTACTCACCAGATTTACAAGCTCATTCTCCACTCCACATTGACAAACACAGTACTTGCAAAAGTCTTGGGCACCTTGTCTATATATATATATATAAAAGACTTCTGCACCAAGAAACACTCGATATTTGCCCTGGAGTTTAGCATCTTATTGAGGTAATTGGGACTTGTGAATAAATTTTAAGAACTGTACTTATTTTTTTATTTCATCACTATATACTGTGTCATATCAGGTAGATTTAATGCCACTGACCTCTCTGACAAATCTTTATGACCAAAGGAAACTGAGTCTAGCAAGTGAATAAGACCTTCTTTGTATAGCATGATACCTGGAGTGATGCAGTCCATTGGCCAGAAAACTCTGCCTAGGAATGTATCTAAAATTTCCAGCACCATCTCAAACTCAGCATAAAGTTCAAAGTTCAAAGTAAATTTATTATCATAGTACATATATATCACCATATGCAACACTGAGACTCATTTTCTTATGGGTGTTCAAAGTAAATCTATAGAATATGAATCATAACAGAATCAATGAGAAACAGTCCAACTTGGGCATCCAACCAGAGTTCAGAAGTTAGCAAACTTTGCAAATGCTGAAAGAAAGAAAGAAAGAAAGAAAGAAAGAAAGAAAGAAAGAAAGAAAGAAAGAAAGAAAGAAAGAAAGAAAGAAATGGATGAATGGATGAATGAATCTGTGGCCAATCCAGACATCGGAAGTTTTGAGAAGAGGAGACCTCGATCAGGTCTACTGCCGGAGGATAGAAGACAGGGGCAAGCACAACGGCCATCGTCTGAGTGGACAGCAGAAGTGGTGATCTTGAGGCTTTAGGGAACAGAGGCTTCAGTCAGAGAAAGCAAAGGAAAGTAAAGCTCACGTTCTTTTTGTTGTCTTCTTTATACGTGCTCAACAAATGCGAGATGCCAGGCTGGATAGTGGAATGCTCCTCTGCAGGATGTGGGAAGACAGGGATACCTCTAGTGCCCCTGACAACTACAACTGCAAGAAGTGCATCCAACTGCGGCTACTGACAATCCGCATTAAGGAGTTGAAGCTGGAAATGGGTGAATTCCGGGTCATTTGGGAGGCTGAGGAGTTGATAGCCAGGACATATAGAGAAGTAATTACACCCAAGGTGCAGGCCACAGGAAATTGGGTAACAGTCAGGAAAGAGAAATGGAGACAGTGCAGAGTACCCCTGTGGCCATCCCCCTCAACAGCTGGTATATCACTTTGGATACTATGGTGGAGGGGGGGTGAGGTTGGCCTAACAGAGGAGAGTCACAGTGGTCAGGTCTCTGTCATCGAGTCTGCCTCTGTGACTCCGAAGGGAAGGTGGGGGTGAACAGGTATGCTGTAGTGACAGGGGATTTGTTAGGGGAACGGACAGGAGGTCTGTGTGCAAGAACAAGATTTCCAGTTAGTATATTGCCCCCCAGGTGCCAGGGTCGAGATAACTTGAGTCCTTAGCATTCTCAAGTGGGAGGGTGAACAGCCAGAAGTCACGGTCCATATCAGGACAAGTGACAAGGTTCTGCAGAAGGAGTTCAGGGAGTTAGGTGCTAAGTTAAAGAGTAGGACCCCCCCAGAGTTGTAATCTCAGGATTGCTACCCATGCCAAGTGCTAGTGAGGCCAGAACTAGAAAGATTATACAGTTTAAAACATAAGATTTTGGATCATTGGGCTCTCTTCCAGGGAAGGTGGGACTTGTACAGGAGGGAGTTTGCACTTGAACTGGAGGAGGACTAATATTCTTGCGGGAAGGTTTGTTAATGCTGCGCAGTGGATTTAAACTAAAGTTGCAGGGGGATGGGAACCGGAGTGCCAGAACCGTTCATCGAGAGGGTGTGGGTGGCAGATGGTGGTAAGACCTCATTTCAAGAGGATTAGAATATAAAAGCAAGGATGTAATGTTGAGACTTTATAAAGCACTGCTGAGGCCTTATTTGGAGTATTCTGAGCAGGTTTGGGCCCCTTATCTTAGAAAGAATGTGTTGACACTGGAGGGGGTTGAAACGAGTATCAGAAAAATGATTCCAGGATTGAATGGCTCATCATATGAAGAGTGTTTGATGGCTCTGAGACTGTATTCACTAGAATTCAGACAAATGAGGGCTGAGCTCATTGAAACTTATCAAATTGTGAAAGGCCTTGATGGAGTGAATGATTCCTATAGTGGGAGAGTCTAAAACCAGAGGACATAGCCTCAGAATAGAGGGGTGTCCTTTTAGAATGGAGATGAGTCGGAATTTCTTTAACCAGAGAATGGTGAAACTGTGGAATTCTTTGCCACAGGTGGTTGTGAAGGCCAAGTCTTTATGTACATTTAAGGCAGAAGTTGATAGATTCTTAATTGGTCAGTGCATAAAGGGGCACAGGGAAAAGGCAGGAGATTGGGCTGAGAAGAAAATTGGATCAGCCATGATGAAATCGTGGAGAAGACTTGATGACCAAATGGCCTAATTCTGCTCCTATATCTTATGGTCTTTTCAATAAATAAATAAATATCAAGAACATGAAATGAAGAATCCTTGAAAGTGAATCCAAGAAGCTTGGCCTATACATCACATCTTTATTCTTATTTGCTTATTTATTGAGATGCAGCATGAAAGAGACCCTCCAGCCTTTCGAGCCACACTGCCCAGCAATCCCCTGATTTAATCCTAACCTAATCACAATGACCAACTAACCTACCAACCCATCTGTCTTTGGATTGTGGGAGGAAATCACAGCACCCAGAGGAAACCCATGGGGTCACAGGGCGAATGTAGAAACTCCTTGCAGGCAGTGATGGGAATTGAACCTGTATCACTTGGACTGTAAAATGCTGGCCTGGAGTACATCTTCTACGCAGCTGCCCTCCCCCACAGCAACTTCAGGAACACAAGGAAATATTACAAGAAGGCCTGCCTTCCAGCATCGTTCTCAAATGTCAATGCCGCTATCATTTTGCAAATCCTATGTCCAATAACTTACCTTAATATGGAAAATTTGACATGATACTAAGGAGAAGTTTTTAAGTATTAGCTACTGTAGGAAGAATTTTTACTCATCCCTGGACAAATAGCAATATTCACAAATCTCCTTTTACCTCCCTTCATACAGACACAAGTATTTCTACTTTGCTGCAGGATAGACTTTATTGCTGACACTTTAGTATCTTACCAATGGTACAAATGTTCCGACTGTTGATTACATTGTCAGCTAAAGCTATTTGTGCAAGCCATACAGTGTGTTGGGTAACTCACTTGATGTGATTGACATTGTGCCCTAGTCTATTAAACTTCACCAGTTACCTATTTTGTAGATGCTCCTAAGAATACTATTCACCTTGCAAACATGTACAACTGAACTCTGGAATGGTTTCTGCTCGCTTTTGTCTATTAAATCCCGAAAAGAAAAGGAAGAACGACTTGCATTTCTGCACTGCCTTCACACTCTCAGCAGACTCCAAAATACTTCATGACTAATGAGGTTGGTTTAAAGTTTAAAAGCTGGTGGAGGAACTCAGCTGGATAAGTAGCATCCTTGGAGGGAAAAAGACAGTTGATGTTTCGGATGGAGACCCTTCATCAGGATTGATTGTTTTAGTCATTGTTCTATAAGGATTGTAACACTTGAATTGCACACAGTAATGTGAAGGGGAACAGCTCAACTTCCTTGTAATATGTGATCAGAAAATATTCGGCAGGTCAGTCAGCATCTGAAACAGAATCCGAACCTGTATCTGAAACTGAACGTCCCTGGACTGTTTCATTGACTTTCTAGTTTCATGTTTTATATCCTGTGTTTATCGCTCATTTTTTTGTTGCTGTCTGCACAATTTGTTCTTTTTTTGCGAGCTGGGTGTTTGATATTTTTCTTTCAATGTGTCCCATGGTTTTCTTTGCTTTGTGGATAGCTGTGGGAAGACCAATCCCAGGGTTGTATATTGCATACCTACTCTGATCGTAAACGTACTTTGAATCTTGAATCTTTAAGAAACTATGATGTTTCAGGTTGATAATCTCTGAGCTGGAAAAAAGATAGAAATAAATCACATTTGCTGTGGCGAAGAAAGTGGGGGGGGGAGGCACAGGGAGAGCAAAGAGAGAAGGTTTGCAGAATAGTGGAGAAATGAAGAATTTGAGTCACACATGTTGGTGGTGCTAGCTGAAAGAAATGGTGGTGTATGGGTATCTGGAGCAGGGGGACAGGAATGAAATCTGAAATACCAGAAGAGAAGAAAGAAAACAAAATCACTGCTGAGAACATGAGATGTGTGGTCGGTCATGTCTAACAATCTTACTAAGAGTTTTTTGCGAAAGTTACCAGGAAAGTTGATGAGGGCAAGGTGGTATCTCCATGGACTTTAGCAAGGTATTTGACAAGGTCCCACAATGGAGGTTGGTCAAGAATGTTCTCCTGCTTGGCATTCAGGATGAGGTGGTAAATTGGGTTGGATATTGGCTTTGCAGAAGAGGGCAGGAAGTGATAGTAGATGGGTGCTTCTCTGGCTGGAAGCCTGTGACTAGTGGAGTGCTCTAGGGATCGGTGCTGGGTCCATTGCTGTTGGTCATCTGTATCAATGATCTGAATTATAATGTGATAAACTAGATCAGCAGATTTGCAGATGACACCAAGATCAGAGGTGTGATAGACAACGAGGAAGACTATCAAAGCTTGCAGCAGGATCAGGGCCAGCTATAAAAATGGATTGAAAATGGCAGATTGAAGTTAATGCAGACAAGTGTGTGGTGTTACACTTTAGGAGGACAAACGAGAGTAGGACTTATATGGTGAGTGGTAGGGCACTGAGAAGTGTAATAGGATAAAGGGATCTGGGAATACAGGCACATAATTCATTGAATGTGGCGTCACAGATAGGTAGGGTTGTAAAGATAGCTTTTGGCACATTGGCCTTAGATCAACGTATTGAGTATAGAAGTAGAGATGGTATGTTGAAGTTGTATAAGACATTGGGGAGGCCTAATTTGGAATACTGATGTCAATAAGATTGAAAGAAAATTTACCAGGATGTCCTGACGAAGGGTCTCGGCCCAAAACGTTGACTGTACCTCTTCCTATAGATGCTGCTTGAATTTGTAACTAGTAGAGTGGATAGGGGAGAACCAGTGGATGTGGTATATTTGGATTTTCAAAAGGCTTTTGACAAGGTCCCACACAGGAGATTAGTGTGCAAACTTAAAGCACACGGTATTGGGGGTAAGGTATTGGTGTGGGTGGAGAATTGGTTAGCAGACAGGAAGCAAAGAGTGGGAATAAACGGGACCTTTTCAGAATGGCAGGCGGTGACTAGTGGGGTACCGCAAGGCTCAGTGCTGGGACCCCAGTTGTTTACAATATATATTAATGACTTGGATGAGGGAATTAAATGCAGCATCTCCAAGTTTGCGGATGACACAAAGCTGGGCGGCAGTGTTAGCAGTGAGGAGGATGCTAAGAGAATGCAGGGTGACTTGGATAGATTGGGTGAGTGGGAAAACTCATGGCAGATGCAATTTAATGTGGATAAATGTGAAGTATCCACTTTGGTGGCAAAAATAGGAAAACAGATTATTATCTGAATGGTGGCCGATTAGGAAAAGGGGAGGTGCAACGAGACCTGGGTGTCATTATACACCAGTCATTGAAAGTGGGCATGCAGGTACAGCAGGCGGTGAAAAAGGCGAATGGTATGCTGGCATTTATAGCGAGAGGATTCGAGTACAGGAGCAGGGAGGTACTACTGCAGTTGTACAAGGCCTTGGTGAGACCACACCTGGAGTATTGTGTGCAGTTTTGGTCCCCTAATCTGAGGAAAGACATCTTTGCCATAGAGGGAGTACAAAGAAGGTTCACCAGATTGATTCCTGGGATGGCAGGACTTTCATATGAAGAAAGACTGGATGAACTGGGCTTGTACTGGTTGGAATTTAGAAGATTGAGGGGGGATCTGATTGAAACGTATAAGATCCTAAAGGGATTGGACAGGCTAGATGCAGGAAGATTGTTCCCGATGTTGGGGAAGTCCAGAACGAGGGGTCACAGTTTGAGGATAGAGGGGAAGCCTTTTAGGACCGAGATTAGGAAAAACTTCTTCACACAGAGAGTGGTGAATCTGTGGAATTCTCTGCCACAGCAAACTGTTGAGGCCAGTTCATTGGCTATGTTTAAGAGGGAGTTAGATATGGCCCTTGTGGCTACAGGGGTCAAGGGGTATGGAGGGAAGGCTGGGGCGGGGTTCTGAGTTGGATGATCAGCCATGATCATAATAAATGGCGGTGCAGGCTCGAAGGGCCGAATTGCCTACTCCTGCACCTATTTTCTATGTTTCTATGTTTCTATGAATTTCCAGCATCTGCAGATTTCCTCGTGTTTACCAGGATGTTGCCAGGACTTGAAGACCTATGTTATAGGGAAAGATTGAATAGATTAAGACTTTATTCCCTGGCGTGTAGGAGAATGAGGGGAGATTTGATAGAGGTATACACAATTATGAGGAGTGTAGATATGATAAATGCAAGCAGGTATTTCCCACTGAGCTTGGGTGCGACTAGAACTAGAGGTCTTGGGTTAAGGACAAAAAGTGAAATATTGATGGAGAACCTGAGTGGAAATTTCTTCACTCAGAGGGCGATGAGAGGGTGGAACAAGATACCAGCAGGAATAGTGGATGCGAGTTTGATTTCAATATTTAAGAGGAACTTGGATACATACATCGATGGGAGGGGTATGGAGGGTAATGGTCCAAGTGCAGGTTGATGAGTCCAGGTAGATTAATAGTTCAGCACGGACTAGATAGGCCAAAAGGCCTGTATCTGTACTGAAATGTTCTGTAAATCTATGAGATACAAGAGGGAATAGATGATTATTTGAATTGTTGAATTCATTGTTGAATCCTGAAGCCTATATTATGCAAAGTTGGATGATGAGGTACTGTGGTACTGTTTAGCAAGATAGACAAGTGTTTTTATGATGTTGATTTTAGTACAAACATTGGCCAAAACAATAAAGAAACTGACTTTGAAATGTTATGCGTGTCCTACTTGTAACGAGAGAGCTACAGGTGTTGGTGAACCCAAGTGCAGAGTAGGTCTAGAATTAACTCAGACTCAGACTCAGACTCAAAATAAACAAGATGACACAAACAAAATCCAAAGGTGTAATCACAAACAGTAGCACTAGAAGTGGAACTCCGATGATTGAGTACCAGACCTTTCAAGTACAGAATTTCCATGAAGAAATGTGGCAGGCCATAATTGGCAGCCTGACTCCTTAAGGAACAGCAGTAGCCAAACATACTCTGGGGAATTGGAGCACTGAAACTTGGGTGGCCACCGTTGTTCAGTCAGGACCATGACACTACTGAACCAAAGGGTGGCTGGAGATACTGAGCCGCGTACATCATGGTTTGCTCAATAGTTGATCTCACCCTGCTGAATACTGTAGTAAAACATGATACTTCAGGTTTTGTTTGAAAGAATCTTCTTCATAGAATATTGTTTTATTATAGAAACATAGAAACATAGAAAATAGGTGCAGGAGTAGGCCATTCGGCCCTTCGAGCCTGCACCGCCATTTATTATGATCATGGCTGATCATCCAACTCAGAACCCAGCCTTCCCTCCATACCCCGTGACCCCTGTAGCCACAAGGGCCATATCTAACTTCCTTTTAAACATAGCTAATGAACTGGCCTCAACAGTTTGCTGTGGCAGAGAATTCCACAGATTCACCACTCTCTGTGTGAAGAAGTTTTTCCTAACGTCGGTCCTAAAAGGCTTCCCCTCTATCCTCAAACTGTGACCCCTCGTTCTAGACCTCCCCAACATCGGGAACAATCTTCCCGCATCTAGCCTGTCCAATGAGTACTTACTAAACAAATGTCTGTTATCCTCTTAGACATAACAACACATATCACTTACTCCAGCAGTAATAAGCACCAGCAATATTTCCATATTATATTTTACAGCTGTGCAGGCCAACCATTGCTCTGAGCAGGAAATTTTTATACAACCTGAAAATAGAGTGGTACTTCAAATATTTTTGTAATATGTATGCTATGAATATTTAGAATGAAAAGTGAAATATCATACACTTTTGATTTTATTAATTAATTGAAAGACATAATGAATACAGTACAACAAAGAAAATCTTTCACGCTTTGTAAACTTTTTCTCATCTGTCTTTGTTACAAATCCATTGTCTATAAACAGTGTCCAGATTAATTTCACATCCAAATAAAAGATATGTTTTAATCTTCATTAGATCATACAAATGTTCCGTTTCTAGTCCGTCTTTGGATTTACATTTGATACAAGTCATAAGACTGAATCCATGTTCACAGTCAGCACCAGAAGCTGGCTGGCAGTTTATTAACCAAGAGCTAATGACTTCCATTCTGTGAATATTGTTACAATTTTGTAACAGTGTTACATTTTAAAACACTGACAATGTAAGCACATTGAAGCTCTTAAATGTTTCAAAGTAAAGGTTGTGGAATATTTGTTACTTAGGAAATTTATGGATTATGTTCATTAACACAGAATTAATGACAGGGTTTTTCACAATTATATTAATATCATTATCATCACTATGTGCCTGTCATATGACATTGGCGATCATGGTCTGACTATCATTGCTCTAGGCAAATTTTTCTGAAGAAGTGGTTTACTATTGCCTTCTGTCCAGTGTCTTTACAAGAAAGGTGACCTAGATTAACACAGATTTTAAAATTACTGTATATCAGCATAATTTCAAAACTATATTAGCTTTATATATAGTTGTTGGCGCCGGCCAAGTGGTTAAGGCGTTCATCTAGTGATTTGAAGGTCGCTAGTTCGAGCCTTGGCTGAGGCAGCGTGTGTGTCCTTGAGCAAGGCACTTAGTTTAGATTATGAAGACACGTAGTCCTCTTTTATGCAACACACATCAAAGTTGCTGGTGAACGCAGCAGGCCAGGCAGCATCTATAGGAAGAGGCGCAGTCGACGTTTCAGGCCGAGACCCTTCGTCAGGACCTCTTTTATTGTCATTTAGTAATGCATGCATTAAGAAATAATATATTATTTCCTCCGGTGTGATATCACAAAACACAGGACAGACCAACACTGAAAAAAAACTGACAAAACCACATAATTATAACATATAATTACAACAGTGCAACAATACCATGACTTGATGAAGAAGTCCATGAGCACAGTAAAGTTCAAAGTTTCTCAAATGTCCCACATCTCATGCAGACAGGAGAAGGAAGAAAAACTGTCCCTGCCATGCTGACCACAATCCGACTCTGAGTCATCCGAAAACTTTGAGCTCTGATCAGCTCTCCGACACCGAGTACTGAGCACCATCTCTGTCCAAACGATTCGATCTCCTTCTCCTTCGCCAAAAGCAGGCAAGGCCGGGGATTTTGAGGCCTACCCTCTGAAAGATTCCCGACCACACAGTAACGTCTCCTCCCGACTTAACCACACAGTGCTCTGCGACAACACTGGTGCCAAGCTGTATGAGTCCTAATGCCCTTCCCTTGGACAACATCGGTGGCATGGAGAGGGGAGACTTGCAGCATGGGCAACTGCTGATCATCCATACAACCTTGCCCAGGCCTGCACCCTGGAATCCTTCTAAGGCGCAAGTCCATGGTCTCATGAGACTAACGGATGCCTATAATTAGCATTATATAAAAGAAAATACCAGCTGCATGGCAATAAATGCTATGTGTGTGGGAGCAATTCAGTTCCTTTGTGGCTGCACACATGTGCAGCTTAGAGGGAACAGCATCAGTTTATAAAAATTTTCTCTCTGGGATTCTGATGTTGAAAGATATCTTTGTCACAAGGTTGGGAGCAAGGGTGGCGGACCCAAATGCAAGACACAAACACGTCTTGTGAGGTTAACTAAATTGAGTTTATTGCTCTTTACAAGGAGAGCAAAGCAGAAGCAGGAATAGCGTAATGGACAAGGAGTCAGGCCCTGGACTAGGCTGGGACTAAGGGTCTGACTCAGAACACAGACCTCAGAGCCAGGACTTGGAACACAGATCTCGGAGCCAGGACTCGGAACACAGATCTCGGAGCCAGGACTCAGAACACGGACCATGGAGCCAGGACTCGGAACACGGACCTCGGAGCCAGGACTCGGAACACGCACCTCGGAGCCAGGACTCGGAACACGGACCATGGAGCCAGGACTCGGAACACGGACCTCGGAGCCAGGACTCGGAACACGGACCTCGGAGCCAGGACTCGGAACACGCACCTCGGAGCCAGGACTCAGAACACGGACCATGGAGCTGGGACTTGGAACATGGACCTCGGAGCCAGGACTCGGAACACCAACCTCCGGAGTCGGGACTCGATACTTGAAACCCCCAGAGCCAGGACTTGATACTTGAAACCTCGGAGCCAGGGACCCTTCTTATTCACGGGACAGACTCAGACACAGGACATAAAACACTGAGCCGGGAATCCTCCTTAGACACAGGACGGAGTTGGGACAGGACCCTTCCAGGGTACAGGGCCGGGACCCCTTTTAGACACAGGATATGGATACGGAGACCACACAACGATGGACAGTACTATAACTGAGCACAAGTATGCTCCAAGCAGCGGCGAGCTCTTGACTCACCCTGGTGGGTTAACTTTGACTGACCCGCTCTGGCAAGGGACGGCAGTTTGCTGGCACTTGCTTCGGGAGGAGACTAGGCTTGCTCCGGCAATAAACTTAGTTGGCTCCAGCCAGATGATATTGGCTTGCACTACCTTCGGTGACTTCGTTAACGCTCTCGCGGCGAACGGCTGAAAGCCGGAGATTTATAAACTGCCGGTTCAGCCGAGAGTAAATTCCCTCTAATCACCAAACCCGAGGGACACGGGAAAACTGGGAACCAAAGGGAAACAGGGAGACAATGGTCCGGATTGTAACACAAACAAAGTAAATTTAAAGGGAACCCGATCCAGACCATGACAGTGTTGAACTGTGAGGATGCTGAGGAGAGGCACCAAAATTATACCTAGGGTAACAGACTTCTGTAATGCACAGAGAATGGACGAGCTAAGATCATTCACCTTAGAATGACTGAGAAGATTTGATAAAAGTTTTTAAAGGTCTTGAATGTTTTCTTATCAGAGAAGGTATAAAACTGCTCAATTGAAGAAAGGATAAAGTACCAAAGGACACAGGTAGAAGATAATTGGTGGAAAATAGGTGACACAGGGAAATGTTTTTACACAGTTACTTCTTGCAATCTGATTCACAATGACTGGAAAGGTTTTGGAAGTGGATTCAGTCACATCTGCCAAAACGAAGCTGGAACACCAGACACAGTGCTCTCATTATTGATCACGAGGGTATATTAGAATCCTTTATTACAAGAAATACTTGAGTTTTAAAGCTATCCTTGTGATTCCTTTTCTTACCAAGGGAACACCTATAGGAAGGAATGGCTAAACACTTTAATTTTAATGCCCAATCTTGCCTGACATGCCGATCCATAACCTCCTCTTGTGCCAAGACAAGGCCACCCTCAGGATGGAAGAACACCCCCTTATATTTCGTTTAGGTAGCTTCCAACCTGATGGCATGAATATTGTGTTGTCATTCCAGTTAAAAAACAAATCCCTCTCCTTCCTCCTTCTTCTATTGCCCATTCTGGCTTCTTACCTCTTCTCAGCTGCCAATCACCTCTTCCTGGATCTTCTCCTCCTTCCCTTTCTCCTATAGTCTACTCTCCTCTCCTATCAGAATCCTTCCCCGCTAGTCCTCTATCTTTCCTTCCCATTTGGCTTTATCAATCACCTTTAGTTATCCTCCTTCCCCTGCCCCCAACCTCTTCTGTCATCTTCCCCCTTCCTTTCCAGTCCTGAAGAAGGGTCTCGGCCTGAAACGTCAACTGCTTAGATGCTGCCTGACTTGCTGAGTTCCTCCACTACTTTGTATATATTGCTGTGGATTTCCAGCATCTCTTGGGCTTATGATGAAAAGGAATGAGTAAGATATTCCCCCGTCTTGTCACAAAAAAATCACTTGCAACATCACATCCTAATGCAGACATCAATAATCCCTCTGCCTCTGCAGAGGCTGCTTGAGCTGTTGGCTTCCTCTCGCAGTTTATTTTCTCGCACTAGATTCCAGCACCTAAAGTCTCTTGTGTCTCCTTTATTCTATGATCTTGCACAATTTCTTTTATGCATAGTTCTATTGAATTTAATAAAAATATATAGTGTATTTGCTGTTTATTTCTTTTCATCCATGTACGGAGGCTCCTGAGCACATGCAATGATACCAGTGTGTAACATGTATTGACAGAAATTTTGACCATCTGTTGGACTACTAAATCAAGTTGGGTGCCAAATTAGTGCAATGGTTAGTGCAATGCTCTTACAGCTTGGGGCGTTAGAGTTCAGAGTTCAATTCCAGCATCCTCTGCAAGGAGTCTCTATGTCATCCTTGTGAAATGAATCCATTTTCTCTGGGTCCTCCGTTTTCCTCCCACAATCTAAAGATGCACTGGTTGGTAGGTTAATTGGTAGTTGTAAATTGTCCCATGATTTGAAGCCCACTGTTGGTCAGGGTTGACCATGGAGATAGTGTTATAGTTGTCAAGCCAAAGCAGTATGATATGGAGAGCAAGTTGTTGTCCAGGCTACCCATCTCCATGCAGCTGATGAATCCAAAGGAACGGCAGAGGCCAATACAGTTTGGCACCAGCGGCGTCACAGGAGTTGCTAGTCGGCATTGAACTTAATGTAGGACAGCCTTAGGGAACCTAGCTCTGGATTTTTCCTCAGGGTTTACTCCTGAAGCCTTCCCTATGGGAGTGTATAGCTGCAAGGCAGCGGGCGTTTAAGATCAGAGTTTTTCTTCTCCTAGGTGAGCTGCCAACCACGGCTGATGAGCCCCTTCTGCCCAAACCAATTGGTTTTAAGGCACCAGTAACCCAGTAGAAATACTCCGGCCAGGCTTAGTAGCTAAGCCACATGTGAAGGCCAGGAGTGGGACTTAGTTGTCAGAGGTTATTTGAGAAGCATTACATTGGGAGCATTTAATAGGTAGTGGGAGCTTATCTCCATCATCACCTCCCTTGGCTTCAACAACCTAAAGAACCACCTAATATGTTGCATTGTTGTATAATCTCAACATTTTTCTATCTATGACTAAG
Source organism: Mobula hypostoma (assembly GCF_963921235.1). NCBI lineage: Eukaryota > Metazoa > Chordata > Chondrichthyes > Myliobatiformes > Myliobatidae > Mobula > Mobula hypostoma. Next base: position 31,272,317 of record NC_086116.1, read on the forward strand.
TAATGATTCTGACTGTAACCAAACTGGAGCAAATCAATCAATGATTGCACATTTTTTCTTATTGATGTTACAAATAAATACTTTTAAAATATATTTAATGCAATGGAGGATCATGTGGTACACTCAGCAACATCCCAAAGTTAGAAAACATTCAAAGTACATTTATTATCAAAGCATGTATAGAGAATACATCTCTGAGATTCGTCCCCTCACGCAGGCAGCCATGAAAGAAAAAAAACACCATGGAACCGATTCAAGAAAACACCAAATACCAAACGAGCAAGAAAAAGGAATAAATTTTATGAATGGAAAAAAACGAACAAACAACACGTAGAATATCACACATCAAGCCAGTAGTATTAAGTTCAGTTCAGTTCAGCATTATGCTATGAGGTAATATAGGTTTTTGTTGGTTGAAAGCCTCAAGGAGGAACAAATTTTGTGTTTGCTTTTGGTGACAAAAACAATTACATTTGCAGAGAAATCTGGGCATACAAATCTTTCTGCTCCAACAATTTTTCTCCTGCCTTCTCATTTGCGAATTCGATCTCCTCCATAAACCACCAGCTCTCTAGATCTGACCTGATGCCATTTTATTTCACTCAGCAGAACAACATACATAATGCATAAAATCCACCAAGGACTCCCTCAGAGACATCCAAATGGGAGAGACAATATCTCCTCCACCTATCATCACACCAGGGACTTAAAATCCTTCCTATTATTTCACAGAATCGTTTGCGAAGTCCCAGATTATTGAAGAAGTGTTTTTTCTCTCTCAATAAAATATCTGTTAGTGGTGCAAAGTGGACCATTCCTTATTTTCAATAGATGCACTGAAGACAACTTTTAATTAACTGGCAAAATTTGCAACCTTTCACTACCCCAGTAAAGCTCTCAGTCTGCAGAGCTTAATGAGTTGCGTAAAATTTCTCTATTCTAATCCTTTGGGTCAGGGTTGATCCAGCATTTACGTAGCTGTGACACCAGAAACAAAGATATGGAAGCAAAATATTGTGGCTTTACTACATTGGCATTGAACTTGTACTTAAATCTGGGGAATATAAATTACCTGATAAATCTTTGTTCCAGCATTAACAGGGTGAAGGTGCTGAAGTCAAACAGCTTACTGATACAGAGAAGACTTTAAAAAATTAACACTGTCAGTTAATTTTAAATCATAAGTGCATTTCCCTTAATGCCAAATTCTTAGTATCATATATCAATGTCACAAACTAAAATGTTACTGGAAAAGGATAAATAAATCAAGTTTTCTGTGAAAATTAAGTATTTCAATTATTGGTATTATTTGTTAAATGCAGCTTTCAAAGTTTAACAAGTAAAAAGGAAATTCAAATTTAATTCTGTGTCCAGCAGCACATCAAATTTTACAAAAGTTGTGACCAGACTGAGTGTTTCTGTCAGTTCTGCCTACAATAAAATGGATTTCACTCAGTGGCAGCTATCTCACTTGTCAGCACAATCACAGGTGAACAAAAGATCTAAAAGGGTCTAATAATTGATTACAGCTCTGCTTTTAATACCATTTTACCCTCAGCACTAATCAACAAGCTTTAACCTTAGGCTCCTATACCTCCCTCTGTAACTGGATCTTTGACTTCCACATCAGTGTGGATGGGAAATAATATATCTTCCTTGCTGACAATCAACACAGGTGTTCTTCAAGGACTGTGCGGGTAAGCAATCTATAAGTTGACCTATGATGCAGCTGTTGCTGGTAGAACCTCAGATGGTGACGACGAAGCATACAGGAATAAGATAGATCAGCTGGTTGAGTGGTATTGCAACAACAACTTTGCACTCAGCATCAGTAAGGCCAAAGAATTGACCATGGACTTGAGGAAGGGGAAGTCATGAGAACAAACACCAGACTTTAATGAGGGGTCAACAGTGGAAAAGTTCCTGGGTGTCAACATCTCTGAACACCCATCTTGGTCTCAACATATTGATACATGCTACAGAGGCGACACACCAGCTATACCTCATTAGGAATTTGAGGAGATCTAATGTGCCACCAAAAACTTTAGCAAATTTCTATAGATGTGCCATGGAAAGTATTCTGAGTGGCTTCATCTCCACCTAGTTTGGAATGTCCAATGCACAAGATCAAATAAATCTGCAGATTCAGCCAGCTTGATCGTGGGCACTAGCCTTCTCCAGCCCTTGATCTTTCCCACCCGCCTGGCTTCCAGCTAGCCTCCTTCCCTCTCACTCCTCTTTACATTACTACCATCAGGATGGAAGTACAGGAACTAGATGACGCGCACTCAAAGTCTTAGGAACAGCATCTTCCCCTCCACCATCAGATTTCTGAACAGTCCATGAATCCATGAACACTCACCATTATCATTATCAGCAGGTAAGGCTGCATTTGTGGAGGAAAGTTGATGCATAACATTTTGCATCGAGACCCTTAATCTAGTCCAGGGGTTCCCAACAATTTTATGCCATAGATCAAAATGACTGAGCAAGGGGTCCATGGACTGCAGACTGGGAACCCCTGAGGATCTCAATCCAAAACATCATCTATCCTCTTTCATTTATAGATGCTAACTGACCATTATAGTTTCTAGTGATCCGAGCCATTCCCCTGCTAATATCTAGCTATTGAGGAAATATTAACTAGTGACGCATATGTTCTCTGGGAGAACCATCATTCCAACTATGCAAAATCATATGTTTATCTTCGGAGTTATTTCTGCTTGAAACGAAAATAACACAGATCATTTTGGCCTTCTCACAAGTGACATGCATTTTTGTCCATGTGCCATGTTTCCTTTTCCTTATCAGCCATAGCTGTGCAGAGCCTGTGTCCAGAGAGTCAACAATTCCTTCACAGAGCTGAACTCGCCGAGTCTGTGTTCTCAGTTCTCTTGTAGGTATTTCATTTCATCCACCTGCAAATAGTTAGCTGATCAAAAGATGGAGGGTCAGACTCAAACTTGAACACTAAATCATTGACAGATGCTGCGTTTTATGTTTTGGGTTTGACGGAATGGTATGTCATGTGACAGCAGTATTATGTCTGGTTGCCTGTGGATTTAAATCACCAACTCCTACATAAACCAAAGCAGCAGTTTTGCCTTTTTCTTGAAAATAAATTCTCACATAACGTAAGGCTGTGTAAGTAGCTTTGAGAATAATACCTGCAGGGTTTCTTTGTAATAACTATGCATTTTCCACAGATTTTAGTTTGAGAGAAGATCAGTTGAGAACGTGGTAATGAAATAGTGATTCAGTTTTCTTTAGACACGACAGAGACCTAATTCGGCTCTTTATCTTCTTAATTGCTGGTGCTCCTTCTACACTTCACATGTCGTTAAATGCTTTAGTGAGCCATTGCGTCGGCTGTGTTGGTCACGTGACACGTGGAGCTTCTTCGAAAGGAGCTCTAAATATGTGAGGGTAAATGCGTCAATTCACATTCTTTATTGGACCTATTCCAGCAAATGACATTAATGCTGTGGTTATGCAGTAGCTGGCCTAACGGACTAAATACCTTTACAGATAATTGCACATTGGGTATCAATAAATTTGCTATTTCCACCACACCCCTCAAATTAACAAGGAAGCAGAAAAAGATTTCTCGTTGGCCAAACATTTTAATTCTGATTCCGATTCCTGCTTTGACATGTTGATCTATGCCCTTCTCTTGTGCCAATATAAGGTTGCCCTCACAGTGGGAGGAGCAACATCTTATATTCCTTCTGTTTAGCATCCAACCTAACAGTATGAATATTGATTTCTCCTTTCAGTGAACAAAATTTCCTTCTCTCCCCCTTCCTCTATTCTTCACTTTGACCTTTTAGTACTTCTCACCTGGTTATTACTTCCCAATAGGTTCCTTCCTCCTTCCCTTTCTCCTATTGTCCAATTTCCCATCCTATCAGATCCTTTCTTCTCTAGAACTTGACCTTTTCCACCCACCTGGCTTCACCTATCACCTTTCAGCTAGCCTCCTTCCCCTTCCCTCACCTTTTAATTCAGGCATCTTCTCACTTCCCTCTCAGTCCTGAAGAAGATTCTTGACCCAAAACATCGAATGTTTATTAATTTTCATAAATGCTACCTGACCTGGTGAGTTCCTCCTGCATTTTGTGGGTTGCTTTGCATTTCCAGCATCTGCAAATTTTCTCATTTTAGAGAAAAACAATGTTCCTGAAATTTTATTGTCAATAAGACAACATTCCTCACAAAGTATGGAACCAAGACATAGATTTGATGTCAACTGTTACTTACCAGAGTCAGTGGTCATGGTAGGACTGACTGCTCCTTGGAAAGACCGGATTGAGGAGGTGTTTGAGTATAAGAAAGCCAAATACCGGGTGCTGGTAGAGCAGTGCTGGAGACAGGAATGGAGGGCATGATGTGAGCCAATAGAGGTGGACTGTAGAGGCTTTGCTGGCTGCTCGCTGTGCAGAATCTGCCCTCTCCTTGGTATTACAGGGGCTGCAAAGAAAAGAGCCCTCAGGACCACATTTCACATTGTGGTCCAGAGTGAAAATGCCCCCACTTTGTTTCTATGTAGAGGATAGAGGTGAAAAATGAAATAGAAACAATGTTTGATGACAGATTATTGAGTACAGGAAATGGGATGTTATGTTGAAGTTGTATAAGGCATTAATGAGACCAAATTTGGAGAATTGTGTGCAGTTTTGATCACGTACCTACAGGAAAGATGTAAATAAGGTTGAGAGAGTACAGACAAAATTTACAAGGATGTTGCCAGGTCTGGGGGACCTGAGTTACAAGGAAAGATGGAACAAAGGTTAGGACTTTATTCCTTGGAGCATAGAAGATTGAGAAGAGATTTGACAGAGGTATGCAGCAAAATTACAAGAGTTACAGCTAGGGTAAATGAAAGCATGCTTTTCCACTCAGGTTGGGGAAAACTCTAACTGGAGGTCATGGGTTAAGGGTGAAAGGTGAAAAATTTAAGCGGAGCATAAGAGGAAACTTCTTCACTCAAAGGCTTGTGAGAGTGTAGAATGAGCTGCCAACACAAGTGGTGCATGCGAGCTCGATTTCGACACTAAAGAGAAGTTTGGATAGGTACATGGATGGTAGGGGTATGGAGGGCTATGGTCCCAGTGCAGGTCGATGGGTGTCGGTAATTTAAATGGTTTTTCTGGGACTAGATGGGCTAAAGGGCCTGTTTCTCTGCTGAGCTTTTCTATGATTCTATGATCCTATGACAGCAAGAAAATGATATATTGATGAAATAACAGACTTTAAGAAGTGGAATATTTCCCAGAATATGTCACTTTCTCAGCCTCTTATAACATAGAGGGTCTAGCAGAGGTGTGGTTAATTTCCTCGACCAGCAGCCAGAATTCCAGGCCATTAATTTGAGATGCAGGTTTGAATCCGATCTCTAACTGCTGCCTGTAAGAAGTTTGTATATTCTCCCCCTGGCCATGTGAATTTCTTCCTGGTTGTCCAGTTTCCTCCCACAGTCTAAAATCATAGCGGTTGGTAAGTTAATTGGTCATTGTAAATTATCCTGTGGTTAGGCTAGGGTAAAACCAAGGGCTGCTGGGCTGCATGGCTCAAGGATTCAGAAGGGCCTATTTCACACTGTATCTGAATAAATAAATAAATCCATTCAGGGATCTTATATGTGGATTTTTGAAGACTCTGGACTTCACCTTGGTCACCGACATGTTAAAACATGGAGGCAATAATGCAGACAGATACGTGGATGCCCACTCTGAGCTTGTTGATCCATATATAAAGTGGAGATATAGGGCCGGGAGGGTCTATTCCACACTGTATCTCAATAAATTTTAAAAAGCAGCCGAGAATTTGACATTCAAGTAATTAGAAAAAGATATGGAACTTTAAAAACTTTTTTCTTAATTAAGACATCAAAAATTATCAGATTATTGTGAAAGCCCCATCTGGGTGATTACCATCCTTCAGAGTAGAAATTCAGGTGTCCTTACCTAGGCTGGCTTGTATGAGACTCTAAACTGCATCCTCAATTCAAGGGAAATCAAGAATGTGCAATAATTGCAAATGGTGCCCAGATGCTATGAATAACTACACTTTTTTAAAAGAAAACTTTCATTTGCTTCAATAAAGCTGTTCAAAGATTACCATCAGTTCAGGAAGCTGAAGTCTTCTACAAAATCGTTTGAAGACATTCACTTCTGTTGATTCAGTAGGTCAGGAACATAATCCTAGACTGAGATATAACGATTGATAAATGCACTATTGCTATTAATATTTCTGTCAGCTATATTGTTTTTGGCTTCAATAATGCATTGAGTAATTCCCAGAATTATGCTAATATTGTGGTTTGGCAAGTTACAAATAACCTATTGCTGGACTTTTACATGCAGCTCCAGCACATGCAATACTGCTCGCAGTTTTGTGTAGTGCCTGAGAACTGCTCTTTCATGATCATTTTTATGCTGTAAATGGAAAACTGTAATTCCCACAGATAGACCTGTGTAGTATGAGAGGGGAGTTGCTCCACAGGATCAAAAGAAGAAAGTTGTGAACTCAGTCACCTCCACCATGCACTGGCCTTTCCAGTGGTGTTCTGCCTGCCGTTATACACAACTCATTGAACATTAACATACTGGTTCATCAAGCAATGAGGAAGGCAAGGAAGATGTTGGCCGTTACTGGAAGAGGACTGAGCATAAGCAGAAAAGAGTTTTTTAACAATTATATAGGGCCCTTGTCATATGGCAAATAGATTTTTGTGTACAAGTTTGGTTTGACTTCTTAACTAAGGTAAAGACATTCTTGAGAGAAAGGGATTGAAACAACGGTTCATCCGTTTTGTTCCTGGGATAGATACTGTAGTTGCCCTTTGAGGGGAGGTTAAACATTCAAGACCAACATTCCCTGGAATTTAGCACAATGACAGGTAATCTTGTTTAAACATAACACTCAAATGGGGATTTACAGGGAAGAAGGAGAATGATATGCAATCAATGTTCTGTCCAGAGATGTAGAAAACATTTCTACACATAGAGGATAATGAATACTTTGAAATTTTCACTGAAGAATGCCATGGAGGTTCAGTCACTGAAAATATTCAAGGCAGAGATCAATATGTTTTTGCATTTCAAGAGAATCAAGGTATATGGGGTTAGTACTGGAAAATGGTGCTGAGATAAAGGATCAGCAATGCTTTCAGTAAATGTTAAGGCAATTCATTAACACCTGAATCACCAACCTCTCTTTCTCCTTGTTCTGAGTGTATATGTATCTTGATTACCCAAAGACCCCACAATCCCATTTAATCTCCCATCCAATACTACCTCCCTGCTGCTTTCCCATCACCGTACCCCTGGTAAGCTATCGCTCAGTTAATTCATTGTAAAAACTGAAAGCAAAGAGTTAACATTTTTATAAAAATGTGTTTTGTTCTGAATTGATTTGCTGTCTTTTTTAAGATCCAAAGCATTAAATTACAAGGAAAAAATATGGATAAGCTGTTCAATTAGTGTGCCTCCTGGGTTATTTGCCAATTGAACAATGTGCCTTTCCTAAATAGTTGGCGGTGAAGCATATTTAGAGATCATGTATAATTTTCCAATAAGATCTCATGATTCTGCTTATGAGAGGCCCTTATTTGAAAGGCACAGTTTGTGACTCTGATTTTGGCCACTTTACCTTCCCTGGTGGTCGAGGAAAAAATGCACAGACTCCATCGAAAGAAAGATCTGTTGCTGTTTTATACAGATTGGAATGCAGGGCTGAAAGTCTAGAACCTGGACAATAGCCAAGTTTACCAGTGTTACATGTGGCAGATAAAACTGTAAGGATGGTCAACGAAGTGTGTAGCCTTTTTACATGTCAATGTCAAAGTCAAAGTAAATTTATTATTAAAGTAAAATTTATTATCATAGAGTACAGCAATTATATCCTGACATTCAAACAACACCTATAACTAGTGTAGCTGCAGAATGGATGAAAATGATGGCACACGGCAACTGGCTGTTTACTGAGATATCTGAACTGTTTTCAAAGGAAATGTTATCAGCCCAGTCTTTGCATTAATACCGGCTTTTCACATTTTTGAATAATGATTGTACCAGATGTCTCCAATATTGTCTTGAATGGCATCTTACATAATATTTGAAATAGTTTCAGCTGTCTTGTGATATTCATCAACAGAGAAACGTATCAATTTTCTGCTTTGAACAGATGAACGGTTTTTATTTTGACTGACCAAGAGTTGAAGTTATTATGGATTTGAGATTATTTTCCATTGATCTTAGAAATGTTATTATTCTTTAAAGAAGAATTCAAGTGCTACATTTTTTATTATTTTTAGTATTTGCTTAGCTGTTATTTGTGCATATGTGGTCGGCAAGTGAAAAGCTTTCAAAACGGAATTAAATTCCTTAAGTAGGTATTCTGTCAAACAACTGTTTTAACCTAACAACTGTTGTAATTTAACAGTTGAAAGCCACAGAAGATTGAAAGTTAAGTATTAATTTAGCCTTAATTGGCAGTCATACTTGATAACTTTTGGGATTAGAGTTATCCTTTTTTGAACTGTTTCATCTCTATAATTGTGTGTGCTTTATAAATGGTATATAACTCATCAGAGTTGCAACAAAACTTGGGAACAAATTTTGAAGAAGTATAATCTGACAATCTTCATTCTCCTTATTTTTCGGTTTGATTAAACTTAATCGCCCCAGGGAGTCCAAGAGACTGAGAAAAATAGTCTACTTTATAGAAATTGGATTCTTACTGTTTGATTGCTTTAACAAGAAGCAGTGTTGCTTTTAATCTATTAAAGCAATTTTTATAAATCCAAACTGAGAGGTTTATATATCAAAGCATAATGCAGTCCAAACCTATTTTACATCAGAATCATGCTCTGTTTTTTTTTTAACCTGGCTCAAAATCAGAATCAGGTTTAATATCAACACATATGTCATGAAATTCATTGTTTTTGCAGCAGCAGTGCTTTTCAATACATAACAATAAAAAACTGTGGATTATAGTAAATATACATATATATTCAAAGGGTTCAAAGAACATTCATTACCAAAGTATGTATGCTTTTTCAATCCATCTGGCCCAGCATTTAAATTGTCTGAACATTGCATTGTCCCTCACTTTAAGACCCAGGCCCAGTTGTACCAATACACTCTGGGCGTAGACCCCACTGCCATGTTTCAGCCCATTCATGAGCTTTCCAAGTCGGCCCAGTGCTTATATCGATCAAACTTTACTCACGGTTTAGGTTGTCAGGCCTTAAACCTGCCTCTCCTCCACCCAGACTTTGTTCCACTCCACTCGCCCTGATTTCATCTCACACTCGCCTGCTTCAACCCTCAACCCAGCACTGCCTTCGCTCACTTCTCCTTTGTTTACAGTGATCACTTACCATAGGTTTTGTTTTTACAGAAAAAGTGTTATTAATAAAGTATTTAGTTGTACTCCTTGTTTTGGTAACTGCCAGTAAGTAGTCACTGGTCTTCAGCAGCTCCATCTTAAATCAATTTCCTCCCATCATCAGACACGATGGACAACCACCATCACCTACCACTTACAATTAGCTTTTAGTTATCATTTTCCCTGCTCCTGATGTCAGCCTCACTGATCTGTAGATCCCACTTTACTATGGCTGTCCTCTCTTAAGGAGTGGAGTCACATTTCCCTTCAGACAATCTGCATCTCCATCTGGCATGGGAGCAGGCGAGCATCAGACCACAAGTCCCTACAAACGGCTGGATCTCCCAACCATCCATCATAGATATTTATCAGGAGTGGTGCATACACAGGGCTCTTAGTATCATTAAGTATCCCACCCTCTATCCAATATCTTCTTTGACTTTCTACCATCAGGCAAGAGACTCCAATGAATCAAGACAAGAATGGTCAGGGTGGGAAACAGTTTCTTCCCTCAGGCCATTAGGTTTCTGAACTCCCTGCTGCATTTCATTCAAAGTGTCACTGGTTAATCTGTTCAGTACCTTACAATATTTAATTCATGCACTATAGTTTATTATTTATGCATGATTCATCTGTAGATTTTCTCCTTACTTTCTTAAATTATTGTGTGTTATGTGTGACATGTGTACTACTGTGCTTTACACTCTGGTTCAGAGAAACATTGTCTTGTTTGATGGTGTATATATATATATATTTAAATGCCAATAAACTTGACTTGACTTGACTAGAACCACTAGGTTCAACAACAGTGACTAACCCTCAATCATTAGGCTCTTGATCAAAAGGGGATAATTTCACTTGCTCCATCATTGAAATGTTCTCACTTTCAAGGACTTTTCATTTCATGTTCTCATTATTTATTGCTATTTACTTGTATTTGCATTTGTACAGTTTGTTGTCTTCTACACTCTGATTGAACGCCCTAGGTGGGTGGTCTTTCATTGATTCTGTTATAGTTATTATTCTATAGATCTGTTGAATATGCCCACAAGAAAGTGAACCTCAGGGTTTTATTTGGTGACGTATATGTACTTTACTTTGAGCTTTGAACTTTGGAAAGGGGGAAGAGGTCCAGAACAGTGAGTGTAGAGAGTTAGGGAAAAGACTGAAGAATAAGACCTACAAGATGTAGTGGGAGTCTCTGGATTACTTCCAGTGTTTTCCTGACAACAGTTTCAACCCTTCCCTTTTGATCTGATTCTATTTCAAAATTCTCACATTAGACACAGTTGGACCAACTTTTCCAATGTTTTCTTTTGCCTTAAAGGATCACACACACACACACACACCATATATATATATGTTGTAAACTATGTTTTAGTCCTTTCGATTTTGCTCTTTATTTGTGTCCTATCATAACTTCAAATATTACTCCCATCCTACCAAAGCCAACTTACACCTAATACCTGTGTAGTTTGCTTTGTTTTGATTTATGACCTTGTTTTCAGATCGGAACAAAACACTTGCAAACCTCATTTAAAATTCTATCACAGAATGTTTGCTCTTCCCTCGAGGCCCCTTAACGACCAGATTATTAATTCACCCTTTCTCATTGCACAGTACTAGATCTAAAATAGCCCATTGTCTTGATGGCTTCTCAACTTAATGATCTAGAAAAAACATCCCATATCAACAGCATAAATTTGTCCTCCACACTATTGCTGTTAAATTGGTTTGCCCATCTATTCAGCTTAATTGGTTTCCCTAGTACGCTCTTCCATAACTATTATGTTACCTTTGTGACAAGCACCTCTATTTCCCTAACTATAGTATACCTTACACTCATATTGCCATCATGGGGTCAATAAATGCCTCCTACCAGTGTCTTATTACTCTTACTATGTTTCACAACTGCACACACTGATTTGATTTCTTGAATTTCCGAACAACAATCCTTTCATCTAGCTTTATCCCATTCTATAATATCAGGATTGTTCTTCTTCCTTCTCCATTTTCCCCATGTCTTCCAATATTTAAGTAATCTGAACTATTTATTCCCATATTGTTACTTGAGCAATTCCAGTTCTATAATGAATATCTATAATAAATACTTTCAAGGACTCTTGATCTCATGCTCTCAATATTTATTGCTTATATATTTAATACTTTCTTTCTTCTTTTTGTACTTGCACAGTTGCTGACTTTTGCACAGTGGTTGAATGCTCAGATTGGTGTGGGTTTTCATTGACTCTCCAGTGGTTATTATCCTATAATGCATTTATTGAGCATGCTCACGAGAGAATGACTCTCAGGGCTGTATCTGGTGACCTACAGGCACTTCGATGATAAAATTTACTTTGAACTTATTGCACTAATTCATCTGTCTTGTTTTGAATCACTGCCTCTCTTTAAAGCAAGGTTTCCCAATTTGGAGTCCACACACTCCTTGCTTAATGGTATTGGTCCATGGCATAAAGAGGTTGGGAACCCCTTGCTTTAAAAGGTTTTTGACTTCTTCATTTACCCCATTTTTCAGCTCTGATTCGAATTGTAAGTAAATTTTAGAAGTAAATTTCAATGTTAAAAGTAAATTTATTGTTAAAGTACATATATATCACTATGTACAACACTAAGATTTATTTTCTTGTGGGCATACTCAATAAATCCATAATAGACTAATAACCATAACAGAATCAATGAAAGCCCACACCAATGAGCATTCAACCAGTATGAATAAGACAGCAAACTTGGCAAATATAAAAATAAATCAGTAATAATGATAAATATCGAGAACATGAGATGAAGAGGTGCTGAAAGTGAGTCCATAGGTTGTGGGAACAGTTCAGTGATGGGACAAGTGAAGCTGAGTGAAGTTATTGCCTTTTGGTTCAAGAGCCTGATGGTTGAGGGGTAATAACTGTACTTAAACTTGTTCACGGTCCGGTCCATTGATTCCTTATTCCAGGTTTTCCTGTTTTCCCTTGTTCCATTGGGTGCCTTAATTGAGGCACCTGATTCTCATTTTGTGCTGGCCTATAAATACCTCTCAAACCAAGGATTCCCTGCTTGACTGTACCCTTCTGAAGCCTTGCCTGCATCCCTGTCAAGTTCAACCACTGGAGTGAGACCGGAGCCTTGCCACGCCAAGACAAGGAACTATCTATCATTGAGTTTGGAACTATCTCTTTGTGCCCCTGTGTTTAGTGCCTGCGTCAAAGAAGAGTCCTGGCCTTAGGTCCTGTTCCCAAGGAGGGGTCCTGACTTTGTGTAAAGCCCTGGCCCTAAGTCCTGTTCCCAAGTAAGGGTCCCGGCTCTGTGTTCTGTATTCCTGTGTTCCAAGTTCCAGGTGCTGTGTTCCAGTCCTGTCCAAGTCCAGGCTTCATGTTCTCATCCTGTCCATGTGCCTCCTCCTGTCCAGTAGTCCCTCGGCAGCTTACCTCGGCAGTCATTCCGGCCCTGCGTTCCAAGGAGGAGTCCCGGCCCCATACCCAAGAGCCTAACCAAGCCAAGCCAACCTAGTCCAAGAGTCTCATCCTGCCCTGGAGTACCTCGTCCAGTCCACGTCTAAGTCTCCGAGTGTCCAGTCCACATCCAAAGCTCTGTGTTCCTGTGTTCCAAGACCAAGTCCAGGTGCCGTGTTCCAGCCCTGCCCATATCTGAGCCTCATGTCCTCATCTAGTTCTGGTGCCTCACCCAGCCCAGGAGTTCCTCGCCCAGCCTGGTGCTGGGGTACCTCGTTCTGTCCTGTTGCCATGTCCTGTCCTTGCCAAGATCCTAGTTCCAAGTCCCTGCCTAGACCAGGGTTCCGGTTCTGAGTCCCAACCAAGACCCGGGTTCGGTGTCCTTGTCCAGACTCTGGTTCCGGAGTTCCGAATTCCTAGTCCAGGCTCCTGATTCCTGGCTCCACATCCGGGTCCCGTGCTTCTAGCCCAAGTCCTAGCCCAGGCCCTGAATCATAATCTCGTCCAGAGCCTGTGTCAATGTCCAGTGTCGTTTCTTCCCTTGCTTTCTTGACAAACCTAGTCCTGTTCCTAGTACTTCAGTGTCTGTGTCTTGCATTTGGGTCCTCTCCCAATGCCCCCTTGTAACAGAACTTGGTAATGTGCATCCTGAAGCCCCTGTATCTTCTTCCAGATGGCAGCAGCAAGAAGAAACCATGGCCTGGGTGAACAAGGTCCCTCGATGGAAGTTGCTTTCCTACTTCTTACAGATGTGATCAATGCTGGTGAATACTTTATCTATGATAGTCTAGGCAGTATCCATTAATTTTCACATGCTTTTCCATACAAAGACATTGTTATTTCCATACCAAGCTTTGATACAACCATCAGTATACTCTCCACTGTGCATTTATAGAAATTTCTCAAAGGTTTGGATGTCATGCCAAACCTTTGTAAACTTCGGTGGAAATAGAGATTCTGCTGTGCTTTCTTTGTGCTTTGGGCTGAAATGATGGCACCAAGGGATTTAAAACTGCTGTATACATGTAAATTAGTACCTTCTTCCTCTTCCTGACACTGGTTATCATCAACCATTCACTACCCTGTACTTTTACTTTGCCCTTTCACTATTAGGGGCAGCACATAGCATGGCAGTTATCGTTCTGCTGTTACAGCGCCAGCGACCTCAGTTTATTTCCCGCCACTGTCTGTAAGGAGTTTCTACATTCTCTTCATGAGCACGTGGGCTTCCTTGCACCATTTCCTCCCACATTCCAAACACATGCGGGTTAGTAGGTTAATTAGTCACCTGAGTGTAACTAAGTAACTCATTGCTACCATGTTGTAACGCAAAATAAAATAAACTTTCCACATCTAAACTCTCCCATCCTCCACCTGGTTTGAAATCTCATGTATAGTCATAATTTGTCGATCACTAGGACAGACACCCAGCCTGATTCAAGTGAAACTTATTGCACTGAAACTGTTCCATCTTTTCCCATCTTCCCAGGAATTGAAATCCATTTTTTGCCAAACACTCATTTCTAACCTTATTGCCCATTACTTATTAATTCCGTACTTATTTGCATGGGGCTCAGCTTGTAAATAGAGAGTTGTTATCTTTCTGGTTCTGCCTTTCTTTAATTTAGATCCTTACCCTTGGAGATCGTCTTTCTTTGTTCCATCTCTATTGTAAATTTCCACATGTTCTCTGGTGGCCGACTCTTTTGCCCTTCAATTTCCTCTCAGGCCATGAAGGTTTGGCCATAACCCTGGCAAAATGCCAGCAATGCAGCCTTCAGTACTCACGCACCGCACAGAAGATCACAGAAGAGTGCAAAAGCTTTAGGCAAATATATATAGCTAGGGTGCCTAAGACTTTTCACAGTACTGTAGTAATCACACAGCACTGCTGCCACAAAAAGAAAACAAAGAAAGCAGAACCACTCAAATGCTTGAATCTACAACTCACAGAACAAATTAAATATTTATTTATTTATATATTGTGATACAGCATGGAATAGGACCTTCTGGCCCTTTGAGCTACACCCACCCATCAACCCCCTGATTTAATCCTAATCACGGGACAACTTACAATGAATTTACTAACGGTACATCTTCGGACTATGGGAGGAAACCAGAGCACCCAGAGGAAACAAGTGCGGTCACGAGGCTGGAGAGGAACTTGGCGACGGAAAGACTCAGCCACCAGAGAACTAGTACGTGGTGTTTCACTGAAAGAGTTACCTTTTCAATTAGTTTTTCTTATGCAGACAATCTATGACACAGGATCAAGTCAAGGCAAGTCAAGTTTATTGTCACTTGACTATACACGTGTATATTATCAAACGAGACAATGTTTCTGCGTACCGGGGTGTAAAACACAATAGTACACATAACACACATATAATGGAACATAACTTAGGAAAGTAAGAAAGTAAGAATAAAATCTATTATGCATGAATAAACAAAGTAAAGTGCATGAATTAATTAATTAACTGCTGAATGGATGGGTGGGATCCTTGACAATACTAAGGCCCCGCATATGCAGAGTCCTGATAAATGTCCCTGATGGATGGTAGGGTAGAGAGACTCCTATGATCCTCTTGGCCATTCTCACAGTCCTTTGTGGGGACTTCTGGTCTGATGCTCGGCTGCTGCCATACCAGACAGAGATGCAGCTTGTCAGCACACTCTCGATGGTGTTCCTGTAAAATTCAGTTATGATATGTCGGGATGGGGGGAGCTCGCTTACCTCAATCTCTTTAGCAAGTGGAGGCACTGCTGTGTCTTCTTGTTCATAATATTTTATCATACTTTCATCTGAACCGTAGTTCATACAGCGCAGCTAGAAAGAACAAAATGCATGGCGAAGATATGTATTTTTATCCTATTCTGCTACATAAGGATACTCATATAATGCGCAGATTTCTAATAAATTCTGGGAATTCCAATGAAAATGGGCAACAGGTAAAATATTAAAAAGCATAATGAAATTTTCTTCATGAAACGTCCCACTCACTCTGTCTTTTTTATGGCTCCTCGTAGGATAAGCAGTGAGTGAATTATTTAACCATAAAGGAATGAATTATAATCAAATTAACAATAACAGCATGACTGGATGTAACATTTGAGCTCCATAGAGAGCTCTGACTCAAAAATGTATTTTATCAATAGGCACTATGGCACATGCTAATTTCGGAGCTGAAGGCTTTTGTTGACAAAGGGGGTTTAGAAATAAGATCAATTATAAACCAGTTCAGGAAGGCTGAGGTCTTTCAAGGCTGTTTTTTTAAAATTTGTATCATTTTTACCAGGAATTAACTGCATTGCACAAAAAAATTGTGTATGAAGTAGTACAGAACAGTCCCACTACTTCAGAGGTCTCCAACCTTATTTATGCCATGGACCCTTACCACTAACTGAGAGATTGAACCCAGGTTGGGAACCCCTTCTTTATCAGAATGATATTAAGTTGTGTCATACTATGTTAAAACGTTGCAACCATTCTATCTCTTTGAAGAGACTGAATAATCCTTGGATTCTTTGTTAGATTATCTTCAAAAACTCACTGTTGTTTAAATACAGAGAGTTGACTGCTGTAACTGAGTTACAGTAGAGGCACCAATACATTCCCAATCTCCGTGTTTAGATTTTATTTTATTTTATGCTATCAATGGTGAAATGCTGTCTCCACACTACTAAATTATTTCCTAACTTTATTGTTTGGTTGCAGTTTTACCGTAACTGGTGTTTACTTGCAGTACTGTGCAAAAGTCTTGGGCACCCTAGCAATATATATGCCTGTGCCCGTGCTGCTTCTGCAATAAAAAACAATTTTCATGACAACATATATAAAATTCCTGATGAAGGGTCTCAGCCCAAAACAGCAACTGTTTACTCTTTTCCACTGAGCCACTTGGCCTACTGAGTTCCTCCAGCATTTTGTGCCTGTTGCTTTGCACTTCCAGCATCTGCAGATTTTCCCGTTTTTGAAATTTCATTACATATGCGAGTGATGATAAACCTGATTCTGATATGGGTCTCTATTGTGGACTGAGAGTGGGAACGGAGCAGAGCGAGGGTAATCATTGTTGGAAAAAGGGGAAGGGAGAGGGGAGAGAGTGGGAAGCATTAGAGAGACATTCTGTAATGATCAATAAATCAAATGACCTTCCCTATTGTGTCTGGGCTGGGTGTGTCTACACCCCCACCCCCACCCCTGGCATTCCTTCTCTTCCACCAGTCCCACACCCCTCCCATGGCACCCCACCCTCACCTTTCCCAACATCCTTTGCTCACGGCAGATCTACAAATTTTCTTTACACTCCACATTGACAAATATAGTACTATGCAAAAGTCTAAGGCACCTTAGCGATGTGTATGTGTGTATATATATATATATATATATATGTATGTACCTAAGACTTCTACATAGTGCTGTATGTCAAATTACTTCCACTTAAAATGCCATGTAATGTCAGTTTTTTTCTGTTACTGTACTCCAGACCTGGTGTCATGTAATAGTTATGATGTAAGGCTCTGTCTGACTAAATGATAAATTTAAGATTATTTAACAATCAAAATGAAGCCTAGTGAACTGTAACTTTAGTAAAACTGGTCAGACAGTGTTGGATCCAAACTTTTATTGAGACTTGTGTCTATAGTGTCAACAGGACTGAGAATACAGATTAACAGGTCAAACAGCAGATAAACAGTGTCCGGTATTATAAGGAGATAATCCAACACTGAATGATATAACCTGCTAAATATGAAAGATTCCAAGGGGGCAATTCTAGGTTATGGCAAGTATTAGGTTAAAGGAGAGCACAAATAAGTGCATAAAAATTAGTAGCAGGAGGGAAATTCAGAATCCAACAAAAGGGAACCTAAAAAATTCAGCTCAAAATTCAAAGTAACTTTTATTATCAAAGTACATATATAATATGTCACTATATACAACCCTGAGATTCATTTCCCTGCGGGCACCCTCAGCAAATCTATAGAATAGTAACTACAACAGGATCAATAAAAGATCAACAAGACTGCAGAAGACAACAAATTGTGCAAATGCAAATACAAATAAGTAGAAATAAATAACAAGAACATGAGATGAAGAGTCCCTGAATGTGAGTCCTTGGTTGTGGGAATATTTCTATGATGAGGTAAGTGAAGTTGAATGAAGTTATCCTTTTTTGTTTAAGACCCTGATGGTTGAAGGGTAGTAACTGTTCTTCAAGCTGGTGGTACAAATCCTGAAGCTCCTGTACCTTGGTCCTCATGGTAGCGGTGAGAAGAGAGCAAAAGCATGACCTGAGTGGGGATCTCAGATGTTCCTACAACAATGTTTCTTGTAGATTTCCTCAATGGTTGGGAGGTCTTTACCCATTACATTCTGGGCTGAATCCACTACCTTTCATAAGATTTTCCATTTAAAGGCATTGGTGTTTCCACACCAGGCTGTGATGCAGCCAGTCAATATACTCTCCACCACACATCTAAGAAATCTATAGAAGTTTGTCAATGTTTTAAATGTCATGCCAAGTTATGATGTCAAACTAAAGAAATATAATAAAACTGCTTGTAACAGCTTGTTGAAGGAAATAAACTGAGAGACCAGATATATAAATATTTGGATAGACATGAACTGATTAAAGATAGTCAGCATGGCTTTCTGCATGGTAGGTCATGCCTAACCAATCTTATAGAGTTTTTTGAGGGAGTTACCAGGAGAGTTGATGAAGATAAGGCAGTGGATGTTGTCTACATGGACTTTAGTAAGGCATTTGACGAGTTCCCATGTGGGAGGTTAGTCAAGAAAGTTCAGTCGCTCGGCATTCAAGATGAGTTAGCTTTCTGGGAGGAGCTGGAAAGTGAAAGTAGATTGTGCTTCTCTGACTGGAGGCATGTTACTAGTGGAGTGTCTAGGGATTGATGCTGGGTCTGTAGTTTGTCTTCTATATCAATGATCTGGATGCTAATGTGGATAAATGGATCAGCAAATTTGCTGATGACATCAAGATTGAGGGTGTAGTGGACAGTGAGTAAGGCTTTCATGGCTTGCAGGGGGATCTGGACCAGCTGGCAAATATAGGCTGAAAAATGGCAGATGGAACTTAATGCAGACAAGTGCGAGGTTTTGCACTTTGGTAGGACCAACTGGTGTAGGGCTTAGATAGTGAATGATAGTACCCTGAGGAGTGTGGTAAAATAAAGGGATCTGGGAATACAGGTCCAGAATTCAGTGGAAGTGGCGATAGAGTGAGACAGGGTCATTAAGAATGTTTTTGGCACATCGGCCTTAATAAATCAAAGTACTGAGTACAGGAGATGGGATATTATGTTGAAGTGGTGTATTGTGTGCAGATTTGGTCACTTACTTAGAGGAAAAATGTAAATAAAGTTGAATGAGTACAGAGAAAATTCACAAGGATATGGCCATGTCTGGAGTACCTTATTTATATGGAAATATTGAATATTCCTTGGAACATAGAAGATCGAGAGGAGATTTGATAGGGATATACAAAATTATGAGGGGTATAAATAGGGCAAATGAAAGCAGGCTTTTCCCCTTGAGATTGGGTGGGACTACAACTAGAGACCATGGGTTAAAGGTGAAAGGTGAAAAGTTTAAGAGGAGCATGAGGGGAAACCTCAGAGATTTTTCTTAGAGGATGACCACTCAGAGAGTTGTGAGAGTGTGGAGTGAGCTGCCAGCACAAGTGGTGTACGTGAGCTCGATATCAACATTTAAGAGATGTTTGGGTGGGTAAATAGATGGTAGGTGTGTGGAGGGCTATGATGCTGGTGCAGTTCAATGGGTGTAGTCAGTTTAAATGTTTTGATATGGACTAGATGGGCTGAAGGGCCTGTTTCTGGGCTGTACTTTTCTATGACCCTAAAAAGAAAGATGAAGATCGATATTAAAACAAATCACGTAAAGAATGTGGTTGGGAAATTGGTAATGGGGTAAAAGGAAATGGTAGAAGAAATGTTTAAGTGGTTTGCATCAGAACTTAAAATAGAAAATTCCATGGATGTCCATTTAGCACATACCAATGCAGGGAAGGAAATAAATACCATCACCATTATTTAAAAATTTATATAAGGCACATTAATAAGGAAAACTAAAGGCTGATAAATCTCTTGGATCCCCTAACGGTTTGCATCTGAAGTTCTAAAAGTAGTAGCTGCAAAAAGGAGTGAACTGGTTGTGTTCTTCCAATAATTTTCAATTCCATAGCGGAGCTGATAGATTGGAAAACTGACAACGGGATACCCTTTTTCAAAGGGTGTGGGGCAGAATGATGAGGTAGCAACAGGCCAGGTTGCCTAATGTCTGTTACTGGAGTTGACATCAGGACATTTGGAAAACCATTGTCTGATTAAGCTGACTATTCACTGCTTCATGATGTGGAAACCATATCTGACAAATGGAGCTGGTTGAGGAATTATCCGCCATAGTGGAGAGGGAAGAACCACCAGATGTACTATATTTATGTTTTCAGATAGTGTTCAGTAAGGTTCAACAGAACCGGTTACTTTGTGAGGTAAGAGCTCATTGTATTGGTGGAAGTATATTAGCATGGGGGGAGGATTTGCTAACAAGCAGGAGGCAGCAAGTAGAGATAAGAAGTGTAGCGTAGTGGTTAGCACAACATCTTACAGTAAAGTTGACCTTGGTTCAATTCCCACTGCTGCCTGTAAGGAGTTTATACGCTCTCCCCTCCTCCCCCTCTGAGCAATTGTATGTGAGCATAAGGAGTTTCTACTGACAAGCTGCTAAACCAAAGAAGCTGTTTATTATGTAAAATTACAGGTTTGCAAAAAGAACAGCCTGTAATCTGGTGGTCTGGGCTTTGTGTTTGACTAGCCTAGTTGGACTGGTTCGGGCTAGGCTGAGATGGAAGTAATGAAAGAAATTATTTAGGTCACAAGACTGAAGGGAGATCTGTTGAACAATACTGCTTGTAGACTTGGGCCCCATCCAACGAGAAATGGACACAGGATAGTCTGATAACCTTGAGCCAATAAAATTGAAATATGGATTGACCTGATAAGGAAAAGAATAATAATGGGGGATTTGGGAGCACAGGCAGTGATAGCTCTTTAGAAATCAACCATTGCAGAAGAGGATGATGTCAGTCTGGAAACGTGGAGATCACATTGAGATCAAGAAAAATGACTGGTCAATGTAGACTCCTCGTTCCCAGGTAGTACCTTTTCCCTTCTTTAAAATGTTCATGGAAAGTTAGGGAAACTTGGTGGGTGTGTACATAAGTACTTAGTTTTATAAATTCACGTGTTTGTTAGTTGAGCCAATAAAGGTACATGTCAGTAAATACAGATTCTCTCTGTGTCTAACTGATTGTTATTGTTGAGGGTTAATATTTTAACAAATTGTAGCTGTTACTACATGTATTAATGAGTAACAGGGAGGAAGAAGATACATTGTAGACAATTTAATGTAAAAATAGAGGGAAGGAGTTATAAGGAGGATACAAATAGTTTATAGATATTGACAGATCAAATGTGTGAGTACAACACTGGCCAATAGGAATAATGCAGGAACATGTGGTATGGCTCATTCTGGAAGGGAGAATGATGTGTTATTATTAAATGGTAAAATACTGCAGGAAACTGCAGCATGAAGGGATTTGTTTTTTTATGTATGAAATACAACATATGCTTCTGAAAGTTAGCATGTAGGTCCAGCATAATACAAGAAAGGCTGATAGAACAATTAAAGGTATTAGCATACAATAAAACACCTGCTGAACTTAATTGTTCCATGGCTTAGTGACCCGTTCAACTGGGGTTGTTCATTCAAAGGGATGAATGCAAAATGCATACAGCCCCTCCATCCAGCCGAGTGGTGGTGCAGGAGGCCAGATCCACCAGCAACCAACATCTCGCTAACTTCCATAGCCGATTAAGTTTGTTCAGAAATGCAAGATTCAAGAGTCATGAATGCTTATTGTCATTCACCAGTGCACGTGTTAAGGATCCGGCCTGAACAGTGGGTCGAAGGGCCTCTGCTGGTAGCTCTGGATCACGACAGTCTTTAATTTCTGTTTTCTTTCACCTGGCCATGTGGGTTCTGGCCCAGCCCCTTTCCTTTTTGGACTTCCTCCAATTACCTGCTTGTCTCCTCATTTGCACCCACCTGTTTCTAATTTTCACTCATTACCCTGTCCATTTAAACCCCACCTTGACGAGCATTCTCTGCCAGTTCGTCCCAGTTTTGACCTGGGTCGTTCCAGCCTGTCATTGCGATTCTGCATTTTGGATTTTGCCCATTCTTAGACCTGATTTTTGCCTGTGCGCTCTGGATTGTCTGCCCTCGCCTGACTGCCTTTCCTGGTTAAGATCTCTGCCTGCCATTTTGGATTCGTGCCTGCCTTCTGTTTATGAAAAACTGTTGCCTTTGTGTTCCCTAATAAATCCTGGTGAAAAAGTATTCATTGGTCTGCACTTGAGTCCCGCCAAAACCCGACAGCACGATAGTAAAGGTCAATGAACTGGTTGCTACTCCAGATTTGATGCAGCATAAAAAATAATAAGCATAAAGAACACAATAAATGTAATAGAACATAGAAATCTACAGCACATTACCGGCCTTTCAGTCCACAATGTTGTTCCAACTGTGTAACCTACTCTAGAAACTGCCAAGAATTACCCTACTGCATATTCTTCTATTTTTCTAAGCTCCATGTACCTATCTAAGAGTCTCTTAAAAGACCCTATTGTACCCGTCTCTACCACTGTCACTGGTGGAGCATTCCATGCACCTACCACTCTCTGTGTGAATAACTTACCTCTGACATCCCCCATTGTACCTACGTAAGGTGAGGTAAGGTAAGTAGTATGTCAGGTTAACTTATATACAAAGGCCAAATGTATGTCCATAAAATGATGCTAAGTACATAAGGTGACTGACAGGAAATGACAAAATAGTGATGGTGGTGGGGTGTGGTGAGGTGGATTAATGAGTGGAGGTGTTGATCTAGCTGATGGCTTGGGGGAAGTAACTGTTTCTGAATCTGATGGTCCAGGCATGGATGCTATGTCAATCTGAGGTGCTCATTGAATGACAGCTACCAATTCCCATAAACTAATAGCAGTCTGTTAATTTGATTCAGCCATTCGTTTTAAGTTCTTATGTTTGTTATAAGTTCCAGAGATACTTAATTCTAAGAGTAATGTACTCTACATATTCAAACGTGTTTAATGCAAAATGTTGTATATTCTAGGGTACACAACTTTAGATACTCAATTTTATTATACCTGGTACAAATTATTTTAACTTGCAAATTTCTACAGGTGTACTGTGGAGAGCATTCTACTATCCAGGATCAAAATAAGCTGCAGAAAGTTGTAAATTTAGTCAGCTCTATCATGGGTACTAGCCTCCATGGTATCCAGGACAACTTCAAGGAGTGATGCCTCAAAAAGGGGGCATCCATTATTAAGGACCCCCCCCCCCATTACTCACAACATGCCCTTTTCTCATTGATGCCATCTGGAAGGAGGTACAGAAGCCTGAAGGCACACACTCAACAATTCAGGAACAGCTTCTTCTTCCCTGCCATCCAAGTTCTGAATGGACGTTGAACCCATGAACACTACCTCACTACTTTTTTGCACTAATTATTTAATTTAGCTATTTAGTATACATTTACTGGAATTCACAGTGTTTGTTCCTCTATTATTATGTTTGCATTGTACTACTGCTGCAAAGACAACAAATTTCATGACATATGCAAGTGATATTAAATCTGATTCTGAATTGAAATAGTTTACAAGCTAGTTCATGACAGTTGGCTTTATATAACATGCTTAACACAGCATGTCCTTGAGCAAGGCAGTTAACCACACATTGCTCTGTGACGACTACGGTGCCAAGCTGTATCGGCCCTAGTGCCCTTCCCTTGGACAACATCGGTGGCGTGGAGAGGGGAGACTTGCATCATGGGCAACTGCCGGTCTTCCATACAACCTTGCCCAGGCCTGCGCCCTGGAAACCTTCCAAGGTGCAAATCCATGGTGTCAGGAGACTAATGGATGCCTATTATATAACACAGCATATTAGTGCTGCTAAAGTACTTCAATATTCAAAGTAAATTTATTATCAAAGTACATATATGTCACCATATGCAACCCTGAAGTTCATTTTCCTGTGAGCATACTCAGTAAATCCAAGAAACACAACAGAATCAATGAAAGGCTCCACCAACAGGACAATCAACCCAATGTGCAAAAGACAACCAAATGCAAAAGCAAAACAATAGAAAATAAATAATACTACTAAAAATGAGCAATAACTAGTGAGAACATGAGATGAAGAGTCTTTAAAAGACAGCCCATAGGTTGTGGGGACATTTTAATGGTGGGCAAGTGAAGTTGAGTGAAGACAACCCCACCATTTCAACAGCCTAAAGCTTGAGGGGTAATAACAGCTCCTGAAGCTGGTGGTGTGGTTCCTGAGGCTCCAGTACGTCTTTCCCGATGGCAGCAGCAAGAAGAGAGCATAGCCTGGGTGTGAGAGTCCTTCTTAATGGATGCTGCATTCCTGTAGATGTGACTTTGATTACTACAGTTAAAGCTTTTCAGCTTTAAGCTACAGTAATCAGAGATTTCCAGTTCTCTGCTGAGTTAGCCAATATTAATGAATATGACAACTGTGACTAAGAATGGGCAATAAATACTGGACTTGCAGATAATACTTGCATCTTGAGAATTAATGAAAAAAAAACAAACTATCCGGAATAGATTCTTGCCTTGTCAGCTCAGAAATATATATTGCTTTAAAAAAAACTGTCTTGAATGCATTCTCGAAAGTCATTGCTTTAATACTTGAGATGTTCTGCTTCTCTTAGTCAATGTGAAAATTAAAGTTGTGTTGGCTTGGTACATGCTTTCTGAAGTTAATATTTCTGTATCGTCATGCAACACAACTGTCAGATAAACAATTTTCATCAAAGTATTAGGTTGGAGGCTACCCAGACGGAATATAAGGTGTTGTTCCTCCAACCTGACTGTGGCTTCATCTTTACAGTAGAGGAGGCCCTGGATAGACATATCAGAATGTGAATGGGATGTGGAATTAAAATAGCCTCCAACCTGATGGCATGAACATTGACTTCTCAAACTTCCGCTAATGCACCACCTCCCCCTCATACCCCGTCCGTTATTTATTTATATACACACATTCTTTTTCTCTCTCTCCTTTTTCTCTCTCTGTCCCTCTGACTATACCCCTTGCCCATCCTCTGGGTTTTTACCCCCTCCCCCTTTTCCTTCTCCCTGGGCCTCCTGTCCCATGATCCTCTCATATCCCTTTTGCCAATCAACTGTCCAGCTCTTGACTCCATCCTTCCCCCTCATGTCTTCTCCTATCATTTCAGATCTCCCCCTCCTCCTCCCACTTTCAAATCTCTTACTTGCTCTTCCTTCAGTTAATCCTGACGAAGGGTCTTGACCCGAAACGTCGACTGTATCTCTTCCTAGAGATGCTGCCTGGCCTGCTGTGTTCACCAGCAACTTTGATGTATGTTGCTTGAATGTCCAGCATCTGCTGAATTCCTCGTGCTAGGTAGGCTGAAGGACCTGTCTCTGGGCTGTACTTTTCTACACCTTTATTGCATGGTTTACCCTTTCTTAGCTCTTCACTGCCATATTGTCCTGATGGAAATCACAAAAGTCTACTCTGTAGATGCATCATTTATCAGTATTGTTACACCCATATCTTTCCATCATTCCTCATCCTTTCTAAAGAGGTAATTGTTGAATAGTTAACTTTCAGCTATAATTAGCTTAAGCCAAATCTGGAGAATGTCCATAACCTACTGACTCACTTTCAAGGACTCTTCATCTCATGTTCTTGATATTTATTACTTATTTGTTTATTATTATTATTATTTCTTCTTTTTGTATTTGGACAGTTTGTTGTCTTGTACACTCTGTTTGAATGCCCTAGTTCGGCAGTCTTTCATTGATTCTGTTATGATTATTATTCTATAGATTTATTGAGTATGCCTGCAAGCAAATGAATCTCTGTACTCTGGTTGAACACGCTAGTTGGGCGAATTTTCATTGATACTTAATGGTTATAATTCTATAGATTTGTTGGAATTTGCCGTCAAGAAAATGAATCTCTGGGTTGCATATGAAGATTTGATAATATATTTACCTTGACATTTGAACTTTGAACTTCAATTTTTAATTGAACTAATGTTTCCAACGTGCTGATTCTGTAAACTACATACACTGATTACACAATGTTTTACAGTACCAGGAACCCAGGTTCAATTCCCACCACTGACTGTAAGGAGTTCATTTCCTACAGTGTGGGTTTCCTTGGGGTGCTCTGGTATCCTCTCACAGTCCAAAGGCATATCAGTAGGTAGGTTGATTGGTCATTGTAAATTGTCCCGATTTTTGGCCAGGGTTGTTGGTCGGCGCAGCTTGAAAGGTTCTGTTCTGTATCTCAATAAATTAATAAAACTTCATACCTGGATGAGAATCCCTCATCTGACCATGTGTCCTGCTGCCCCTTTCCCTTACAGAGTTCTGAATTGCAGATTTTCTCCTCCCATTTTTCAAGTCTGTTGTGAGGACCTTGTGCAGAATTCAGATTTGAAGATTCCAGCTTGAAGATTCTTGATAATTATA
The DNA here is from genome assembly GCF_963921235.1 of Mobula hypostoma. Taxonomy (NCBI): domain Eukaryota; kingdom Metazoa; phylum Chordata; class Chondrichthyes; order Myliobatiformes; family Myliobatidae; genus Mobula; species Mobula hypostoma. Next base: position 31,298,824 of record NC_086116.1, read on the forward strand.
GCAGGCATCAGTGGTCAGTCATCCATTTTACATCATAATGTTAATAAGTGCCATTAAGCTTCTGTCATCTGAGTCCACTTTCCCTTTTATTCTTTCCTTCTGTATTGGAAAATAATACCCATAATAACAAAGATGGCTTGAATTGCTTTCAATAGGATGCATAATCTGTGAATATTACTGCATCAATCTTGTGACAATCAGGTTTAGGAAAGCTTGTGGACTTGGGCCAGCCACTTTTTGAGCTTGCAGTGCCCATGCTCCCAGGTGAAAAGAAAAGAATCCCATACCATTGGAAAACTGGGATGTCTATCTTTGTACAATATTAACTTATACACTCTCTCCATTAAATTCATTTAAGTTGCAAACCATAAACGTTAAGATAATTTTGACTTTGATCTATGATGTAAGAATACTGGTGTCAATTCAATCATCTCTTATGCATACATTTCTTCTGCAATGGAAGAGGATAAACAGAAATGAAGACTCGATGGTGTTATTTATATGGGGCTGGAGTTCTGTAAGTGCTATGTGCATTGTCCTCATTCTAAAACAAGTTATTTGTCTTACTGCTGTCTGAAGGACCTTGCTCTGCACAGATATCTGAGAGGCAGATAAAATGCTATCTGAAATATTCCATTTGTCTGAAGAAGTGAAGAGATTAAAGGATATCTTTAAAGAGTCCTTGAAAAAAAAACACAGCACTGATTGTTGGGAATCCCTGGCCAGTGGTGTGCGAAATGGACAAGGAACTTTCAGGGTGGTACCTGAGAATGTTGGGCCCCTGATACAAGCACCTCACATAACCAACAGAAGGTGTGCCTCATCCACCCATCTATTCCATCAAACGCCTCATCCCATATCTGATCATCTGCAGTCCCACATTAGTATCATTAGTGTTATATTTTGTAACTTCAAAACATTAAATTAATTGAAAAGAAGACACGAGAGTCCAGAATATGGACCAATCTTCATCTCTACTTTAAGTGAGGCGCACACGTATCATGTGGTAGCATGATAACGTATGCAATTAACAAATTTTTACCCGTAATTTACTTCTGGGGCACCAAACATGGACGACCCAATCGGTAGCTCTCATTGAAAACGATATCAAATATCAAAAATATCAAATATTCTTATTTTCGCCTGCTACAGCAGACATCCATAACTGCATCTAAGATGTGTACAGTCAGTGATGAAGTCTTAATGTGATTGAACAATTGATCGCTGCTTAAAACCAGACTCTGGCTGGTGCACTGTCCCTTTAAGAAGCCGTCGGCGAAAGAGGGGCCGAAGTGCTGGTCTGCTGGTGTGTTCAAAAATAACGAGGTTTTCAACTCCCAATACCAACTGTCCTGCTGGAAAATGTACAGTCTCTGGTAAATAAAATTGACAATCTCAGAGCTAAGGTGCTGTAACAGAGGAACACTAGGATCAGTTGCGACCTTTGCTTCATGGAATCGTGGTTAATGCCTTCCGTGCCGGAAACAGTGATTCGAATAGGGGGGTTCACAATACGCTGTCAAGATAGGTCAGTCAAATCGTTCAAAAGCAAAGGTGGAGGTGTACACCTCATAATCACCTCCTCGAGACGTATTAATGTGCCGGTGATGTCCCAGTGTAGCTCACCAGATTTGAAATACCTCACAATTAAGTGCCGGCCATTTTACCTGCAGTGGGAGATTTCAGCTATCATTTTGATAGTGGTGTACATTTCAGCTCAGGCTAATGTCAGACAGGTTCTAGACGAACTGAGTGATGCAATCAATAGGCATGACACAGCACATCCTGATGTCTTTCCCATCAGTTTGGGTGATTTTAACCAGGCCAGCTTGATAAGTTCACTAAATAATTGTCATCTGATTTTCCAGTGGAAATAACACACTGGACCACTATTATACTAAATTCAAGAGTGTCTACCATGTCACTCCATACTCACACTTTGATAAGTCTGATCCCCTGGCTGCACTTCAGTGACTGAAGACTGCAGCTCCAGTAGTAAGGACCAAGAAAGTATGGACAAAGCAGAAGAGTGCGTACAGGACTGCTTTGAACCGATGGACTGGACTGTGTTCAGGGACTCATCTTCGAGCCTGGATCAGTAAGCCACAGTTGTTATCAACTTCAATAAAACCTGTGTGGATGAATGTGCGACTGTGAAAACTTACTGTACATTCCCAAATCTAAAGCCCTGGATGAACCTGAACATTCATCATCTGCTGAGGGCTAGATCTGTGGCACTTAAGTCTGGCAATCCAGGTCTGTATAAGGAAACCAGGTATGACTTGCAGAGACTTATTTCAAGAGCAAAGAAACAATTCTGAGAGAGTTTGGATGCACGTCAACCTCGGCAGTGTTTGCAGGCCATTACTTTCTACAATGCAAAACCTAACTTCATGAATGGCAGCGATGTTTCACCACCAAGTGAGCCCAACTCCTTTTCTGCCCGTTTCGAAAGGGGGAGAAAAACACAGTTATGAGGATCCCTGCAGCATCCGGTGACCCTGTGACCTCTCTCGGAGGCTGACGTCAGGCTGTCTTTCAAGCGGGTGAACCCTCACAAGGTAGCGGGGCCGGATGAAGTACCTGGTAGGTCTATGGAAACCTGCGCCAAACAACTGGTGGGGCTACTCAAAGACACTTTCAATCTCTCACTGCTACAGCTGGAAGTTCCCACCTGCTTTAAAAGGGCAACAATTATACCGGTGCTCAAGAAAAACAGCATGAGCTGCCTTAATGACTACCGCCCAGTAGCACTCACATCTACGATGATGAAATGCTTTGAGAGGTTGGTCATGGCTAGAACCAACACTTGCATCAGGAAGGACCTGGACCCACTGCAATTTGTCTATCACCACAATAGGTCTATGGCAGACACTATCTCAATGGTTCTCCACACAGCCTTGGATTGCCTGGACAATGCAAATTCCTATGTCTGAATGCTGTTTATTGACTACAGCTCAGCATTTAACACCCTCATTCCTACAGTGCTGATTGAAAACCTACGGAACCTGGGCCTCTGTACCTCCCTCTACACTGGATCCATTACAGGCTGGGAGATGAAGGTCTGAAGTTCAATGCTGATCCAAGCCGAATTATTAGAAGATCCCTGAGAGCTACATTGAGACAGAACTCCATTCACCAGGCCACAAAAGATTTTAGCCTGCTATCTTCATATTCAAAATTAGATGAAAATTATTTAATTTGAGGAAATCTAACTAACGGATTAAAATTACTTCACCTTTGCCACATCTGTTCCCAGAACATAGCTTTCCATTGCAGAACGTCAGAGAAGTCCGCCTTCAAAGAATGGTGTTTCTCCCCCCCCCCCGCCCCCTCAGCTATTGATGCTGGCTTCACCCACATCTCCTCTATTTCTCTCTCTCAACCTTCCTTCCTGCCGCCTTGATAGTGATAGAGTTCCTCTTGTCCTTACCTAGCATGCCCATCGCGTCCAACACATTATCCTCCGGAACTTCTACCATCACCAAAGGAATCCTACTGCTGAACATATCTTTACCTTTCCTCACACCCTCCACTTTCTGCAAGGATCACTCCGTCCATGATTCTCTTGTCTATTCATTCCTCTCCACTAATCTTCCTCCTGGCACTTACCCCCTACAAGTGCATCAGTGCTAAACCTACCCTTACACCTCATCTGTCACCTGCAATCAGGACCCCAGGTAGTCCTTCCGGGTGAGGCAGTGCTTCACCTATGAATCTGCTGAGGTCATGTAATGTGTCCGGTGCTCCTGATACAACCTTGTCTGCATTGGTGAATCCTGTCATAAATTGGGGGACCACTTTTTCGAGCACCTCTGCACCATCTGCCACAAGCAGGACTTCTCATGAGCCAATCATTTTAATTCTGATTCCCTTTCCCATTCCGACACGCCAGTCCATGTTCTCCTCTTGTGTCAAGATGAGGCCACCCTCTGGGTGGAGGAGAAACAACTTATATTCTGACTGGGAAACCTCCACTCCAACATGATGACATAAATATCAATTTCTCCTTCCGGTAAACAAATTCCACCCACTTCTCTCTAATCCCTACTCTGACCTTTTACCTCTTCTCACCTGCCTATTACTTCTCCCTGAGTCCCTTTCTCCTTCCCTTACTCCCATGGTCCACTCTCCTCTCCTATTAGATTCCTTCCTCTCTAGCCCTTTACCTTTCCCACCCACCTGGCTTCACCTATCGCTTTGTGGCTAGGCTCCTTCCCCTCCCCCCCCACCTTTTTTTATTCTGCCATCTTCCCCCTTCCTTCCCAGTCATGAAGAAAAGGATCTCAACCTGAAGCATTGACTGATTGTTCATTTCCACAGATGCTGCCTGACCTGCTGAGTTCCTCCCGCATTTGTGTGCATCACTTTGCATTTCAGGCATCTGCAGGTTTTCTTGTGTTTACGATGAAAGCTGGTTCTTGATCGTCCTTGAAGAGACATTTGCCCTGGTAATGACCCTTATTTGGTCACATTCTCACCAACGTAATCTGCCTATCATCTGGTGCGGTACGGTAGCGAAGTGGTTAGCACAATCCTTTATTGTAGCAGCGACCCAGGCTCCACTCCCGCTGCTGTCTGTAACGAGCTTGTACATTCTCCCTGCGAGCACGTGGGTTTCCTCCACGTGCTCTGATTTAGTCCCACAGTCCAAAGACATACTGGCTGGTAGGATAATTGGTCATTGTAAATTGTCCTGTGATTAGGCTCAGATTAAATTGGAGGATTGTCGGGTGCTGGGGCCAGAGGGGCCTATTCCACGTTGTATCTCAGTAGAACAAAAAATAAAATAATAAATATCCCAAGATCAATTATCTCATTGAGTAGCCATGAATGATGGTGGCGAGAACTTTGTTTCCCTCTCTCAATGGAAGGAGTTCATCAGATTTCTTTACTGCCAAGTATTTTCTAAGTTATTGGCAACTCTTTCTGCCTGGAATAAATTAGCCTCAGAGTTTGCTTAGAAAAGACAGTTCAGTTGAGTCAGACATGATCAGCATTGCATGCGCCCTGCTCAATTATCCATGCAAATCACTTCAGACAAAAAAAAATACCGATATTAAATTCTGCCAGATGCAGAAATCAAAGTGAAGAAAAGATCATGCAGGCCAAGCAGCAAATGTAGCCAGCAACGTGAGTGGCGCAAATGAGCCTCTCTGGAGCTATTTATAAAGATCTCTAAATCAGGTTTGCTGTCACCTGTGCTGCATCCTCTTAAATGACTGCACACTTGTGCCAAAGAACAAAATATTCCTCTGCCTGGCAACACCGTGCACCTTTGCATTAGGATGTTCTGGTTGTTTAGTACACATTGCTGTTAGGATAGAAGCAACACACAAAAAAAAATCAAATGATAAATAGCAATTTTGAAAAGAAGAACTAGCAACTTCAAAAAAAGAGCCAGCATTTCTCTTTCAACACACACAAAATGCTGGAGGAACTCAGCAAGCCGGGCAGCACCTATGGAAAAAAGTATAGTCGACATTTTGGGCTGAGTTCCTCCAGCATTTTGTGTATGTTGCTCGGATTTCCAGCATCTGCTGATTTTCTCTTGTTTGCAACATTACTTTTTAATGCATTTTTTCCCTGACGTGTCTTGATTATTTCAACATGTTGAATGTACTTTTTTAAGTAAATATGTAACTGAGTCACATATGAGCATGTGACATATAAAGCATGTAAGTTTTGCCGAAAAGGAAAATACAAGTGATGTTAGAAATCTGAAATTTAAAATGCACAGTCTCAGCAGTCCTCATAGAAGGATCAGAAGTGGAAAGAGTGAGCAATTTCTAGTTCCTGTGTGTCAATATCTCTGAGGATCTGTCCTGGACCCAACATATCGATGCACCTACAAAGAAGGCACAACAGTGGCTATATTTCATTGAGAGTTTGAGGAGATTTGACATGTCACCAAAGACAGTTGCAAATCTCTGCAAATGTACTATGGAAAGCATTCTAACCGGCTGAATCACCATCTGGTATGGGGGGGGTGGGGGGGGCTACTGCACAGGATCGAAATAAGCAACAGAGTTATAAACTTAGACAGCTCCATTATGGGCAATAGACTCCGTAGTATCCAGGATATCTTCAAGAACATGCCCTCTTCTCATTGCTACTATCAGGGAGGAGGTACAAGAGCCTGAAGGCTCACACTCAAAGATTCAGGAACAGCTTCTTCCACTCTGCTATCAGATTCCTGAATGGACACTGAACCCATGAACACTACCTCACCACTTTTTTTATTTCTACAAATACAACTAATTTCACATGATATGCAGATATGATATGTGCAAAGTCATCAAGGCAGTGAAACAACAATATAGAGACAAGATTCAGACTCAACTTCCCAGCAACAACACACGCAGCTTCTGGAAAGGTTTGCACACCATTGAAGACTTCGAAACTAAACGCAGTGGAGTTTCCAACATTGATGCCACTCTCCCAGACGAGCTAAATCTTCTCTACACTCGATTTTGCTGTTGCCAATACTGAGCCCCTGAGCAGACGGGCAGATGATGTGACTGGCAGCTTGGTCACCTCTGAGTCCAAAGTACGCAGGTGTTTCAAACGGGTGGACAATTGCAAGGCCGCGGGACCAGACAGCATCCCGGGGCGGGTACTCAGAGTGCGCGTGGCACAACTGGCAGGTGTGTTTACAGACATTTTTAATCTCTCCCTCTCCCAGTGTCAAGTGCCCTCCTGCTTCAAAGCATCCACCATTGTCCCTGTACCAAAAAAGACCAAGGTAACATGTCTGAATGACTGGCGTCCTATCGCATTCACCTCAATAATAAGCAAATGGTTTGAGAGGCTGGTCAAGGACGACATCTGCAGCTTGCTACCACCCACACTGGACCCCTACAATTCACATACTGACACAACCAATCGACAGATGATGCAACAGCCACAGCTCTACACACCATCCTTACGAATCTGGAGAAGAGGGATGCTTATGTGAGAATGCTGTTCAGCTTTCAGCACCATAATTCCCTCCAGACTCGACAAGAAACTCAGAGACCTCTGCCTTCACCCTGTGTTATACAGCTGGATCCTGGACTTCCTGTCAGATCGCTGGCAGGTGGTAAGAGTGGGTTCCCTCACCTCTGCCTCTCTGCCCCTCATCTCTGCCCCTCTGACCTCAACACACGTACCCCCTCAGGGCTTTGAACTAAGCCCCCTCCTTTACCTTCTGTATACCCATGACTGTGTCGCCACCCACAGCTCCAATCTGCTAATTAAATTTGCTGACAACACTACACTGATTGGCCTAATCTCAAATAATAATTAGGCAGCCTACAGAGAGGAAGTCATCACCCTAACACAGTGGTGTCAAGAAAACAACCTCTCCCTCAACGTCACAAAAAATAAGGAAGCTGGTTGTACTACAGGAGACAGGCTAGCCCCTGTAGACATCAGTGGATCTGGGGCTGAGAGGGTGAATAGCTTTAAGTTCCTCAGCATAAACATCACCAAGGATCTCACGTGGTCTGTACATATCGGATGTGTGGTGAAAAAGGCACAACAGCGTCTCTTTCACCTCACATGGTTGAGGAAGTTTGGTATGGGCCCCTCAAATTCTAAGAATTTTCTATAGGGGCACATTTGAGAGCATCCTGACTGGCACATTTGAGAGCATCCTGACTGGCTGCTTCACTGCCTGAAATGGGAATTGTATTTCCCTCAGTTGCAGGATTCTGCAGAGAGTGGTGCAGCCAGCCCAGCACATCTGTAGATGTGAACTTCCCACTATTCCGGACATTTACAAAGGGTGTGTAAAAAGGGCCCGAAGGATCATTGGGGACCCGAGTCACCCCAAATACAAACTGTGCCAGCTGCTACCATCCAGGAAACGATACCGCAGCATAAAAGCCAAGACCAACAGGCTCCAGGACAGCTTCTTCCACCAGCCTTCAGCCTGCTTAATTCATGCTGATGCAACTGTATTTCTATGTTATATTGACTATCCTGTTGTACATAATATTTATTATAAATTACTATAATTGCACATTGCACTTTTGAACGGAGACATAACGTAAAGATTTTTACTCATGTATATGAAGGATGTAAGTAATAAAGTCAATTCAATTCAATGCCTGTGCATGAGCCACAGTGAAGGGCAGGCTTTCATTTGTGCTGAAAAGGTTAAAAGAAAGTTATGTGAACAGTTACCTGCCCTTTATATTCTCGGCTTTCTTTCATATTCCCCTGAGTACCCCACAGACTTTCAAACCTCTTTGTACCCAGTTCACATGTAGTAAACCAGTACTCACTGTCCACTGACACCCTCAACTCCACCACGGTCTTGCCCTTCCATCACCAATAAGCAAGATTGTTCACAAATAACAAGCCAACTCTGCACTTTGCCCCCGCCAAAGACCACCAAGTCCATTCCTAACCAGCAGCTGTAGACTGCACATGGTTGAAAAGGTTAAATGATCATAATCCTGATGGTTCAGGATCCTTATCCTTCATGTCATGTATACACTTAGTGGCCACTTCATTATGTAAAGATGCGAGCCCAGGATGAAAGAATACACGTATAGTGAAGTGACAACATTGTTATAATCGGGCTTAACGGTAGCGTGGTGGTTAGCACAACACTTTACAGTACAGGCGACCCAGGCTTAATTCCTGCCACTGTCTGTAAGGAGTTTGCATGTTCTCGTCATGAGAGTGTGGGTTTCCTCTGGGTGCTCCGGTTTCCTCCCACATTCCAAAGATGTACCTGTTGATAGGTTAATTGGTCATTGTAAATTGCCCTGTGATTACGCTAGGAATAAACTGGTGGATTGCTGGACGTCAAGGCTTGAAGGGCTGGAAAGGTCTGCTCTGTGCTGTATGTCAAAAAAGGAAATAAAAATAACAGTTTCTATTCAATGGTCACTTTATTAGCTACCTCCAGTACCTACTAAAGGTTATGTTTCTGGTCTTCTGCTGCGTAGCCCATCCACTTCAAGGTTTGTCGTGTTCTGAATTCAAAGATGCTCCTCTGCACACCATTGTTGTAACGCATGGTTATTTGAGTTTCTGTTGCCTTCCTGTCAGCTTGAACCAGCCTGACCATTCTCCTCTGACCTCTCTCATTAACAAGGTGTTTTCACCCACAGATCTGCCACTCTCTGGATGATTTTGTTTTTGTTTTCCATACCATTCTCTGTAAACGAGAATTTGTGGTGGCACAACTTTTTCCATGGGGTAGAAATGTTGAATACTAAAGGACATAGCTTTAAGGTGGGGGGGGGAGTGTTGTGCTGGGCAAGATTTTAAATGGAGAGTGGTAGGTACCGGCAACACACTGTCAGGGCTAGTAATGGAAGCAAATATGACAAAGGAGTTCAAGAAGTTTTTAGCTAGGCATAGAAACATGCAGGAAACGTAGTGATGTGGATCATGTGCAGGCAGAAATGATTAGTCTGATTTGGCATCATGCTCTGCACAGACATCATAGGCTAATGGACCTGTTCCTGTGGTGTATTGTTTAATGTTCTAAAACAATCTATTTATGGTGGGAAAACTTTTAAAACTGTGTTTGTCAACGAATACCTCAGGAAAACTCATTACTACTTGTTCCTTTCTAAGCGCAAATTGCAACTAATCTGAACCTCTGGCTCCAACATTTCATCCCGGAATAAACCTTGGTACATCACCCCCTCTCAGCTCACGGACCCACATTACCCTCCTGTGCCCTGCATGATAAATTAAAATTTTATTCACATCCACATCACCTGAGCCAGTCACTCTATAACCCCACCAAGCAGCATCCGAAGAAAGGAGGAAATTGTCTGCTTTCTCATTAAGCTGCACTTATCTGCACCGGGGATAATTTTCTGAGAGAAGGTACACCACCAACTGAGATTTCATGTCATGTTTCGCTGGTAGAAAATGAGTGAATTTACAATTCAATGCCTGTGCATAGCTGTCACCAGCAAACAGCAATTTGCAGGATCTATGAATTCCAGCCATGCTGAACTTACATATTGTAAGCTTCAACGCTTAGTTAAAAGAAAAGTAAATATTTTTTTACAGCACTTTCTTCAATCGTCCAAGGAGAGGATGATTCAGTTAAAAATATACTCTTAAAGTGTCAATACCACAGGGCTCGAAACGGTCATTAAATCAGTCACAGAACTGGCACTGAAGCAACAGATTAATAATTAGTTATTTATTTTGGTTTGGCTTGGAGCTTTAAAAAATCTGCTGCATATTATAAAGTGGATATTGAAAACACATCCAATTCTCTTACCATCGTTGCATTTTTTATGGTAATAGCTTTTAATATTGCCGCTTCAGGCACAATGAAAGGCCTCTGTTTATGACTTATCACTAATCCAAACCATCTCACTTAATCCTGAAATATGAGCCACCGAAATTCAAACTACTTAAAAAAAATTAACTCATTTTCCAGAGTACATAAATGCAAATATTTGAGAGGTATCATTTAAGTTATAGAGTTTAGGGGGCTCTGGATAGAGGTAGTACCTTTGATGTCTGGCATGCTGTTTCCTACTAGACAGGGTAGACAGGCGTCACTGGTCCTCATCCATCTCCTAAATGTCTCACGTGTTGGCTCCAAGCGCCATAACCCGGTAATCCGCTTCAGCTGGCGGGCTAAACCACGTGAGGGGGTGGTGTTAACACGGCACCACTGGGCGAATGACTTCCATGATGAAGTCACTGGCTGGGACGGAAAGGTTCTCAGATGAACTATAACGGCCACGTGTTGACGACCAAGGCGAGCCACCTAGTTGGAGGAAATCAGCTGTGGTCAAACCTGGAGAGGGACAGGCTCCGCCAAGTTTCAGATGCCCAAGACACACCGTGTGATGAGCAACCACGACAGATGGAACAGACTGGTGCAAAGCTTGTCATGACGGCGCCCCAACGACGCCACCAGGAGTTAAGGGCGCAAGAAGAAGAAGAAGAAGATCATTTAAGTTTTTTTTTGTTTATTTGTTTGTTTATTTATTGAGATACAGTGCGGGGTAGGCCCTTCCGGCGCTTCAAGTTGCACTGCACAGCAACCCCCGATTTAATCCTAGCCTAATCACAGGACAATTTACAATGACCAGTTAACCTATCAAACAATACATCTTATGACTCTGGGAAGAAATCCATGTGGTCACTGGGGAGAGCATACAAGCTCCTTTCAGACTGTGGTAGGAATTGAACCTGGGTTGCTGGTACAGTAAAGCTTTGTGCTAACCACTACACTACCATGGTGAATAGAAGGGCAAAATAGATGATCATAAACCTAAGGAAAAACTGCACACTGTAATGTTAATTATAACACAATAATAATAGAAGAGTTTTATGTGGCATCATTGTTATTTACATTTATTTATTGAGATAGCACGGAATTGGCCCTTCTGATACTCACAGCTGCGCTGCCAGCAACTTGCGATTTAATCCTGCCTACTCGCAGGACATTTTATGATGACCAATTAACCTACTAACCGCTACATGTTTGGATTGTGGGTGGAAACTGGAACACCTGGATGAAACACACGCAGTCCAAGGGGAGGACATACAGACTCCTTACTCCCTAGCTGTAATAGTATTCTAACGGCTACACTACCATGGTGCCCTCTGTAGGCCCTTTCTTGTGCTATGGCATTACTTAAGTGAAATTCAACAACAGAGACTTGCTGTGCAAGTAGAAAATAACTACTAATCAAAAATGAATAAAGAAAGGACGAAAATACATCCAGCTAAGATGTTGCATCAGTCTGGATTTACTGAGCACTAAAATGATTAACGTCGTGATAGAGTGTAAAGTTACATGATGAGCTGATTTGTTTTGGAGATGCTGTTTTATTTTCACGGAGGTTCAGCTGGGGATCGATGTGCCTGATCCGTTTTGTTTACTTTTTTGTGCGGGAGGAGGGATTTGGGGGTCGATTTGCCTGATCCATGTTGTTTTGTTTTTTTTTATGCAGGAGAAGGGATTTGGGGATCGATTCGCCTGATCCATTTTGTTTACTTTTTTGTGCGGGAGGAGGGATTTGGGGGTTGATGTGATTGTGCTGTTCTTATTTGTCTTTTTTTTTGCAAGGAAGGGGGATTTGGGAGTTGCTCTGATGGTTTTGTTTTTGTTTGTCTTTTCTTGCAGCTGGGCATTTGGGGGTTGATAATCACGCTGCTTTTCTTTTCTTTCCTGATTTCATGGCCACCCAGAGAATTGAAGAATTTCAGAGTTGTATACTTTGATAATAAAAATGAACCTTTGAACCTTTAATTCACAGGCTGAATGATATTCCGGCAAACAAAAGGGAGGAGGTATATTGATCAACATATCGTTTGTCATGGATCTCCTTCAACTTACTTTTGGGGACTGCATCCATTAGATCTGTGTGCGTCTGAACCAGCCTATACAGCTTTATTGCTGTTTGTGACAGAATGAAGTGACGGAAATAATGACATTCCTTTGATTGGTGACAATGTGGGTCCCACACCAGCCCACAGAGGAGGTTCAGAAGTGGAAAGAGAGAGCAATTTCAAGTTCCATGGTGTCAATATCTCTGAGGATCTAACCTGGACCGAACATATGGATGCAGTTACAAACAAGGCACGACAGCAGCTACATTTCATTGGAGTTTGAGGAAGATTTTGTATGTCACGAAATACAGTACCATGGAAAGCATTCTAAGTAGCTGCATCACTGTCTGGCTCGGTGGGGGGGGGGGGGGTGCTGCTGCACAGTAAACTGCAGAGAGTTGTAAACTTAGCCAGCTCTATCATGGGTACTAGCCAAAGTAGTATCCGAGACATCTTCAAGGAGCGATGCCTCAGAAAGGAGGCATCCATCTTTAAGAAACTCCATCACCTTGGTCATGCCTTGCTACCATCAGGAAGGAGGTGCAGGAGCCTGAAGGCACACACTCTACCACTCAGCAACAGCTTCTTCCCCTCTGCTATCAGATTCCTGAATGGACACTGAACCAATGAACACCAACTCACTACTTTTTTATTTCCATTTTTGCACTACTTACTTAATTCAACTATTTATATATATATACATACTGTAATTCACATGTTTTCTATTATCAGGCATTGCATTGTACTACTGCCGGAAAGACAACAAATTTCGTAACATATGCCAGTGATATTAAACCTGATTTCGATTCTGTTTCTGTGGACCATATTGTTTCTGTACATGTTTTGCTTATACAATGTTTAATGTATAAGTAAAAAAAACATACATTGAGTTGTGTAACTACTCAATCTATAAGCAAGGCCATAAGACGATAAGACATAGGAGCAGAATCAAGCCATTCAGCCCATCAAGTCTTCTGTACCATTCCATTATGTCTGATGTAGTATCTCTCTCAACCCTATTCTCCTGCCTTCTCACCGTAACCTTTCATGCCTTTACAAATCAAGAACATATCAACTTCCTTACTTACTTAAACACATCACCCCTTCTGGTGCATAGGCCTTGAACAGCAGTTCAGCAGAATCCTCTGTCCTGGGCCAGTCTTTCAAGTTATCCCAGGTGTAGCCCATCTTCTCCTTTCTCATCTAGGGATGAGGTCCTTGGTGTTTCTGTAGCTCTGGGTTTGTACGGGATGGGGTTTCCAGCTCTCTGCTCAAACCTCCTACTTTCGTAGCTGGGCTTGGGATGGCAGAGTTCTAACAGCCTCTGTTTTCCAATAATCAGGAAGGCTTTCTAATTATGGATATTGGTTATTGGTTGATTATTGATTATTGGTTATTCTGTTTCTGTTTACTGAAGCTTTGTAGGGATTCACCCAGAACCCCAAGTATTAGGAGATACTTTTCCCTTGCTGATGACTCATAAAGGCCCACAGTAGATGCTGCAACTGCAAAGATCACTTCTACCACGAGGGAAGGGCTTTCATCCATCAAGACGTTATAAGATCAAAGCTGAAGATGAAGCCTGCAAAGTTGAATTGTAGCGATCCTGATAGTTCTAGCAAGGGATATGGTCATCACTGTGGTCCCCTGATGCTGCATCAATTGAATTATACAACAATGGAATTATTTTTGGGCATGGTGTACAACAAGCGGTCAGTCTATACCCTTTTGTTTGGAAGCCATCCATTTTGTGCGCATATGAATTTAATAATATTAAGAATGATTATACATTTGTCAAACTTATTATGTTTTGTAACTTCAAAACATTAAAATACATCAAAAAAAGTGGGTCTAATTTTGTGTTTTACTTAAGCGAGACACGCATGTATTATGTGATCCTGTCATGACATATGTAAATCACATATTCTTGTATAAAACCCGTAATTAATTATTAAAACAAATAAAGAATGCTGAATCAGCAACATATTTACAATCTGAGGCCTCTGTTGGTCAGGGTTAACCATGGATATTATGTCCTATCAAGCCAAGGCAGTATAATATGGAGAGCAAGCTGTTGCCCATGCAGCCGGCACTCCTCCTTCACACACCTGATGAACCCCAAGAAACAGCAGAGACTGATACAGTTTGGCACCGAGAGGGATGGGAACGCGAGTCTAGCTTTGTTTTTATTTTAAGTGAGGCACGCATGTATCATGTGGCAGCGTCATGATGTATGCAGTTCATATAACTATAACAAATTATATAAACAACAAAGAATGCTTAGTCAAACAATATATTTACAAGATCACTCAAATATTACTCAAATATTAAATACACAATAATCACGCAAAGGGGCATATCAATAGTTCAGGCACAGTTATTGGTCTTAGTAAATGGCAGGACAGTCTTATGAATTTTGTGACCTCAGTAACTCTGTGCATGTATCCTCAGGTCATGTATCCTGGTCCATATGGGTCAGATTTTTCAGACTGGGCATGTATAGGTTCTAATTAATTAAACAGCAGTTTTAATTTAAAAATTAACATAGAATAGTGCAATGGTAAGATTAATTACATGGTAGCATAGTGGTTAGCATAACGCTTTACAGTATAGGTGACCCAGGTTCAATTCCCTCTGCTAACAGTAAGGAGTTTGTACTTTCTCCCCATTAAGGTGTGAGTTTCCTCCGGGTGCTTTGGTTTCCTCCCACAATCCGAAGACATACTGGTTAATAGGTTTAATGGTCACTGTAAATGGGCATGTAGCCAAGTGGTTAAGGCATTGGACTAGCGACCTGAAGGTCGTGAGTTCGAGCCCCAGCCGAGGGAACGTGTTGTGTCCTTGACAAGGCACTTAAAGCACACATTGCTCTGCGATGACACTGGTGCCAAGCTGTATGGGTCCTAATACCCTCCCCTTGGAACTGCTGGCCTTCCATACAACCTTGCCCAGCCTGGAGAGTGGAGATTTTCCAGGCGCAGATCCATGGTCTCACAAGACTAACGAATACCTTTTAAAAAATTGTCCGGTGATTAGACTACAGTTAAATTAGGGTTTGCTGGGCAGCATAGTTTGAAAGGCTGGAACGACTTATTCTGCGCTGTACCTCAACAAATAAATTAATGAATCGATCGATAAATAAATAAGTAAAGTGAGCTAGTTTTACTTTATTGGAAAAGCCAATTTCTCCCCAGGAATCAAGTATTATTATATGTTAAAATATGGCTTCAAATTTAAATTCACAAATGTTTTGTCAGAATGAAATGTCTCTCTGAATAACAAGCAACTCGTTGACTTGTGGTGAACTAATAAACCTGCCCCGTACTGTGATCATCATCGACCCTTGAGTGTTACACTAAGGTAACAATGGGATTTTCTAATTAAAACATAAAGAACAATATTGATTGACTATGTGAATAAAAAAATGCAACCATCGTTTCAGGAGTAATCTGACAGTTCCCTGAAATTGCTAATTGCTTGGGGATTTGTCTTTACGTGGTTATGTAAATAACAATCTCCTCTAAACTATGCATTCAGCTGCCTTTGTCCAGGGAAGCATGATTTTCCCAGGAGTCTTTCTTTGTAAATGAGCAGCTGGTGCAGTCATACTATTGTTAACCTCAGTCATCCACATACATACCCAATGAAAGGAAGGGCCAATTGGTTGAAACAAGTTCAAGACCTTGCCTGCCTCAGCTTTGTACTCCGGGTAATATTAAGAAAGCTCAGGAAAATACATTTGGAACATCAGAGACTTCCAATAGTGCCATTTATGTGCAGCTAGGATATACCAAAACAAACAATAATGTTCCAGAGGAGGAAACTAGTGAACTTCACACTCAGTATGACATTTCTAATTGTTTGTAGAGCTATAACACTGAAAGTACGTGCATTGTTCTCTGCCTATGAATCACAGGTTACCCAGAATTAAATAGAACTCACCTTATTAAAATAAACAGAAAATAATTTATTGTAATGCTTAAATGTAAATTTAGTACAAGATAATTTACAAAAGTATTATTTAGAAGTCTTATTATATCACCCTTTGTAAATAATGAAAATGAGACAGCAGCGGCACACGCTTCTGTTGTAGCTTGAAGGATTAATTTGCCAGTGAGATATATTTTCTCTCAAAAAATGTATAATACACATAAACCATAGATAAAAGCCATTCAGATCATCATTATTCGACTGATTTTTTGAAAAGGCCACGTTGTAAGACCCACAGTCCTGCTATTTATCCATTGCCCACAAACAGTGGTAATAATTTATAAGGATTAATCTTCATTAGTTTGATCTTTGTTCACTTCATCATAAGCTTCTAAGATAATTATTGATGACTTTTTCACTTTGATTAATGCATCATCTTTTATATTCCCAAATGGAGCTTCTAATTGGAAAGGTCAGGTATAGGTCAAATCGAGGTGGTGGGGTCCAAGCTCCAGAGCGTATCGAAACAACTGAACCCGATGTATGGACGACGAATTAGGTGCTGGGCCAGACTGAAAAGGTGAGGGTGTTGGGGCCCAGAGCAGGGGATGGGTTGGTTCAGCTCACTGCTCCGTGTTGTTTACTCGGCTCTGTGCTGAACCAAGGGTCTGTGCACAGACTCTCTGTAGATTTCAGGTCAGAAAGCTATTTGCTTGCATCTATTGTTTACATGATTTGTTTTATATTTCTCTGTACATTGTGTTCATTTGGGTTTCTTTCTTCTGTGGCTGCCTATAAGGAGATGAATCTCAAGGTTGGGTATAGTATACCTACTTTGATAATTAATGTACTTTGAACTTTGAATTTTGAACATAATTATTTTCAAGATGATTTCAGGGTCTTCATTTCCACCTGTCTCCAGATAACAATAACCTGAAGATCCAGTCTTGCACAGCTACTTCTGAATTCACTACAAGTGTTGCTAGTGTGTCAGTACTTGTGATGCAATCTTACCAGAACATGACTTGCTCTGACTCAGCTTGACCTTTCTTGAATATTCAGATCTATCTTTCGTTTGCTTTGCAACATAAACAAAATGGTGGAGGAACTCAGCAGGTCAGGCAGCATCTGTGGAAATGAATAGACGTTTCGGCTGAGACCTTTCAACGGGTCTGAAAATGAAGGGAGAAGATGCCAGGATAAAAACCTGGGAAGGAAGCATTGCTGGAAGGTGATGGGTGAAGACAAGTGGGTGGGAAAGGTCAAGGGCTGGTGAAGAAGGATCTAATGGGAGAGGAGAGCGGACTATGGGAGATAGGGAAAAAGGAGGGGCACCAGAGGAGGTGATAGACAGTTGAGGAGAAGAGGCAAGAGACAAGAGTGAGGAATAGAAGAGGGAATGGGAGGGGAAAGTTACCAAAAGGAGAAATCAATGTTCAAGCCATCAGGTTGGGGGCTACCCAGACAGAATATGAGGTATTGCTTCTCCACCCAGAGTGTGGCCTCATCTTTGGAAAAGAGGAGGCTATGGACCAACATGTTGGAACGGGTATGGGGATAGGAATTAAAATTTTTGGCCACCTGGAATTTCTGTTTTTGATGGCTGGAGTGGAGGTGCTTAAGAAAGAGACCCCACCCCCCCAATTTATGTCGGGTCTCACCAATGTAGAGGAAGTTGCATCAGGAGCACTGGAGGCAATAGACAACCCCAACTGATTTGTAGACGAAATGCTCCTCACCTGGAAGGACTGTTTGGGGCCCTGAATGGAGATAAAGGAGGAGATGAATGGGCAGGTGTCGCCCATAAGCATGAGGAAGGAGATTGGTGGGGAGGAATGAATGGACAAGGGATTCACAGATGGAGCAATCCTTGAAGAAAGTGGAGATTAGGGGAGTGAAGGTAAACAATTGTTTGGTGATAGAATCCCTTTGAAGATGATGGAAGTTGTGGTGAGACCAACAAAGACGTGTTGCAGACAGCTCACAAAACAACTTGATACTCAAACTGAACTGCCATCGATTGCAGCCTGCAACTTCCCTTTAAGGACGTTCTTTTGAGCCGACTGAACGATCTAGCACTTTTGCGATCTCCTGGGGATTCGGCGAGGATGAGAGCGGCGGGTGCATCTACCCCGAAGTGGCCATCGATTGGGGTAGCTGCATCAATTCCTAATGGTGGAGCATGAACTTGTGGTTAGTTACATTACTCCACGCTGATTAAAACTTTGAGCAAGATTTAAATTGTTGAGGTAGAAAGCAGAAAATGAATAGGTGATCAACGCTGTCTGCCTGTGTTTGACCAGTCTCTCTCTCTCTTTCCACCACTGCCGTCAGGTGGAAGATATTGTATTCTAGGGTACCACACCACCAGGTCTAGGAGCAGTTGTTGCCCGGCAGCCATTGGGCTCCTGGATGGGCTTCAGTCACCTTAGTGCTAAAAGTTTACTCACTTTTGGAGAACTGTGCGGCTCATGTTCTATGCCTTTTGTTTACCTTTTCCTTCTATTTGCAAGATTTGATCAAGGTGCTTCAGCACTGAACTAACATCTGCAGCTGTGGCCTGCAACTATCAGCACAGCACGGAACTGGTTATGTTGCTATGGCCTACAGCTATCGGGGTCTTGGACTGGCCTCACTTACCTCAGCGCTGAACTGGCCCTGTGGCTGTGGACTCACTTTCTGGGAGTCAGCACTTCCTGTTCTCTGTCTAATTTGTTCACTTTTTTATTGTTTACACAATTTTTTTTTACACACACATTGGGTGTTTGATGGTCTTTGTTGTGTGTGTGTGTTCTTTAAAATGGGTTCTGTCGTGTTTCTTTGTTTTGTGGCTGTCTGCAAGAAGATGAATCTAAGGGTTGTATACAGGTTATATACAGGTTAAATACTGTAGGTGCTATGCATCTGTTTTCTATCCGCACTACATTCTTTGCTGCATGTTTATTATGGTAATGAGCCACATCAGTGAGGGCATGATAACAGCGAAGGGAATAAGTACACCTTCATGTTTTGATCTACGCAGTTTGTAGTAGCTGGGGACCGGCGGAAGCATATCTTTTGCTGACCACTCAATAACACTCAATTACTTAAGCTTAGCTTACAATTGAGAATGCTTAAGTTTCATCGCTTCAAGATTGTATGTTTGCTAACTGCTAATAAAGGATTGAATACATATCCTCAACTTTTGGACTGGTCATTATTGGAATGAGGGCGCATCATACAAGTGTAACGAATCCATATGGTCACCGGCAGCTGCAGTTGTTTTGGCTTTGGTTTTCTTTGGCTGCTACACATATAGTACTTTGACAATAAATGCACTTTGAACTTTAAACAGTGTCTTGTTGACTGCTGCAATGTTAGTTAGACATGGTGTCGATAAAGGAGTTAAACTTGCCTCTGTTATTTTGGGAATTAGTAGCTAGGCAGCAGATCCTGTACCAGATACTTTAGAATATTGTCCTCTGTTAGAAATGGGGAAATGTTCCAAAATAACTGCCTCACCCTAAATCTCCAAAGACTAAACTAACTTAATAGGGAATGCCACCCAATCATCCAAATGAGGTATTGTTAATGATACTTATCTGATTTCAGGGTGGTGGGGTGGAGCTACATCTCTGCCGAAGGTGCTTCTTCCCTCTGCTGGACTGCAGGTCACCCTTGGGCAAGGTGTAGCACCTGCTTAGCCCCCCCGATCAGGGTCTTGTGAAGCCATGGAAGCAGCTGATACATATCACAAATCCTGGTTAAGTGACCACTGACACCAGGCTGACGATATCTGAAGAGTGTTGATAACGGCTGGGGTCATCAGTCTTGTCCAGAAGAAGGCAATGGTAAACCATTTCTGAGAAAACTTGCCAAGAGCAATCATGGTCAAGACCATGATTGCCCATGTCTTACAGCATGGCACATAATGAATGAATGAGTTACCGAGCCAATTTAATCTCTCATTTAGACTCTGAATATCACTGTCCTGAAATCATTAATTTCAGTCTTACAGTCTGAAACTAACTTAAAATGAAACCCCTAACATTTCCCTTAACACAATAAAAGCCTGACCCATTAAACTTTAGTATGATAACATTACTCACAGTAATTTCCAGGCCATTCAGCCAAAATGAGCAGGTCAGTTGTAATCGCTACATGTAGATGACCCAGATGTAGATAGGCCTAGTCTATTTGGAAGGTTAAATCAGAATCATGATCTTATATGACATGAAATTTGTTGTTAAACCTCATTAGGATCAGTTGTAGCTGACTGCTCTAACCGCAGCAAGTACTGGGCAGTCCACCAAACCAGGTACTCAGTGCCAGTGAAGATAACGCCTCTCCAGCTGAGATTCCCACACCTCAAATCTCAATTCTCCTAGCAGCATCCAAGTTGCGCTCGCCCAGCTGCAATCCTCCCACCCACATTTAGCCACTCATTTTCGGAAAGCCCAACAGCATCATTGCGAGCTGTAATGCAATTCGTCTCTAACAGGTGCAGGCTAGCACTGGACAGCACTGGTTAACTTCTAACACTGTGCAACCTATCATAGCGACAGCATTTCAAGAAGGTATAAGGAAGGTAAGACAGCGGCTATATTTCATTGGGAGTTCAAGGAGATTTGATATGCCAACTAAAACACTAGCAAGTTTCTACAGGTAGGACATTCTAACCGGCTGCATTACCCTCCGGCATAGGGGAGGGGCAACTGCGCAGGATCAAAGTCAGTGGCAGAGAGCTGTCAAATTAGCCAGCCCCATCATGGGTACTGGCATCCATAGTATCCAAGAAGCGGTGCCTCTGAAGGGCAGCGCCCATCATTAAGGAACTCACCACTCAGGACATGCCTCTTCACATTGTCACCACCAGGAAGGAGTTTCAGAAGCCTGAAGGCACACGCTCAGCGATTCAGGAACAGCTTCTTCCACTCTGCCATCTAATTTCTGAATGGACATTGAACTCATGAACACTGCCCCACTACCATTTTTATTTTTGTAGTCCTTATTTAATTATACTATGTATTTACTGTAATTCACAGTTTTTTTTCTATATTATCATGTATGGCATTGTACTCCACTGCAAAGTTAACAAATTTCACAACATATGCTGGTGAGATTAAACCTGATTTTGATTCTGATGACTTTAGAACTCTGTGGAAATATCCAGCCAATTAACAGTGCAATTAGCACTAGCTAGCCACCACAGCTATGGAAATTGGCAGGAATAACGAAGCTGTTAATGCTGCCTGCTTTGTGGCATAAGTTAATTACACATTGCAATCCCCCGCGCCTTTTTTTGCAAGGCCTATTGAACCTTGTGCCTGATGAGCTGGTGCAAAGATATATGCATTCCACCATGGTAATCTTCTGTTACCAAAAAAACATTTCTGTTTTTGCTGGTAGTATTGATAGATTTGACATGAACATTAACACCAATGGTAACAGAACTAACTCTGGCCTACCAATAAAGAAATCGTCATATGCAACTTCGTCCACAAAATATCTCTTTTTCTCCAATAGACATGACCTGACACAATGAGAGTTGATCTGAAAAATGATACAGTATAATGCTGAAGGATGGAGATGGGAGTACAGATTGAATATAGATCAGTTTTCAAAGAGACTCCAAGCAGAGTAACAATTATAATTGACCTGCCATGATTAACATAACAGTTTGGAAATAACTATCATACGAAAGTTTGATGCTCTCAAACCGACAACCTCTGATGTATTAAGGCAAATATGAAGGAGGTAATTTTAAAGAAGCCGTTACGTACAATGCAAACAACGTGGAGAAAATTGTATGTGTTTTTGAAGACCCTATAACAACACATTTACAGTACTGTGCCAAAGCCTTCAGCACATATACCGTATTTAACAAGGGGGCCTAAGACTTTTGCACAGTACTGTACTGTATTTGTCAATATGGGGAGAGAGCGAGTCAGTAAATCTGGCAGAAGCAAACGACGTTGGGAATAGTGAGGGTGGAGCGCCTCGGGAGGGGTGTGGGACAGGTGGCAGAGAAGGAGTGCCAGGAGCAACGGGTGCAGTAGGTATAGACACACTCAGCTCTGAGACTTCAAGGAAGGTCATGTGATTCCAAACAACTGGATTATTGATCATTACAGAATGTCTCTCTGATGCTTCCCACTCCCCCACCCCTTCTCCCTTCCCTTTTTCCCAACCATGATTCCCCTCTCCCTGCTCCCTTCCCACTCTCAGTCCACACCAGAGACCCATATCAGAATCAGGTTTATCATCACTCACATATATCATGAAATTTGTTTTTCTTTGTGGCAGCAGTACAGTGTAATACATGATATTACAACAGTACTGCACAAAAGTCTTAGGCACCCTAGCTATATATATATGTGTCTAAGACTTTTGCACAGTACTGTTGTTCTCTTCACCTTCTAGACATTATGGAATGAACAGAAATAGGTTGCCTAGTTTGAAGACATGAAAGATGTGTGCAAAATATGACAAAAGCAACGACGTTTGCAAGCTAAACTAACAACTAGCACATCATTATTTTAGTCTGAAATGGCGATCAGGCAGTCATTGCTGGTAAACTGTGACTGGGGTGGCATGGTAGCGAGGTGCTTAGCACAGGCTTTACAGAAATCACAGCAGGTCAATTCCCACTGCTGCCCGTCGAGAGTTTATACATTCTCCCCATGACCATATGGGTTTTTCTCCGGGGGGCGGGGGGGGGTTTTGCTTTCCTTCCACAGGCCAAAGACATATCAGTTGGTAGATTAATTAGTGATTGTAAATTATCCCGTGATTAGGATAGGGTTGCTGGGCAGTGCAGTCGGAAGGGCCTATTCTGTGCTGTATCGCATTGAATAAATATAAATTATGCAAGCCTTGGTAAACAAGATGAAAATATAATACTTTATGGCACAGGTGCCATTGAGCTTCAAAATAATTTTCTTAAAATGGAGTGCACACTATGTGAATGGGCCTCTTGGCAGTACAAGGCTGAGGATTCTCATATTTTTATTTCACATTATGTATTGTTATGTTGATGGATACACGTCTCAAAGACCATTATAACATGCTCCCTTACACTGAATTTCTAGGTATAGTTTACACAGTAAAAAAATGAGGTTCAACTATTAACACAAGAAATTCTGCAGATGCTGGAAATCCAAAGCAACACACAAAATGCTGGAGGAAGTCAATAGGTCAGACAGCATCTATTGAAATGAATAAACAGTCAACCTTTCAGGCTAAGACCCATCTTCAGGACTAGAAAGGAAGGGGGAAGATGCCACAATAAAAAGGTAGTGGGGCAGGGGGGATAAGAATGGTTAGAAGTTGATAGGTGAAATCAGGTGGGTGGGAAAGGTAAAGGGCTGGAGAAGAAGGAATATTTTAGGAGAGGAGAGTGGACCACAGGAGAAAGGGACCTAGGGTAGGTGATAGACACGTGAGAAGATGTACAAGGCCAGAGTTGGGAGTAGAGGAAGAGGGAAGGGAAAAGAATTTTTACCAGAAGGAGAAATCGATATTCATGCCATCAGTCAGAGGTTCAACCATCATTAATTACAAGAATATATATATGGAGGTGTTAGATTTAGGAACGGACAAAATTACACAACTGCTGTGTTGACTACACAGAGCACACGTGGAATTATTGTTAGAATGCTTGTGCTGTTGGTCTCATTTACACCTCTGCAATTGAGATCAGCGTGACCTTGAAGGCATTACATTAGAGGTCACTGAATAAAATTCTTACTTGATCTTGGACTTGCAAGTCACTAGGGTTACTAGCAAAAATATATGCTTCCGAAACAGCTGAAGTCTCAACAGTGCTTCACACAACTCTGGAGATAGCCACAGTAGGAGTTACATCCTTCATCTTCTTCTGGAAGTGACGTTGACCAAAAAGATCTGCAAGGTAATGTGGTGTTTTATTTTGTTGGAGTTCATCGCAAACATGCAATAATATGGGACCCATGATCCACAGGAACACGCACACAGACTGACATTAAATTCCTGGTGGAAGATTGTCCATTTGGTAAAAGGTGTCTTCTAATCTGCTCAGAAGTTACTGGTGTCCTTCTGCAATGTGCTGCCCGTAGCTGAATATTACAGGCAAGAAATATTCAGCTTTAAAGAACTTCACATCACTGGTACTATATGCTGGGGGATTCGTTAAAGCTTGGTGCTAATAAGACAAATATTCTTTGGGGAAAGTTTAGACAGTTTAGACCTCCTGGCACAGAACAGTGAAAAGTTGGAACTTGAATAGTTTCTTCAAGGAATGTGTAAAAGGAGGGCAGAGCTTAGGACAACGGTACCTAACAGCAACTCCTTTGTTTGCACCTTCAAAAACAGCTCTATTTATATCTTTAATATCTCTTTTTTTCCCTTTAAGGTTCTTTTGAAGACCCTGACCTGGAGTTACATGCAGACTATGGTTCTTTATGGAAATGGGACCAACTCTCAGGGCCTTACGACCGGCTGCTTTTGGATATTTCAAGGATGTGGCCTGGAAGACTAGTACGCTTTCAGGGTGCTGGATTTTCATGGCTCTGGATGCAGGCGGAATTGAGGTCGGTGCCACGGCCGCCTGGTGTGTCGTAGGAGTACGTGAAAGATCGAAAGCAGCGAACTGGCTGCTGGCTGTGTGCCTGGAGAACTGAGATCTTTGCGCACAAAGCTTGGAAAAAGCGACGTAACAGACTTATAACACCATATATTGGCAAGTTGTTTTGTTATGTTTCCCCTCTTGCTGTGAAACAAGGACACCTCTTTTTCCCTTAATAGGGAGAGAGAGAGCCTGTGGCATGTCAAATACCGGGTGAACAAGAGGTGTTTGGGGTACTGCAAGCCTGTGTCTTTATTGATGCTTTGCTGCATGCTTGAGTGCTTGAGTGCTTGGTGGGGGGGGGTGCAGATGCTTTTTTGCTGGTGGGAGGGGGGTTGTTGCTTTGCTGCTGCTTATGCGTGGGAGGGGGAGCAGGGGGAGGGCTTTGGGGTTCTAACATTTAACTGTCATTCATTCTTTGGGGCACTCCTCTCTTTTTGTGGATGTTTGCGAAGGAAAAGAATTTCAGGATGTATATTGTATACATTTCTCTGACATTAAATGTATCTACCTATTTGATATTGGTGCAATGTAATTGATATTCCTCAACTGACAAGGCAAAGCAATGACAGATTGATGATTTCCGGTTTAAGATGGAACTACCAAAGATGCCTAACAGGTTACTGGTGAATCATAAGGCAAAAGCATTGATTAACGACGTTACTTATAACATCTTTCATGAAAGAAATTGTTGTGAACTATTGCCTCAGACAGTGAGGAAGCAAGCGGAAGTGAGGCTGGTTCAGGGGTTGAGCCATGCTGGGGCAACATGTTCCAGCCGCCAGGTTCACAGATGAAATTTGTATCACAAACAGAGATGGAGTGAGCGATTTGGAAAGGAGTTGATGTGGAAGAGTATTATTCAGCTCAGACACACTGGCCACTGGCACACTTACTGCAGATCGGCAGTGGTTCTGCCATTCTCAGCTAGAGTGTTAGTTTGTACAATGAACTGAATTCCATCCAGAGGGATCTCGGGCAGAATATTCTCAGATAAGACATAGGCCTCTATTACGATAAAAAGGGTATCTCTATGATTTCTTAGAGTAAAATTCATTCACATAGAACTTAGAACAGTACAGCATAGGAACGGGCACTTCAGCCCACAAAGTTCCGCCAAACCAACTAAAAAAGTAAACCAAAACAGTCCCAAAAACAAATCCCTTCCATTGTAATGTGAACAAAGTCACTTGAGAGAGAGACTGAAGCTAATGGATATAGAAATGAACTCAACAAAAAATGAACAGTAGGCATCATATTTCAACCCTTTTGGAGGAAGAAGCCTTTTGACCCATTATCACATGACACTATATATGCTAAAAATCAAAGGACAATTCTATATTTACAATGTGCAGTATCTACAATGCTTCCTTTGAATTACATGTAATTTTCACACCTCTTTCACACCCTCACTTCAGACATGCAAAATGAAAGTTAATCAGCATTGTCTGGTTTTTTAACTACCTGCTGCCCACATCTCCAGGAAACTATTGTCCAGTGCTCTATTTTAAATTTAATCTACAATTCATCTTCAGGTCTAAAGATTGGTTGCTGAAGTTAATATTTTGCTATATATCCTTAGTCCAGAATATGCCCTAAAACCTCCTGCCTACACCATGTCCATATCCTTCCATCATCCTCGTATTCATGTTCCTATCTATACTTCTCTTAAAAGCCTCGAATGTATTTGCCTCTACCACCATACCAGGCAGTGCATTCCACGCATCCACTGCTTCCTGGGTAAAAAATGTACCTCTCACATCCCCTTTGAAACTACCCCCCCTCACTTTCAGTGCATGTTCTTTTGTATTAGACATTTCTACTCTTGGGAAAAAGATACACCCTATCTAATCTATCTATACCTCTCATAATCTTATAAACCTCTAGTAAATCTCCCCTCAGCTTTTGCCAACCCAGAGAAAACAATCCAAGCTTATCCAGCCTCTCACATGCCCTCTAAAGCAGACAACATCCTGGTAAACCTCTTCTGCACTTGCTGCAAAGCCTCCACATCCTTCCTATAGTGGGGCAAACAGAGCTGTATGCAATACTCCAGATGTGGCCTAACCAGAGTTCTATGAAGTTCCATAAGACCATAAGACATAGCAGCATAATTAGGCCATTCAGCCCATCAAATCTGCTCCACCATTTCATCATGACTAATCTCGGATCCCACTCAACCCCATAGACCTGCCTTCTGACCATGTCCTTAGATGCCTGGACCGATCAGGAAATGATCAATTTATGCCTTAAATATACAGTTGACTTGGCCTCTACTGTACCCTGTGGCAGAGCATTCCATAGATTTAC
Source organism: Mobula hypostoma (assembly GCF_963921235.1). NCBI lineage: Eukaryota > Metazoa > Chordata > Chondrichthyes > Myliobatiformes > Myliobatidae > Mobula > Mobula hypostoma. Next base: position 31,325,963 of record NC_086116.1, read on the forward strand.
TACTCTCTGGCTAAAAGAGTTCCTCCTTACCTCTGTTCTAAAGGCTCATCCCTCAATTTTGAGGCTGTTCCCTCTAGTTCTGGATACCCCGCCATAGGAAACATTCTCCCCACATCCACCCTATCTGGTCCTTTCAACATTTCGCAGGTTTCAATGAGATCCCCATGCATTCTTCTAAATTGCAGAGAGTACAAGCCCAAAGCTGCCAAATGCTCCAAATATGTTAACCCCTTCATTCCTGGAATTATCCTTGTCAACCTCCTTTGGATTCTCTCCAATGACAACACATCCTTTCTGAGATATGGAGCCCAAAACTGTTGACAAAACTCTAAGTGCGGCCTGACTAGTGTCTTATTATCTCCTTGCTTTTATATTCTATTCCCCTTGAAAGAAATGCCAACATTGCATTTGCCTTCTTTGCCACAGACTCAACCTGTAAATTAACTTTTTGGGAGTCTTCCACAAGGGTTCCTAAGTCCCTCTGCATCTCTGATGTTTGAACCTTCTCCCTATTTAGATAATAGTCTGCACTATTGTTCCCTTTAACAAAATGCATTATCAAACATTTCCCAACACTGTATTCCATCTGCCACGTTTTTGCCAATTCTTCCAAATTGCCTAAGTCCTGCTACAATCACATTGCTTCCTCAGCACTACCCACTCCTCCACCTATCTTTGTATCATCCACAAACTTTGCCACAAAACCGTCAATTCCATTATCTAGATCACTGACAACAATGTGAAAAGCAGCAGCCCCAGTACTAACTCCTGAGAAACACCACTAGTCACTGGCAGCCAGCCAGAAAAGTCCCCTTTTATTCCCACTTGCTGCCTCCTGCCTATTAGCCATTCCGCTACCCATGCCATTATCTTTCCTGTGTCATAGGATTTTATCTTGTTAAGCAGCCTCATGTGTGGCACTTTATCAATCACCTTCTGAAATCCAAGTAAATAATATCCACTGTCTCTCCTCTGTCCACCCTGCTTGTTACTTCCTCGAAGAACTCTAACAGATTCGTCAGGCAAGATTTTGCTTTACAGAAACCATGCTGACTATGACTTATTTTATCATTAGTCTCCAAGTACCTCCAAACCTCATCCTTAATAATAGACTCTTATATATAAATGGGAATCTAAATGGATACGGGAAAAGAAAGAATCTCCTATATTAACTCATTTGATTGATCTATGGAATAAGATAAATGTTGATAATGAAACACAGAAATCTCTATTAGCAAGGAGACCTTTGTTCCAAAACAGACTTATTCCTTTTACAATGGACAATCAACTTTTATATAATTGGTACCAAAAAGGGATTAAATTTATAGGAGATTGTTATGAACGAGGTATATTGATGTCATTTGAACAACTAAAGGACAAATATAAAATATCAAATAATACTTTCTTTTGTTACCTTCAATTAAGGGCTTACTTAAAAGGTAAGCTGGGTCAAACAATGTTTTTGCCAAAACCTAATGAAATTGAAACTTTAATTCAAAAAGGGAAAATTAAAAAATTTATTTCTTGTATGTATAATTTGATTCAAGAACAGATAATTAAACAAGGAATCCATAAGTCAAAGCAAAAATGGGAAACAGATCTGAATATTAATATTGATGAAACAAATTGGTCAAGACTTTGTCTTGACAGTATGACAAATACAATAAATGTTCGACTTAGATTAGTACAATATAATTTTTTACACCAATTATATATTACACCACAAAAAATAAATAGATTAAATTCAAATCTATCCGATAAATGCTTTCGGTGTAATCAAGAAATTGGTACTTTTTTACATTCTACTTGGTCTTGTTTTAAAATTCAACCCTTTTGGATAAATTTAAGAGTCTTATTGGAACAAATTACTGGAACTCAACTTCCACATAACCCTGTATTATTTCTATTAGGTGATATTGAAGGGATAAAGCCGAAACTTAAATTGAATAAATATCAGAAAGAATTTATAAAAATTGCACTGGCAGTAGCTAAGAAGACTATAGCAGTTACTTGGAAATCTGATTCATATTTAAGTATGGATCGTTGGAATAATGAAATGGCTAGTTCTATTCCACTCGAAAAAATTACTTATAATTTAAGAGATAAATATGTAACATTTTTGAATATTTGGCACCCTTATTTACAAAAGATAGGATGGCATATTTAAGTGCTCCGATAAAGATCTTGGTCCCTTGGGAAAAGTAACGAATAAGTATACCAAATTTATTTTGAATCCCATGGAGCATGTGGAAACCTTCCAATACCCAGGCGGCTCTTCTTTTTTTTCTCTCTTCTTTCTTTTTAGGTAGGACTATATATGGGGGGGGGAGGGTTAAGGGGAGGGGGGAGGGTAGATTTTATCTTTTCATGTATTCTTTTTGAAAACTCAATAAAAATTATATTAAAAGAAAAGTAATAGACTCCAACACTTTCCCAACCACTGACGTTAGGGTAACTGGCTTAAATTTTCTTTATTTTGCCTTCCTCCTTTCTTAAAAAGTGGAGTGACATTTGCAATTTTCCAGTCCTCTGGAACCATGGCAGAATCAAGTGAATCTTGAAAGATCATGCCGAATGCATCCATTATCTCTTCAGCAACCTCTCTCAGGACTTTGGGATGGAGTCCATATCTGGCTCAAGTGACTTATCCACCTTAGGACCTTTGAGTTTGCCTGCACGTTTTCCTTTGTAATAGCAATGGCACTCACTCCTGCTTCCTGACACTCACGGACCTCTGGCACACTGCTAGTGTCTTCCACAGTGAAAACAGATGTGAAGTACCCATTAAGTTAATCTGCCAGTTCCCATTGCTACCTCACCAGCATCATTTTTCATTGGTCCAATATCAACTCTCACCTCCCTTTTACTCTGTATATAACTAAAAAAAACTTCTAGTATCCTGCTTTATATTATTGGTTAGTTTACCCTCCTATTTCATCTTTTCCCTTCTTATAGCTTTTATAGCTGCCCTTTGTTGGATTTTAAAAGCTTCCCAATCATCCAACTTTCGGCTCACTTTTGCTACCTTATATGCCCGTTCCTTGGCCTTTATGCAGTCCTTAACTTCCTTTGTCAGCCACAGTTGCCTACCCCTGCCTCCTGAAAACTTCTTCCTCTGCGGGACATACCTAGTCTGCGCCTTGTGAACAATTCCCAGAAACTTCAGCCATCTCTGCTCTGCCGTCATCCCAGCCAGTATCCTTTTCGAATCCACCCATGCAAGCTCCTCTCTCATGCCTCTGTAATTTCCTTTGTTCCAGAGCATAAGTGAATGAGTTTTTAGATTAATTTATCTTAATTGATGAGTAATTTTACTTCTTTGTTTTTCTACCTCTCCCATAGTGCAGTGTGGGTAAGGGGTGCTTATTTCATTGTGCATTGTGCTTCACTGCTGTGTAGTTCAGTGGTCTTTCTCCATCTAAGTTCAAAGTCCTGTGTCAGGTATTCTTTTCCTAAACATCTGGTAACTAACTGACTGAGAACAGGACGAATTATGTTGGGAAACGTGCTGCAAAATGGAAAAATGAGCAACAGTGGAAATGCCAGCAAGTTAATCAGATTCTGAAAGGAGAAGCTGGGTGAAATTGCTGAAAAATGAAACCAGTTCTGCCTAAAGAATTCTAGCAATTCATTAAAAGGGTAATGTGGATTTGAAAAGTTCAGTTACAAGTACATTTATTGTCTCAAAGTCCAACCCTACATCCCTATGGTGAGAGGTGGAAATGGGTAAGGCTGGCCAAGAGGGCTGTGTTGAAGCTGTATAGACCAATCCCCTGTACAGTGGATGCAATGGATTGTGGAGGAGTTGAACTCCAGGCATGCCATCAACTTCAGAGGACAATGGGGATGGGAGGTCATCGGTGGCCTATGCTCTGCTTGGCGCTATGGGCCCAAGTAATTATGTATACTTTATATAACCTTGAGATATATCTCTTTACAGGCAGCCACAAACAAAGAAACCCAATGGAACCCACTAAAAAAAGAGGAAGACCGATAAACACCCAACGTGCAGAAAAAAAAGCCGAATTGTGCAAACATTAAAAGTAAGTATATAGCATTCAGAGTTGAAGAACTGAAAGAGAGAGGGAATGAGAGAAGTCTCAATATGCACTGGATGAAATGGAGTACAGTTTTCAATTTTCATTCTGCATCTGCATGATTAATGTAAATACAGTCTGCAAAAAGTAAATTCCACGTCAGGAGGACTGCAGCTTCTGCAGCTTGGCACAGAGCATTGATCTCCAAGGGTTCTTGAGCACCTGTATTTACTAATCGTTATCTTAACTAGAGCTGTTGAACCCTTGTGCTTTCGGTTTAATCTTGTCAAGTTAATTGTAACTGGCATAGGTTTCCTGCTTTCTATGATTATTTAAAGAGAATTCCTGTTTAGTGCTTTAGTGGAGTAGTTGTGTTGGAGAGAATGTGTCTCGGGGTGTTGCTCAGTTGTTCCTCTGAGGCTCTCTTGGTATTTCTATGTCTAACCTCTTTTTACTGTCTTCTCAAGGGGATTCTGCCACTCTCCGCTCCTGTGTCTGGCATTTGCAGCTCCTGGGTTGAGTCGGTGCCAGTGACCTCCATGAAAGTGAAAGGCTGCCGTTCTCCCGCACTTAGGCACACCGTGACGCTCCCAAGCTTTTCACTGTATCTTGCTTTGTTCAACTGTTACGTGCCATGTTGTATGACATGGGCGATTGTGGTCTTTCCATGACCATGATTGTTCTTGGCAAATTTTTCTACAGAAGTGGTTTGCCATTGCCTCCTTCTGAGCAGCGTCTTTAGAAAATGGGTGACCTGAACTATTGTGAATACTCTTCAGAGATTGTTCGCCTGACATCAGTGATCATATAACCAGGACTTGGGATATGTACTAGCTGTTCAGGTGCCCATCCACTACCTGCTCCCATGGCTTTCGTGACCTTGACTGAGGCGGGGGGGGGGTGGGCTAAACAGGTGCTACACCTTGTCCAAGAGTTACCTGCAGACTAGAGGAGAGAAAGCACATCTTACACCTCCTTCGGTAGAGACATATCTCAAACCCTCCACTCCATATCTTGGTACATACGATAATAATAAACAAATACCAATACCATCTGCATATCCTCCTATTGTAGTTTTTAAGTTAATGTCACAGTCTACCTCATAAGGGCCTTACTGTCTGCCTGGACTCCATTTCTCTATAAGTGCAAAGCTATATTCTGCATTGTGTTATTGCTTTTCCCTTGTACTGCCTTGATGTACTAATGTGAGGTAATGATCTGTATGGATGGCATGCAATACAGTTTTCCACTGTACAGTACCTCAGCACATGTGACAATAACAAACTAATTACTGATTACAAAGCACTTAATGTTTTAAAAATATATTGATTCAGGAATGATGAAAGTACCGCAAAGGTATTCTGTTTTATGGAGTATGCAACATTACAAGCTGTAAAACCTGGCGCTGTGAACTACTTTAATGTATTAAAATGCAAGCTATTGAATTTTTAAATCGTTAATGTAAACTGACTGTAATATTTTTGATAACATTCCAAAATATGTTATTCTAATATCATGTATAGAATTTAAACTTCAAAACAAAATAAAAGTAACCCTGGAAGTGATCTTGGACTAGAAGTGGTTCCCTTGTGCATCTTTGATCAAACCAAATCAATTGTCCTGTTATTCTATCCCTCCACGGCCAGATTATGTTGGAGAGGAAGAAAGTTAAACACTATTTTTGAATATTTACTCTCGAAGAGTATCACATGAAACAAATAGTGAAGGTCCTTTTTGTCCTTCAGTAAATTGAGCACTGATGTGTGGTCACTAAGGTCAACAAAGCTCTTGAGAAAAATCAATGCAGTTTATTTTCCCAGACCTTAATATTTTCCGTGAGCCTGTCTCCTCGGTAGTGAGCTGCCTGGTAGAAGAGGGATACACATGTAAAAGGCTCTGTTGACAATTATACTGAGAGCTGGACATGCTGCCTTTCAAACTAGTGAGTCAAACAAAAATTCAATATTTGTCTAAATGAAAGGGACGCCTTTGCTGTTAATGAATTCTCCTAGAATCTGAAAAGCCAAGATTAGGTTTGATATTGAGAAGAATGCTGGATTCGGCTGATCATAAATTGATTTAGTTAAATAGAATAATAATGGCAAAAGAGTGATGTATATTTCATGATCCAAATATGACACCGATAGAAAGGTGTTAATTATATATTGGGACATCTGTAGGGACAATCGAGATACATAGTTATTGAGTTTGGCTATTAAAAGTTTCTGTGTTTATTTCAGAATCAGAATCAGGTTTAATATCACTGCATACGTCATGAAATTTGTTATATAAGCAGCAGCAGTTCAATGCAATACATGATAATATAGAAAACAAATAAGTAAATCAATTACAGTAATTATATATGTATATTAAATAGTTAAATTAAAAATAGGTTAAAAACAGGAATAATAAAGAAGTGAGGTAGTGTTCGTGGATTCAATGTCCATTAAGGAAATGGATGGCAAAGGGGAAGAAGCAGTTCTGGAATTGCTGTGTGTGTGCCTTCAGGCTTCTGTACCTCCTCCCTGATAGTAGCAATGAGAAGAGGCACATCCCAGAATAAATTCAAAGTCAATCTATTATCAAATTACATAAATGTCACCGCATACAATCCTGAGATTTATTTTCCAGTGGGCATATGCAATAAATTCATAATAGATTACTAGCCATAACAGAATTAATGAAAGACCACACCAACTTGGGCATTCAACTAGCATGCAAAAAACAACAAATTGTGCAAATTCAAAAAGGAAGCATTAATAATAATATAGGAATAAGCAATAAATATTGAGAACACAAGGTGAAGATTCCTTGAAAGTGAGTCCATATGTTGTGGGAACATTTCAATGATGGGGCAAGTGAAGTTAAGTGAAGTTATCCCTTTTGTTTCGGTGATTTGTTCCTGAACCTGGTAGTGTGATTCCTGAGTCTCCTGTACCTTTTTCCTGATGGCAGCAGCGAGAAGAGAGCATGGCCTGAGTGGAAGGGGGGTGGCTGGTCCCTGATGATGGATGGTGCTTTCCTGCGAAAAAGCTACATGTAGATGTGCTCAGTGGTGGGGAGGCCTTTACCCTTGATGGACTGGGCCAATCCACTACTTTTTGTGGGTAGTTATTGCACTGTTAAAACTTGCTGCACCAGATCTGTCATTTATTATAGTTGAGTCAAGCTGTACTTAGTTGTTATGTAATATTTATATATTGCATAAAACATATTTATTTTGTATTTGTAGTTTAATAAAAAAGATCAAGTATTGCAATTTTAGTAATACAATTTGTCTCAACTATAGATGTGTATATTTTCTTTCCAACTATAATTGGTTTCCATATTTTTACCTCAAATTTAGCCGCCTCTCTCAGCCATACAGAAGAAAGAATTCCAGAAAATTGCAGCAGCAATTTAAGTACTAAGAAAGCTTACCTGTAGATAATTCTCGAACCCTGGTTCATCGATTGCCAATTCTTCCTAGCTTCATTTTTGCCCCCATATTTACTGTTCCTTGTGACATAAAACCCTGTTTGTCCTTTTGCATCTATGCTCATTTACAGAATATTCTCAGTCTTCTACTCATTTTATCTCCCCTCCACTGACAAGTTAACTCATTGGATTTTAACAGTCGGGGCAATTATAGTGGTTAATTAACCTGCCGATCTGCATGTCTTTAGGATGAAACTGACCACCTGGAGGAAATCCACAGCTGCACAGGGAGCATCAGAGGTCAGGAATGAACTTAAGTCATAGAAGCTGGAAGACAGCAGCTCTACCAGCAGCGTGCCTGTTCTGATTCTAAATAGAGTGGAAGATGGTTAAAGCAGCACTGTTGTTCCAACAGCGAGAAAGGGACCGACCAAGTAAATTCAAAGTTCAAAGAAAACATTACTTTATCATCAAAGTGCATATATGTTACCATCTACAACCCTCAGATTCTTTTTCTTGTGGGCATATTCAGCAAATCCATAAAATAGTAACCTTAACAGGATCGCTGAAAGATCAACCAGAGTGCAGAAGACAACAAACTGTGCAATTGCAAATGTAAATAAGTAGCAATAAATAATGAGATCATGAGACAATAAGATAAAGCGTTCTTTAAGTTAGATCATAGGTTGTGGTCGTATTTCAATGATGAGGCAAGTGAGTGTAGTAATCCCCTTTTATTCAAGAACCTGATGGTTGAGGGGTAGTAACTGTTCTTGAAACAGGTGGTGTGAGTCCTGAGGCTCTTGTGCCTTCTACCTGATGGAAGCAGTGAGAAGAGAGCATGGCCAGAGTGGTGGGGGTCCCTGATAATCGATGCTGCTTTCCTGCGACAGTGGTTCATGTAGATGTGCTCAGTGGTTAGGGGGGCTTTTCCAATAATGTACTGGGTCAAATCCACTACCTTTTGTAGGAAGCCAGTCAGCCTAACAGTGACGTTGGGCAAATTATCAAATTGAAAATCCAGGGCATTCATCATTAAGTGAAGACTGTATCAACTTACTTGACTGAATTTTGCAATGAGTTAACAAGGAGAGACTACTTCCATTTCAATTGTCAATTTCACAATATGGGCAGTACTCTTGATAGAATGTTTATGCGATCTGGATTGCCCAATCTCTTCTAGAGGAAAACTTAATGTACACTTTTTGCTCAGGTAGTGGGGACTTCGCTCAAATCAAGGCAATTACTTGGTCTTCCTATCTATCATCTTCTCTTCCCTTACAAGTGGGAATCTGGGATTGCTAATGTAAGAACATAAGAAATACTACTTTTATTTATTGCGGTACAGTGCAGAATAGGCCCATCCGGCCCTTCAAGCTGTACCGTCCAGCAATCCTCAATTTAATCCTCACCTAATCATGGGACAATTTACAATGACCAATCAACCTACCAACTTGGATGTCTTTGGACTGTGGGAAGAAACCAAAGCACCCGGACAAAACTCATATGGGGAACATACAAGCTCCTTACAGACAACTGTGGGAATTGAACCTGGGTCACTGGTTCAGTGAGAATTGAACCATTACGGTTCTGAATACTTGACCACTTGTGTCTGCTTTGCCTTCCCATAAAGCAAGGGTTTCCAAGCTGGAGTTCATGGACTCGTTACTGAATGGTATTGGTCCATGGCTTAAAAAAAGGGTTGTGAACCCCTGCTGTAAGGTAATAGCTGATCTAATCTTGTTCTCAACCCTCTTCCACATTCTCTTCCCATATACCTTCATCCTTTGCATGTATGTCATTTACCGCTTCGCATATCCTAAATGACTCTACCTCCACAGCTACTGGGGTATGAAGAAATTACCCTCATCTCCATCTTAAATGAGTGACCCCTTACTCTGAAACAATGTCCCCTAGCTTAGGCGTTGGTTTGCCCTGTTAACACTGAGACAAATGTTCTGTTGTTACTGCTTTCCATCAATGTCATCAATGGCTCAAATGGTAGTATCATACAGATCACCTACAGTTGTTATATACATCATTATCTCATATGATGTAGGTGTCATGGTCTTTGACTATGATTATTCTTGGCAAATTCAGTTGTTGAGGCTGATATCATTGGCTTGTATTGTGCTGTGTTGTATGACCCAGGTGATCAGTGTCTTTCCATGACAACGATTGTTCTTGGCAAATTTTTCTATGGAAGTTGTTTACCATTGCTGTCTTCTGGGCAGTGCCTTTACTAAATGGGTGATCCCAGCTCTTCAGAGCGATTGTCTGCCTGGCATCAGTGGTCGCACAACCAGGACTTGTGATATGCACCAGCTGCTCATACGACCAACCACCTGCTCTCATGGCTTCACGTGACCCTGATCAGGAGGGCTGAGCAGGTGCTAGGCCTTGCCCAAGGGTGACCGGTAGGTTAGCGGAGGAAAGGAGTGTCTTAGATCGTCTGAGGCATATATATAAATACGCCTGAGACTTTTGCACTGTACTTATACATTTATAGTTCGACTAAGTATTCTTTCTTTGTTTACACTATTCATTATTCGTTATTCATAAGAAGTACAGGAAATGCATACATTATTATGTCATCTGTGAGCGCTTCACTAAAAAGAAAAACTAAGTAGACATGTTTTCCAGGATCCTGTTTCTTTAATTTGATTAATTTCTGAAGTTACACAACATAACATAATGTCTTGCCAGGAAACTTTATACTTGCTTTTCCAAATGCTTGTACATTACCCGAAGTTCCACTATCCAGTTTTCTTATTTCAGAAATTATTGCCAAATGTTTCTGTCTCAGTGCTGTTACAGAAGAATCACCCCTTACAAGAAAGAGAATCTGTAAATACCCATAAGTACCTTTATTTTCTCAATGGAAGAACATGGGAACTTACACAACTGATATCTGTGTGCACACCAACTATGTCTTCCTGACCTTCCATGAACAGTCAAGGAACAGAAAATATAACACAAGTTAAAAATAAGTTTCTGCTGCTGGCCACATGTTCCTCTTAGTCTTGTTTTGAAACTCCACATGTCTGTGGGGCACCTCATGTCCATGATAGTTGTTCTCCTACAGAGTTACTGCTGCCAGCACACTTGAAGCATTTGCTTTTATATTCATTTCTTGCCAATTCAAATATTACATTCCAGTGTCATTGGCTGTAGGTCATGTGTCTAACTTTGAACACTTTTTTATCAGTAATTTATGGTTCTTTATTCTCAGACAGCATCTAGCTTGAATCACACAGACCAGGCACAAACCCCCTAACATCCACAAACCTGTATTTTATATCCAAATTCAAAGATAACATCTTATTTGGAAATTATCCCTAGTTCAGCAGATTACCTGAGGCATCATTGTGTCTACTTTAAGCCAAGCCACTTACTCACAGTATGGATAACAGCGTGCCTTCATTAAATGGCAGTCTCCATCTCCTCCCTCACAGCAAGAACAAAGTCCATTGTAATGTCTGCTTCCACTGCTCTTGATTCATTCAAATTCACTGATTTGCAAATTGTAGATCTTACTGGCCAACAGTGCACCACCCCATGTTGCTTTTAAATGGTACTAGTCAGTTATATTATTGGGTGCCATACAAACATGTAACTGATGAATAGGACAATTTTAGTTGATTTCTCATGGAAGTTATGTAAAATGATAGCCTGCTGTATTTGCTTTATACTTAAGACTGTGAGGCTAAGTACAGCTCTAATGCCATATTTAAGTTTGCTGACAGTGTCTTTGTCACTGGCCAAATCAAAGGAGGTTATGAATCAGCATAAAGGAGGGAGATTAAAAATCTGGCTGAGTGGAGCTACAACACTATCTCTCAGTCAATGTCAGCTAAACCAGAGTGCTGATTATTGACTACAGGAAGAAGAAACTGGAGGTCCATGAGCTAGTGCTCATCAGGGGATCAGAAGTGTTGAAGGTCAGCACATTAAATCCCTCAGCGTTATCATTTCACAGGGTCTGCCCTTGGTCCAGCACATAGCTGCCTTCACAAAGAAGGCACGGCAGCATCTCTACTTTCTTAGAAGTTTGCTTAGATTCAGCATTCATCTAAGATTTCGACAAACCTCTTTAGGTGTGCAATTCAGGGTATACTGAATCATAGTTGCATCGTCGCTTGATATGGGAACACCAATGCCCTTAAATAGAAAAACCTAGGAAAAGCAGTGGATACAGCCCAGTCCATCACAGGTAAAGCCCTCCCTACAATTGTGCAAATTTACAAGGAGTGCTGAGCGGGAAAGCAAGATCCATCAGCAAGGACCCCCACCATTCGAGCCGTGCTCTCTTCCCACTGCTATCGTCAACAAGGAGGTACAGGAGACTGAATACCAAACATCAGGTTCAGGAACAGCTATTACCACTCAACCATATTCTCTCTTGAACCAGAGAGAATAACTTCATTCACTTCAACACCGAGCTAATGCCAGTATCCATGGACTCACTCTTAAGGACTCTATACCTCATGTTCTCATTAATTTTGTCTTCTTTTGTTCAGTATTTTCACAGCTTGATGTCTTTTGCATTTTGGTTGTTTGTCCATCTTTTTTGTGTGCATTTTTTCATTGATACTATTGTGTTCCTTTGTTTCTACTGTGAACACTTGTAAGGAAATGAATTCAGGGTGACGTACAAGTAGACTTATGACAATAACTTTACTTTGAACTTAGGATAAAGTTAATGTGCTGCCTTCAACATATGCAGTACTGTGCAAAAGTCTTAGGCACATATATATAGCTAGGGTGCCTGAGATTTTTGCACAGTACTGTAGTAATTTTATGTATTGCACTGTACTGCTGTCACAAAATAAAACTCATCAGCTATGTGAGTGATGATAAACCCGATTCTGATATGGGTCTCTACTGTGGACTGAGAGCGGGAAGGGGGCAGGGAGAGGGGAATCATGGTTGGGAAAAGGGGAAAGGAGGGGGAAGAAGTGGGAAGCACCAGAGAGACATTCTTTAATGCTCAATAAACCAATCGTTTGGAATCAAATGACCTTTCCTGGTGTCTCAGTATTGGGTGTGTCTGCACCTGCACAAACCACCCCCCGCCCCGGCACTCTTTCTCTGCCATTTGTCCCACACCCCTCCCACGGCGCTCCATCCTCAACATGCCCAACATCCATTGCTCCCGCCAGATTTACAAACTTGTTCTCAGCTCCACATCTTCAAATACAGGACTGTGCAAATGTCTTAGGCACCCTAGCTATATATACTGTATGTGCCTAAGACTTTTGCACAGTATTCCATAACTGGCAAGGATTAATCATTTAATTTGGTCCTTGTACCCATTTTGGAAGGGAGGTGGGGGGATGGGGTAGGTATTGCCAATATAATCCTCCAATAGGTCAATCTTTAGGTCACATCAAAGCCATTATCAAAGTAGCCTCTGCTCCTTTCAAACACAAGGATAAGCCCCAGAAAGTGCATGAGCAGCAAATTCTATACACTTCTACATCAGTATTCTTTATCCTCAGTCCATGCTCCCTTTACAATCCCAATAGCATTGTTGCTATAATGAAAGTGAAAAAAACATTCTTTAAACTGGACTTTCCTGCATTTGACATGCATAGAAATCACCACAGCCATCGCAATTTTATTTGATAGCTTCTAAATATTTAACAGCATGAGTTGGAGCCTTCTGTGTGATTGTTCTTATCACTAATGCACAGACCTCACTCTTTGCTTACTTCATGTTCCCAGTCACTCTTCCTATTATATTAGACTGCACATCACCAAGACAACAAACATCTCCCTAACCTCACTTAGTGCCATTGGCAGACAGCCCACTGGTAGACAGAGGAACAAAAACTATATATATATACACACACCAAGGAAGCCTAAGACTTTTGCACAGTACTATAGCAATTTTGTGTATTGCATTGTACTGCTGCCACAAAACAAAGCACAAATTTCATGACATATGTGAGTGATGATAAACCTGATTCTGATATGGGTCTCTATTGTGGACTGAGAGTGGGAAGGGGGCAGGGAAAGGGGAATCATTGTTGGAAAAAGGGGAAGGGAGAAGGGAGAAGGGAGGGAGTGGGAAGCACCAGAGGGACGTTCTGTAATGATCAATAAACCAATTGTTTGGAATCAAATTATTTGCTGTTATCTCCAGGCTGGGTGTGTCTGTACCTGTGCCAACCCCGCCCACCCCTGCCCCTCACACTCATTCTCTGTCACCTGTCCCACACCTCTCCCATGGTGCTCCACCCTAGACATTCTTGATATCCTTTGCTCCCACCAGATTCTGCACATACAGAACTGTGCGAAAGTCTTAGGCGCATATACTGTACATAACTAGGTCACCCAAGGACTTTTGAACAGTGCAATATTTGTCAATGCTCTCTGCTCCACATTGGCAAATAGAAAAGGGGTGATTGATAAGTTTGTGGCCTAAGGTAGAAGGAGTCAATTTTAGAAAACCTAGCACATTTATTTTTCAACATAGTCCCCTCCTACATTTACACACTTAGTCCAGCAGTCGTGGAGCATATGGATCCCTTCTTTGTAGAGGTCGGCATCTTGGACCTCCAGAAAGTGGTCCACAGCAGGGGTGATTGATAAGTTCGTGGCCTAATTAGAAGGAGATGAGTTATTAACTTCAAACCTTCTGCATAATCACTGAAAGAGTTGAAGAACTGCACGTGCATGTAACAAGAGCTGTATAACTCATCTCCTTCTACCTTAGGCCACGAACTTATCAATCACCCTTGCTGTGAACCACTTTTCTGGAGGTCCAAGATCTGACTTCTGCAAAGAAGGGATCCGTATGCTCCACGACCGCTGGACTAAGTGTGTACATGTAGGAGTGGACTATGTTGAAAAATAAATGCGCTAGGGTTTCTAAAATTGACTCCTTCTACCTTAGGCCACAAACTTATTAATCACCCCTCGTAGCACTCTGCAAAAGTTCTTGGGCACCCTAGATATATACAGTTTATGCACCTAAGACTTTTGCACAGTACTGTATGTGCAGAATGCAATGAAAATCCAAATCATTTTCAATGATTTTTATTTTCTTTATTTCATATTTGGATCCTATTCTACTGTAAAGATTGCTGTAAATAACTCATCAAGTGTGGATTATATGTTCATGATCTCTGTGATCAAGGCTGAGTGGATTCTTCAAGAACATGACCTGAAATTTGAAGCATTGACTCTTTTTTTCCATTAGAGTAATGTAATATTCTTGTGAATGTTGGAAACTTCAGAATAAATCATCTGCCAGAGATTCGATACCTTAATATGGCCTCTGAAATGAAGCTATTGTGGTGCAAAAACCATATTTAATCAAGTCTGATGAACTTCAAATGGAAACAAGGATAGTAGTATTCAACAGTACTCATTTAGCAAAACGTAAAATAAAAATAAATATCAGTGCAATCAACTATAACTTGACCCTTAACAGATGAAAATGTATGTGGTGACAATGGTTCCTATAGTGGGAGAAGTCTCAGATCAGATAGCACAGCCTCAGATTAGAAGGGCATCCATTTAAAATAGAGATAAGGAGGAACTGCTTTTGCCTGAGTATGGTGAATCTGTGGATTGTATTGCTACAGACGTCTGTGGAGGCCATGTCATTGAGTATATTTAAAGCAGAGGTTGATAGTTTCCTGATTAGTAAGAACGACAGAGATTACGGGGAGAAGGCAGGAAACTGGGGTTGAGAGGAATAATAAACCAACCACGATGAAATGGCAGAATATACTCAGTGGGCCAAATGGCCTAATTCTGCTCCTATATCCTAAGGTCTAAATATCAGGGTGTTTTTCAATTGTTTGTATATTAGGAATCTGAGGAGATTTGGTATGTCTCCAAAGAATCTTGCGAATTTCTACAGATATGCGATGGAGAGCATTCTGACAGGTTCCATCAGTTTGGTAAGGAGGTTCTCATGCAATAGATTACAAGAGGCTGCAACTCAAAGTAAAACTAATAGGAGAAGTGGAGCCTCAGGGTGGCTTCATCCATCATTAAGGACCCTCACATACCCGCTTCTCATCACTACCATCAGGGAGGAGGTAGAGAAACCCAAACCCTCACACGCAACAGTTTAGGAACACCTTCTTCCCTTCCATCATCACTGTTTGGTCAAGGTGGCGCCAGCGTACAACGCTCTCTCAGTCGACCTCTTCCACATAGCTCACAATAAAAGCTTTTCTACTTTTTTTACGTGTGTTTTTCACCATAAATATATTTTTGGAACTGTTAGAGCAATGGAATTTACAGCTTGGAGATCATTTGAATGTTCCAGTGCTTTGCCGGCTCCGGAAAGCGAGCGAGTATTCAGACGGCCTCGATGTGAAGAAACTTCAAGACTTCGATGCTCGACTCCATTTCGCCAGTGAGTGTCTATTAATTGCTGTTGAGGAAGACTGAGACTTCAAGGTGAATGCAGAAGGCAAGCGAGAGTTTCAGTGCTGACTGCCTGCCTTTTGATTGCTGCCGGAGGAGTCTGTGAGTGGCCTATTGCTTTGTGGCTCACTGCGGCAGGCGGGTAGGCCTCTACGCCTTGTGTGGTATTCCCTCTCTTTCGATGAACGTTGGTGATATCTGAGGATGGTATCGTGGTTCTGCGTTTATGGACTGTGGACTTTTTCAGACTTACGGTTTTAAATTCTGTGTCTTTTTTTAATCACCCGTCCCTTTTCTGTTTTGGTGTACAAGGGGAGGGTGTTTAGGGGTTGACTTTCTGTTAGTTTTTTTGTGTGGGCAAGGGGTTGTTTTTGGGAGGTCAATGTTCCTGTTCCATTTTGTGCGGTGGGGGAGGGGGGGCTTTAGGAGTTCATCATCGGGATAACGTTCTTTTCTTTACGGGGGGGGTTCGATCTTCCTCCTCATATGACTTTCATGCTCTTTCTTTGTTTTGTGGATATCTGGAGAAATACAAATTTTAGAGTTGTATATGGATACATGCTTTGATAATAAATGAACCTTTGAACCTACCTCATTATTTCTTTTATGCACTTCTTGCTTATTTTGTAATTTATAGCAATCTTCTGTCTTTGTACTGTACTGCAAAACAACAAATTTCACAACTTATAAGACAGTGATAATAGGCCTGATTCTGGTCAAGTAGGGGAAACAGATGGAGCTAAAGGAGATGAAAAAAGATAAATCTTTGGTAAATTTAACTTGGTTTTCTTAGTAGTTTCATTCTGAGACGGTCATGATAAAACTGACAGGTTCTTGCCAAATACCAAGTGCTGGCAGAACAGTGCCATAGATAAGGGTGGAGGGCACAATGTGAGCCCTCGGAGTTGGTGTGTAGAGTTTTTGCTGGCTGTTTGCTGTGCAGGACCTACTCTTCCCTTGGCATTAAGGGAGCCGCAAAGAAAATAGCCATTAGGACCATCACAGAAGCTGTTGAGCAAGCCTCCAGATGGCTACTGATCAAGAGGTGTGGCCTGTGGACCAGTGCTGCTGGGATACAAGCCAATAGCTGATCAACCCTGGTTTGGTCACCTGGGTGAGTGTGCCTGATGTTCAAAGACCAGAAGCACCCAATAACCCCAGGTTACAACACTGATGGTGTGCCTCAGCACATCTTAAGATGTATCTCAGCATCATTAAATTATACAGGAAGCACCTTTCTCAGCCTTTGAGAATACAGGTGCACCAAAGATCATTCACATGAAATATCTCCCCATTAGTTGTGCCAAACATCAGATCACAGTTCCTCCAGGGCTAGGGTCAAACAGTCTTTACTGACTCCTAACTTTGTCCTTGGATGGCCGGGTGATGGTACATCTCTACCAAAGGAGGTGTAAAGCACTCCTTCCCTCCACTACCTGCAGGTCACTCTTGGGCAAGGTGTAGCATCTGCTGAGAACCCTGATCAGGGTCAAGTAAAACAATGGGAGCAGGTGGTGGATGGTCGTATGAGCAGCTGGTGGATATCACAAGTCCTGGTTATGTGACCACTAATGCCAGGCAGACAATCTTTGAAGGGTATTGATAAGGGCTGGGGTCATCAGTCAGATGAAGGTAATGACAAATCACTTCTGTAGAAAAATTTGCCAAGAACAATCGTGTCTCATGGAAAGACCATGTTCGCCCATGTCATATGACATGGTGCATCACCCAAACCAACTTTCTCCAGGATTGTCTTTGGTTTCCTACTTTTACTGACGTTGCAAAGCACTGAACCAACAAAGCAGGAGGACGTTGCAAGTTCCTGGTGTGACAACCATTTATAGCATTAGTCATAAATTTATGTTTACAATATTGTATGCTTGACATCTGCATCAATAAACCCTGCTCCTTTATTTGCATCCAGCGCAATAAAATGACATCAAAAGATTATTTAGAAATTTGAGTAAATAAACACAATGTGAAAATTGACGTCAGTGCATTAAGAAGTGATTGATCATTTTACGTTCATCAGGTCAAAAGTATCAACAACATCATGACAAGCACATCTCTCTTTCAAGTTTAATGTGCAGAGAGGCTGTAAAGTATGAACTCAATTCATCACTTTTCAAAGTCAAGGACAGCACTCTCCCTGGTAATGTGAAACAGTAACCAAAATTTAATTTGTGCTTTATGCAATGAAAAAAAAATAATAAGAAATGGGAAGAGGATAAAATATATACATATAGTTCAATGTATTGTGCTTTCAGAGAAATGCTCTTCTGCAGACCACTGTTGTAACCATAAGATCATTAGAAATAAGATATAGGAGCAGAATTGGGCCATTTAGTCCATCAAGTCTGCTCTGCTGATCCATTTCCCTCTCAGCCCCAATCTTTTGCCATCTCCCTGTACCACTTCATACCCTGACTAATCAAGAATCTATCAACAGCTTTTTTAAATATAGCAATGACTTGGCCTCCACAGCCGTCTGTGGCAACGAATTCCACAGAGTCACCACCCTCTGGCTAAAGAAATTCCACCTCATCCTGGTTCTAAAAGGATGCCCCTCTATTCTGAGGCTGTGCCCTCTGTTCTCAGGCTCTCCCACCATAGGAAGAAATGTGTTGTTATTTGAGTTACTGCCTCCTTCCGGTCAGCTTGAACCAGTATGGCCATTCTCCTTTGATCTCTCTCAGTAACAAGTAACAAACAAGAGAAAATCTGCAGATGCTGGAAATCAAAGTAACACACACAGAATGCTGGAGGAACTCAGCAGGCCAGGCAGCATCTATGGGAAAAAAGTAAACACTCGATGTTTTGGGCCAAAACCCTTCATTATGACAGTTCATGAGTCCTGAAGAAGGGTCTTGGCCCGAAACGTCAAGGGTTACTATTTTCCACAGATGCTGCCTCCAGCATTTCATGTGCGTTACTTCTCTCACTAACAAGACATTTTTGCCCGCAGAACTGCACGTACTGGATTTTTAAAGATTTTTCACACCATTGTCTGTAAACTCTAGAGACAGTTGTGCATGAAAATCCTGTAAGGTCTGGGATAGCCCTACCTTTCAATATAATCATAAATGATCTTGGTCTCCACTCCACTTGTCAGTTGAATCCCTATAATCCAAAAGCTATCACTCTCAGCTTTGAATCTATTCAATGGTTCTCTCTTTAGTGCTCTGTGGAGTAAAGAAAACATTTATTTCTGTTACGAAATCTTGTCCTGATATTCTGATGTTCTGAGGTTCCTCAGTTCTAGATACCTCACAAGGAGAAGCATTCTTTCAGTATCTGCCTGAAAGGCCATTCAGCATCTTATGTGCCTCAATAACATCACATTCCATTCTTGCTATCTACAGTGAGTACAGGCACAATGTACCCAGCCTTTAGCGTAGTGGTGAGCATAATGCTTTACAGTAAAGGAAATCTGGGTTCAATTCCCACTGCAGCCTGTAAGGAGTTGGTAGGTCTCCCCGTGACTGTGTGGGTTTCTGTGTGCCCCAGTTCCCTCCCACAGTCCAAACATGTACTGGTTGATAGGATGATTGGACATTATAAATTGTCCCATGATTAGGCTAGGGTTAAATCGGGCGATTGCTGGGCAGCACGGCTCGAAGGACCAATTCCGTGCTGTACTGCAATAGGTAAATAAATAAACAAACAAAATGAATAAACTCTTCTCAGGCTTCCAGCCAGGTACAGATATTGATTTTAAATAACATTTCAATGGCAAACTCTGCCATCTTCATCAGGGCCTGAGAAGACTTTATTTGTCATATACACTGGGAAAGCACAAGATTCTTAAACAAACAAAACCTTTCAATGTAGGTAATTAGCCAGTCAACTTACTCTGAACTGGCTGCAATGCAACTATATCTTTTCTTAAAATAAGAGACTGAGTTTTATACAGTAGTCCAGGTGTGGTAACACACAGTTGTAGCAAAGCTTCCCAACTTTCTGCTCTATCTACATGCAATAAATATCATATTACATCTCCCTTCCTAGTTACTTGCATGTCTGGCTGTTCACTTCTTGTTCACTCAGCTGTGACCACACCCAGATCCCTGCAAAGAGCAGCATTTTGTTGTGCACATATAGTCACGGAAACGTTATGATGCAGGTTGAAGCATTCTCCCAAGTCTCTCATCTGTTCCTCCACCCCTGTATTCCACAGTACTGCACAAAAGTCTAAGGCTCATATGTACAGCAGGGTGACTCTGGATTTTGCACAGTATTGTAGTAATTTTACGTATTACATTGTACTGCTGCCACAAAAAAAATTCATGACATATGTGAGTGATGATAAACCTGATTCTGATATGAATCACTATTGTGGACTGAGTGTGGGAAGGGGTCAGGGAGAGGGGAATCATGGTTGGGAAAAGAGGTGGGGGGAGTGAGAAGCGAAAGAGAGAGAGATTATGTAATGATCAATAAACCAATTGTTTGGAATAAAATGACCTTGCCTGGTGTCTTGTGGCTGGGTGTGTCTGCACCTGCACTAACCCCCGTCCCATCACTCCTCTGCCACCTGTCCTACAGCCCTACTGCAGCACACCACCTTCCAGACTTACAAACTCGCTCTCCACTCCACATTGACAAATACAGTACTGTGCAAAAGTCTTAGTCACCGCAGCTATATACAGTATGTGTACCTGAGACTTTTGCACAGTACCGTAGATGACTTGACATTTCTCTGAATCAAATTCCATTTGCTGATTTTCTGCTCAGCTGACCAGATCATCTCTGTACTCCTGAAGCTGAAATCTTGAAGACAGACAAAGATTTAAAAATTACCTTCATTTATCACATGTACATCAAAACATTGAACCATACAGTGAAGTGTGTTATTTGCATCAACAAACAGCACAGCCTCAAGGTGCTCTGGAGGCAGCCCATAATTGTTGTCATATTTCATATCTCATTTGAAATATATATTTCCAAATGTTATTCTGTGTCTGCCAAATCGTTGACAGTGCACTTTCTCTATAATTTCTTCTAGGCTCTTTTACCTGAGATCTGGGGTGCACAACAAATGCATTTTTTTTTAAGCCACATTAAAAAAAATCACTTCTACCTATGTTTTTTTAGATTAGATTAGATTATGAGAACACTCAGTCCTCTTTTATTGTCATTTAGAAATGCATACATGCATTAAGAAATGATACAGTGTTTTAGTGCATTTTTGCTGATTTCCTGTCAAAGAGTTGCCCCTCAAGCAATTGGTCAAGGTAATTCAGGGAATAATTTTTCTTTAGGAGTTGAAGAGGTTCGGTATGTCACCAAAGACACTTGCAAATTTCTACAGATGTACCGTGGAGAGCATTTTAAATGTTTTCGTAACTGTCTAGTAGAGAGGGGCCACTGCACAGCATTGGAATAAGCTGCAGTGGGTTGCAAACTCAGCCAACTTCATCATGAGGACTGACCTCTCTGACATTGAGAGCATCTTCAAAAAGAGATACCTCAGAAAGAGGGCGTCCGTCATAAAAGACTCCATCACCCAGGACATGGTCTCTTATTATTACTACCATCAGAGAGAAGGCACAGGAGTCTGAAGACACAGACCGAATGTTTTAGGCAAACAACAGGAATTCTGCAGAGGCTGGAAATTCAAGCAACACACATCAAAGTTGCTGGTGAACGCAGCAGGCCAGGCAGCATCTCTAGGAAGAGGTACACTCGACGTTTCAGGCCGAGACCCTTCGTCAGGACTGATGTGGCTTGACGAAGGGTCTCGGCCTGAAATGTCGTCTGAACCTCTTCCTAGAGATGCTGTCTGGCCTGCTGCGTTCACCAGCAACTTTGATGTGTGTTGCCCGAATGTTTTAGGAACAGCTCTACCCCTCTGTCATTAGATTTCTGACAGACAATATACCAACCCATGAACAAAATCTCAGTAATTTTGCTCACTCTTGCACTATTTATTGAATTATTTTTTTGAAAAAGGTACAGCACCGAAGCATGCCCTTTGGTCAATGCAGCCTATGCTGAACCATTTAACCTGCCTACTCCCACTGATCTACACTGGCACCTTACTCCTCCATACCCTATTATCCATGTAGTGATCCAAGCTTCTCGTAAACATTGAAATCGAGCTCACATGCACCATTTGTGCTGGCAACTCGCTCCACACTCTCATGGACCTCTGAGTGAAGGCATTTCCCCTCATGTTCCCCTCAAATTTTTCACTTTTCACCCTTAACCCATGTCCTCTAGTTGTAGTCCTACCCAACCTCAGTGGAAAAAGCCTGATTACATTTATCCTATATACACCTCTCGTAATTTTATATATCGCTATCAAATATCTCCTCAACCTTCTATGTTCCATGGAATAAAGTCCTAACCTATTCAATCCTTTTTTCTAGCTCAGGTCATCCAGTCCCAACAACGTCCTCGTAAATTTTCTTTGTACTCTTTCAACCTTATTTATATTTCTTCTGTAGTAGATGACTAAAATTGCACACAATACTCCATATTAGGCCTCACCAATGTCTTATACAACTTCAACATAATATTTCATCTCCTGTACTCAATACTTTGATTTATGAAGGCCAATGTGCCAAAAGCATTCTTTACAACCCTATCCACCTCTGACACCACATTCAATGAATTATGGACCAATATTCCCAGATCCCTTTGTTCTACCACACTCCTTAGTGCCCAACCATTCACTGTGAAAGACCTACCCTGGTTGGTCCTACCGAAGTGTACCATCTTGCACTTGTCTGCATTAAATTACATTTGCCATAATGTAATTCTTTTGGTAATTTATAGTATTTTTAAATATTGCATTGTGATATTATACCTGATTTCAATTCTAGTTCTGAATCTGATTTTGAGTTGGTTTCTGAGTTCCTCCAGTGTTTTCTGTGTTGTTCCAGCTGAGCCACTGATCAGCTTTGATTTCATGTGGTTTGAACAACTAGTTCAAATGCCCTTTCCATTAGTTTTTCTCATAAGAATGTCAAAGCATTTAAATGACTCTGTAGATAGAAATTTAACCACATTTTGTGCAAAAATCTATTTCATTAAAGGGTCATGATACTGTCCAAGTCCACGTCCACGTCCATTTTCCAATCCCGAGCAACCTGCAGAACGCTTACCTCTTTTGATGTTATATGGTGCTCTGGAGGTTGACCTGCTGGTACAGATTGTGTGATGTGAACATTTCTTGCCGATGTTTGTGGGAGAGCATTTGTGGTGATTTGCCTCTGTTCCAAGATTGATGCCAGCTGTCTGAGAACTTGGTTATGCCGCCAAGTGTACTGCCCCTGGGTGAGGCCCATGGTGCATCCTGTTGAAATGTGCCTTAGTGATCCAGGTGTTTGACAAAGAGAGCAAGCGGGGTCTTCTCCCCACCACTGGTTCAGGTTCTGGGGTGTGGGTAGGAGGTCATAAGTGGCTCTGATGACAAAACTTAGCCGAGATCCCTCCACCTTCCAGATGTCACGCCAGCTGGGAGTTTCCTCTTTTCCAGGCTCTCCCAATTAGTCCATTGGCCATTGAGACGGCCCTGGCATGTCGCTCTGCCTCCTCCTGTCTTCTCACCTCCTCCACCACGAGCCATCTCTTCTGCACTGATGTGGCCTTGTGCCATTGAGCAGCCTTTGGGACAAGCCTGAGCCCGGCTCTCCCAAGTTGGACTTGGCCAACCACATCCCTGAAGCGAAGAGCAGACTTAGCACTCTGAACGGCTTCAGATGAGGTCCACTTCCTCCCCGTTACCACACGGGGGGGGGCCGCTGTTCGAATAACAGTATCTTCAGATTCAGTGAGGGTCATGACCAACCTTGCTTTGGTGTACTTGACTTCTTCCACATTATGGTTGTGGTACTTAAGGGGATGAAACAACAGAGGCAGGTACACTTAACTTAAAAACTTAGCACTTGTTTCTACTAATCTGACATCAAAGTTGAAAGGGTGGGGGTGGGGATAGGGGGGGTGCTGAAGATAGTATCTCCAACTCATTATCTTTTCCACCCACCTGTTTTCACCTATCATGTTCCAGCTGTCATCCTTCCCCTCTCCCTACCTTAGTTTTATTTTTTTATTATTATTATTAACAATACAGTGTGAAGAAGGCTCTTACGGGCCTATGAGCCACACTGTCCCAGCAACACACGTCAAACCCAATTTACCCCAGCTTGATCACATGACAATTAACAACCTACTAACCGATACATGTTTGGATGTGAGTGGAAACCGAATCATTGGGGATAACCCATGCATTCCACAGGGAAGACTCCTTACAAATGGTGCTGGAATTGAACCCTGATCTATGGAACACCTCAAGTTGCAATAACACCCCACTAACCACTACATTACTGTGGTAAGTTATTCTGGCTTCTTCCTCTTTTTCTTTCCAGTCCTGAGGAAGAATCATCAACTGTTTATTCCTCTCCATAGATGCTGCCTGACCTAGTGCAATCCCCCAGTGTTTTGTAGTGTTACACCAATCAGTCAATCTGAGAAATCTCTCTTAATTTTACTGAACACCTCCTGTTCACTAAACATTCGTAAATTCTGTTTATTGCATTCAGATGTTGCCTTCAAATGGAAGATTCGAAGATTCACAAATTCAAGATTCAAAGCACATTTATTATCAAAGGATGTATAAGTTATACATCTTGAAATTTGTCTGCTTATAGGCAGTCAAAAAGCAAGAAACTCAAATAACCCAATTAAGAAAGCAAAAAGAAACACAGCGCAGAGAAAGAGAGGGGGAGAAAACACATGATGCAAACAGTAGAAGCAAGCCGACAGTATTCCTAACCGGACTGAGTCCCTGATCCACTCCCAGAGGAGCTGCAGCAGACACAAGCCTTGGTCCCCAGTTTTCACACCAGCAGGGAAGAAACGCACAGCAGCCGGATCAGTTCACAATCTCGTCGCCGTTGAGAGAGGAATGGACATTTCCGAGAGAGCGAGCAAAGTCAGCCCAATCCTCCAACTCTGTCTATGCACCTGGCAGTCCAAACGTGTTGCACTTTGCAATGTCCCAGTACAGCTCATAGCCTGAACCAGTCTCACCTCCGCCTGTTTATAGTTGATTTTCTTGCCTAATGATTTCCCAGTAAGCTGTCGCACATCTTCTGTAGTACCATTTTAAACCAGTAAAAATCAGAACATTGGATACTTACACTGGAATTTATCTCCATTTAAGGAAAACATTCTGTGTAGTCATCATTTTGTTATTTTGCAGGTACAAAAACATCATCATCATCATTGTGTTCCATGTCGTATTGATGAGGGCGATCATGGTCTTTCCATGATCATGAATATTCTTGGCAAATTTTTCTACAGAAGTGATGTGCCATTGCCTTCTTCTGGGCAGTGTCTTTACAAGATGGGTGACCCCAGCCATTATAGATATTCTTCAGAGATTGTCTGCCTGGTGTCAGTGGTCACATAACCAGGACTTGTGATCTGCAGCAGCTGCTCATACCACCATCCACCACCATCCATTGGCTTCACGTGGCACTGATAGGGGGGTACACCTTGCCCAAGGGTGACTTGCTGCCTAGCTGAGGGAGGGAGCACCTTTCACCTCCTTTGGTAGAGATATATCTCCACCCAACCACCCAAGATCAGCTGTTTAATATCTTCCTCCAAGGGGACCACAACCTCACCGTGATTCAGATACTTGCATACGTTAATGGCCCAGAAAGCAATTTTGGTTGTCGTCAGGGTTTTATGCTTTGGCTCTAGGAGGGGTCATCCATGTGAAACAGGTCAAAGGGTAAAGGCCAGATTAGGAGTGGTCCATCGGTCCTCTAGGTTCAGGGTTTCAGCTCACGGTTAACAACCTTGACTGGTAAAATAAATTTGTTACAGAAACAGCAATGAAGAATCCTTCTACATCTGAGTGTAATGGTATTCCTCAGTCTCCACCAGAGCCTGCATGACTGAGAGAAGTGAAAACTGAGCTACTGACATGATGAAGGAAGCCCTGAACACCACTGGAGGTGAAGGACCTTCATTGCTGCCCTGTACACCAGTGGTGTAATCGGTAGTAGGGTTTAAAACCTTATAAAATAAAGAAAAAACAATATTTAACTTGGCACATGCTGGAAGATTCCACTGTCAGGTATCAAATGGACCACATTGTAAAAACCAGTGCTCATAGAAAGCAGGATTTTATATTACTGGATAATTAAAAATCAAACACTCTTTGGTACACTGCCCTCTGATAATGTGGTGAGTGTTTATACTAACCAATTAACATCAGCATAAAGAGATTTCGATTTTCCACCAATGTTACAATTGCAGTATTATTTTAGCATTAGTACTTGAGCATGTCCTTTTTAATTTCTAACTGCCCCTGTTTAAAAGAAGCTTTCTGCTCTGACTGTTCCCAAAGAAATTGCATTTTATTTGTTTGCAAATGAAGAACATACAGTATTGGTAAAAGTCTTAGGCACATAAACATATATATAGCTAGGGTGTCTAAAACTTTTGCACAGTACTGTATTTGTCAACGAGGAGTGGAGAGATTATAGATTATAGAATAGTACAGTACATTACAGGACCTTGGGCCCACAATGTTGTGCTGACCCTCAAACCCTGCCCATATAACCCCCCACCTTAAATTCCTCCATATACCTGCTAGTAGTCTCTTAAACTTCACTAGTGTATCTGCCTCCACCGCTGACTCAGGCAGTGCATTCCAGGCACCAACCACTCTCTGAGTAAAAAACCTTCCTCTAATATCCCCCTTGAACTTCCCACCCCTTACCTTAAAGCCATGTCCTCTTGTATTGAGCAGTGGTGCCCTGGGGAAGAGGCGCTGGCTATCCACTCTATCTATTCCCTCTTAATATCTTGTACACCTCTATCATGTTTCTTCTCATCCTCCTTCTCTCCAAAGAATAAAGCCCTAGCTCCCTTAATCTCTGATCATAATCCATACTCTCTAAACCAGCAGCATCCTGGTAAATCTCCTCTGTACCCTTTCCAATGTTTCCACATCCTTCCTATAGTGAGATGAACAGAACTGGACACAGTACTCCAAGTGTGGCCTAACCAGATGGTCAAGATGATCTCTGCTTGCAATGCTCCTTCAGTCATCATCTCTGGATAGATGATGGAACCATATATTTCACTTCTTTTAAGTCTTTAATATTTGTTTTTCATCTTGAATGTGATCCTGGAACTGTTGAAGCCTATGATTTATAGTTTGAAGATCCTTTGGGAGTTCCAGCACTCTGCGGCCTCCAAGAGGATTCCAGGAGGCAGAGGCAGTGTGTGCAAACTTCATGGCAAGAAAGCTGCAGGACGGGCGTGAACCAATGTTTGACTCCATTTCACCGATTAATGTTTCCATTAATGTTTGATGAGGCTTTTCATTCTAGGACGAGGGAGATGTCTTCATTTTTTAAAGAAAGGGGCTTCCCTTCCTCCACTATCAACTCTGCTCTTAAACGCATCTCCCCCATTTCACGTACATCTGCTCTCACTCCATCTTCCCACCACCCCACTAGGAATAGGGTTCCCCTGGTCCTCACCTACCACCCCACCAGCCTCCGGGTCCAACATATTATTCTCCGTAACTTCCGCCACCTCCAACGGGATCCCACCACTAAGCACATCTTTCCCTCCCCCCCTCTCTCTGCATTCCGCAGGGATCGCTCCCTACACAACTCCCTTGTCCATTCGTCCCCCCCATCCCTCCCCACTGATCTCCCTCCTGGCACTTATCCGTGTAAGCGGAACAAGTGCTGCACATGCCCTTACACTTCCTCCCTTACAACCATTCAGGGCCCCAAACAGTCCTTCCAGGTGAGGCATCACTTCACCTGTGAGTCGACTGGGGTGATATACTGCGTCCGGTGCTCCCGATGTGGCCTTTTATATATTGGTGAGACCCGACGCAGACTGGGAGACCGCTTTGCTGAACATCTACGCTCTGTCCGCCAGAGAAAGCAGGATCTCCCAGTGGCCACACATTTTAATTCCACATCCTATTCCCATTCTGACATGTCTATCCACGGCCTCCTCTACTGTAAAGATGAAGCCACACTCAGGTTGGAGGAACAACACCTTATATTCCGTCTGGGTAGCCTCCAACCTGATGGCATGAACATTGACTTCTCTAACTTCCGCTAAGGCCCCACCTCCCCCTCGTACCCCATCTGTTACTCATTTTTATGCACACATTCTTTCTCTCACTCTCCTTTTTCTCCCTCTGTCCCTCTGAATATACCTCTTGCCCATTCTCTGGGTCACCCCCCCACCCCTTGTCTTTCTTCCCGGACCTCCTGTCCCATGATCCTCTCGTATCCCCTTTTGCCTATCACCTGTCCAGCTCTCGGCTCTATCCCTCCCCCCCCCGTCTTCTCCTATCATTTTGCATCTCCCCCTCCCCCTCCAGCTTTCAAATCCCTTACTCACTCTTCCTTCAGTTAGTTCTGACGAAGGGTCTCGGCCTGAAACGTCGACTGCACCTCTTCCTATAGATGCTGCTTGGCCTGCTGCGTTCACCAGCAACTTTGATGTATGTTGCTTGAATTTCCAGCATCTGCAGAATTCCTGTTGTTAATGCTTCCATTGTTCACTGATTAAAGCAACATGGAAGATTAAAACATTAAGGCAAATGTAGAAGGTGAGCGCTGGCTGCCTGTCTTTTGATTTCTGGTGGGATTGGTCTGCTGCTGCAAAGTAAAGGCCTGCCACTGTGCTTGGAGAATGCTACCCAGGTTTTCTGCATTTTGGATATGGACTTGGACTATACACTTCTTTTCAGTCTTACAGTTTTTTTCACCCGTTCTTTCTCATTTTTTGTGTGTGCGGGGGAGGCGGATTTGAGGTTTGATGTTCCTGTTCTGTTTTTGTTCATCTTTTTGTGTGCGGATGGGGATTTCAAGGTTGACAATCATGCAGTTGTTGCTTTCTTGGTTTTGTGGCTATCTGGAGAAGAGGAATTTCAGGGTTGTATGCGTTGATGATAAATGAACCTTTAAACCTTTGTCATCAAGTTTGTAACCTGGTGGGGAGCAAAGGATGTTGGGAATGATGAGGGTGATGCACCACAGGAGCGGTGTGGGACAAGTGGCAGAGAAGGAGTTCCAGGGGTGGGGGGGTTGGTACAGGTGCAGACACAACCATCCCTGAGACACCAGCTAAGGTCATTTGTTTCCAAATAATTCATTTATTGATCATTACAGAATGTCTCTATGCTTCTTCCTGCTCCCTTTCCTCTCCCTTCCCCTTTTCCCAATCATTATTTGCCTCTCTCTGTCCCCTTCCCACTCTCAGTCCACAACAGAGACCCATATCAGAATCAGGTTTATCATCACTCACATATGTCATGAATTTCTTTTGTGGCAGCAGTACAGTACAACACATAACAGTATACAGTAGTTCGCAAAAGTATTAGGTACCCTATCTATATGTATGTATATATAAAATACTGCTCGTGAATGTCCCCTCTGCTGAGGAAAATATATTTGAATTTTCTACCATGCTTAGGCCCCAGATTTTTTTTTTACACTTCACTTAAATCTCTCCTCAATTTCCAAGATGATACAGGTCAGAAACAATCCCTTCAGCTCATCCAGTCTGTTCTGACTACTAAGACTTCTTTTCATTTTTCTTACACTCCCCCATTTTGCTCTTCTCACGTTCCCATGACTTCCTCTCAAGATTCCACCACTCATCCACACACTAGGGGAAAATGACAGTATCTGATTATCCTTACGATCTCCGTGTTTTTATAACGGAGGAAGCCTACACGTTCACAGGAAGTACGTGCAAACTCCATATATAAAATAGAGCCGTGAGGGAGCAACTCATTTACTGCCCCACAAATCCCTCTTCTTTCTTCCAAAACATCTATCACAACTGAGAGAGTCTCTCCTCACAATTATAACTCTCCAGCCTTGACAACATCCTCATAAGTCTTCTCTGCACCCTCTCTGATCCTTATGCTTTTGTTTACACCACTGCAAGATTAAGCAAGTAATGCTAACACTGTACTTACTTGCCTCATAACTTCCTTCCATTATTTTGTTAGCATTTACCTTTAGGGCCTTGTAACACTCCACATTTAAAATCAATAGTCATCTTCTCTACTTCTATTAGTCTTACAATAATATTTCCAGTGCCAAATCTGGAAACTCTTCTGCCATCCTGCGAGTAACCCTACGGACCTTCCTTATCTCAACACAAGTGGTAATGAAGAATCTCAGTCCTCTAGCTGCTGAAGCTTTTTATAAGATCATTATTAGACACATGTTTAACATGAATACTTTGTAATTCAAGTTACGAACACTGTTACAGGAAAGCAGCATCCATCATCAGGGACCCCCAACCATCTAGGTAGTACTCTCTTCTCGTTGCTGTCGTGAGGGAGTAGGTAAAGGAGCCTAAGCTCTCACTCCACCAGGTACAGGACCAGTTACTACCCCTCAACCATCAGCCTCTTGAACGAAAGAGGATAACTTCACTCAACTTCACTTGTCCCATCTTTGAAATTTCCCCACCAATTATAGACTCACTTTCAAGATCTCTTCATCTCATGTTCTCGACATGTATTGATTATTTAATTATCATTTTTATGTCTTTCTTTTTGTATTTGCAAACTTTGTTGTCTTTTGTACGATTATTATTCTATAGATTTGTTAAGCATGCCCGCAGGAAAATGAATCTCGGGGTTGTATGTGGTGACATATTGTATATGTACTTTGATAATAAATTCACTTTGAACTTTTGAAGTCACTTCCCATCACATTGAGGAACAGAGACTCTGCTTCTATCAGAATTGTGCTTGGTCAGAAATTCCATTATACCTGTCCTGCTTCATGAACAAAGGCAGAACATTTGTGTAAAATTTCAAAGAGGTTCCGGCACGTGCGAAGGTACATCTATGCAATGTCAGCACCTTCAACAGAAGACGAGGAGGAGAACAAACTTCACAAAAACAGAATAAATAATGCCGAAAAAGAGGAAAAAAGGCTTGATCTTTGACTCAGAATCTCAATTATGTTCTCTTACTTGGGAATTCAGTGTTCTAGTACAGGTTGTTCTCTACTTTGTAGATCTACTTGCAAATTAAATAAAAGGCTGAAGACTTCTAATGTGCTTTATTAAGTTAAAATTATTGCATTTGGCATGACAATATTCAATTACTTGCAATGAGAAGGGAATTCAGAATTACTGCAGTCAAAAACTTTGTTCAAATATTTTCTTTTAGTTAACTGGTTGTAATTTATCTATATACAGGGTGACTGCTAAATGTTTTAGTACTATTGATTTGGTCAGATTCCCTTTTCACTAGATTGTGGGAATATTATGAATCACCCCTTCTTAGTTACAAAGATGGTGGATTCAGCCCAGTACATCACAGGTAAACCCCTCCCAACCATTGAGCACACCTACATGAAACACTGTCGTAGGTAAGCAGCATCCATCGCCAGAGATCCTCACCACTCAAGCCATGCTCTTTTCTTGCTGCTGCCATCAAGAAGAAGATACAAGAGCCTCAGGACTCCCATCTCCAAGTTCAAGAGCAGTTACCACCCCTCGATCATCGGACTCTTGAACAAAAGGGGATAACTACACTCACTTGCCCATCAATTGAGATGTTTCCATAGCCAATGATCTCACTTTAAGGACTATGCATTTGCACAGTTTTTTGTATTCTGCACTCTACTTGATCAATCATTGATCCTGTTATAGTTACTGTTCTATAGATTTGCTGAGTATACCCACAGAAAATGAATATCAACATTGAATGTGGTAGCATATATGTACTCCAATAATAAAAACTTACCTTGAACTTTGAACAATTCCTCATTACGAATCAGAATCAGAATCACTGGCATATGTGAGGTCTCGAGCCTGATTTGGACTGTAAAACGTTTCAACCAGTACTTATATGGGAGAGAGTTTACCCTCACTACTTGATCATCAACCACTGGTATTCATTTTCAATTATCACTGAAGAGTGTTCCATTGTGTCTCTGTACAACTACGTATCAATTACGTAAAAGCACGCACATGTGAGATAGCTTTAACTGGTGTATTCACATTGCAGAACGAGAGAGGAAGTGAGAGCACGCGCAGACAACAAATCAAAAACTAGTCCTAAGGATTTGGGGGGTGGAGCCCATTGCTCTGAAAGAAATAGATCCATACTTTACACTTCCTCCCCCTTTAGATAATGCAACATAAACTGTATATGTAACAAAACATTCAATTTCCCTCTCATAACCCACATTCGAAATAAACATGCTTTCACAATAACAGTCCATAACTAACCTCACAGTTCTGAAGGTTAGGTGTTTTGGGTGGAGTTCTGTTTCTTTCAGGATAGCGCCTCTGGACCTGAGAAATGGCGTCAGGTTTGGCAGGTGTCTTATCAACGATAATGTTCTCATTGTACCTCTGGACCTGTGGTGTGGCATCAGGTCTGGTAGGTGTCTTGTCTCAACTACATTCTCAGTTTCCAGTGTCACATTGCTGTCAGTGACATCATCACTGAGATTTAAATCCGCTGACTGTAATGTGTCGGTCTTGTTGTTTGCGGTCGATTCGGATGTGTTCTTTGGCTGAGCATCCAGTATCCAGTCCACATGACGTATCCATGTATAATCTCCAACATCCACTGTGTACATCAGTGGTTCAGTTCTTGTAGCTATCTTATTGGTTATCCACTTGCCTTTTCAGTAATCATGCACTAGGACTTCCTGACCAATCTCGAAGCTCCTTGCTGCTTCACTTGGCAACTGGCTGAACTGTTTATTCTGCACTTCTCTCCAGAAGTCTGGTTTCAGCAGATCTCAGATTCCTGTTCATGAACAGCATTGCAGGTGTTTAATTTGCATATGCTGTAGAGGAATATCCCCCTTGTCCGTCACCGTAACGGATTTCTTGAAGGTTTTGGGTAAACCTTTCAGCTAACCCGTTCATTGCTGGGTGATGAGGAGCTGACTTGAAATGCCTAATGCCATTTTTCTTCATGAACAGTCTGTATTCTTCTGATGTGTATTGTGATCAATTGTTCCTCACAATTTGTTCTGGTAAGCCATTGCTGGCGAAGATCATCCTCAGAGTGGAGACAGTCTTTGCTGAGGTGGTTGCCTTCATCGGTACGACCTCCAGCAACTTTGAATGAGCATCCACAGCAATCAGGAACATTGAGTCCATTAATGGCCCAGCAAAGTCAATGTATATTCTTTGCCATGATGAAGGCAACCACTCCCGCAGGTGTAAGGGTGGCTGTGGGAATGCATTTTGAATTTTTTGGCATCCCGGACAGCTTTTGACTAAGTCTTCAATCTGTTTTTCTCTTCCCAGCTACCACACATAGCTCCGGGTAGGACTTGTTCATCCTGACTGTACCCAGGTGTCCTTCATGCTGATTCTCTAACACTCTGGTGCACAGATTAAAGGGAGCCACAACACGAGATCCACACATCAGAGTTCTTTGACATATAGAGGGTTGGTCTCATTTGAACTCTGGAAACATAGGATTACCAAGAGCTGGCCATCCTTGCATAGTGGCATCATAGACTTTTGACAATGTCGGATCATTCCTTGTTTCCCTTTGTATTTCAGAATTTGTTACCGGCAACTGGTCCACCAATGGTGTGTGGAGCACTTCTGCTGGGTCACATAATGAAAATTTTTCTTTTTCAGTTGTCAACAGCAGAAGACGTGACAAACTGTGAGTGTTGCTGTGTTGTTTGGTACCCTTGAACTCTATGTCATAAGAGTGAGCTTCTAGGAAAAGTGCCCAACGCTGTAACCAGGTAGCAGACATCACTGAAATTCTCTTCCTCGGATTGAAAATGGACACATGGGGCCGATGATCTGTCACTAGTGTAAATGTTTGTCTGTAGAAGCAGTGATGGAAGCTCTTTATTCCCCATACTAGACTAAGGGCCTCTCAGTCGATCTGTGCATCGTTGCGTTCTGCGCTCGTCAGTGATCTTGAAGACTTCCCTGTGCATGTCTCCTTCCAGATTCTCCTTGCCACCTGACATTCCTCAATCATAGTCTCAGGTGGCTAAAAATGTCTGGTTGAACTTAAAAGGAACATTTGAAACCACGGTGCCTTTATGTTTCATAAATTATCATTCAGCAAACAAAATTTAGTGCTGCTTAACATGAAGTAGAAAATGTGTCTGAAGATTGGGACTAGTACAAGTTATCAGCAGTGAAATTTAACCTTTTCTGCTGTGTCTCATTGTTTATCACTCTTAGTTGAGCTGTAATGTTCAAAACAATCCCACAAAGCTATTCCACCATAAATAAGATTGTAACCATGTTCTATTTAATGATTTCATCACTACCAAGTGACATCAACAGTGAGGTGCCAATTCTAAGCTCAGAGTCAGAATCAGGTTTAATATGACCGGCATGTGTCGTGAAATTTGTTGTTTTTGCGGCAGCAGTACAATGCAATGCAGTCAACAGGAATTCTGCAGATGCTGGAAATTCAAGCAACACACATCAAGGTTGCTGGTGAACGCAGCAGGCCAGGCGGCATCTCTAGGAAGAGGTACAGTCGATGTTTCAGGCCGAGACCCTTCGTCCTGATGAAGGGTCTCAGCCTGAAACGTCGACTGTACCTCTTCCTAGAGATGCCGCCTGGCCTGCTGCGACTGTACCTCTTCCTAGAGATGCTGCCTGGCCTGCTGCGTTCACCAGCAACCTTGATGTGTGTTGCAATGCAATGCAGTACTTATTTACTTATTGCCCATATACCTGCTGGTGCTTAGGGCAGTAAAGAAGCTCCTCAATTGGTCTGTTCTTGGCCACTCAGGTGTAGGAGGATCCTTCATTGCTGTTTCCATAGCAATTTTGTATTGTGGACCACTCTCAATCTGGTCTCTACCCTTTGACCTGGTTGGAAAGGATGAACCTATCAGGAGCCAAAGCATAAAGCCCTGAGTCCAACCAATGTAGCTCTCCAGGTCACTGAGGCATGCAAGCCTCCAAACTCTACGACAAGGTTGTGGTCCTCTAGGGGAACAATGCAATACATAATAGTAAAAGAAGCTGTGAATTACCATAAATAGATATTTATATATATATAGTAAATATATAAATTAAATAAGCAAAAATATAATGAAGTGGAGTTCATGGGTGCTGAGGTAAATTATAAGGACTTATTGGTATCCCATTGAGCACAGACTGGGCGTCAAACCGAGAGCCCTGGAATCCAGGGTGTATCTGTACTTAATGCCATGAGAAGGTGAGTCATTATTACTCTATAAATCTTATGATTGCTTTGGAAAGGCACAAGAAAGAAATAAAGTTAGGATATTAAATGCTATTATAATATCTGATCACACTTTCACTAAGGAAGTAAACTATAACATTGAGAGCATTTTATTTTAGTTCACTGCCTGTGATGTTTACATCTCATGGTAAAGATGCAGATAACAGTATCATCTATTTATAGTGTGGCTACTTGGCAATTGGCAACCGGGCATGCTTATCTTTATTATTCGTCTGTGCGTCATATTGTGATTACGTGTGCTCAGACAATGATAACGCATCAAATAACCATTTAACAGCTTTTTGTATACGCACTCCGATGGACACGTGAACAGTTATGGGAAAATCAATATCATCTGTTACCAACCCATCATAATGAAGACATTTGTCTCAACTTGTCTCCCTTAACATGATTCTGATTAGAATTCCACAGGTGAATTTAGAGAAAAATAAATGGAGAGATAACAATAAAATATTAAGTCTCTTGTGTTCAATTATTTGTCTACCCCCATGAAACTAATCTATACACCATTTGTTCTTCCCAGTAGTGGCTCATCTAATCTATGTGTAGAGACACAGTTACGGTAGAGCAGAGATAAATCCTCTTTGACAAAAAAAATTCTCTACCTCAAACATTTTTGTCGGGGAGTTATAACTGCCTGTGTCAAGAGCACTTCAAATTGATAATGCTGAACAGGAATATCAGTGGCTGTATTGGAAAGGGAAGAAGACACAATATAGTCTTGAATTAATTGCTAAATAAGATATGCTTTTGGGTGAAAAGTGTAGAGACCAAATCAATGATGAAAATATGTATGAGTGATCATGTGATCATTAGATATTCATGTTAGTCAATTCGAACTATACCCGAGAGAGGCAAGAGAATTTTAGTCTGCTTACAATCGACAATACTGAATTTTGTGGTTGGTGTTTCGCAAAAGATTCTATTTGCCTTCATGTAATTAGGAAAGATTCTCTTCTGACACAAAATTCTGTCAAGGAAGGTGAGGAAATAAAATATACTTCCACAAGTATCTTACAACTTCAATCCACAAAAGTAAGAAATGAAGCAGTGCATTTAGGAAATAACCTTGTACGAAGTTTTAAGGTGAAAGATTAGACACGACAAGCTTGCGTCCACTAGAGTTTAAAAGATGGGAGATAGCTTGATTGAAGCACAAATTCTAAACTACACCAGTGGGCTACACAGGATAGATGGCATGACGAACTTCAATCAAATAATGGAAATCTTCTGCTCGAGCAACGGCGACCTACTTGTTTTATGATTTATGAGCTTGCTGTAAAGTTGCAGAAAATACCTTAAAAGATGAAAATTCTGTTAATGTAATTCGTACACATTTAATTGTTGTTGAAGGAAAGAGCGCCTTTGGAGGAGACATAGCTCCATCCTGCCACCCTCAACAGTTGGGGTGACCTGCAGGCCAGTGAAGAGAAGCGTAGATCTATACAGTATAAATTATTGTTAATCCACAGATATTTTACTGTAACTGTTAATTGCAGATATTGCCTTGAGTTTGGATTTGAGTGAAGGATTTACTAAGAATGAGATGTATTAAAATGAAATCTGGATAAGATGATTCATTGAAGAATAATGAGAAGGATTAGAGTTCATTATAGTTAAACAAAGTAGTTTAAAAGATCTGGAATGTGAATATAAATATGATGTTATTTTCTAGCATTATTGCAGGTGTTTGAGGAGAATTAGTACAGTATGTCACCATGGATACGCACAAATTACTTCAGATGTACCATAGAGAGCATTCTAATTGGTTGTATCACTGTCTGGTGCGGAAGGGCAAATGCACAAGATTGGAAAACACTGCAGAAAGTTCTAAACTCAGCCAGCTCCATTATGGACATTAACTTCCCCAGCATTCAGGACACCATCAAAAGGCAATGCCTCATAAAGGTGACATCTATCATTAAGGACCCTCACGACCCAGGACATGCCCTCTTCTCATAGCTACCATAAAGGAGGAGGTACAGGAACCCGAAGGCATGCTCTCAATGCTTCAGGATCAACTCCTTCCCCTCTGCCATCAGATTTCTGAATGGACAATGACCCATGAACACTTCCTCAGTGATTCTTTCCTCCTTTTACATTGCTTATTTAATTTATTTTTCTATTTTTATATATACTTACTGTAATTTATAGCTTTCATTACTATACATTGCAATGTACTGTTGAAGCAAAAAAAAACCACGACATAGGCGGATGATATTAAATCTGATGTTGATCTTGATAGTATTTCGAATAACCTTCTTCAATACTGTACAATCTGCGACATGTCACATTATTTTACAAATGCACTGTAGTACAATACTTGCAGCACTCAATGAAACTTGATCTTTGCCAGGAATGGAAGAATGAGGTAAGTTGAGTAGCTTGGGCGATGATCCACCATGTCTGACAATGACAGGAAACCTGTGTGGAGGAGTTTTAAATTGGAAAAGCCATCGTACTGGGGCAGATCCACTCTCTCAACCTTAGAAGTTCAGGTCCAGTGGTATGAACAAGCCTCACAAACTGGGGTCTTCACTGGTTGCAGTGGATGACCATGATGTCTTCTGTGCTTTGTCATGCCCTTCACTCTCCATGGAGCATTACAATATCAACTTTCTAGCTGATGGATCTCACTGTAGATCTCATCGGCCTTGTCCGCTGGAGCTGACTTCACAAGATAGGAGATGTATGTACCTATCTCACTGGGGTATGAGGCTGCCATCTACCTTCACCTGATTTAGCCCACCTGTTGACTCAGGGTGCAAGTGCTGTCACACGTGAACAGCTACATTGGAGGCACAGGTGAGAGCTGGGTATCAAGTGAGGACCCAAGGTGAGTGAGTTGCCCTGGAATGGACACGTCAAGCCCCTTCACCAGAGCTGCTTACCTCCCTGGACACCTCATACACTCCATCAAGGACATTACCTCTTGAACAAAGCACACAAAATGCTGAAGGAACTCAGCAGGTCAGGCAGCATCTATGGAATGGGATGAAGAGTTAGGCCGAGACCCTGCAGGATCTTTTATGTCTACCTTTTGAGTAAAGTGCAGTTTGTCTCATGCTTTCATTCTTCAGAAAGTTCCAAGTGCTAGAGGTGTTCTGACTGATTCAAGTTACCCCACAGTTCTCAATAGAGATACTTAACAGAGAACAGAATGTTTCTGACCTATCTTTCAACCTATTAGCGGTGATGGATTGAAATGCCCCTGCCTCACCCAATCTTGGGCCTCAGACACCTTTCGGAATATTGCTGGCAAGCTGCAAATATAAAAGGACTTGTTAATTCAGTTAACATACATCAAAGTTGCTGGTGAACGCAGCAGGCCAGGCAGCATCTATAGGAAGAGGCGCAGTCGACGTTTCAGGCCGAGACCCTTCGTCAGGACTAACTGAAGGAAGAGTCCTTCAGTTAGTCCTGATGAAGGGTCTCGGCCTGAAACGTCGACTGCGCCTCTTCCTATAGATGCTGCCTGGCCTGCTGCGTTCACCAGCAACTTTGATGTATGTTGCTTGAATTTCCAGCATCTGCAGAATTCCTGTTGTTTGCGTGTTAATTCAGTTCATGGTTTACAAGAGGCTTAGGGTGAGGGTGGGCTGACTGCTTCCCCAGTGCTGGGTGGATCCTGGGAAGGTGATGATAGTAGTGTTTATTGGAGGGGGTAATGAGGGGCAAAATCTTAAATAAAATCAAAGTGTGAGGCAGAATCAGTGGAACTAGAGGGAGAGTTAATGTTTCATGTCAACGACTTTTCATTGAAAACTGGGAAAGAGTTTAACCAAATTAATTGTAGAGGAGATGGAGGTGGAATAGAGAGAACAAAGAGTGCATCGCTGATACAGTCAGATTAGGATTTCCATTGGGATCGGTTTTAAAGAGTTATCCATCAATGAATAATGGAGGATGTCACCTCTAAAAGGCGACATCCATCATTAAGGATGCCCATCACCCAAAAATTACCTTCTTCTCATTGTTACCGTCAAGGAGGAGGTAGAGGAGCCAGAAGGCACATGCTCAATGCTTCAGGACTAGCCTCTTTCTCTCTGCCATCGGATTTCTGAATGGACAATGAATCCATGAACACTTCTTCAGTATGTTTATTATTGTCTCATTTTGCACTACTGATTTAATTGTTTTGTATTTATGTCTTACTGTAATTTATTCTTTTTATTATTATGTATTGCAATGTGCTGCTGCAGGATAACAACAAATTTCACGACATATGCCAATGATATTAAACTTGATTCTGATTCTGTTAATGAGGCTATTTTATATATAGAGAGAGAGCATATGCAAAGGAACACAAAAGCTATGAAGGAAATACGATTAGAGACCGAACACAGACAAAGTACTATAAAAGTTAAAAAATCATAGAGATACAGGAAAGGCCCGGCAGTGCATATCAGATTAACTGGCCAGTGGTGTAGTGGCATCGCAATGGACTTCGAAGCGAATGGTCCAAGGTTCGAATCCGGCTGGCTCCTTGCTTGCTTTCTATCCGTGCTGGGTTGGGTGTCGAGCCAACATCTCAGCTCGTAAAAAACAGGCAAATGCTGTGGAAACGGCAAAAACGTCGCCTGATGCGCCACAAGGTGCGAAAAGGAACAATAACAAGTGCAAAATGTCATATTAATGGAGTGAAAAAGAATCTCAGCTAATATTAGGGATGAAAAACCTACAGGTTCTCATACAAAGGGGGAAAGTAATTTACATGAAATTGTATTATTTGATATTGTGTCAGGAAGACTGCAACATGCCCAGATAGAAAAGGAGATTCAAAGTTCAAAGTAAATTTATTATCAAAGTATATAAAACCCAGAGATTCATTTTCTTGTGGGCATACTCAGTAAATCCAAGAACCATAATGGAAGATCTCACCGAACGGAACGGGCGAACCAATGTGCAAATACAAATTAAAAAATAATAATAAGTAAGTAATAAATACTGAGAACGTGAGATGAAGAGCCCTTGACAGTGTGTCCATAGGTTGTGGGAGCAGTTCAGTGATGGGATTCTATTCCTGCAGAGATAATATGAACACATTTGCACTTGCTGATTCCACATTCAAAGAAGTATTTTTTTAAAACTTGCTATTATTGTGGAGATCTCCCATTGGCTAGTGTCATGTCATATTGTCAGTCTAGATCCACCCTTTCCAGTATGGCAACAAAGATTCTTTTCTATGAATGCAAGGGCCCTAATGCCAAGCAGCGGATGTTATATCTATATATCAGTATGCTGATATGTAATTGCACATATGTATGATTAACTATATAGGGTAATATAGAGCATCTTCCTAGAGATGCTGCCTGGCCTGCTACATTCACCACCAACTTTTATGTGTGTTGCTGGAGTAATATGAGACGTCTTTGCATATTTAGCCCTTTATGTTACTATCTATTGCATCTAATGAATGTGTCAGCCTAAGTATGGTAGCATAGTGATTAACACAATGCTTTACAGTACCAGTGACCCAGGTTCAATTCCCACTGCTGCCTGTAACGAGTTTGTACGTTCTCTCCATGACTGTGTGGGTTTCCTCTGGGTGTTCCGGTTTCCTCCCACAGTCTAAAGGTATACTGGTTGGTAGTTTAATTAGTCATTGTAAATTGTCCTGTGATTAGGCTAGAATTACATTGGGGGATTGCAGGGTGAAGCGGGTCAGAAAGGCCTATTCTGTACAGCATCTCAATAAATAAACAAATAAATAAATAAATAAACAAACAAACAAACAAACAAACAAACAAACAATTGAGAATTTTTAAACTTATATAACTTGAGTTATTAAGATCAATAAAAAGTTCAGGCTATTCATCAGAAGGATCCAAGATTCAAGATTGCTTAATTTAGAGCAATGAAAATGTTACCTATTAATTTTCATCCTAGTCATGTGGTGACAACAGAAAGATGTAAAGTCTATAGAAATGGGTCACCTTTATTTTCTACCTCAAGAAAGCAAATTATCTAATTAGTTTATTTGTACGGGTGATTGCAAAGCAAAAGCCCCACTTGAAAAAAGAAATGGGTCGTTATTAAACTAATCATAGTTGTGCTGCTTCTGTGTGTTAAGATATTAAAAATAACTCCATCAAGAAAATGGCCTATTTTCTGTCACTAAATTAAATTGGGTTATGTCAATGAAGAAAAAGTTAACTAATACAGTGCACAACATGTTAGGTGTGAGTTTTTTAATTTATGGACAAATTTCAGGTATTAGGCGTTGTCCATCAGTAGTTAAGCTTTTCGACTCTGCTGCAGGTACTTGTTGGGTTCTGATGTTCTTAATCCAAGGTTTCATTAAAAAGTCTGGAAAGAGGTACAAAATGTGCTGCTTCATGATTGTTTTAAATGTTGCTAGAACAGAGAAAAGTTGAATAGACAGGGATTGGGGTCTACTAGTAAAGAAAAATTTAAGATTAAAGAAGACTAAGAGAAATTAGATTAAGATGGTGCTGCTTTTTGTTTAGCAATTTTATACCCATATTCCATTCAAACTATAGATAAGAAATAACCAGTTAGAAAGCTATTATTCAATACTGCAGTACTAAGTTAATCAATGAGAAAGCACTTACTCAAGTAAAGCAGAACAAAGAAA
Organism: Mobula hypostoma; assembly: GCF_963921235.1. Taxonomy (NCBI): domain Eukaryota; kingdom Metazoa; phylum Chordata; class Chondrichthyes; order Myliobatiformes; family Myliobatidae; genus Mobula; species Mobula hypostoma. The sequence goes on from NC_086116.1 coordinate 31,367,658, forward strand.
CTTTCAGAGCTTTTCAGAATTATACCCGTATAACTACTAGATGCATAATAAACTATTATATGCATATTGAGAATACAAGCAGATAATTTTTGTAAAGCTGCAAAGAAAATAACAATTGAACAGTCTAATCTAAGAATTAAAGCCAGATGCAACAAACTAAAATACAGGCATAATGACATTTGACATTTTGGGACCAATAAGCTTTAGCTATAAAGTCTATCTGCAAGTTTAGATTGCAAAGATTGAAAATTTAGACCCATTCAGAGTGTACAAGGAGCTGTTCATCAGCACTCTATCCTCAACATATACTTGTCTCAACAGCAACGTTAGAGATTGTCCATGATCTTTCATTGGTCCTGGAACAAGCATGTACCATATGCCTAATAATCTTCCTTTCACACACAAAAGAACAAATGTGGTTTGGTTGAGATGGTTTGTATCATTATTGACCAAGAGATTAGTCCTTGGTAAAATAAATATTTGAAGCCCTGGGTGGCTGGTGTGTGTGGACAGTGTTTGGTCACATGCTGACTGGTGGATGGCATCAGAGTCTGGTCCAATCAGGAGGCCGAGAAGACAGCTGGGAGATGAAGGAGTTGCAGTAGTAGATAGGGTTGGAGAAGGAATGGTGCAGAGTCACAGTTCACCACTGTGCTATGAATGTCTAGTTGTGTCCAATGATGGATCCTCACAGAGCAACATCTATCTTCCCCAGAGAGCTTCGAGAATAGAGTTTCATGATAACGTCCTTTGATGCATGTGGATATCAAATGCATGTGAATGACACGTGCAACTGCTAGGGATCTGAAATAAAAATAGAAAATGCTGAAAATATTCTGCAATTGTAGAGAAAGATCAGCAGAGCCAGAATTCTTTATCAGAAATGGTAACTTTCATGTTGTACTGCATGGAAAGTCCATTCATGATTATGTGGTGCTGAATTAGGTCATTTCAGAGTACTATGTGCATTTCATCTTCACGTCATAATGTGTTCTATGTGATCCCACCTACTCCATAACTTTACTCCTTGTCGCTCTCAAATCGGGTAGAAGATACAAAAACTCAAAAGCACGTACAATCAGGTCAGCTTCTACCTTGCTGCTATAAGGCCAATGAATAGTCAACTTAGCACAACAAGATGGACTCTTGCCATCACAATCTATCTCGTGATCATCTTCCACTTTATTGCCTGCCTGCACTGCACTTTCTCTGTAAACAAAGCAATTATTTTATATGCTGCTGTTATTTTCCCTTGTACTGCCACAGTGCACTGATGTGATGAAAGGATCTGTATGTAAAACAATGTTTTTCACTGTACCTTGGTACATAAGACAATAATAAACCAATTTATCAATACGTTATTATTACTTCTCACAAATTATTCTCTTAAAGGAAACTCCACCCATTGCCTCCAATAATATACATATTCATTTTCAGTGCCTTATTCATTTAATTTCTCTGAATAGAAGTGTAACTATGGGAAGTCAAATAAGCCTAAGTTAGCCCATCTTTCTGTGGGACATGTACAATGACTGTTTTAGTCCTACTCAGGCCTTCCCTTTCACTTCTTTTTCACGGATGCACTTATCTGCCCTTGTATAAGACTCAATGATTTCATCACCTTTGCTCCCAATTTCCACTCTGCTCTCCGCCCTGCTTGGGAGCAGTGAGACTGGCAGGAATTTGGGAGACCTACAGTTGCAGAAGGTTATTAAGGCTGCACAAGTACTAGCAGAAGGAGAGAATAGTCACAGGTTAGGTCAAATACATCAAAAGATGTACATGCTTATTCTGTGATATTGTACCAGCTGCTAGTCATAAACTTTGCATGAAATAGCAAACTTTTTGTCCTGTGAGTATGAGGCACTGTAGTGGCTCAGCAAGTAAAGGTGCTACCTCTCAGCTCCTGTGCCCTGAATTCAATCCTGACCTCTTTCACCATTGTATGTCCAGTACAGGCTCTCCCTATGACGACATGAATTTTCTCCCTGTACATTTGTTTCCCTTCACGGGGCAAAGATGTGTGGGTTAGTGCATTAATTGGTCATATCAAATTGTTTCTAACATGTAGGTGGATGGCAGAATCTGAGGACTTTGGATGGGAATGTGGAGAAATTAGATTAAAGGGGAAATTTGATTGCTCTATTAGCCAATGTACATGAGATGGGCTAAATCGCACCCTGTGTAAATATGCACCTCCACTTTGTCTGACAAAAGCAGAACTTCCCAGGGGCCAAGCAGTTTAATTCCCATTCTCATTCCTGTTCTGACATGTCGGTCCATGGTCTCCTCTTGTGTCAAGATAAGGCCACCCTCGGGGTGGAGGAGCAGAGTCCTGAAAAAGGGACTCTGCTTCAGGACTCCCAAAATGTTAACTGCTTATTCACCGAGTTCCTCCAGCATTTTGTGTATGTTGCTTTGGATTTCTAGCATCTGCAGACTTGCTTGTGTACATTCCATTCCATCACAGTACGTAGCCTCCAACCTGATGGGATGAATATCAATTTCTCTTTCTGCAGAAAAAAAAAATTCCTCCCCCTCCCCTCTTCCTCTATACCCCAATTTGGCCCCTTTTTTCTCCTCATCTACCTACCACCTTCCCCTGGGGTCCCACCTCCTTCCCTTTCTCCTTTGGTCCATTCTCCTCTCTGATCAGATTCTGTCTTCTTCAGCCCTTTATCTTTATTACCCACCTGGTTTCACCTATCACTTTCTATCTATCCTCCTTACCCTCCCCACCAACTTTTTATTCTGATATCTCTCCCCCTTCCTTACCAGTCCTTAAAACAGGTCTTGGCTCAAAATGTCAACTGCATATTCATTTCCACAGATGTTACCTGACCAGCTGAGTTCCTCCAGCACTTTGTGTGTGTGTTGCTTTTGAAATTCCAGCACCTCTTTTGTTTATGACAAAACCAGACTTCTGTTCAGTTCAAGAGTTTGCTCAAGGTTTTCCAAAAGTGATTTTTTTAAAGCAAATATTGATCGAAGATACAAATTTGGGATTAAAGCTTCCTTAAATGGAAATCAAAGGTCAGAAGAGAATCTTTCCTAATTAAATGTGGGTAAATAGAATCTTTGATAGAGCATTAGCCACAAAATTCAGTGTTGCAGGGTGTAAGCAGATTAAAATACCTTTGCCTCTTCATTCCTTTACATTTCCCACCCACCTGGCTTCACCTATCACATTCTAGTTATCCTCCTTTCCCTCTGTAACAATTGGATTTCCAGCATTTGCAGACTTTCTTCTGTTAATAAATATAAATTGCTTCAGTGTCTAAATTCCCAGTTCTAAAGGAAAAAATGAAAGCTCGGTTGTTTCTAACATTGTCTCCAAGACTATCAAACATCAGCACAGCACAATATGAGTCTCAGTGAAATACTTCTTACATTTGATTTTTATGGCCTGAACTATTTACTCATAGTCTCTAAAAAGGAAATGCATTCCAAGCAATAAAACAGCATAACGACAAGCGATATTGGGGAACACTGAGAAATAATTAACTCATATATTTCTGTGTTGTCTAATACTTTGTTCATACCAGGAGTCATGTAAATGTCAGAGGCACAAATAATTACCAGGAGGAGGGTCTTCTATCACAATCCAGTTCCTGCCTCCAGCATGAGCACAAAGCCACGTCTGAAACTCTTACAGAGTCAAAATGATTTGCAAAATGATTTTAAGAATAATAACAGCTGTGCAAAGTATGATTAGATTCCAATACGTACTTGCTTTTAACATGGTCTTAGTAACTCTTCCCTTTTTAAAATGAATGGAATTTTTGATGTAAATGGTAAAAAGTAAAAAGCCATCTTGAAGATCCGCATGCAAGCATTATATTTTTTTCATGCTAGAAAACACGTCCCGGTGATAATTCTGACAGCAGTATTATCTCTTGATGACAGGTTATAAGCCTAAAGTATTACTTCATATTTTTCAGTCCACACATGCTGCCGGACCCATTGTGTATTCCCAGCATTTTCTGAACCTCAAATCTCAGGCACCTGTAGTTCTTTGTCTCTCCAATGCCATCAATAATTGGAAATAACTTGGAAAATATGCAGCTCGTTTGTTTGATGGTTGGGTTGATCTGTTCTCCGACCTTGGCAGTCCATTTGCAAATGTTTTGTCACCACACAAGGAGACATCAACAGCACACAGATAATGTCTCTTCGTATGGTGACGAAATGTTAGCAAATGGATTGCCGAGATTGGAGAACAACTTAACCCATTTATCAATAATTGTTCACCACACAGAAGTTCATATGTTCATTCATTTTGCTTTATGCACATTCAAAATGTGCATAAAGATTACTGGCCAATTTTATTTGTTTATCAAAGTCATTACTCTGTGATGTCACAGTGATGCTCTGCTAGGGGCTGTACATTTCAATGCTAAATTACATTGAATATGCACATTTTATCTATTTCACCAACTTCAATGAAGTTGCGCTCTGTGCACACCAAATGCTGATGCCTCTTTTGACTATAGCTTTTTTTTAATAAACAAGAAATTCTACAGATGCAAGACGCACAAAATGCAGGAGGAACTCCACAGGTCAGTCAGCATCTACAGTACTGTGCTAAAGTCCTAGCACATAATAAATAATCAAATATAAATATAATAATGAAAACATCATGAATTTCATGTTGCAAGAAAACCAAAACCTTTTTACACCAGCCAGCCTGCTGAATATTGAAATACAGCCTTAATGTATGGTACTGTACAAAAGTCTAGGGTGCTTATGATGTTTGCACAGTACTATAGTAATTTTATGTATTTCATTGTAATGCTACCACAAAAGAAACTAATTTCATGACATATATGAGTGATGATAAACCTGATTGTGATATGGGTCTCCATTGTGAACTGAGTGTGGGAAGAGGGGCAGGGAGAGGGGCATCATGGTTGGGAAAAGGGGAAGGGAGCAGGAAGCACCAGAGAGACACTCTGTAATGATCAATAAATCAATTGTTTGGAATTAAATGATCTTGCCTGATGTCTCAGGGTTGGGTCTGTCTGCACCTGCGCCAACCCCGCTGTTGGCACGCCATCTCTGTCAACTGTCCCACACTCTTCCCACAGCGCTCCACCCTCACTATTCCCAACTTCCTTTTCTCATGCCAGATTTACAAACTCACTCTCTCTCCATGTTGCCAAAGACAGTACTGTGAAAAAGTATTAGGCACCCTACCTATATATATGTCAATGATTTGGGTTGAGACCCTTTTGCAGAACACGTAATGAAGAGTCTTGGCCCAAAATGTCAACTCTTTATTCCTCTCTGTAGATGCTGCCTGACCTGCTGAGCTCCTCCAGCATTTTGTGTATGTTGCTCTTTTTATAGCCAAGTATACCTATCAAAACACAGAAGTGGAGAAAGCTCCACTGAACTGAATGAAAAATAAAGTAAATTGAAGTCCTGAAGACCTAAAATTGAAGGGGTGGTGAGGTGGAGATAAGTCTCTACCAAAGGAGGTGTAAGATGCTTCTTCCCTCCACTAGCCTGCAGGTCACCCTTGGGTAAGGTGTAGCACCTGTTTAGGGTCAAGTGAAGCCCTGGGAGTAGGTGGTAGATAGTCGTATGAGCAACTGGTGCAATCGCAAGTCCTGGTTATGTGACCACTGATGCCGGGGAAGACAATCTCTGAAGAGTATTGATAATGACGGGGGTCACCCATCTTGTAAAGACACTGCCCAGAAGAAGGCAATGGCAAACCACTTCTGTAGAAACATTTCCCAAGATCAGTCATGGTCATGGAAGGACCATGATCTTCTACATCATACGACATGGCACATGATGAACAAACATGCACTTGTGCAGGAGGATTGTACAGAGTGATACGATAGAAGACATGATGCTACCACCTCCTGGGTAGATCTTTTGTTTGTTCCATCATCTCCAATGGATGAACTTGAACCAACTTCTCCTTCCTGGTTTTAAGAAGTAAGAATGATGTCAGATACACTGATGACTTCCTCTTAATTATTTTACACCACCGCACAAGTTCGAGGACTTCAAGACCTTGTTGCAAGTAAACCATATCATTCTGTAAACAGTGAAAGCTTTACTATAAGCCTGCCATTCAGAGCAAGAGTACAACTTCCTGAACTCAGTAAGCATGTTCACTTCTTCAGTGATACAACACCATCCCCAGGAAACAAGCACCTCTTCCCCTACCCCCATACACACACCCCTCAGCTGTATAAATAACAAAGTCTGCAACACTCAGTCTTTGAGCTTTAATTTGGATGGCACAAGCTCTGCTATTCAGTCCTGGCAATTTTCATTCATTCAACCCTGAAAGAGAAGTGGGCATGAGTATCAAGTATATCTCAGCTGGTGGGTTCAAAGTTCAAAGTAAATTCTTTTATCTGAGTACATATAGGTCACCACATACAACCCTGAGATTCATTTTCCCGTGGGCATACTCAGCAAATCTATAGAGTAGTAACTACAACAGAATCGATGAAAGATTAAACAGAATTTAGTAAACAACAATCTGTGCGAATGCAAATATAAGCGAATAGCAATAAATAATGAGAGCATGAAATAACAAGATAATGAGTCCTTAAAGTGAGATCATTGGTTGTGGGAGCATCTCAATAGATGGAAAAGTGAGTGTAGTTATCCTCTTTTGTTTGAGAACCTGATGGTTGAGGGGTATTAACTGTTCTTGAACCTGGTGGTGTGAATCCTGAGGCTCTTGTACCGTCTACCTAATGGCAGCAGTGAGAAAAGAACATGGCCTGGGTGGTGGGGGTCTCTGATGATGGATGCTGCTTTCCTACGACAGTATTTCATGTAGATGTGCTTAATGGTCAGTTGTTATGAAGCCTTATCCTAAATTGTCCTTCTGCTAATATCAGAGCTACATAAAAGCAGCTCAAATTGACTTGAATATATTTAAATAAGAAACACAGTTTTAAAAAATTGGAAGTAAAAACTTTAGCAAAAATAAATTTAACTTGAAATTAATTAAAAGCATAACAATACTGAAATAAAGCAGTACATAAAAATAATTGATTTATTTGTATTAAAGCAACACTCAAAATGCTGGAGGAACTCAGCAGGTAAGGCAGGATCCATGGAAATGAATGAACAATTGACACTTGGGGCCAAGACGCTTCATTGGGACTGAAAAGGAAGGAGGAAGATGCCAGAATAAAAAGCTGGGCGAGGGGAAGGAGGATAGCTGGAAGGTGGGAGGTGAAGCCAGGTAGGTAGGAAAGCTAAAGGGCTGAAGAGGAAGGAATCTGATAGGAGGGGAGAGTGGACCATAGGAGAAAGGGAAGGAGGAGATCAGCCCAGGGGAGGTAACAAATAGGTGAGAAGTGGCAAGACCCAGAGTGGGCAATAGAAAAAGAGGGGAGGGGGTGGGATTTTTTCCACCAGAAGGAGAAATCAATATTCATATCATCAGGTTGGACACTACCTAGACAAAGTCTAAGGTGTTCCTCCTTCACCCTGAGGGTGGCCTCATCTTGATACAAGAGGAGGGCATGGACCGGAACTTTTTTTTAATCAAGGTTGATGACCCCAGTTAAATGACTAGGGTCAAGCTGCTTGCATCAACTGAGGCTGGCATGAAGTTGGGGGACCTGTTATGAGCTGCATCCAGTCCCTCGGCTCAGTAGATCAGTGCCTTCTCATCGGACTTGGTAAAGCTAGACATCACATTCCCCAACATTAACCCCCAATTTGTCTCTGACTTTCCCATTGCCACATTAGCTCAAAAATCAGAGATGAGTAGATATCCGATGCAGGTGCTGCCAGCAGCTCTCTGCAGGTAAGCTGGCCAAAGGTGAAGGCCTTTCCGTCAAATGTCTTCTTAGCCAGATTCCATACCAAATCAAGTGGTTCCCTCGATCAATATATCTCAACATATTGAAATTACAATCATATTCATCTTTAATCTCCCCTATCCCAAGGAATGCAAATTTGGTTTAAGAGCATAAGAAATACCAGTAAAGTGGCTCATTTGGCCCTTTGTTACCTTTTCTGATGTTTAATAGGGTCATGGTAGATCTTTAACATCAGCATCAAATACCTGTATTAACTACATGCTCCCTGATTACTTTTGTATCTTGAACTCTATCCCAGTATTGTATAGACTGAGTAACTGAAAATGCCATTAAATTAAATCTAGTCTGCACCCCTGCACTGAAAATGATAACAATTATGAGAAACTAGCCAAAATATATAATATATACACTCAGTGGCTACTTTAGCAGGCGCTGCTTGTCAATACAAATATCTAATCAGCCAATCATGTGACAGCAACTCAGTGTATAAAAGCATGCAGACATGGTCAAGAGGTTCAGTTGTTGTTCAGATCAAACATCAGAATAGGAAACACATGCACAATGCTGGAGGAACTCAACAGGCCAGGCAGCATCCATGGAAAAGAGTACAGTCGACCGCTCGGGCCGAAACCCTTCGGCAGGACTGGAGGGAAAAAAAAGATGAGAAGTCAGAGTAAGAAGGTGGGAGGAGGAGAGGAAGAAATATAAGGTAATAGGTGATAGGTGAAACTGAGAGGGGGATGGGGGAAGAGGTGAATAAAGAGCTGGGAAGCTGATTGGTGAAAGAGATAAAAGGCTGGAGAAGGGGGAATCTGATAGGGTGGTACATTAGTTGTTTTAAAATAAGCTTATTATTATGTTTGCTTCCACATCTGCTCTCATTATGAAGCTTTCCACTCCAGAACAAAGGAGATGTTCTCCCTCTTCCAAGAAAGGGGCTTCCCTTCCTCCACCGTCGACACTGCCCTCAATGCATCTCTTCCATTTTACACATGTCTGCTATCACCCAATCCTCCCGCCACCCCACCAGGGATAGGGTTCCTCTTTCCTCACCTACCACCCCATCAGCTTCCGCATCCACCACATAAGTCTCCATAATTTCTGCCATCTACAACGGGATCCAACCACCAAGCACATCTTTCGCCCTACCCCCACTTTCTGCTTTCTGCAGGAATTGCTCCCAACATGACTCCCTTATCCTTTCATCCCTCCCCACTGATAATCCCCTGGCATTTATCATTGAGAGCGGAACAAGTGCTACACCTGCCCCTACACCTCCTCCCTCACTACCATTCAGGACCCCAAACAATTCTTCCAGGTAAGGCGACACTTCACCTGTGAATCTGTTGGGGTCATCTACTGTATCCAGTGTTCCCAGTTTGGCCTCCTGTATATCAGTCAGACCTAATGTAGACTGGGAGACTGCTTCACTGAGCACCTACTCTCCATTTGCCAGAAAAAGCAGGATCTCCCAATGGCCACCCATTTTAATTCCACTTCCCATTTCCATTCTGACATGTCAGTCCATGGCCTCCTCTACTGCCACGATGAAGCCACACTCAGGTTGGAGGAGAAACACCTCATATTCTGTCTGGGTAGCCTCCAACCTGATGGCATGAACATCAATTTCTTGAACTTCTGGTAATGCCCACCCCCTTCACCATTCCCCATTCCCATTTCCCTCTCTCATCTTATCTCCTTACCTGCCCATCACCTCCCTCTGGTGCTCCTCCCCATTATCTTTCTTCCATGGCCTTCTGTCCTCTTCTATCAGATTTCCCCATCTCCACCCCTTTGTCTCTTTCACCAATCAACTTCCCAGCTCTTATTTCACCCCTTCCCCCCTCCGAGTTTCACCTAACACCTACTAGTATTTCTTCCTCCACTTCCTCCACCTTCTTACTCTGACTGCTCACCTTTTTTGCTTCTCCAGTCCTGATGAAGGGACTCGGCCTGAAAAGTCGACGGTTTATTCATTTCCACAGATGCCTACTGGCCTGCTGAGTTCCTCCAGCATTTTGTGTGTGTTGCTTTGGATTTCCAGCATCGGCATATTTTCTCTTATTTGTGATCAGAATGGGGAAGAAATGTGATCTTAGTGACTTAGACCAAGGAATGATTGTTGGTGCTGAATGCGGTGGTTTGACTGTCTCAGAAATTGCTAATCTCCTGGGATGTTCACACACAACAATCTCTAAAGTTTACAGAGAATGATGCAAACCTCCCCTCCCAAAAAAAAAATTCAGTGAGCAGCAGTTTTGTGTGTGAAAATGCCTAGTTAACAAAAGAGGTCAGAGGAGATTGGCCCTGCTGGGTTCAGACTGACAGAAAGACACAGTAATTCAAATAACCGCAAGACTGGTGTGCAGAAGGGCTTCTCTGAATGCACAACACATTGATCATTGAAGTGGATGGGCTACAGCAGCAGAAGACCATGAATCAGTTCTCAGTGGCGACTTTATTAGGTACAGGATTTACCTAATACAGTGGGCACTGAGTGCATTTGAATGTGTGTCTGCACAGTTACTATCACTATCAAATTCAATCACTTAGCTTGAGAAATGCGTGTTTACTGCACCTGTTACACTGGAATCTTAGGGGTATTGTATAATCCAGACAAATGGTTGCACCAAGCTCAAACTCTGCTTGCAAGAACTGTAACTTGAAATTTTTTTTTTTGACGCATGCCTGAGTGTGTGTGAGTCTGTGCGTCTGCGTGCATGCGCATCTGTGCGTCTGCGTGTCCGTGATGATGTCTTTTTCATGGCTTTTACAAGGTGTGGAGTGAGAAAGAGAGAGACGGTGTGGAGCGCCACTCCTCACACAGACAGTTTCGCAGTATTTTCCCTTTATTTTACAAGGTCGAGTTGCGATCTCGACACTCAACCCGGCACAGATGGAAAGCGTACTCGGGAACGGACCCGCCTGGTTTCGAACCCGGGAACCTCTGCTCCCGGGTCCAGCGTTGATGTCGTTGCGCCACCAGCCGGCCTAACTTGAAATTTTCTAAAGTTTGAATAGGTTAGGAATTCGTTCCTTGGAATGTAGAAGATTGAGAGGAGAGTTGATAGAGGTATACAAAATTATGAGGGGTATAGATAGGGTCAATGCAAGCAGGCTTCTTCCACCGAGTTTAGGTGGGAATGGGTGAAAGGTGAAAAGTTTAAGGGGAACATGAGGGGAAACTTCTTCACTCAGAGGGTCATGAGAATGTGGAACAAGCTTCTGCGCAAGTGGTGCGTCTGAGCTCAATTTCAACATTGAAGAGAAGTTTGGATAGGCACATAGATGGTAGGGGTATGGAGAGCTATGGTCTGGGTGCAGGTTGACGGGAGTAAGCAGCTTAAATGGTTTGGCACAGACTAGAAGGGCCAAAGGAACTGTTTCTGTGATGTACGTTTCTATGGCTCTATGACTCTAAATAAAATATATTTCCTGCAGATATAACCATCCTTCCTCTCACAAACTCCTACATATTACAGTCCAGACCCAATGACTGACAACACATCTCTAGTTTTTAAATATGCATGACCAAAGATTTACTTCCAGGGAAAATATAATTACTGTAAATCTAGATTCTAATTTTCATAGAATGTAGTTCCATTGATGATGATCAAGTGGTCAATAAAAGATAATGTTGGAAATATGTCTGACCTATCACCTTTTCCAGCATTTTATATTTATATTTTAATTAGTAGAGTTTTTTTTTGTTCCTTAAATTTGTCATTGGGTGTGGGGTGGAGTTATGTCTCTACCAAAGGAGGTGTAAGACACTCTTTCCCTCCGTTAGCCTGCAGGTCACCCGTGGGAAAGGTGTATCACCTACTTAGCCCCTCCACCCCGATAGGGTCACGTGAAGCCATGGGACCAGGTGGTGGATGGTCATATGAGCAGCTGGTGCACATCACAAATCCTGGTTATGCAACCACTGAAGGATATTGTAAAGACATTGACCAGAAGAAGGCAATGGCAACCACTTTCCGTAAAAAAAAATTGCCAAGAATAATCCTCGTCAAAAACCACAATCACCTATGTCAAACACCATGATGCATAATGATAATGAAAGCTGTCATAGCCAGGAGAGGTAGTGGGGATAAGCTCCCACTACCTATTAAATGCTCCCAATGGTTTGCTTTTCAAATAGCCTATGACAACCAAGTCCAACTTCTGGCCTTCATGTGTGGCTTAGCTACTAAGCCTAGTGAAATTGTCTCTACTGACAGGAGAAAGTGGGTTACTGGCACCTTAAAACTAGTCGCTTCGGGCAGATGGGGTTCATCAGCGATGGTTGGCAGCTCATCTGGGGGAATGAAAATTCTGATCTCAAACATCTCCTGCCTTGCAGCTATATCTTCTCATGGGGAAGACTTCGGGAGTAAATCTTGAGGGAAAAATCCAGAGCTGGAGTCCATGAGGCAGTCCTACGCAGAGTTCAACACTGACAGGCAACTCCTGCGACGTCATTGGTGCCAAGCTGTATCAGTCCCTGCTGTTCCTTTGGATTCATCAGATGCATAGAGAGAGGGAGTCTGCTGCACGGGCAATAGCTTGCCCGCCATATGATACTGCCCTGCTCTGCATATCACATAGACAGCTGGGATGCAATGTCCTTGGTCAACCCTGACCAGTAGAAGGCCTCAAATAGAATTTTTAGCCTCATTTCATGTTAATTTATATCTAATGCACATTTTTAATGTATCTGGAACTCATTATTTGCATCTAGCTGTAACACTCACTTTGCCTAGCGGCTTAATATGAGGGGTGATAACCTCCTGCCAGGTCAAACTTAAGAAATCTCGTTTGGATGGATGCTACGTGATGTGTCCCCTGTTACAAATCAGTACCCTGAAATAACAAACACTACACAATGTATGAGTAAAGGACTAAGCTTTATAACTCTTACTTCGACTCTACGGTTAGTAGAGAAATGAAATATAAAAAACGGGCCCAAACCTTATTAGACAGTTGTGCACAAAGTTAGAGCTCACTCATAGGCTGATTGTCGCTGCCCTTTGGACCCTTGTTCCGAGTTCTCTCTCTCTCTCTCTCTCCCTCCCAGCCCCCCACCCCCCCCCCCCAACGAAATCAACTGCTTCCAGATTCACAAGACAGGGCAACAAAATTCTGATTGGCTAACATGCATTCATAGTCCTGTTATCTCCCGCCATAATCCAAACATTGCTGCTACAGAGAAACCATTACTTCAGCAGTGAACATTACAAAAAAACCATTACATTATCAGTGAAACCTTACAGCGTGTTACATACCAAATTATACACAATAAAAATCATTTGTGCAAACAACCTGTTTAACTGCAGACATTAAAACACTTAAGCTTTCAAGGAAAAAGGTGGAGAACAATGCAGATATTTTTCCAAGGCTCCTTTCTAAATGCACATTGCTGCTAAATGTATAGCAATTAAAGAAAAACTTAAAACCTATATACCGATGTGGTTAGGACAATGAAGGGTACGTTATTGTTATAATGTGTACCAAGCTAAACCAGCATAGTTCATTATATTCTTTCAATGAATGCTTCTCCGGGGTCCATAAAGAAACCAGCTATTGTTATATTATCCCGCTCAAGACTTGTTCGTATCATGCCGGCTAAAATAGCTTTGACCTCGCAAAACCTATCATGGCAGATTTCACAAACATGCTCAGTCTCATACTTGTTAAGCAGGGTTATCATTGTTTCACATAGAAAAAGAGGGTTCTATTTCCATTTCTTCTGCACTGTCCTTTGGAATTATTCAACTCACTTCCTCTGGTGTGCTTTAGCCCTCCAACAGAATGAGAATCAGGTTTAATACCACCAGCGTAAGTTAAGAAATTTGCTGTCAAGTACATTGCAATAAAATTAAATTAAATAAGTTGTGCAAAAGGAGAGAAAAAAAAGTAGTGAGGTAGTATTCATGGGTTCAATGTCCATTCAGAAATCTGATGGCGCAGGGGAAGAAGATGTTCATGAAACGTTGAGTGCTTGCCTTCAGACTCCTGTACCTCCTCCCTGTTAGAGAAGGAGGGAGTGTCCTGAGTAAGCTTTGAACTTTACCTACAAAGTCGTGGAGGTGCTTCACAGACCTCACAAAATAATGGTTACATTTGACTTATCAAAGATGCTACTTTCCCATCTACACCTGATATAATAATTATTAGATTAAAATTTAATTTGGCTTCATTACTAGGAATTGCAGAGTCTACTGGAAGCTTCATTCTTTCACAAGTTAGTAGTGTCCACATTACCAATCATTTGCAAATAGGTGGGAATTCTGATGGCGGAAGGGAAGAAGCTGTTCTGAATCATTGAGTGTGTGCCTTCAGGCTCCTGTACCTCTTTCTTGATGGTAGCAAAGAGAAGAGGGCCTGTTCTAGGTGGTGGGAGTCCCACCAGTTAAATACAGGTAACATTTAGATAGTTATGTGGAGAGGAAAGGATTGGAGAAACATGGGCCAAGCACAAGCAGATGGGATTGTTTCAGATGAACACCTTGATTACCCCAGATGAGCTGGGCCAAGGATGTTGTTTTCATGTTGTGTAACACTATAACTCAGCACTGGAAAATACAAAAGAAACAATGAAAATTACATCTTGCCTCTCCAGTTATTTTACTTTTATTATGCACACATGGCATTTCAAATTGTCACACCTTATTATAGAAGAAAAGGCTAGCAAAGAAGAAGAAATCCAATTAGCTGAGAATGTATTTTTTCGTATCAGAAACCAAAATTCTGCAAGTTGTGACAAGTACTCTCTGCGCTGTATTTCAAGCGACTGCAACTATCCAGATTTACCTTTCTGCAGCACTTTCCCACAAATGAAATGTCCTCAATAAAAGGTCCTAATCACGTACCACCCAATGCATTAACAATTCAAGGGAGTTGAGCTGGACTTTTCTTTGACTGTCCAAGAGTCCTATTACATGACTCACATGGATATGAAATATGCATTCGTGAGAAAGTTTATATAAACAATGACATAACTGATATGAAAGATTTGCCGACAATGATAAATCCCAAGGGATACAATATGTAAAAATCAGAATGAAATTGCTATTAACTTGGTATTATTATCAATGTTAAATAAAACTCTTAAATTAATGTTCTTCAGTGTTACATTTCTGGGTGAGTCTTTGGGGTTCTGATGTTTCTATCATTCGTACTATGGAGTTTCTTGTTTCATGGATGTCTCTGTGAAGAGTAAGAATTTCAGGTTGTATGCTAAATACATTCTCTGATATTAAATTGAACCATTTGAAACATTTGATTTAATTTGAAATATGTAATATTCCAAGAATAATCAAAAAATGGATGTTTCAGAATCATTTTGTAGTTTGACTCATAAATTTGAGCTTATGTTGAGGACATTGAACAAGAAACTACATTTGACAAGATAAAGCTTCGACTTTGTTCTCAGCCAGCTTTATTTTGCCTCTTGCAGGGGAACTGCATCTGGGCTTATCATTGCTCACAGTTGCGCTGTTTGAGTACAGATCAGAGTGGTGAAAGCACATGTTAGTCACAAGGGATCTGCTCTCAGTTCTGACTGCAGTGTCTGCTGGAAATCAAACTGCGTCATCTTCTTGCGTGCAAGATACAGGTGAATCGTCGCAACGTGTTCACTGGGTTCACTGTCTTGGTGACTCATCACCTGATAGTCTACAGAACTGACTGGAATGTAACTTCAGATGAAGGCGTATTTTTCAGTTGAGTTATTTTTAACTAATAATTGCCACGATGCTTTTATCGGAAGAATAATACAGCACTGTGCAAAAGTCTGAGGCACACACACACACATGCACATATATATTTATATATATATATATATATATATATATATATATATATATATATATATAGCAAGGGTGCCTAAGATTTTTGGATTTTTGCTGTATTTGTCAACATGGAGTGGAGAGCGAGTTCGTAAATCTGATGAGAGCAAAGGATAATGGGAATGGCGAGGGTGGTGCGCCACAGGAGGGGTGCAGGACAGGTGGTAGAGAAGGTGTGCCAGGGGTTGGGGTGGGTGGCACAGGTGCAGACATACCCAGCCCTGAGATGTCTGGCAAGGTCATATGATTCCAAACAATTGGTTTATTGATCATTACAGAATGTCTCTCTAGCGCTTCCCTCTCCCTCCCCTCTCTGTTCCCCTTTTCCCAACTATGATTCCATTCTCCTTAACCCCTTCCCACTCTCAGCCCACAATCGAGACCCATATTAGAATCAGGTTTATCATCTCTCACATATATGTCATGAAATTCACTTTTTTTGCAGAAGCAGCAAAGGAAAGGATTAGATTTACGTTTACGTGTCAGTGGAATGCATTATACCCTTTTGATTTATTTTATTTATTTAGTAATACCCCAGGAGATTAGTGCTGTTAAAAATGGCTCCGCACCTCATGACTGCAAGCTTCGCAGCGATTGTGTGATGAACTGAGACTGAGGCTACGGACTGCTCTGGGCTCCGGGTCTATGGCCTCAGTTTGCTTCTGAATGCTGTTGCTTGCTCTTATTGTTTACATGATCTGTAATTTTTTGCCTCTCTCTACAGTTTGGATGTTGGTCTTTTTTTTAATTGGGTTCTTTTGGGTTTCTTGCTTTGTAAATTGTTGACTCTCAGTGTCGTATAATTTATGCGTACTTTGATAATGAATGCATTTTGAAACCTTGAAACTTCACTCTGGGTATTTTTGGATGATGCGCTAAGGTAGAGTAACAAATAATCTGCTGGAAGAGCTCAGAAAGTTGAACAGCATTTAAGGTGGTGAGGGGGGAGGAAATTGCGATGTGTCAGGTCGAAATTCTGAGCCCCAATGCACAACCAGGTTTTCACATTTCTTGGTATCGAGATTTCCTATCTTCAGTAAGGTTACCCTCTAGATCAGCTCTTGTCTGAGTGGCAACTTCATCTGCTCCAATTCACCTATCAAAGTAACAGGTCTACAGCAGATGCCACCTCACGGGCTCTTCACACAGCCCTGGAATATCTGAACAACAAAGGCGCTCTTTAGCAATTATAGCACAGCATTTAATGTCATCATTTCCTCAAAACTAGAACACTACAGCACCGAAAACAGGCCATTTGGCCCTTCTAGACTTTGCCAAAACTGTATTCCGCTAGTCCTGTTGACCTGCATCCAGTCCATAACCCTCCAGACCTCTCCCATCCATGTATCTATCCAATTTATTCTTAAAATTTAAGCGTGAGCCCACATTTACCACATCAGATGGCAGCTCGTTCCACACTCCCACCACTCTCCGAGTGAAGAAGATCCCCCTAATGTTCCCCCTAAACCTTTCTCCTTTCACCCTCTCGTATTTATTTCTCCTAATCTAAGTGGAAAGAGGAGAGATAAATATGGGAGATTGGGTAATCTGATAATAAATTTTACTTTGAACTTTAAATGGTCGAAAAGGTGTTAATGATTTCTGTCCTTGAATCTTGGTAGAATTGCATTTGGTTTTGTTGGACAGGACGCCTGCTGCAGATTTACACGGTTGGAAAAGAGTGCACTGAACACTCACTGAAGTGGAAAATGTGATATAATAGCTTATTATGATGGTTGCTAGAAATATGAATTAAAACAGAAAGTACTGTAAATTCAGGTCCTACAGAATTTGAGATGAGAGAAGCAATTAATGCCTCAGATCAATAACCTTTTATCATTTTCTCCCAGGATGTGTGCTTGAAGGAATAATTGTGGAATTTTAGAACTTATTTATAATTAAATGATTTTGAAATTGTCTTTTATTTCTGTACTGTACTCCAGAGTAAATAAATAAGTGATTAAATGATTGGGTTCGGGTGGCCTGCTTGGGTTGTTTACATCAGTGCCATTCGGTTTTCAATACAACGCTTCATGTTAATTACTTGCTTATAAATCCTGTGACTCTCAGAAGCAATTGAAACAATGTTGTCCTGCTCAGAATTCGCCACTGATAAATAACCTATAATGACTCTGGTTCCTTTGTTATAGCCGGGGGTGGTAGTGGGGATAAGATCCCATTACCTATTAAATGCTCCGGTGGTATGCATTTCAAGTTGCCTCTGACAGCCAAGTCCAGCTCCTGACCTTCACATGTGGCTTAGCTACTAAGCTTGGTGGAACTAACAGGTGAAGGGGCAAAGGCAGGTTTCTGATGCCTTAAAATCAGTCACCTTGGGCAGATGGGGCTCATCAGCCGCAGTTGGCAGCTCATTTAGGAGAAGGAAAGCTCTGATCTCAAACCTCGCTGCCTTGCTGCTATATCTTCTCATGGGGAGAGCTTAGGGTGTAAACCCCAAGGAAAAATCCAGAGCGGGAGTCCCGAAGGCAGTCCTACGTTGATTGCAATGCTAGCTGGCATTGGTCTCCCCCATTCCTTTGGAGTCATCAGCTGTAATGTGCTGTAGATTTCTATGTTCTATGTTCTCCATGGATGAACCAGGAGGTACTGTACGTCGTCTGCTGAAGGCTAGATTCAAGTCTGGCAAGCCAGGCCTGTACCAGAAAACCCGGTATGATTCGCGGAGGGCTATTTCAAGGGCAAAGAGACAATTTCGAATGAGGTTGGAGGCGATATCAGATGCACGGAAACTCTGGCAGGGTCTGCAAGACATTACTTCCTACAAAGTGAAACCCAAAAGTATGAATGGCAGCGATGATTCACTACCAAATGAGCTCAACGCCTTCTATGCACGCTTTGAAAGGGAGAACACAACTACAGCCGTGAAGATCCTTGCTGCATCTGATGACCCTGTGATCTCTGTCTCAGAGACCAATGTTAGACTGTCTTTAAAAGAGAGTGAACCCTTGCAAGGCAGAAGGTCCGGATGGAGTACCTGGTAAGGCTCTGAAAACCTATGCCAACCAATTAGTAGGACATTTTCAACCTCTCACTGCTACAGGCAGAAGTTCCCACTTGCTTCAAAAAGGCAACAATTATACCAGTGCCTAAGAAGAATAATGTGGGCTGCTTTAATGACTATCGTCCAGTAGCACTCATATCGACAGTGATGAAATGCTTTTAGAGGTTGCTTATGACTAGACTGAACTCCTGCCTCAGCAAGAACCTGGACCCATTGTAATTTGCCTATCGTCACAAAAGGACAACAGCAGACGCAATCTCAATTGCTCTCCGCATGGCTTTAGACCACCTAGACAACATAAACACCTCTGTCAGGATGCTGTTCATCGACTATAGCTCAGCATTTAATACCATCGTTCGCACAATCCCGATTGAGAAGTTGCAGAACCTGGGCCTCTGCACCTCAGTCTGCAATTGGATCCTTGGTCTCCTAACCGGAAGACCATGGCCTGTATGGATTTGTGATAACATTTCCTCCTCGCTGACGATCAACACTGGTGCACCTCAGGGGTGTGTGCTTAGCCCACTGCTCTATTCTCTATACACATGACTGTGTGGCTAGGCATAGCTCAAATACCATCTATAAATTTGCTGATGATACAACCATTGTTGGTAGAATCTCAGGTGGTGATGAAAGGGCATACAGTAGTGAGATATGCCAACTGGTGGAATGGTGCCACAACAACAACCTGACACTCAACATCAGTAAGATGAAAGAGCTGATTGTGGACATCAAGAAGGGTAAAACGAAGGAACACATATGTTGGGGAAGTCCAGAACGAGGGGCCACAGTTTGAGGATAGAGGGGAAGCCTTTTAGGACCGAGATTAGGAAAAACTTCTTCACACAGAGAGTGGCGAATCTGTGGAATTCTCTGCCACAGGAAACAGTTGAGGCCAGTTCATTGGCTATATTTAAGAGGGAGTTAGATATGGCCCTTGTGGCTACGGGGGTCAGGGGGTATGGAGGGAAGGCTGGGGCGGGGTTCTGAGTTGGAGGATCAGCCATGATCATAATAAATGGCGGTGCAGGCTCGAAGGGCCGAATGGCCTAGTCCTGCACCTATTTTCTATGTTTCTATGTTTCTATACCAATCCTCTTGGAGGGATCAGAAGTGGAGACAGTGAGCAGCTTCACATTCCTGGACGTCAAGACCTCTGAGGATCTAACCTGGTCCCAAAATATCTCTGTAATTATGAAGAAGGCAAGGCAGCGGCTATACTTTATTCAGAGTTTGAAGAGATTTGGTACGTCAACAAATACACTCAAAAACATCTACAGATGTACCGTGGAGAGCATTCTGACAGGCTGCATCACTGTCTGGTATGGGGGGGGGGGGGTGCTACTGCACAGGACTGAAAGAAGCTGCAGAAGGTTGTAAATCTAGTCAGCTCCATCTTGGGTACTAGCCTACAAAGTACCCAGGACGCCTTTAGGGAACGATGTCTCAGAAAGGCAGCCTCCATTATTAAGGACCTCCAGCACCCAGGGCATGCACTTTTCTCACTGTTACCATCAGGTAGGAGATACAGAAGCCTGAAGGCACACACTCAGTGATTCAGGAACAGCTCCTTCCCCTCTGCCATCCAATTGCTAAATGGACATTGAACCTTAGGACACTACCTCACTTTTTTTTTAATATACAGTATTTCTGTTTTTGCATGTTTTTTAAAGATCAATTCAATATATGTAATTGATTTACTTGTTTATTTATTATTCTGGTTTATTTTATTATTTTTTTTTCTCTCTGCTAGATTATGTATTGCATTGAACTGCTGCCGCTAAGTTAACAAGTTATCACAAGCAGGTGATAACAAACCTGATTCTGATTCTATTCCACAGGCAGCTACAAAACAAAGAGCGCAAAAGAACCCATTTAAAAAAGGAAAAAATGAAGACCGTCCTTAATGGGAGCAATGAGAAGAGGGCATGTCCTAGATAATGAAACACTTTCCAATTTATCTAGTCATACTTTCGCCACCCCATTGAACTAACTCTCACAGGCAGCACTGTGAGGGAAAATTCTCTAAGTATTCTCAATTCCTTGAATACCTGATCATTCCTGAACCTCAAGCAATGCACGCAAAATGCTGAAGAAACTCATCAGACCAGGCAGCATCAATGAAAAAGGATAAACAGTCGATGATTCAGGCTGAGACTCCTCACCTGGACTGGAAAGGAAGAGTCAGAGTAAGAAGGTGGGGGGAGCAGAGGAAGACGTACAAGGTGATAGGTGAGAGGTGAAACTGGGAGAGGGGAGGGAGTGAAGTCAACAGCTGGGAAGTTGATGGGCGAAGTGATAAAAGGGCTGGAGAAGGGAGAATCTGATAGGAGAGGACAGAAGATCATGGAGGAAAGAGAAGGGGGAGGAGCACCAGAGGGAGGTTACTGGCAAGTAAGGAGATAAAGAGAGAAAGAAATGAACAGGAATGGGCTATGATGAAGGGTGGGGGTGGGGGAGTGGGTGCAATTACAGTACCGGGCATTTGAGAAATTGATGTTCTTGCCATCAGGTTGGAGACTACCCAGACGGTATATATGGTATTGCTCCTCCAACCTGAGTGTGGCCTCTTCGTGGCAGTAGAGGTGGCCACAGACTGACATATCAGAATGGGAATGGGAAGTTGAACATCTTCTGTTTCCATTCGACCACCTCAAAGGAGATATGTGTCATTCATTTACTCTAAAGTTATGAATAGCTCGACAGGATTTCTTTGGAAGTTGCCAGCAAATGTGTTGTCAGTAAAAGAAAGAAAGTGTTTTATGTATGGAAATTATTTATTAATAAACAAAGATGAAAAAAATGTTGGCCTTCCATATTTACCTGGCAATGAAAATAGTGTAATTGCTACAAAAATAATAATTCATTAAATGATGGACAGGATAATAACTGCTGCATGTTGACTTGTCAAGTATTGTAGTTTGTTGCTATGATTCAGTTTAACCATCTCTAGATTTAACAATAGATAAGTACTCACATCATGTGTGCTGATGAAGGTACAATAGGATATGAGCAAGGCGATATTGTTTGTCTGCATGCAACAATTTTTTTCCGACAGCAAAGTGAATACCTCCTTAAGGATAGTTTTTGCTTCATATAATCCGACTAAAATCATCACTAAAAATATCTTTTCTGAGGTAAATTGTGTTAAGTTATTGCCACAAACATTGAAGGGGCAAGCGATGGCAAGGCAAGTTCGTGGGATGAGTTGCTGCAGATGGAGTTCTGATGCCAGTACAGCTGGCCCGGGAGCAAGATGGGATCACTCTGGTCACCATAAGGAGAAATCAGGGCCCTGACAGAGAAGATTCGATTTGGATGCTCATACAACTGGCCCTGGTGCGAGGTTGGATCTCTCAGGGTGCCAAGTTGATCTGAAGTTCTTGAGAGTGGCTTTGGGCTGGGTGATGAGATCTGGGCCTGGAGTAAGTCACTGGGCAGCATGGTTTAGGCACGGGCCTTTCACAGCAACAGTGCCTGGGTCCTAGTTCAAGATACAATGTGCTGTTTAAACAATTTAAACACCAGCCCAGATTAGATGTGGGAGTCAATTCTGCTCACTCTCCACAATCTTCATTCATCTCTCCAGGGCATGGAGACTTTTTCTGTTCCATTGTTGGGTCAATTTTAACACCAGCCCAGATGGACTGAAAAGCCAGGGTGTCAGTCAGGATGAGAGCTGATTTTGCTCGTTCTCCGCGATGGTCATCCCCATGGCACTGAGTCTACAAAGATGCCCCACCTGCTGTGCTTCATGCCTGCTAATATTATGAACTAATAAGAAAGGGTTTTGGCCTACTCTAGGATTCTCCGGTGCTAGGACCTGAGACTAAATTTTGGATCGGAATGCTGTTGTTCACGTCAATTGTTTTCATGATTTGTATTTTTTCCTTCCGTGTTGAGAGTTGGTCTTTTATTTTGATTTTTATTCTTTCTTTAATTAGGTAATTTCAGGTTTCTTGCTTTGCAGCTACCCATGAGCAAGAAAATCTCAAGGTTATATATTTATACATTTTTTGATAATAAATGTCCTTAAATTTTGAATCTTGAATCTTGGATTTCTGTTAAAGAAATGAAGGGTGTGAGCCGGCCCTGCGCTTCGTTTCCATGGAATCACCTTTGTTCTGAATGCAGTTGCTTGCTGTTACTCTTTGCACAATTTGTGTTTTTTTTCCCTCTCTCTGTGCATTAGGTGTCTGTTGGTCTTTTTTTAACAGGTTCCTTATTTTGTGACTGCCTAGAAGGAGGTGAATCTCAAGGTAGTATAATTTATACATACCTTGATAATAAACGTACTTTGAACTTTCAGTTTTGAAATAAAATAAAACCACTTAGTAAACGTACCAAGGGATGGAAGGATGGAATGCAGATTCTACCACCTGATGCATTCATTAATGCCTTCTAATTTGTCTGATAATGCGGAACAGTATGTGTCATGGTGGTGTAGCGGTTTGTACGATGCTATTACAGCTCAGGGTGTTGGCGTTCAGAATTATATCCCAGCATCCTGGTAAGGAGCCTCTGAATGCCCTCCCATTGGAATACATGGGTTTTCTACAGGTGTTCTGGTTTCCTCCCATATTCCAATGACATACCAAGGAGGTTAATTGGTCATTGTAAATTGTCCTGTCATTAGGTTAGGGTTAAAGCAGGGTTGACAGGGGTTGCTGGGTGGCCCGGTTCAAAGGGCTGGAAGGGCCTATTCTACACTGTATCTCTAAAGAAAAAAATAAAATTAATTTCTACTTTCAATAAAATGCAGTACCAGAGATGCAAACTCAGGAAGGCAAAACAGACTGTAATACAGTAGAAATAACATGCTGAATTTTAATTTATCAAAATTGTTATGTTGAAATTGAATGGATCAGAAAAACATAAAAAATCATAAATCTACAACCAGCCTGTCAATCAGTGAATACAGAGTGAATTTGGCATATGGTGGGTCTGTAGCCCTAACTTCACTGACCACCAAAACTGTCATTATTAGTCGTAGGGAAGTACAGCACAGAAACAGGCACTTTGACCTATCTACTCCATGCTGAAACCATTTAAACTGAATATTCCCACTGACCTGCACCAGGAACCGGATCCCTCTATATCCCTACTATCCGTGTTACTATCCAAACTTCTCTTAAGACACCGAAACCAGGCTCATATGCTGACCACTTACGCTGACAGCTCGTTCAACACTCTCATGACCTCTGAGTGAAGAAGTTACCCATCATGTTCCCCTTAAGGTTCTCACCTTTCACCCTTAAACCTCGCAGGCAGGTTTGTTCGAGCTGTTGGGGAAGGTTTAAACTAATTTGGCAGGGGGGTGGGAACCAGAGTGAAAGGACTCGGGATAGGACTGATGGTAAAAAAAAAACAAAGATAGCATGCAGTCAGATTGTCAGGAAAGGCAGGCAGATGACAGGACAAAATTGGAGCCAGCAGGGTGAGGATCAGTGCATTAGGGCTGCAGAATCTCCTCATCGTCATCGTCGTGGCTTTCCCATGAGGTCGAGGATGATGGTCTTCGTTCTGAAGGAGTAGCCCACAGAACGAAGGTGCCTGTGCGTGTATTTGTTTAACGTGTACTTGATGTTGCACTCCAAGAAGCACACGATACTTCACAAATCAACCAACTGATTCCAATGGCATGGAAACCAGGACGATTGGAGATGATGGATTTGTTGCAGCCTTCATCCGCCTTCACAGCCGTTGAGTTTGAAGTAACTTCATCCACCTGTTCCACCGTTGAGGTCTTGGTTGGATTGTTCTTTGTCAGGGACCTCACCCTCGACCTTACCGCCATGGGTGACCCTACCAGGAGCATAGCTCCAGACGGCATCGCTCTCGGGATCACAGGACCACACAAGCTTCTCCACCATGACAAGGTGACAGTCCACGGAGAAGTGCAGAATCTAAAAGGGTAGCAAATATAGTTGTTAGAGTTTTATACCTCAATCCACAGAGTATAAGGAATAAGGTGGATGATCTTGTTGCACTAGTACAGATTGTTGGGTATGGTGCTGTGGCCGTCACCGAATCGTGGCTGGAGGATGGTTGCAGTTGGGAGCTTGAATGTCCAAGGTTACACATTGTATCAGAGGGAAAGGAAGGTCGGCAGAGAGGGTGGTGTGGCTCAGCTGGTAAAGAATGGCATCAAATCAGCAGAAAGATGTGACATAGGATCAGAAGATGCTGAAACCTTGTGGGTAGAGTTAAAAAACAGCAAGGGTAAAAGGACCCTGATAGCAGTTATATACAGGCCTTGCAACAGCAACTGGGATTGTGACCACAGATTACAACAGGAAATAGCAAAGGTGTGTCAAAGGGGCAATGTTATGATAGTCATAGGAGATTTTAACATGTAGGTCAACTGGGAAAATCAGGTTGGTAATTGATCTCAAGAGAGTGAGTTTGTTGACTGCCTATGAAATGACTTTTTAAAGCAGTTTGTCGTTGAGCCTACTAGGGAATCAGCTATACTGGATTGGGTGTTAAGTAACGAAACAGAGGCGATTATGGAGCTTAAGGTAAAACAACCCTTAGAAGACAGTGATCACAATATGACTGAGTTCAAGATGAAATTTGAAACAGAGAAAGTAAAGTCTGATGTAGTAGTATTTCAGTGGAGTAAGGGAAATTACAGTGGTGTGAGAGAGGAGCTGGCCAAAGTAAATTGGAAGGAGATGCTGGCAGGGATGACAGCAGAGCAGCAGTGGTGTGAGTTTCTGGGAAAAATGAGAAAGTTGCAAGATAGATATATTCCAAAAACAAAGAAATACTCAAATGGCAAAATAGTAAAATGATGGCTGACAGGGGAAATCAAAGCTAATCTAAAAACAAAAGAGGGCATACAACAAAACAAAAATTATTGGGAAGATAGAGTATTGGGAAGCTTTCAGAAACCTACAAAGAGCAACTAAAAGAATCATTAGGGGGGAAAAGATGAAATATGAAAGCAAGCTAGCAAACAATATCAAAGTGGATAGTAAAAGCTTTTTCAAGTATGTAAAAAATAAAAGAGAGATGACAGTGGATAAGGACTGCTAGAAAATAAGGCCAGAGAAATAATAGCAGGGGAAAAGGAGATGGCAGATGAACTAAATGAGTATTTTGCGTCTGCCTTCACTGTGGAAGACACTAGCAGTGTACCAGATGTTGAAGGGTGGGAGGGAAGAGAAGTGACTGCAGTTACTATTACAAGGGAGAAGGTGCTCAAAAAGCTGAAAGACCTAAGGGTACATAAGTCACCTCGGCCTGATGAACTGCACCATAGGGTTCTGAAAGAGATAGCTTTGGAGCATGTAGAGGCATTAGTAATGATCTTTCAAAAATCACTGGACCCTAGAATGGTGCCAGAGGGCTGACAAATTGCAAATATCACTCCGCTCTTTAAGAAAATAGAAAGGCAGCAGTAAGGAAGTTATAGACCTGTTAACCTGACTCCAGTGGTTGGGAAGATGTTGGAGGTAATTGTTAAGGATGAGATTATGGAGTACTTGGTGACACAGGACAAAGTCAGTATGGCTTCCTTAAGGGAAAATCTCACCTGATGATCCTATTGGAATTCTTTGAGGAGATTACAAGTAGGATAGATAATGCGGTTGCAGTGGATGTTGTATATTTAGACTTCCAGAAGGCTTTTGACAAGGGACCACACATGAGGTTGATAACCAGGTTAAGACCCCATGGTATTACAGGAAGGTTATTGGCATGGTTAGAGCATTGTCTGATCAGTAGGAGACAGCAAGTGGGAATAAAAGGATTCTTTTCTGATTGGCTGCCAGTGACTAGTGGGGTTCTGCAGGGGTCGGTGTTGGAACTGTTTCTTTTTATGCTGCATATCAATAGTTTTGATGATGGAATAGTTGGCTTTGTTGCCAAGTTTGTAGATGATATGAAGATTGGTGGAGGGGGCAGGTAGTGTTAAGGAAACACTTAGGCTGGAGAAGGACTTAGATAGATAGGAGAATGGGCAAGAAAGTGTCAAATGAAATATAATATTGGAAAATGTATGGTGATGGACTTTAGTGGTAGACATAAACGTGCAGTCTATTTTCTAAATGGGTAAGAATCCAAAAATCTGAGATGCAAAGGGACTTGGGAGTCCTTGTGCAGAACACTCTAAAGGTTAACTTGCAGGTTGAGTCCATGGTGAGGAAGGCAAATGCAATGTTGACGTTCATTTCAAGAGGTCTAGAACACAAGAGCAGGGATATGACACTGAGGCATTATAAGCCACAGGTGAGGCCTCACCTTGAGTATTGTGAACAGTTTTTGGGCTCCTCATGTAAGAAGGGATGTGCTGGCATTAGAGAGGGTTCAGAGAAGATTCACAATGATAATTCCAGGAATAAAAGGGTCTGACTCTGACTATGGCTGCTTGCCTTTCCCCTGTCTTCCTCTAATTTGCTCTTGCTAATCAATCCCAAACACCTTTTGGTAGCTGGTCACAGCTCAGATAAGCTGCCTCAGTCTGCCACTGGCTTTTCTGCTTGGTCAGTGGACCTGAGTGAAATCCCCTCCTCTCAAACTTCTGATGCCCAGATTGGTTGCTGGTCAGAGCTCCAGTTTGTTGAAAGTTTTTAAGTCATGCTGTCTGAAAGCAGACCATTTGGCTCTCTATGCCTATGCTAACCCATGGGGACCCATTCATCTGAAGCTGTAGGAGTAGGTGGTGGACGGCTGTATGAGCACCTGATGCATATCACTAGTACTAGTTATGTGACCACTGACAACACACAGACAATCTCTGAAGAGTATTGATTATGGCTGGGGTCACGCATCTTGTAAAGGCAAACCACTTCTGCAGAAACATTTGCCAAAAAAAGTTGATAGTCAGCGATAAGACCATGATCACCCATGTCAATACGACACAGCATAGAATGACAATGTTGAAGATATAAACATGGACATGGCTAAATAATTGGCTTAAGACGGCTTGTAACTTAATCAAGTTTGTCAGGTGTTGTCTGAGTGGAGCAGCTCAAAGAACCGGAAGGGCCTTCTCTGTGTTGTATCACTGGGGTGTGTGGGGTGTCAGGGAGGGGTAGCACCTCTGGTGGGGGAACATGTTGCATCCTTTTCAGGGCGGTTAGTCCATCTTTGGTCCCCACCTGGCACTCAGCTCTCACCTGTGGCTCCCTGCAGCTGTTTGCATGCAACAGCAGCCACACCCCAGGCAACAGCTTCGATAAGCCGGCTAAACCAGGTGAGGGTAGCCGATGGGTCGTAAACCCTCGGTGAGATAGGAAGCTGTCTATCCCAGCATGTGAAGACAGACTCCAGCAGATTGAGCGGACGAGACCAATGGAAGGTCCAACGGTCAAGAAGGCGGTCTCTGCAAGCGTCGTGGAACGTGTAGAGCAGGACAAGACACAGAAGATGTCCTGGTCATCCACTGCGTCTAGTCCCATATCCAGCCATCTCGACTCTGTCTTGCCACTGGATCCAAATGGAAATTGGGAAGAGAGAGTGAGGCTGACGCTGCGCAACTCTCCCTCACTTAAATCCAAATCACGCGCTAGTCTCGACACCATGTCGAGGTCCTCATCAACGTCGACAATAGATGAACATATCACTAAATAAATAAATGAAAATAGACATTCAGGCATTCCCTGTGCAAAACTTTGTGTGAGTTGCTGGTTTATGAGACTCATGACTCAGCAGCAATCAAAACCAAATAGAAGTTTTGTAATCCAGCTTTGAATTCAGCCGATAATAATGGAGAATTTAAAGATTTCATAACACTGTGGCTACCTGGTAGTTTGAAATATATTTTCTTCCCTCCATAAATTGGTATATGTATCATATTATGGTGTCTGTTGACTTGTGTCCTTAAAGCATTAGCACTGATAAATGAAAGATAATTTATTATTCATGTACTATAGAAGATATGGCCTTGATTTTAATTGAAAGACCAAAGGGGAATGGGTCAGACCTATGTTTAATTCAGATGTCTGTTTCCCACTCCACTGGATTTACACTGGGAATAACTAGAACATAAGATCAAATAAATACAGTGGGAATTAAAACAGGTGAAGCATTATTGGAAAGGAATTGGAATTCACTTTCCAAAGCGGAATCTAAATTTTACTCCAGGAATACTCCATAGTCTTGGTTGAAAAAGTTTTGGCTGCAAAAGATTAAAGCATAATGACCATCATTACTTGGATTTAGATTTTTAAAGAAAAAAATATAATTGGCTTGATATAAACATTTGAAAATCTGCAGATGCTGGAGATCCAAAGCAACACATATGAAATGCTGGAGGAACTCAGCAGGTCAGGTGGCATCCTTGGAAATGAATAATCATTTGTGGATTCGGGACAAGACCTTTCTTCAGGACTGAAAAGGAAGGGGGAAGATGC
Organism: Mobula hypostoma; assembly: GCF_963921235.1. Classification (NCBI taxonomy): domain Eukaryota; kingdom Metazoa; phylum Chordata; class Chondrichthyes; order Myliobatiformes; family Myliobatidae; genus Mobula; species Mobula hypostoma. Next base: position 31,396,681 of record NC_086116.1, read on the forward strand.
CAGAATAAAAATGTGGGGTGAGGGAAGGATAGCTCGAAGATGATAGGAGAAGCCAGGTGGAGAGGGAAGGATCTTATAGGAGAGGAGAGTGGACCATAGGAGAAAGGGAAGGAAGGGAAGGAGGAGGGAACTCAGGGGATGGTGATATGCAGGAGAGAAGAGGTAAGAGGCCGGAGTGAGGAACAGAAGAAAGAGGGCGGGGGGGGGGAAGTATTTGATGTAGTATGTGAGAAGAGGTGGAAGTAGATGTCCAGATTGCACTTGAACTCTCATCTTTGTAACTTGCTGCCTATTATGCCGCTGGCGTTTAGGGCAACAATGAAGGTCCCCCATCTCTGTCTGTGCTTGAACTCATACAAATAAAGAAGGATTCTTTATTGCTGTTTCCTTAACAATGTTTTTTGACCAGTCAGGTTTGCTAGCCCTGAGCTGAACCCCCAAAACTGGAGGACTGGAAGGCCTTTAGCCTTTGACCTGTTTGGCATGGGTGATCAAAACCAAGAGCCAAAACATAAAGCCCTGACTCCAGCCAACATACATCTCTGGGTCATTGAGACACACAAGCCTCCAAACAATTAGGTTGTGGTCCTCTTGCAGGCTGTCTTTGTAAGACAGTATGAAAATGTTTCCAAAGGCATCAGAGCATGATGATATTATATAAAAACATCTTGTATATTTTTACCTCTTTCTCACTACTGAGACGTCCTCTTTGATATTTTTAGCAATATCATGAAGGATAAACAAAATGCGTGAAATAATCTAATTGATGAACATTTTCCACGCTGAACGTTAATTGGTAGCTTCTGGCAGTTGCAAAGCTTAGTGACAATGTAGAAGCACACCTCGTGGGCAATTACTGACATACTGGATTATTCATGCTTTTTTTTCTGCAGGATGTCAAAAATTCATGTGATTCTACTTCTGCTGTTAGGTTTGGCTTAACATCACAAGCTGAATTACATGAATGTTTGGCATTCTTTGATATCCATTCAACAGCATCTAAACATACTTCATGCAGTATTTTCCCCTTCAATTCTTATCTCAAGCGAGATCTTCTTAGATCACACCCAACAAATATCTTCCTTAATCTCAACATTCTTGTATATACAGCAGCCTTTCTGAAAGCTGATGTAGCCTATTTGCCTAAAGTTAAAAGAAACAAATAATACAATTCTCCTTATCGCATTCAATTAATTTTATTTTCTTTGCATATGATTAAAGAGACAATATTATGTGGAAAGGATGCTGCGCCAAAAGAAAGAATGTAGACTGAAAAATATCCAGCAGGAATCATATTGAATCTATTAATGTATTTGCTGATGCTGTGATTGTATATCAATCTGTTTCATCACATTTTAACACAACAATGTTTTTATTTATTGAAATACTGCATGGAATAGGCCCTTCTGGCCTTTCGAGCCGCATCACTCAGCAACCCTCAATTTAACCCTAGCCTCATTACGGGACAACTTACAACGACCAATTAACCTACTAACCGATACGTCTTTGGACTGTGGGAGGAAACCAAAGCTCGGGGATGAAACCACCGTGGTCACAATAAGAAGGTACAAACTCATTACAGACAGCAGCGCAAATTGAACACAGGTCACTGGTACTGCAAAGCTTTGAGCTGACAACTACACTACCATGCCACGCAAGTTAATTGGTCATTGTAACTTGTTCAGTGATTAGTTTAGGGCTAAATCTGGGGTTGCTTGCCGGTGCAGCTCAAAGGACTTGAAGGCCTGTTGTGCTTAATAAGTAAATAAATATTGCAGTCCATTTCATTACCACTATTTTTAAAATCAGCGTAGTTACTTTTATTTGTGCAAAAAACCTTGTCATGTTCTTTTTTGGTTGTCAGTCATAATTAAGATTACTAGCGTTCATCAATGAAAATGACAGATTTGTGATGCAGGTAGCACATCTTGATCGCATCTCACATTAGCATCGTGTGCTTGATGGAACATGGAATAGTACAGCACCGAAACAGGGCATTCGGCCCTCAAAGTTGTGCTGAGCCAGCTAAAAAGTGAATCAAAAACACCCAAACACTAATTGCTCCTACCTACACCATGTCCATATCCCTCCATCCTCCTTACATGCATGTGCCTATCCAAACATCTCTTAAAAGCCCCTAATGTATTTGCCTCTACCACCATACCGGGCAGTGCATTCCAGGCATCCACCACTCTAAGTAAAAAAAATTACCCCTCACATCCCCCTTGAACCTACCCCCTCTCACCCTGGGACATTTCAACCCTGGGAAACAGATACTCTCTGCCCATTCTATCTATAACTCTCAAAACCTTGTAAATCTCTATCAGATCTCCCTTCAGCCTCCATCTCCAGAGAAAACAACCCAAGCTTATCCAGCCTCTCGTGGATCAGTTTCAATTTTGTAAAATAGCTCTGTCATTGTGTCAATGCATTACTGTTCTAGTCAGTCAGAGATATGCTTATTTGTCCATATGTATTGGCTAACATAAACCTTTCTGCTGCAATATGTGAAAGAGAACCGGCAATCAGACAGTTAAATTAATAGCCGTTGTTTACAATAGCTCATGATTTCACACCATGTAAGCAAAGGCAAAGTGCGTGTTCCTGAAATGACATTCACAATGCCACCACCATGGAGATCGAGACATGTGATCATAACAAACATCTCATATGACTTGCTGTGATGAAGCAGAGTGAGTCAGCACTTCCAAGCACTCTGAGCTCAGATGCATTCCTTTAATAGATTATCTAACTTTACATTCTCTCGTGATTTCACTAAACAAAGCTATTGCTATCTTGGAGCCAAACTTAACATCACAAGCTGAATTACATAAATTCTTAACATTCTCTCGAAAGAAAGGCATGAACATTCCAGAATGTCAGTGATTACTCACAAGCAATTCTTTAAAAATTTCACTTTTAAAGAACAAACTACATACTTTCTCTTTTCTCTTTTATCTGAGCCTTCTCTGACAAAGAAAAATGAAAGATTATCTCTGACCTTCACTAATAGTGATTCTCAAATCTGGTCTCAGCAGGTGAGTCAAGGGGATCACTGACAGGAGTGCTTTTATTTTAAATGTTGCTGTCTCTGAATGAAGAAACACTCCATCCTTGCTAGCTTGGTGCAGGCAGGTAACTCGGTCTATATTATGGATCATGAGTGTAAGCCCTTAACAGGTCATTCCAGCACACTTCAAACAAATATACCAATTTGCAGTGTCTTTACAAAAGAGAACAAATTCAGCAGTGAAGCAGGAAGCAATGTGTTGTGATGGTCCCAAATTTGGTCAATGATTTTGGGTTAGGATGGGGGTGGGTGGGGGGTAATGTTTAGATTTGTGGGGACCACTGCAGAGGTGTTAGGGTTCAAACCACTCAGTAAACATATCAAAGTCAGATGATAACAAGGATCAATGAACAGAGGGAAAAGGGTTGGTATGACATTCTGGAAAGAATGGGGCTGGCATTCAGTAAAGAACCTGTGACTGGCAAATGAGGATGTAGGTGATTGACAGAGTGGGAGCGGAGGTGGTCTGGGTTCATTGCTTGGAGAATGTGATCAATAGTTGGGCTGAAGTTTGGGAGTAGGGGACATAATGTGTAACAGTCCCTGTTATTGGGACACTGATAGGTGGTGTGATGTTAGGGGATGGGACTGGTTGTCGGGAACGGAAGTCAGGTGTTGGGGCAACTGACAGAAAGGTGTGATGGCCAGAGAAGAGTACTCAAGGGTGCCCAACAAGCCGCATAGTTACACACATGACAAATTAACCTAATTAACCTGCATATCTTTGGACTGTGGTCAAGGGGGAATGTGCAAACTCCTTATCGACAGTAGTAATCAAGTACCTAAGTACACCAATCCTATTTATTGACTTATTGAGACACAGTGAGAAATAGGCCCTTCCTACCCTTCGAGCCATGCTTCCCTGCAGCTCCTGATTTAATCCTAGCCTAATCACAGGACAACCTACAATGACAAATTAGCCTATCAAACAATACATCTTTGGACTGTGGGAGGAAACTGGAGCACCTGGAGGAAACCCACACGGTCACAGGAAGAACGTATACAATCCTTACCGACCATGACAGGAATTGAACCCAGATCATTGGTGCTGTAAAGTGTTGTGCTAACCACTACACTACCATGCCACCCCATTCTGAGCACTTGGTCCGTAAGCTGATGTTATTGTAATTCAAATGCTTGTCAAGAACATTTCATAGATGTTGTGAGAGCGCCTGCCTCTGTCACCTTCACAGGGAAAGCATTCTGTGGGTTTGGAATGGGCCTAGAGTTGCAGATGTGCTGTTATGTATAAATCATATTTGATAAGGACAACAATTGTCCTTACCTTAAGGATGTTAGACAGGTATTGTTGACAATCCAATCATTCAGAGGTTACTATCACTATACCAGCTTGCTTAATTGCTTAGATTGAAGTTCTTCATCGCTATGTATCATTTCACTGGATCAATGATCCAAACCAATGATCTTAATCTACTAACTTGACTATAGTGTGATTGAACAAATTATACAAGTTCAAAGTTCAAACTATTTATATATCAAAGTGTATATATATGTCACCATATACAAGCCTGAGATTCATTTTCTTGTGGGCATACTCAATAAATCTGTAGACTAATAACCAATCAATCAATAAACAACCGCCCAGCTAGGCATTCAACAGCTGTGCAAAAGGCAAAAACTGTGCAAATTTAAAAAGAAATAAAAATAATAAATAAATAAGGAATAAGTATCGAGAATGAGATGAACCCTGAAATAATAATAATTATTATAATTAACAATACATGTCAGTCTGTCTCCCTACGTTTTCAATGTGATAAGAACAGGACATATTAACCAATTCTTTTCCAGTACAAGACAATGAAACTTACATTTTTCTCTAACCAACAACTTCTACAATGTCGTCAAAATATGACTTCCAGATCTACTTCCCTTTGCTATTCTACCTTCCTCTGTAAAGTGCTTTTATTGGGTATCTTGGTGAAAGAGAATTACTGTCTCTCAGAGGCAAGCACATGTGAACGTGAAACTATAGCATTTTCTTCAGGCTTGCAGCCAGACAGATAAGCATTTCACTAATAGGTCTAAAGAAATTCACTTTCCAAAGCAGTGACACTCCATTGGTCAAATAGCTGGGAAGATCAATCTCCTTCTATTTCTTAAAATGGCAACCTGCAGCTGAAATAATTGTCATTTTAATAAAGCTTTCTCTATTATTAAGACAACTTATTCAATTATTAACTTGTTTTTTGTACCATAGAAGGTAATAGCCAATACTGCAATTTTAATATTTGTTTACAGGTTGTAACACAAGCAATTCTGCAGATGGTGGAAATTTAAAGCAACACATACAAAATGCTAGAGGAACACAACAGTTCAGGAAGCATCAATGGAAATGAATGAACAGTCAATGTTTTGGGCCAGGACCCTTCTTCGAGTGGGAATGAAGGGGTAAGGTGCCAGAATAAAAAGGTGGAGGGAGGGGAAGGAGGGCAAGCTAGAAGGTGATAAGTAAGCCAAGTGGGTGGGAAAGGTAAAGGGCTGGAGAAGAAGGAATCTGATAGGAGTGTGAATCATGGGAGAAAGAGAAGTAGGAGTGGAACTGGGGAAGGGGGGTAATAGGCAGGTGAGGAGAAGAGGTAAGAGGCTAGAATGGAGAATAGAAGAGGGAAGGAGGAGGGAAATATTGTTTTTACCGGAAGGAGAAGTCAATATTCATGCCACCTGGTTGGAGGCTACCTAGATGGAATATGAGGTGGGGCTGCTCCTCTGAGGGCGTGGCTTCATCGTGGCACAAGATGATATTTTTAACATTATGATCAGCCCTAAATTAACATTGTGACAAAAATTGATAGTGAGTGTTACATCAAGGTACTTGTCAATACCTCCCATTTTTCCAAACTCCTAACTTGTTGAATTTCCTACATAGCGTCCTGACAGGTAGATAACCTTGAAACCTCTCAATCTCCTTCTAACCTGCCCAGATTCACAGTAACTCCATTATCTGCTGCCGCATTTTTAAATCCATGGTGAGAATTCTAATAGAATTAAAATTTTAATAGAAATCGAACAGAAGGAGAGCAAATAAAACATAATTACTATGTCATCACGTTGCTCCAGAGACAGCAATCTTAAAGTGGAAATGAAAAGCATTGCTGCTTAGTGTTTATAGAGCATTTATTGAAACTTATCTAGCTCACGTACAGTCCTGATATGGAGCACAGAGAAAAACTCATTGACCAAAACTCACAGGGAAAGGAAGTGGGGCCTGAAGAAACCCTGGATTTCAGAGCAGCCGGAAAAGGTGTAAATTTTGGACCTATAAGGAACTCTCGGATCTCTGCTATCCCTAGTCTTGCTGCCCCATTACTTTCTTTGAAAACCAACCAATCTCAGCAGACCGATAACTTTAAGTCAGGTACCATTTTTCTGGTCCTAGTTGACCAGTATACTCTTTCGTGCATCATTCATATTTTCACACTCAACTATTTCCAGAATTATTCACCCGCCTATTTCTAAAGCTTAGAACTATCAATTTTCGAAAGAGGATCTAGTGCTTTCCAGGCATATATGACACATAAATTCTTCTTGGGCTTCCAACCAGGACCAGATATCAATTTTAAGTGATGTTTCGATGACAAACTTCATCATCCTTGATGAAGATGGCAAAGTTTGTCATCTAAACGTCGGTTAAAATTGACACCTAGACCCTGCTAGACACCCGAGAAGAGGTTATGTTTCAAATTTCTGTTCCCTGTCACCCAATATATTTCAAGTGCAGTTTATCATTACTCCTGCCTCTACCACCCCTGCAGGCTTCACCAAGTTACAGTACTATGCAAAAGTCTTAGGCACAAAGATAGAGTTAGGGTGCCAAGGAATTTTGCACAGTACTGTATTTGTCAATGTGGAGCAGAGAGCGAGTTTGTAAATCTGACAGGAGAAAGCATGTTGGGAATAGAAAGGGTGGAACGCTGCTGGAGGGGTGTTGGACAGACGACAGAAAAGAGGTGCCAGGGACGATGGGTGGTGCAGGTGCAGACACACCCAGCCCTGAGACACCAGGCAAGGCCATTTGATTCCAAACAATTGGTTTATGGATCACTATGGAATACCTCTCTGGTGCTTCCCACTCCACCTCCTCTCCCTTCCCTTTTTCCCAGCCATGATTTTCCTCTCCCTGCCCCCTTCCCACTCTCAGTCCACAACAGAGACCCTCTCAGAATCAAGTTTATCATCACTCACATATGCCATGAAATTTGTTTTTTTTTGTGGTAGCAGTACAGTGCAATACATAAAATTACTATGGAACTGTGCAAAGTCTTAGACACCCTAGCTACATACTGTATATGTCCTCAGGGCTTTGCACAGTACTGCACACTCAGTGTCCATATTATTAGTTACCTCCTGTATGTCCTTCATTGCCTTCTGCTGCTGTATCCCATCCACCTCAAGGTTCGATGTGCTTTGAGTTCAGAGATGCTCTACTACACAGCACTGTTGTCACACATGGTTATCTGAGTTACTGTCATCTTCCTGTCATTTTGAACAAGTTGGGTCATTCTCCTCTGACAGCTCACATTAACAAGGTGTTTTTGCCCACAGAACTGCCACTCACTAGATTTTTTTCTTGTTTTCACAACATTCTCTGTAATCTCCAGAGACTGATGTGTGTGAAAATCCCAGAGGATCAGTAGTTTCCGGGATACACGCACCACCCTATCTGGCGTCAACAATCATACCACGGTCTAAGTCACTTAGATCTCATTTTTTTTCCAATTTTTGTTCAGAACAACAGATGAAACTCTTGACCATATCTGCAGGCTTTTATGTTTGCACAGTTGATTGACTGATTATATCTTTGCATTAATGAGCATGTGTATGAGTGTACCTAATAAAGTGGCCACTGAGTATGTCACCTGATGCATGATGCAACCAAAATTCGTACTGCAGCCTCACTCCCGTGATTCTCACGAGAATCCATCACTAGACATATTGCTTATTATTATGACACTTATTCACAGGGACCAATTCCATCTGTAGTTAGCATCTGTTGGTCAGTTTGTGATTATTAAAGCTAATCTGTGCTGGTTAAAGGATGGTTGCAATCATGGTGGACATCTTTCAATAGGACTTTCCAAATTGTCGAATGCAGTGTGCAAAACGCAGGTCACAGCAGACATCCTTGGTACTTCGGAAAAAGGGAGCAGAGAGAGATCTGGCATTCATTGGAGGCCAGTAAGTTGTCTGTGGTAATGGAAGGATGCATGAGTGGGGGTGAATGCAAGGAGTCAGACTGGAGGGCCTGGTTAAAATGTCATGCAGTAAAGTTCAAAGTAAATTTATTATCCAATTACATATATGTCAGCACATGCATCCCTGAGTCATTTTTCTGCAGGTATACTTAGCAAATCTATAGAATAGTAACTATAACAGGATCAATGAAAGATCAGCCAGAGTGCAGAAAGCAACAGGCTGATCAAATGCAAATTTAAATAAATAGCAATAAATAATGAGAACATGAGATAATGAGATAAAGCCCTTAAAGTGAGGTCATTGGCTGTGGGAACATCTCAATGGATGGGCAAGTGGTTGAGGGGTAGTATCTGTTCTTGAATCCTGAGGGTCTTGCACCTTCTACCTGATTGTAGCAGTGAGAAAGGAGCATGGCCTGGGTGGGGAGGATCTCCGATGATGGATGCTGCTTTCCTACAACAGTGTTTCATGTAGATGTGCTCAATGGTTGTGAGGGCTTTACCCGTGATGTACTGGGCTGAACCACTAGGTTTTTTAGGATTTTCCGTTCAAAGGTATTTGTGTTTCCATACCAAGCTGTGATGCAGCCAGTCAATGCACTCTCTGCTGCACATCTATAGACATTCGTCAGTAACTTCACTCAGTGCTCTGTTCTGCTGCCCCGAGTACCCCATTGTTCTTTGTGGGCAGTACAATGGAATAGCAAATAGAGGTGCTGTTCACAAACAAGACATCTGGGTTCAATCCTGACGTCAGGTGCTATCTGTGTGAAGTTTGCGTGTTTATGAAAGCAAGGATGTACTGTTGAGGCTTTATAAAGCACTAGTGAGGGTTCAAGGTGTATTGTGAGCAGTTTTAGTTCCCTTATCTTTGAAAGAATGTGCTGACATTGGAGAGGGTTCAAAGGAGGTTCATGAAAATGATTCCACGATTGAATGGTTTATCATATGAAGAGCTTTTGATGGCTCTGGGCCTGTATTTACTGGAATTCAGAAGAATGATGGGGATCTCATTGAAACCTATTGAATGCTGAAAAGCTTTGATGAAGTGGATGTGGAGAGGATGTTTCCTATGGGTGGGGGAGCCTAAGACCAGAGGACACAGTCTCAGAAAAGAGAAGTGTCCTTTTACAACAGAGATTAGGAGGAATTTCTTCTGCCAGCGAGTGTTAAATCTGTTAAATTTGTTGCCTTAGGTGGCTGTGGAGGCTAACTCTTTACTTATATTTACAGCAGAGAGTGATAGATTCTTGATTGGTCGGGGCATGATGTGATAAGGGGAGAAGGCAGGTGATTGGGGCTGAGAGGGAAAATGGGTTAGCCATGATGAAATGGCACAGCAGACTCGATGGGCCAAATGGCTTAATTCTGCTCCTATATCTTATGGTCTTATTGTCGTTATTCAATGAGCATATTAGTCTCCTCCCACATCCCAGACAAGTGCAAGTTAGTAAAACCATAAGATTAGGTCATTTGACCCTGCTCCACCATTTGGTCATGGCTAATTTATTTTCCCTCTCAATCCCCTTCTCCTGGTAGGTTAATTGTCTGCTGTAACATTGCTCCTAGTGTGGGGAGGAGGCAGTGGTAGATCTGTGTGGCGCTGATTAGAACTTCGGGAGAATAAAAAATGGGATTAATTCCGGATTGGTATAAATAAATGGTTGTTGGTCAACATGGACTCATGTGGACTGAGTTCATTTTGGCTACAAGAAGAGAGAGATAAAGACAAGATTAAGCTGATTTGTAAAGCATATCAAAGAGGAGATGCTCAGTCCCAACAAAATCTGCAGACACAGCTGTGTACAAAACGTGAACTCCATTTTTCCTCTTCAGGATAGGATGAGCAGGAAGCTTGATTCCAACACATGTGAACCCAACATTTACTGACTGATGTCTCATTTTCCATTGATGTTCATGCAGAAGCTATATATCATATTGCCATGAACGTAGTAACCACTCTGCTGCATGATAACCTTTTACTACCTCACTTACTCTCTCTCTATGTCTCTTTCCCACTCTTCTTTGTCTCTGTGTCTCTGTTTCATTCCCTCTCAAAGTTCAAAGTTCAAAGTAAACTTATTATTAAAACATACTTATGTCAGCATATCATAGATTCATCAAAAAGTACAGAACAGAAACAGGCCATTCGGGACATGTTGTCTGCACTGAACCATTTAAACTGCCTACTCCCATTGACCCACACCCAGACCAAAGCCCTCCATACCTCTACCAGCCATGTACCTATCCTAACTTCTCTTAAGTGTTGAAATTGAGCTTGCATGCACTACTTGTGCTGGAAGCTCATTCCACAAACTCACGACCCTCTGAGTAAAGAAGTTTTCCCTCATGTTCCTCTTTAATTTTTCACCTTTCACTCTTGATCTCCAGTTGTAGTCCCACCCAACCTCAATGGAAAAAGCCTGCTTGCATTTATCCTATCAAATCTTCCTTCAGTCTAAACCTCTGAAATTAATATTCTTGCGTGCATTCATGGTAAATGCAAGAAAAATAATAGGATCAATGAAAAACCTTACCCACCAGAGCAGACAATAGCCAATGTGCAAAAACAAAACAACAAACTGTGTATGTCTCTCTGTCTCTCTCAGCAGTGCATTCTCCTCTTGTCAGACAGATGCTATTATCTCCAAATTGCCCGTTTTGTTTTTTTATATAAGAATCGAATAATGGAGATTACAGCATATTGTCAAAGAATGAACGAGCATAATAATTCCAAAGATCAGTCATTGATCAACATGATCTGTGTTTGGTACAGACCAGCAGAACATTTGAAATGTCTTACAGTTTCTGAACATCTCAGGGTTCTTGGGTTAGATATCAATTTGTCACCCTCTGCAATCCAGAACTTCAGGATCTTAGCAGATGCAGACATGTATCTTACTTGTTACCTTTTTTTCAAAAGAGGAGCAGATGAATTAATGATCCTTCTGTTTAGAGCCACTGCAATGCATCAAATTCTGAGGTGTCAATGATATACACAGTTGTCTAAAATGAGGACATCCCACTCACTGCTTAAACATCTACAGCTGCACTTGTGATGACATACTGTGGCGGATAGAGATCATTAACTCCAAGGAGAAGCTAAGCTTCTTCACATAGTGCTTCTCAATTAAATGCAAATAAGAGAATTCTTGCTGGAAAACTCCCTTTGTGATGAAGTCCTTTCTCCTGATCTTCTTCCCTTTCATTCAACATGTAGCCTTGGCCTAAAGGATCATTTCTTGATCTCACTCTCCCAATCTAAACCTCAATAAATGATCTGCAAAATCTGGCAGTGACAGCCTTCAGTTGCAGCTTTGGTGCTGATATTCCATCCATACCTCTCTGATGCTATTCCAATAAGAACCCTGAATTTTGCTACAAGATCTGCAAGTACCAAAAACAGCACTTGTCTACAATCAAGTGTGAATAAGTCAGTCACCAACAACCTGGCAAGTCATTGATGGTTCCTGCAAGGAAGTCAGGTCGAGAAATATCTGTGTAACTAAGTGACTTATACATAATGCAACTCCAACGTGAGGCATTAACATCCAATTTGGGAGCATGAGTAGCCAACTTTGGTTGGTTGTCCATCGTATCTGAAGATGACAGTTAGATTTATAGAGATCTGTTTTGTGTTTGTTAGTGGCTGCTGAGTCTAAGTTGTGAGCGACATAGACGTCCACAATAAGGACATGAAAACTTTGCTGGATCTGGAAGTGGAGCTGCTGCTGTTGCTTTTCATCTTTGTCGGGCAGTGGTTAGTGCTGCTAAGTGTCTGTCCTGCAAGTTGTTGTGAGTGGTTCTAACCACGGCTCACCAGGCACTCTGGTCTTGCACACACTGTTCCAGCCATTTTGGTACAAGTCCAGTGTGTACAATGATATTTATGCAATCGTTGAAGCTCTGCCTCGATTCCCCATGCCCGGAGAAAGCTTACCACATAGTAGCTGCTTAGGGATTCCCAATTCACCAAGCAGCTACCATGTGGTGAGTTTTCGCTGGGCAAGAGCCACCTTTACACAGTGATTCATATCACAACTTCCCAACTTTACATATCTCCAGCGAAGCATCACACATCAGACAGTCATCACACGAGTTGCTATCATTTCATTATAGGAGCCAGCACAATAGACAGTAATAATGTGCATGTGTGTATCATCCATGCCACAAACCAGAAATTAAAAAGTCAGTGACAAAGGCAATCATTGTAAAGTTGCACATTTACACATACACACCAATCTTCACTCATCTTCATTGTTAATGATGCCCAGAATATCTGGGTCACAAGGGTACATAGGGTGTCCAGGAAAGGGTGGCACCTCCAGTGGAGGGCCTGTTGTGTCCATTCTGGGACTGCTTTCTCACCTGTGGCTCCAACTAGCTGTTTGCATGCGACAGTGGCCACTCACTGGTGCACCACTTCGACAGGTAGACTAAACCGGGAGAGGGTAGCTGGCGGCCTCATACCCTGCTGAGATAGGGACATGCCTGTCTCAGCAGGCAAAGAGAGCTCTGGCAGACTGGGTGGATCAGATCTACAGTGAGCTCCAATGGCCAGGCGGTACTCCAACAATCCATGGAGAACCAAGGGCATGACAAGACTCAGAAGATATCGTGGTCATCCACCGCAACCAAAAGATGACCCCAGTTTGTGATGCTTGTTCGTACCACTGGACCTGGATTTCCGAGGTCGAGAGAGTGGAACTGGCCCAGTACAATGGCTTTTCCACTTTAAGAACTCTCCCGCACAATTTTCCTGTCACGATTAACACATCTGGGTCACATGAATGGAATCAACACATTCAAGAACTGTGTTTTTACTGGGTTATTCACAAGCTCATAACAGAGTTTATCATTTTAATATTTCCCCCCAGACTTAAGTACATTTTAATGGAATTCACTGGCTCTGAATAACTCAGAATTTCTTATTTTGTTTGAATTTGCATCTTGTGACACCTGTGTGATATCCATTAAAAACAAAATCATCACGGTATTCTTGAGGGAAATTTGAGCAGAAAGAAAATAATTTCATTTTATTAATTTTTTTTTCATTTTGATTTGCATAAAGTAAAGGTTAATTTTGCCAGAACTGAAATGGTGCAGTCCTCCAAGATCGTCGTTGGTTTTGCAGGCTTGCGTGCCTCGATGACATGGAGAGCCATGTTGGTTGGAATCAGGGATTTATGCTTTGGCTATTGTTAGGGTCACCCATGCCAAAAAGGTCAAAGGGTAGAGGCCAGACTAAAAGTGGTCCTCCAGTCCTCCAGGTTCAGGGATTCAGGTCAGAGCTAACAACCCTGATGGGGAAAATAAAACTTTTACGGAAACAGCAAAATAAGAATCCTTCTATATCTGAGAGCGGTGGTATTCCAGAGTCTCCAGCTGTGACTTGCATTACCGACTGTATTAAAGACCAAGCTCCTGAAACGATGATGGAAGCCTTGAACACCATCAGAGATGGACAACCCTCACTGCAGCCCTAAACACCAGCAGCATAACAGGCAGACATGATGAAATGGTACAGTGGAAATTGTGACCTTAAAACTTACCCAGAAATCTGGTACTGTATACTGTGAAGAAGATACAGCAGGTTTTCTTCCATCAGTGTAGTGTAATGTGATCAGATTCCTCATATTTGCATCTACAACTTTATTATTTACTTAGAGATACAGAATAGAACAGGCCCTTCCCAGCCCTTCGAGATGCACTGCCCAGCAACCCCTGCCAACTCCGATTTAACCCTAACCTATTCACGAGCCTTTAAAATGACTCGGCACGGTAGCATAGTGGTTAGCACAACAGTTTACAGTACCTGCCAGCCGGGGTTCAATTCCCACCACTGCCTGTGAGGAGTTTGTACGTTCTCCCTGTGATCGCATAGGTTTCCTCTGGGTGCTCCGGTTTCCTCCCCCAGTCCAGTTGGTAAGTCAATTGGTTATTGTAAATTGTCCTATGATTGATTCTGAGTGATGGTTCGAAGGTCCGGAAGAATCTATTTGTGCTGTATTTTAATAAATAAATAAAATTAACATGCCCGGTGTACACACCTTGTAGATCTTTGAACTACAGAAGGAGTCTGGAGAACCCAGAGAAAACCCATACATTCCATGGAGAGAACATACAGAGATCGGCAGGATTGAAATCTGAACTCCAACAGTCTGAGCTGTAAGAGTGTAGCGATAATCACAGTGCTGCTGAGGCACCCAAGGCAATCCTAGACCATCACTTGAGGATGTGAAGTGCGTTCCTCTATTCCAGTACTGAGGTGGCTGATAAGGCCAATGAGATCACAAGGCACTGCTGCAGGTGAGGGCAAGTGACCGACGGGAAGACTGAATGGTGTTGTGGGAAGTCCTGTGCTGCTTCCACTGTTTCTGTGTACTCTTCAAGAATAAAACCTCAGCATGCTCAGTGTCAGCCTAAATGCCCCTCTCTGTTTTGGCCCGTTGTGGGCCTGGGTTTCCATCAGGCCAGTGGGGACAATCATGTTTTGAGATTACTCGCAAAGCATTTCCTCTCTTCTCTTCCTGTGATAGAGCTCTGAGCCTAGTGCCTGTTTCAGGAGTTTGATGTCAGAGAGAGTTAGCTGAATCTAATTACAGCCTCGATGCGATGTATAATTTGGAAGATATTAGTTAGACTGTAGATCCAAAGCATTTTGTGGATGGTATTAGATGTACCTCTTCAGTGCTTCAAGTGCCTATTAATGTTCCCATTATCAGTAAGCTTCTTATTATCAGTATACTTCAAATTATAGCTCTAATGTAAATATCATAGCTCTGTTCAAGAAAAAAGGGACGCGTCTAGTGGCATTAGCCTTCAGAGTCTTACATCAGTGGTTGGAAAGACATTAGAGACTATTGTCAAGAGCAAAGTTAATTCTCATTTGGAGAATCATGGTTCAAGAAAGAACAGGATCATCGATTTGTAAAAGCCATATAATATTGACTTGATGAAATTTATTTTTAAAGGAAGTACCATGGTAGGTAAATGATAATACTGCACAGAAATATTCACTTATACTCTAAAAGGCTATTTGTTTAAGTACAACATAAAGGACCTAGAAGTGATAGGATGACATATTTAACTGTCCAAAAGTCTGAGGCACATATATATAGCTAGGGCCTTAGACTTTTGCACAGTTCTGTAGTAATTTTATGTAATGCACTGTACAGCCGTAACAATGAAAAACATATTTCATGACATATGTGAGTGATGATAAACCTGATTCTGATATGGGTCTCTATCGTGAACTGAGAGTGGGAAGGGGAGCAGGGAGAGGGGAATCATGGTTGGGAAAAGGGGAAGGGAGAGGGGAGGGAGCAGGATGCACCAAAGAGACATTCTGTAATGATCAATAGCCAATTGTTTGGAATCAAATGACCTTGCCAGGTGTCTCAGGGATGGGTGTGTCTGCACCCTTGCCACACCCTGCACCAGGCTCTCCTTCTCTGCCACCTGTCCCACACCCCTTCCAAGGCACTCCACCATCACCATTCCCAATATCCTTTGCTCCCACCAGATTTACAAACTCAGTTTCTCCTCCACATTGACAAATACAGTTCTGTACAAAAGTCTTAGGCACCCTGACTATATGTGCCTAAGACGTTTGCACAGTACTGCATGTCCTGTATAAAGACATTTGTTTAAGTACCATATAAAGGACTTAGAAGTGTATGGCAATAAAGAAACACTTAGAATAGGAAGAACCATATAGTTTTAAATAAATGTTATGCTTTTGATTGGAGAACATGTACAGTGAGGAATCAAAATGGGCAATGTTGAGAGTATTGCTTTTAATTATATGTAAAGAATATGGACTCAAGTATAGAGTAATTTAATAATTCAATATTTCAGTAGTTCCATGTAATGCATGTAATATACATTCTGAAATTCTTGTTCTTCGCAGACACCCACAAAATCAGAAGAGCACCTCAAAGAATGAATGACGGTAAAAACGTTAGAACTCCAAAGCCCTCCACTACTCCCCCTTCCATGCACAAGCAGCAGAAAAGCAACAATCCTCCCTCACACCCACCTACTTGCATCAGCACCCTCCCCCACCGAGCAACTGCAAATCCTCTAATAAGGATTATTAATGCATGATGCATGATCTGCAGCACAACAAAACTAATCATTCACCCAACAATTCAACAACCCGCAGGTTCTCTCTCTTTCCCTAATAAAGGGAAGAGTGGTGTCCCCTTTCACAGGGAGAGGGGAGCGATAATAAAACAACTCGCTGCTGGTGCTTCGAAAAACCCAAATCATCGGTATATACACTTGAAATTTTGTCATAGAGCATATTTAACACCGAGAATTAGACATCAAATGGGACTGGTTCCTGACCCTTATTGCTCATTTTGCCCCCATGTTAGAACATAGAACATAGCACATAGAATAGTACAGCACAGAACAGGCCCTTCGGCCCACAATGTTGTGCCGACCCTCAAACCCTGCCTCCCCTATAAGCCCCCACCTTAAATTCCTCCATATACCTGTCTAGCAGACTGTTGTATGGGAATGTCCAGGGGTTTTTGATTTGTGGGGGAAGATTATCAGTACTCTTACAGAACTAACAGGGGTACAATTACCAATGGACCCCGCTGTGCATTTTCTAAATGATGACTCCCACCTTTCCCTTATGGAAAAAACTTGCAAAATCTGGCTGGCAGGCCTGACTGCAGCTAAGAAGATTGTAGTCCAGCATTGGAAACCTCCCCATGATATTTCAAATACTCACTGGCTTCAGAGCTTTTTGGACATTTCTTACCTGGAACTTTCATCAGCAAGAGTAAATGATGCACGACCAAACACAATCTTAATGTGGATAAATTTGATATCTAACTTAAAAGATCTTTTGTTAAAATAGGAATGCTTTGTCTGTGTATGTACTACTATTCAGTTGATTGGTGGAAGTGAGAGCGATGGGGGGAGAGAGGGGTGGAGGGGGGATGGTGATGAAGGTTGGGGTGTGGCTGGGTTAAACGGTCAAAATGTATTTTTTAATAAAAAAACAAAACAACTTGCTGATTTACAGTTTTAAAAGTCTGTTGCATTGCTTTTTGTCCCACTGAGTTCTCCGCCTGGATAATCGACAGCGATCTGCTCTCCACCAACAACAGAGAGGGAGAGAGAATGCGATGCACTGAGTACAGAGCCTTCAACAGCTGATCCTCTGGTCATGATGTTCCGTTTCTCCCTATGACACTTCAGTCAATGGCCCTGGCCTAGAATCAGCCTGCCCACAGGGCTGCAAAACCTTGGAATCCCAAAGTTGCACTCGTCTTCTGGGCCACGTCCTTGGAAACTAGCCAGCCGTCAGCTCCCACATCCACAAAGAACCAAATTCTGAGTGTAAATCTAGGTCAGGGCATTCAAAAGAACCCCATCCTCCCTGAGAAGGAAAATGAGAGACATCAAAGATAGAAATTAAACTGTTTTCATACATGAACACAAAGGAGTCACCATTGAACACCATCATAACTCTGCCTCGCCGACGTAAACTGTAATTATTGAATATCATTTCAAAGGTTACAGTATAATTACACAACCAATCAACAGATGATGCCATAGCCACAGCACAACACACTATCCTCACTCCTCTGGAGAAGAGGGATGTTTATGTTAGAAAGCTGTTCTTTGGCTATGGTTCGGCAACACCATAATCCCCTCAGGCTCGACAAAAAGCTCAGAGACCTCAGCCTTCACCCTGCCTTGTGCAACTGGATCCTGGACTTGTCAGATCGCCGGCAGGTAGTAAGGATGGGCACCCTCACCTCTGCCCCTCTGACCCTCAACACAGGAGCACCTCAGGGCTGTGTACTGAGCTTCCTCCTCTACTCCCTATACAGCTACGACTGTGTTGCTACGCCAAGCTCCAATCTCCTTGTCAAATTGGCAAATGACATGACATTGATAGATCGTATTCCCAACAATGATGAGACAGCTTACACAGGAGAAGTCAACGCCTTGACACAGTGGTACCAAGAAAACTACCTCTCCCTCAATGTTGAAAAAACAAAGGGGATGATCATGGATTACAGGAGGAACAGTGACAGGCTAGCCCCTGTTGACGTCAATGGGACTGTAGTTGAGAGACACAGAGGATCTCACCTGAACTGTACGTACTGGCTGTGTGGTGAAAAAAGCACAATGGGCCTCTTTCACTTCAGATTGCTGAAGACATTAGGCATGAATCCCCAAATCCTCAGGACTTTCTACAGGGGCACCATCAAGAGCATTCTGACTGGCTGTGTCACCACATGGTACGGGGACTGTACTACCCTCGATCACAAGGCACCGCAGAGAGTGCTGAGGACAGCCCTGCACATCTGTGGTTGTGAACTTTCCTCTGTTCAGGACACTTACAGCAGCAGGTGTGTAACATAGGGCCCGGAGGACCATCAGGGACTCCAACCACCCCAACCACAAACTGTTTCAGCTGCTTCTGTCTGGCAGTATTAAGGCCAGGACCAACAGGCTCCAGGACAGCCTGTTTCACCAGGCCATCAGATTTATCAATACACATTGATCTGATTGCATATCTGACTGTACATACATGTATACAAAATAATTATGTATACAGTCTTTGTGTTTGGGCAATATACTCCCATATTTCCCTTGCTTATTGCTTGTACATAGTGATGGAAATGCAACATAAAGATTTTTACTCCCTCATATTGTGAGATAGATGTAAGAAATAAAATTCTAATTCTAATACTAATTACAGAACTTTACAAAGATGCGATCAGCATGATGACAGAAGAGTTTGGGAAGCTGCCAAAAAGAGCATGTAGCTAGCAGATGAACTTTAGGAGCAGGGAGATGCAGAGCTTGAACAATCTTCAGGATGGATTTTCAAGAGGGTGAAAGAGCCTTTGGGGATAATTGCGAATTGTGTGTAATTTACAAGATAAGTTTTAAGAACGATAAGAAAACAGATAAGAGCAGTTACTGTTCCTCAACCATCAGACTCTTGAACCAAAGGGGATAACTTCACTCAACTTCATTTGCCCCATCATTGAGATGTTCCCATTACATACCGACTCACTTTCAAGGGCTCTTCATCTCATGTTCTCAATACATTGCTTATGTATTTATATGATTATTTCTTCTTTTTGAATGTAAGCAGTCTGTTGTTCTATACTCTGGTTGAATGCCCTAGTTGGGTGGTCTTTCATTGATTCGATTCTGGTTATTATTCTTTAGATTTATTGAGTATCCCACAAGAAAATGAATCTCAGGGTTGTGTGTGGTGATATATATGTACTTTGATAATAAAATTTACTTGAACTTTAAACTTTGAACCCTTTTATGCATGATCCAATACATGAAGCAGAGAGTTTGTGGAATCCAGGTTGGGAACCCCTATATAAAGCACGGACAGGTTTTGATATAAATATTATATAATTATATATGACAGCAGATATCACATGCTTTAAAGAGAATACAAAGTAAGTTTACCAAAATTGTACCACAGACAGGAAACTTCAGTTATTGGGAGCAAATGGAGATGGCAGAGACACAAGATTTTGCAGATGATATAATCTGGAACCAATAGTAAACTGATAGAAGAGTACTACGGGTTAAGAAGACACTGTGGAAGCAAAGGGCTAGTTGATGTTTCATATAGTTGATGTTCTCTTTGAAATAGAGATAATTTAGGGGCAGTTCAATGTGAAAATCATAAATGATTTGAAAGGAAATGATGGACAAATAGTTTAGTAATCAAAGATAAAAAAAAATGCAACTGAATTGTCTAAGATCAGAAAAAGGGGTTTTGTTTTGATTCATTGGGTGGTTTAGAATAGTTGAATGAATGATTAAAGAGATTACTTGAAACTTCAACAAGTTTCTTGAGCTGCATATGCTCGAAGCTGATTTGTAGAAAAAAAAACAGAAATATGATTCTTTTTAAGGCATATTCTGGAGTTATAATATAGAGAAGATACTAATTTTAACAGGAGATAGTCTTCAGAACTGAACAAGGATTGTAGATTGAATTTAAAACACAGTTTTGAACAATAGCCTTCCATTTGACTGCAGAAGCCTGTATATGTATTAATGCGGCCCAGAATCGGTGGGAATTAACATTCATTTTTGATCACAAACAAGAGAAAATCTGCAGATGTTGGGAATCCAAGCAACACACACAAAATGCTGGAAGAATTCAGCCGACCAGGCAACACCTATGGATAAAAGTACAGTCAATGGTCCTGCTGAAGGGTCTCAGATCGAAACGTTGACTGTACTTTTTTTCCGTAGATGCTTTTGGTGTCTGCAGGGTGGGTGCGAGGAAGAAGTTATTTGAAAACTGCATGTAATTCAAAGCAAGCCATTGTAGATGCATTGTAACTATAGAATTGTCCTGCTGTTACTTTTGATCTTTTGCATTTAAATATGTCATGTAATATTGGGTAAAGCAGGCCTCTTCTTCCAGGAGTATCTCAATATGATGCCTGTTGTTCATTTTTACTGAATACAACACTTTGAAATCCATTAACTATCCATTAGCTTCAGTGCCTGTCTGGTGATTTTGTTCACATTACAATATTTCTAAATTGTAATTGTCCTTCAAAAGGCTGGCATAGGAATAGACAGCTGAATGGGCTTTTCCAAAGCTGTCAAATTCTATTGCTCTATGTTTACAAAAGCTAATTTGAATGTACATTTACCTTTGCTAAGTTAATCACCTTAAATCTGTAGCAACCTGGGAATATTCCAATTGAATGACCTTGACTTCACATTTTGATTCCATACATTAACATGTATAATAATTTGACTGCACAGTTTGTTAGTGTGCTTGATTGCATACCAACCACAACCAATGATCTCACTTTAAGGACCTTTTGTCTCATCGTCTCATGTCCTTGTTATTTATTGTTAATTATTTATATTTGCATTTGCACAGTTTGTCGTCTTCTGCACTCTGGTTGATCTTTCATTGACCCTGTTATAGCTACTATTCTACAGATTTGCAGAGGATGACCACAAGGAAATGAATCTCAGGGTTGTATGTGGTGACATACATGTACCCTGATAATAAATCTACTTTGAACTTGAAAAAGCTATTAGATCAGTTACTTGAAGCTGCAAAGCCTAAATATATTAAAGTAAATAATATCCAATCTGAAGAAGAATTTAATTGCTCTCAAGACAAATGATACCTAAAGCTAAAATAAAAAAAATGATTAAGAACTTTTCTTTAACATCATCATTTATTGCCCTACTGGTCAATCTTGGGTGGCGGGGTGAAGATGCATCTCTACCAAAGGAGGTGCAAGGCACTCATTCCCTCCTCTGCTAGCCAGCGGGTCACCCTTGGGCAAGGTGTAGCACCTGCTTAGCCCCCGGATTAGGATCACGTGAAGCCATGGGAGCAGGTGAGTAAATGGTGGATGGTCACATGAGCGACAGGTTCATATCACAAGTCCTGGTTATGTGCCGACTGGCACCAGGCAGACAATCCCTGAAGAGTATTGCTAATGGCTGGGGGGGAAGGGGGTAACTTGTATTGTAAAGACACTGCCCAGAAGGCAGCAATGGCAAACCACTTCTTTTTTGGGACTTGAGCTCTCAGTGGAGCACAGGCCATTGATGACCTCTCATCCCCATTGCCCAAAATCCATGGTCTAGTTGGAGTTCATCAAAGTTTCTGCAATCCACTGTAAAGGGATTGGCCTATACACCTTCACCAGAGCCCTGCTGGCCAGCCCTACCCACTTCCAGCTCCCACAATGGGGACATAAGGTTGGGCTTTGAAAGGCAGAAAAAAATTTGGCAAGAACAATCATGGTCATGAGACCAAAGTTGCCTATGTCATACTACATGGCACATCATGATGATGATGACACAGTCTGCTGGTGTGCTTGATTGTATATCATCTTAAAGAGCTATTAGATCAGTTGCTTCAGGTGAAGAACACTAAATATATGCAAAATAAATCATCTCCAACCAGAAAAAAAATGAATTGCTCTCAAGCCCACAGTATCTAAAGCTAAAATGGAAAATTGATTGAGAACTTTCCTTTACATGGCTATTCCTTGTCCTTCTGGTCAATCACAGCTCAGGTATATTCCTTCAAGGTCAGTCTAAAATTGAAACTCTGGAATCCAAACAGAACGGCTCCTAATGTCTTCTAATGCAGTTGTTATGGTAACCTGTATATTCCACGGGTTCCCAAAGCTCATTAAGTTTCATAATTATGGCCAGAAGCCAACTCCAGACTACATAGGTGACCCTGTGCTATCAGCTGCCCATCATTCTCGTCACCTCACAATAAATATCATGTATTTAAAAAGTAACATACAGAAAAATATTAAAATACATTCAGTATTTGTATCATATCTGATTGTATGTTTTATGATATGTTGAGGAAACTCCCATTACCTTCCACACCAAGCGTAAATATCTTTGAAGATTTGAATTGAAACATTCTATAATTGTTTACTAAATCTTCTTGCTGCTTGTGAGTAGGAATAGAAATTATATTTATTTATTGAGATACACCATGGAGTTGGCCCTTCCAGCCCTTTAAGCCATGCCCAGTCCAGCCTAGCCCAATTTAACCCTAGCCTAATCACAGCATAACTTACAATAACCTACCAGTCAGTGTGTCGTTGGGCTGTGGGAAGTAACTGGAGCAGCTGGAGGAAACTTAAGAAGTCATGGGGAGAACATACAAATTCCTTACAGGCAATTGCGGGAATTGAACCCGGGTCACTGGTGCTGCAGAGCGTTATGCTAACCACTATGCTACCGTGCCATTAGCATTTTTTTCAAAATCACAGTTGAGAAAATATGTAATTTACTGACCTCTTGCAATTGTGCAATGTAGAAAGTATCAGTTACAGCAGAGATTATCGTTGAAGTTGGTGACACAATTCTCCTCTTAAAAGGAAGTTCAGCAAATTTCAAATGTTTAAAATCATGCATTTTCAATATTTGCTTTAAAAATAATTATGACACTGAATAAATAAAATTATATCACCAAAAGCAGTAACATTAGTTGACCTCTGAATTTAATTTGGCCTGTAAAGTATTATGAATTCCTCACCCCAGTATATCAATTCCAATAATTTCTCTTATATTGTTTCTGTACTTAGTCTTTCATATGTATGTTAATTCCAATGTAAAAAAGATCAATAGATCAGGCACAGAAAATTTCAAAAAACTAGTTTAAACAAATAAGTTATGAATTCATCAGTATTGCAACGTAGCTTCCAAAATGTAGTCATTATAGATATTAAGATTTGATGCTATAAAGCAAAAAAGCAGCTTCATTTTTATTAGGACATACATTTTATTATGCCATCACGTATAAGGTACAAGAACCTCAGAGCTCGCACCACCAAGTTTAAGAATAGTTACTACCCCTCAACCATCAGGCTCTTGAATAAAAGGGAATAACTACATTCATTCTACTTCTGGTGTTCCCACAACCAATGATCTCTCTTTAAGGACTCTTTATATTGTTATTTCATGCTCTCATTATTTATTGCTATTTATCTCTGTATTTGTAAATGCAAATTAAATTTATATTTGCACAGTTTGTTGTCTTTTGCACTCTGGATGATCTTTTGGTGATCCTGTTATAGTTACTATTCTATAGATTTGCCGAGGATGCTCACAGGAAAATGAATCTCAGGGTTGTATGCAGTGACGTATATGTACTCCGATAATAAAACTTACTTTGAACTTTTAATTTGATTACTTTTTCATTAATATAAATCCCTGATTGACACAATTTGAGAAAGCTTTTCCTTCTGTAAGAAAAATGTGTAAACATAGCACATG
The DNA here is from genome assembly GCF_963921235.1 of Mobula hypostoma. Lineage (NCBI taxonomy): Eukaryota > Metazoa > Chordata > Chondrichthyes > Myliobatiformes > Myliobatidae > Mobula > Mobula hypostoma. The sequence continues at coordinate 31,420,765 of NC_086116.1, forward strand.
TGAAAAGATCAATGTCAAATTTAATACTGGCAATTTATTTTTAAAAAATGTTCTTAAGTATTATAAATCATCACTGAGTAAAGCACAAAATATACTTCATCTAACAAGAATACAAGATACTCATTTGTATAGATTTCAATCTTGCATAATATGCATGCTTTTATAAACTTCCTTTTACAATTTATGCTGCAATGAAGTTGCACTGAATTTTCAGAGACATGATTTCAGTTATCAGAAAATGCAAGTTTCCAACTTTGGCTCAGTTCATATTTGGACTATTGTAAAAATGAGTCTTATTCTTGGGTTAGTTTAACGGAATGATAGGAATAGAGTTTTATTTGTTTATTAAACAAAGTGAACAGGTGATGAAGGGTCTCGGCCTGAAAAGTTGACTGGACCCTTTTCCATAGATGCTGAGTTCCTCAGGCATTTTGTGTGTGTAACGGGTTGAGGTATAGTTTTTCAGCATAAATAAACCAAAGGCAATAACTTCACTCAACTCCACTTGCTCCGTCTGAAAGTTGCTGGGAGTTAAATATTCTGCTGTCATTCTGTAGTTATGTTTAGGCTAAACGATTTCCTACTCTTTTGGTCACTTATTAACCTAACTGTTATTTTGAACAATGCGGCAACTTCAAAGTTTGCGGATGACACAAAAGCTAGCGGAGTCATTATTAATTAAGGCGGAAGTTTAAAAATATACTGAAACAAATATCAACTTGAGAAATGGGAGGAGCAGAAGCAGACGGAATTTAATTTAGGATTGTGTGAAGTAAGACACTTTAGAAGGTCAACATACATTTCACACAAAATGCTGGAGGAAGTCATTCATCACTGAAACAATGAAGCCTGGAATGACAACTGTTCATTTCCCTCTGTAGATGCTACCTGACCCACTGAGTTCCTCCGGCATGTTGTGTGATTTGCCGAAGACTTCTAGCTTACTTGTGGCTTACTTCACACTTCTCTAAATTAAATTCCATCTGCTTCTACTCCACCCAGTTCTTCTGATCAGCACAGTAGTGTGGTGGTTTGCATGCTTTACTGCACAGTACCAGTGATCTGAGATCAATTCCTGCCACTGCCTGTAAGGAGTTTGTATGCTCTCTCCGTGACTGGGTTCACTTCCTCCAGGTGCTCCAATTTCTTCCCAAAGACATACCGGTTGGCAGGTTAATTGGTCATTGTCAATTGTCCTGTGATTAGGCTAGGGTATAATCTGGGATTGCTGGGCAGTGCGACTCGAAGGGCCAGAAGGCAGAAGGTCCAGTTCTGTATTGTATCTCAATAAATATATAAATCTGCAGAATTTTTTACGTCTCTGTAGGATGCCAAACACATTTGGCTCTTATAGAGTAAATTGCATGGATCTTAGGATTTTTAATATCCAGACAACTTGGAGAGCGAGTTCATACAAAGTGAAGACACAAATGGAAAATATACAGGAAAAGGCATTTGGTAAGCTTACCTTCAAAGACCAAGCCATTGTTCAAAGTTCAAAGTTCAAAGTAAATTTATTGTCGAAGTACATAGAGTATATGTCACCATATACAACCCTACAGGCATAATCAGCAAATCTACAGAATAGTAACTATAACAGGATCAATGAAATATCAACCAGAGTGCAGAAGACAACAAACTGTGCAAATGTAAATATAAATAAATCACAATAATAAGAATATGAGATAATGAGATAAAGCATCCTTATAGTGAGATTATTAGTTGTGGGAAACATCTCAATGGATGGGCAAGTGAGTGGAGTTATCAACTTTTGTTCAATAGCCTGATTGGGTAGTAACTCATTGAGTTAAGACCTGCAACATCAATTGTATAAAATGTTGGTTAGGCTTCACTCAAAGGATTGTGTACAGTCACAAACAAGAGAAATCTACAGATGCTGGAATTCTGAGCAACACACACAAAATACAAAAGGAACTCAGCAGGCCAGGCTGCATCTATAGAAAAGAGCATTGTTGATTTTTCAGGCCAAGACCCTTCAGCAGGACTGGAGATAAGAAGATGACGAGTAGATTTAAAAGGTGGGGGAGGGGAGGGAGGAACACAAGGTGTAGGTGAAACCAGGAGGAGGATCCTTTTAGAATGGAGATGAGGAGGAATTTCTTTAGCCAGAGATTGATGCATTTGTGGAATTCTTTGCCACAGGCAGCTGTGGAGGCCAAATCATTATGAATATTTAAGGCAGAGGTTGATAGATTCTTGATTGGTCAGGGCATGAAGGGATACAGGGAGAAGGCAGGAGATTGGGAGTGAGAGGAAAAAATGGATCACTCATGATGAAATGGCAGAGCATACTTGATGGGCCAAATAGCCTAATTTTGCTCATATAGCTTATGGTCTTATGGAAAGGCATAGATAGGGGAGGTTGTTGGAATCTTTTTCCCAAGGCAGGCGAAGCTTGTTTCAAATGTTTATTTCAAATGTGCTGTCAGAGGAGGTGGTGCAGGCAGATACAATTATCAGAATCAGGTTTAATATCACCGGCATATGTTGTGAAATTTGTTGACTTTGTGGCCGCAGTACAATGCAATACATAATAATAGAAAAAAATGTGAATTACTGTGGGTATACATATGTTAAATTGTTAAGTTAAATAACTATTGCAGATTGGACATTGGGTTCAATGTGCATTCAGTACATGGATGACAGAGGGGCAGAAGCTGTTCCTGAATCACTGAGTGTGTACTTTTAGGTTTCTGTACCTCCTTCCTAATGGTAGCAATGAGACAAGACGTGACCTCGGTGATGGGGTTCCTTAATGAAGGATGCCACCTTTTGGAGGCATCGCTCCTTGAAGATGTCTTGGATACCACAGAAGCCCTTGCACATGATGGAGTTGACTAAGTTTACCACTCTCTACAGCTTGCTTCGATCCCCCCCTCTCCCCTCCCCACCACATACCAGACAGTGATGCAGCCAGTTAGGATGCCCTCCCATGGTACATCGATAGGAATTTGCGAGTGCTTTTGATGACATAGCAATTCTCCTCAAACCCCTTATGAAATATGGCCACGGCCATGTTTCTTTGTAGCATTACAGCATTTATACGGCATTTGGACAGATACTTTGATAGGAAAGGAGTAGCGGGGTAGTGACTTATTGTGGGCAACTGGGATTAGCGGAGATAGACATACAGTCAGCACGGATGAGGTGGCCTATTATGACACACTTCTGTGCTGGACATTTCCATGATTCTGTTCACTACTATTACTAGCTTCTTTGGACATGAAATAAACTAAAGATTTTTAATACAACCAGATAATCGGTTCCACAATTTCCAAATTTATTTGGAAAAACCCCATCTGAAACAAGCTTGAATATTCTTAATACTTTCTCAGTACAATTAATGTGTTACATTTTCCATTCAATGGAATTCTTAATCAGAGGCGTTTCTTAGAATGAAAAGACTATTTGGTGCACTACAGCCCTTTCGCCCAATCTGTTTAATGCTTAATCAGGAAAGCAAAGAGCTAATATCTTATTTCTCCACCCTTCCACAGTGACATCCCATACTTAAATAATCAATAAAATCTGTTGAATAATGCCTAACAGTTTGGATGCAAAGTTGAAAAACAAATTTCTGTGGTGGAACTTCTTAAACCATAACTATATATTAAATAATAAGAAATAAACAAGTGAGTATAAACATCTTAAATAATTTCTGAGATCCAGTTTAAGTAGACCTTCAAAATAACATTGCAGAGTGCACAGATAAATATTTTATTCTGCACATATCTCTTTGCTATAACTTAGAAGGACACATTACAGAATGTTCAAAATGGATGTATACAAGGGTAAGGTCACCTGATACTAATTTCTTTGGCAAGCTGCTTCAAAAAAAGGCATTTTATTAAATTTATTGGTGCTTTAGCTTTTCTATAATGGAGGCTGCAATATGATTATATTTTCAATCTGAAACAGAACTTTTGATTTCTGAGGATATAGCAACACTTCCATGAAAGTGGATTTTTAAATTAGTCTCATTTAGTTGGGCTCTAAGAGGCCCACAACCTTGTTATAGGGTTTGGAGGCTTGCATGCCTCAGTGATGCAGAGAGCTATGTGGACTAGAGTAAGGGCTTTGTGCTTTGGCTCTTGGTATTGTCACCCATGCCAAACAGGTCAAAGGGTAGAGGCCAGACTAAGAGTAATCCACTGGTCCTCCAGGTTTGGAAGTTCATCTCAGGGCTAACAACTGACTGGTCAAAAATTAGTTGCAGAAACAGCAATAAGGAATCCTTCTTTGCCTGTATGTAATGGTATGGACAGACAGAGATGGAGGATCTTCATTGATGCCCTAAGCACCAGTGACATAATGAGTAGTAACTCGGTCAGCTGGACCAGACACAAGTGTTGGCCTTACAGAGGTATCTTCTGGCATTGGAGATGATGGGTTGAATTGTACTGAATTCTTCTTCTCTCTGGAATTGCTGGCGATGAATTCCTTGTTCCTGTTTCTGACTTCTATCTATGCGCATTGCATCGCTAATATCAGGGATATGCTGGAAATCAAACATCAACACCTTAGGCTTGCCACTGAGGCCAAAGTAGATCACCGAATTACGGAGCAGTGGGGTCAGATGAACTTTGCATCCAACTCGCTCCCTTACATTGGGAAGAGGAATGAACACGAGGAATTCTGCAGATGCTGGAAATTCAAGCAACACACATCAAAGTTGCTGGTGAACGCAGCAGGCCAGGCAGCATCTCTTGAAAGAGGTACAGTCAACGTTTCAGGCCGAGACCCTTTGTCTCGGCCTGAAACGTTGACTGTACCTCTTTCAAGAGATGCTGCCTGGCCTGCTGCATTCACCAGCAACTTTGATGTGTATCATTCACGTGACCCTGGTTGATTAAAGCAAAATAATGAGCGTGGGCATGTGGCTGTATTATTGTAATTCATCTTAATGTTTTCAATTACTTTCAAACATTGTTTTTTATTTCTTTAGAAGCTTTTAAATCTATTTGAGTATTTTATATGTCTGTTGACCTGAAAGAACTATAATCTACAAATCAGTGAATTCAAATGAATCAGGGACAGTGGAAGTAGACAAATCAGTTGACCTTGTTCTTGCCATGAGCTTAAAGGAATGGAGGTTGCCATTTTGTAAAGCTGTTCTGCATCCTCCATTTTGTGAACTGGTTTTGCTCGGCTGAATCAATGCTTTATAGTAGACGCAGTGACGCTCCAGGTAACCTGCTGGACTAGAGATCCGTTTCAAATAAGAAATTACTTGTGAGGTGTTCTTTATGCATGTTTCTGAATGGTGGAGTCTGTGTCTGCCCTGATTGATTCAAACTGGTTACTGGTTTGGTAACTGATTTAGAACAAAAAGTCCTCACTTGCGGAAGAGGGCAATAAATATATGCTGGCTTGGACCAGAGGCAATAAAAAGGTGACACACATTGAAATACAACATTTGAATTGGTAAAAAAAAGTGTACAAAATTGAGAGACTTCAAATGCGAGGCATCAACTCCGGAGAACAGCCATCACAGATATGGATATGAGTGATTCCACATCAGAAATGTAAAGATTAGATTGGAGCAACAAGGAAGTCCTGCCAGTGTAGTCTCCATTTCCTAGGTATTACCTTTTCTATTCTTCGTCTATTCAGGAGAGTCAGGGAAATGTATTGGTATGCACACAGGTGCTTGGTTAATTAATTCACATGCTTGTTAGTTGAGGCAAAAAAGGTATCTGTCAGTAAATACAGATTCTCTCTTTGCCCAGCTGGCTATTGTTACTAAGCGGTAACCCTTATTAACATCTCTGATGGTAATATTTTAAAAGTAATTTATTTATTTTTATTTATTTTGATACAACGCAGAATAGGCCCTTCCAGCCCTTCAAGCCCTTCAAGCCATTCCACCCAGCAACCACCACCCCCCACCCCACCCGCGATTTAACCCTAACCTAATCACAGGACAATTCAAATGACCAATTAACCTGCCAAATGATATGTTTTTCAACTGTGGGAGGAAACTGGATCACCCAGAGCAAACCCATGTGGTCACGGGGAGAATGTTAAAATTCCTTACAGGCAGTGGCGGGAATTGAATCGTAGTTGCCTGTCCTGTAAAACACTGTGCTAGCCACTACGCTTCTGTGCCACCCCATTTCAAAAGACTTTGAAAAATGTCAGCTGTTGAAAAGTTGTCCCTGGTTGTTCCCGGGATAATACTTCAAGGTTTGCTGCCTGAGGTCTAGCTTCTGGCTTGTGGGCTTGTCGGATGCTTAGGTCTAGTCAACAGTCTTCCATATCCATTAGCCAGGTGAACAATCACAGCTAGAGGCAAGTTTAAGGATCCAGGTTAAATCAATTAAATGATTTCAATTGAACTGAATTTTTTGAATGGAATATATTGTCACTATTATTTAATACATACAACTAAGGATAAATCTCTAAACAATAATTTTAAAACATTCATTCATTTTCAGAAGTCTCCAATGCCTTGTCCGCCTCCTCCTCACTTCCCCTTATCTTTGTGGCCTCTTTCATACCATTTGCCTTGGATTTATTTGTGATCTGTCCTCTCACATATTCTTCCTTTCACTGGGTCCAAAAGGAGAAAACATGTATTCTGTTCAAAGCCTAAAACCTAAATTTTGTTTCTTTAATTTTTTATTTTCACTAACTCTTTGCTTTTAATGTTTTATGAAGCCTACTTGTTCGACCAACCTTTCAGTGTCCTGTTTAGTATTCTGTTTTGTGGATTGTTGTTAGTTTTGAGAGTGGTTCTGTGAAGTACTCCAATGATTTTCAATATTAGATTAGATTATGAGGACACGCAGTCCTCTTTTATTGTCATTTAGTAATGCATGCATTAAGAAATAATACAATATTCCTCCGATGTGATATCACAGAAACACAGGACAGACCAAGACTGAAAAACTAACAAAAACCACATACATTATAACATATAGTTACAACAGTGTAACAATACCATAACTTGATGAAGAAACAGGCCGTGCACAGCAAAGAAGTTCAAAGTCTCTGGAAAGTCCCGCATCTCACGCAAACAGGAGAAGGAAGAAAACTCTCCCTGCCATGCCCGACCACAGTCCGACTCTGAATTGTCCGAAAACTTTGAGCGTCCGATCAGCCCTTCGACTCCGAATACTGAGCACCATCTCTGCTGAACGCTTCAACCCCAGCCTCGGTCGCCAGCAGCAGGCAAAGCCGGGGACTTGGGGGCCTTCCCTCCAGAGATTCTCGATCGCACAGTAGCAGCGGCACCGAACCGGGCATTTCAGAAATTTCTCCAGATGTTCCTCTGTGCCTTCTCACGTCTGTCTCCATCAAATCAGAATTGTGCACAGTATCATACTTACAAATATGATATCATTTCACCAGAGAGCTGCGCGCACTGCGTCGCGCCGCCATCTTCTCCTCCCGCCTATTGGATGTCTAATATAAATGTTGCTTCCAATAGGTATTTTTTGATGATCTCTGTTTAAAAAATAAATTACACTGGATTATATAAAAACTTTATCAATACAGGTGTCCTCCACTTTTCGAACGTTCGCTTTACAAAACCTCACTGTTACGAAAGCCTACATTAGTACCCTGTTTTCATTTTCAGAAGGTGTTTTCACTGTTACGAAAAAAAGCACGCGCGGGGAAAATCAGCACGCGAAAAAATCAGCGCACGATAAAAGGCAGCGCACCGCGCGCCCCGAGCAACCACTCTCCCCGGATTCGGAACTGCATTCTCGCCGGCATTGCTTAAACACGTGCCTGTGAGCAGCTGTTTGCAAGGTGAGTTCTAAGGTATTGGAAAAGCCTGAAAGAGCTCGTAAGGGTGTTACACTTAAGGGTGTAAAACTAGACATAATTAAGCGTTTCAATCGTGGTGAACAAAGTAAGGACAAAGTGAGTTCGGCTTCTGGAAGTTGATGAAGATGATGTTGAGGAGGTTTTGGCATCCCACGGCCAAGAACTGATAGGTGAAGAGCTGATGCAATTTTGGAAGAGGAAAGGATAACAATCGAAACTGAATGCAGTAGTGAACAGACCGAAAGTGACTGTGTGAGATTTTCGCTGCAATGATAAAGTACGACTTTAATTTTGAAAGGGTACGTAGGTTTAGGGGATATTTGCAGAATGGTTTGAGTCCTTCCTTATAAAGAACTGTATGATAGAAAAATGCGTGAGGCTCAGCAGTCAAGCAAGCCTTCCACATCAGCCACAGCAGACGTCGAGCCTCGACCTTCGATATCAAGGCAGGCAGTCATAGGAGAAGGTGAGCTGCCTGTTCTAATGGAAACAGATGATGAGATGACACCCCAGTGTCCCACCACCCCGCGATTCGCGGAGAATGCAGCAGTAGCCAGGAGGCACACAGCACATCTTTAAGAAAAAAGCCGAAATAAACATGCTAATTAATTATGTGCCGCCCGACACGTAACTAATTAGCATGTTTATTTCGGCTTTTTTCTTAAAGATGTGCTGGATGCCTCCCGGCTACCGCTGCACCCCTGCATGCTTCGGGGTTCGGTATCTGTCAGCGGCCTGAAGGGTGGGGGCCACTGCACCACCCAACCTATGACGACTCAGTCTAACACACCATCATCAGTGTGCTCGGCACTGAACCAATTCCGGTAAGTGATACTACACTGTACATACATTATTTCTACTTTATATCGGCTGTGTATTTTTACGTGTTATTTGGTATGATTTGGCAGCTTCATAGCATAAAGGTTACTGGAGAGCGCTTGCCCTGTGCTTCTGCCAAGAGTGCTTGCGCGAGATTTTCTGCCGACGGCACTTGCACGAGATTTTCGCTGCGGAGAACAGTTCAGTAATGATTGTGGAAAAATATTTCTGCTTTATATAAGCTGTGTATTTATCATATCATTCCTGCTTTTATTTTATGTTACTGTTATTTTAGGTTTTATGTGTTATTTGGCATGATTTGGTAGGTTATTTTGGGGTCTGCGAACGCTCACAAGTTTTTCCCATATAAATAAATGGTAATTGCTTCTTCGCTTTACGACATTTCGGCTTACGAACCGTTTCATAGGAACGCTGTACCTTCGGATGGCGGGGGAAACCTGTATCAGAAAGTTGTAAACTCAGTCAGCTCCATCAGGCGCAGAAGCCTCCCCAGCACCCAGGATGTCTTCAAGGAGCGATGACTCAAAAAAGTGGCATCCATCATTAAAGAGCCCCATCACCCAGGGCATGCCCTCTTTTCATCAGGGAGGAGGCACAGGAAGCTGCAGTCACACACTCAATGATTCAGAAGTAGCTTCTTCCCCTCTGTCATCAGATTTCTGAATAGACATTAAACCCATGAACACGACCTCACTACTTTCTTTTCTCTTTTTGCACTACTTTACTTTATTGTTGCCAAACATTTGATACTGGAGCATACAATTATCACAGCGGTATTTGATTCTGCGCTTCGCGCTCCCTGGAGTACAAATCGATAGTAAATAGTAAAAATTTTAATTATAAATCATAAATAGAAAATAGAAAAGGGAAAGTAAGGTAGTGCAAAAAAAATGAGAGGCAGGTCCGGATATTTGGAGGGTACGGCCCAGATCCGGGTCAGGATCCCTTCAGCAGTCTTATCACAGTTGGAAAGAAGCTGTTCCCAAATCTGGCCATACGAGTTACTACTTATATAATTTAAGTTTTAAATATGTATATGCACTTCTTCCCGTTCTTTACAGTTTTTATTATTATGTATTGCAGCGTGCTGATGCCACATAAAACAAGTTTCAAGATATATTAAACCTGATTCTGATATGTATATAAAGACATATGCTGATGGTACTGTACAAACTGAATAGTTTTGCTAATTAAATATATAATATATATTTAAAATAAATGAATAATAACTTGGTCCCACCTAGACCATGCTGCCCAAGATACAATGCAAGTTACGCTCATTTACTCAAATTTGGTCAGATCCGTGGACCTGTCCGACTGCCTTTTAAAAGTTGTTATCGTACCTATTCAACACTTCCTCTGGCAGCTCATTTCTGTTAGTACCATCCTTTCCATAAAAAAGTAACCCCTTAAGTTCCTGTAAAACTTTTCTCCGCTAGTTTTTTGCTTCCCCCCATCCTGGGAAAAAGACGAGAGCTTTCTCCTTATATATACTCCTGACTATTTTACACATGTCTAAGATCACATCTCAGTCTCCTTTATCCCAAGAAAAAAGGTCATAGGTTGTACAATCTCACCCTATTGTTTAGTCCTTCAAGTCCTGGCAACATCCTTGTAAATCTTTTCTGCGGTCTTTCTGATATTAAACCTAATTCTGATTCAGATTCTGATAAAACTATCTTCATTCTAGTTTGATCCAGTTGATACTTTATCTCCATTTGGGAATTCCCTGGGCTACGTATCGCAGAGGTTTCATGCTTGTTAATTCGTACATCCAACACTATACTACAGACATTATCATATCACTTCGATTTCGGAGAAGATGATTATTCATTCGTATGTGCTGTTTCATATGGTGTGGGCGATCTTGTTCTTTCTATGGCTATGATTGTTCTTGGCAAATTTGTCTACAGAAATGGCTTACCATTGCCTTCTTCTAGACAGTGTCTTAACAAGATGTGTGACCCCAGTCATTATCAACACTCTTCGGAGATTGCATACATGCTGTCAGTGGTTGCATAACCAGGGCTTGTGATGTGCACCAGCTGCTCATATGATCACCCACCACCTGCTCCCATGGCTTATCGTGACTCTGATCTGGGGGTGCTAAGCAGCTGCTACACCTTGCCGAAGGGTGACCTGCAGGCTAACAGAGTGCCTTACACCTCCTTTGGTAGAGATTTATCTCTGCCCCACCACCCAAGGAGTAGATGTATGGATGATATGTTACCCAGAAGATAGTGCTAAGAGAGCAGGTAGAACGATCTTGAAAGCCCATGTGAAAACAACACTTGTTATCGAGAGAATAGCTGATAAAGTATTAGGGAAAATTATTCACACACTAAAATCTGCACAAATAAAGCTCTGCCAGCAACTTGGAATGCAGGAAAGCCACAGATCTCTCACCAGAAAGTGACTTATGGAAGACTGTTTCTAAATGAAAGCAATGAATAATTAATACTTAGCTTCCAAGAGAGTAGATGGCAGGAGTGTGGTTTATTTTTGGTACACTCGAAAAGATAAGTGGCCTTTTGACATTCATTAAGTTTGTCACTTGGATTATTCTCCCTTGAACCAGAATCGAGGAGTACACAGTGATCTCAGACCTAAAATGAAGCAAGGATCACTTAACTGCATTAGGGCAACAGTAAATAAGGAAAAAAATTCATTAAAAGAAAACAAAAGGGGTTGCTTTTATTTCATGTCTTGTGTGATTCCGGAGTTAATTGGAAGGATTGTCTTGTGTTTGAAGAGATTACAATTTGAGCAATTTTATTTAATAGTACAGATAAGTTTTCTCTGTCTCAGTACAATTATGCCCTTTGATGGCACCAGCATGTTAGTGTTCCAAGGTAATAATTATGCCTGTTGCATCAGAGTTAATCATCTTCACATCCTCCCTGTGGATACTGACTATTCTGTGTTACTTCCGATCTAAGTTCATTGTTACCCTAACTTGGGGTAGAACATGAATGACACCATTGGATGATGTAATAGTTATTGTTGTAGATCTCAGGTTAAAATGAGGTCAAATTAACCCACCAGATTGTTTCCTTCGCACTTGGAAAAACTGATGATTAATCAATTGCAGAGTTCCATAATAATTGCTCCTTTAATTCCAATTGACAGGACCACGCTGTTAGTGTAATCGTATATGACCGGGTCTGAGTTTATCTGAGGCAGTATGCATGTGTGGTACTTTGTAACTGCAGCGTGAGAGCACCGTTATCACTAAAATACAAAACCCACAACAAAAAAGCAAATGTTAGCGGCTCTTCTGTGTGAAGTGTGATGTCGTATACATGTGTGTAAATAAGTGTGTGGTGGTGGTTCTCCATCATGTCTGTCGATGACAGGGAACCTGTGTGGGAGAAGTTTTTAAAAGTTGAAAAGCTTTTGCAATGGGGCAATTCCACTCTCTCGACCTCAGAAGCAAGCGTCTCAAACTGGGGTCTTCTTTGGTTGCAGTAGATGACCATGATGTCTTCTGTGCCTTGTCGTGCCCTTCGCTCTCCACAGAACGTTGCAGTACCGCCTTCCTAGCCATTGGCTGTCACTGTAGATCTCATCCACCCAGTCCGCTAGAAATGCCTTCACAAGCTAGTACAGGCACGTCCCTGCCTCACCAGGGTTTCAGGCCACCGGCTACCCTCACCTGGTTTAACCCACCTGGGGTGTGACCACTGTTGCAAGAAAACAGCTATCTGAAGCAACAGGTGGGAGCTGAGTGTCCAGTGGGAACCAAAGGTAAGTGAGCTGCCCCAGGTTGGAAATGACAAGCCCCTTCACCAGAAGTGCAGCCTCTCTCTGGATACTCCATACACCCCACACACTCTTGTGACCCAGATATTCTGGATGTAACTAACAATACAAATGAATGAAGATTAGTGTGTGTGTGTGCTTATGTACAATTTTACAATGTATGCCTTGGCCACTGAATTGGACTTCACAGTACTTTTTATTTCTGGTTTGTGGCATAGAAGCTGGAAACTTATGGAAGACACACTCATGCACATTATTAGACAATAAGCCCATAGGAACATAAGCTATAGAAGCAGAAGTAGGCCATTTGGCCAATCGACCAAATGAGTCTGCTCCGCCATTCAATCATGGGCTGATCCAATTCTTCCAGTCAACCCACTCTCCTGCCTTCTCCCCATACCCTTTGATGCCCTGGCTAATCAAGAACCTATCTATCTCACCTTAAATACACCCAATGACTTGGCCTTCACAGCCGCTCGTGGCAACAAATTCCACAGGTTTACCATCCTCTGACTAAAGTAATTTCTCCACATCTCTGTTCTAAATGGACTTCCTTCAATCCTACTTCATCTCCTCTTGCCCCAGACTCCCCTACCATGGCCATTTCTAATCTGGTTCAGGCCCTTTAACATTCAGAATGTTTCTATGCGATCCCCCCTCATTCTCCTGAACTCCAGGGAATACAGCCCAAGAGCTGCCAGATGTTCCTCATACGGTAACCGTTTCATTCCTGGAATCATTCTCGTGAATCTTCTCTGAACCCTCTCCAATGTCAGTATATCCTTTCTAAAATAAAGAGCCCAAAACTGCACACAATACTCCAACAACAGGAATTCTGCAGATGCTGGAAATTCAAGCAACACACATCAAAGTAAGTCTTACTAACTCTTCCTTCAGTTAGTCCTGATGAAGGGTCTCGGCCTGAAAAGTCGACTGTACCGCTTCCTAGAGATGCTGCCTGGCCTGCTGCATTCACCAGCAACTTTGATGTGTGTTGCACACAATACTCCAAGTGTGGTCTCACGAGTGCCTTTTGGAGCCTCACATCACATCCCTGCTCTTATATACAATACCTCTAGAAATGAATGTCAACATTGCATTTGGCTTCTCACAACTGACTCAACCTGGAGGTTAACCTTTAGTGTATCTTGTACAAGGACTCCCAAGTCCCTTTGCATCTCTGAATTTTGAATTCTCTCCCCATCTAAATAATAGTCTGCCCATTTATTTCTTCCACTAAAGTGCATGACCATACACTTCCTGACATTGTATGTCATTTGCCACTTCTTTGCCCATTCCCCTAAACTATCTAAGTCTCTCAGCAGGCTCTCTGTTTCCTCAAAACTACCGGCTCTTCCATCTATCTTTGTATCATCAGCAAATTTAGCCACAAATCCACTAATCCTATAGTTCAAATCATTGACACACATTGCAAAAAGCAGCGGTCCCAACACCAAGCCCTGTGGAACTCCACTGGTAACCAGCAGCCAGCCAGAATAGAATCCCTTTATTCCCACTCTGTTTTCTGCTGATCAACCAATGCTCCACCCATGCTAGGAGCTTCCCTGTAATTCCATGGGCTCTTATCTTGCTAAGCAGCTTCATGTGCGGCACCTTGTCAAAGGCCTTCTGAAAATCCAAGTACACCACATCTACTGCATCTCCTTTGTCTACCCTGCTTGTAATTTCCTCAAAAAATTGCAGTAGGTTAATCAGGCAGAATTTTCCTTTCAAGAAACCATGCTGGTTTGGCCTATCTTGTCATGTGCCTCCAGGTATTCCGTAATCTCATCCCTAATGATCAATTCCAACAACTTCCCAACCACTGATGTCAGGTTAACAGGTCTATAGTTTCCTTTCTGCTGCCTCCCACCCTTCTTAAATAATGGAGTAACATTTGCAATTTTCCATTCATCCAGTACGATGCTAGAATCTATCAATTCTTGAAAGATCATTTTTAATGCCTCTGCAATCTCTCCAGCTACTTCTTTCAGAACCCAGGGGTGCATTTCATCAGGTCCAGGAGATTTATCCACCCTCAGACCATTAAGCTTCCTGAGCACCTTCTCAGTCGTAATTTTCACTGCACCTACTTCACTTCCCTGACACTCTTGAATGTCCAGTATACTGCAGATGTCTTCCAGTGTGAAGACTGATGAAAAATACACATTCAGTTCCTCTGCCATCTCTGTGTCTCTCATTACAATATCTCCAGCAGCATTTTCTATTGGTCCTATATCTACCCTCAACTCTCTTTTACCCCTTATTTTCTTAAAAAGAGCTTCTAGTATCTTCTTTGATATTAGTCGCCAGCTTCCTTTCATAATTCATCTTTTCCTTCCTAATGACCTTCTTAGTTTCCTTCTACAAGTTTTAAAAGCTTCCCAATCCTCTATCTTCCCACTTTCTTTGGTTCCTTGTATGCCCTCTCTTTTGCTTTTACTTTGGCTCTGACTTCACTTGTCAGTCATGGCTGTGTCCTTCTTCCATTCAAAAATTTCATCTTATTTGGAATATATCTGTCTTGCACTTTCCTCATTTTTCACAGAAACGCCAGTCATTGCTGCTCTGCTGTCCTACCTGCTAGTCCCTTTCCAGTCAACTATGGCCAGTTCTTCTCTCATGCCATTGTAAGTTCCTTTATTCCACTGAAATACCGACACATTGGAATTTAGTTTCTCCTTCTCAAGCTTCAAAGTGAATTTGATCATATTGTGATCACTGTTCCCTAAGGGTTCCTTAACATTAAGCCCTCTTATCACCTCTGGATCATTGCACAACACCCAATCCAGCACAGCCGATCCCCTAGTGGGCTCAACAACAAACTGTTCTAAAAAGCCATCTCTTAGACATTCTACAAATTCTCTCTCTTGAGGTCCAATACTAGCCTGGTTTTCCCAATCCACTTTCATGTTAAAATCCCCAACAATTATCACGACATTGCCCTTCTGACATGCCTTTTCTATCTCCTGCTGTAATTTGTAATCCACATCCCAGCTGCTGTTTGGAGGCCTGTATACAACTGCCATTAGGGTCCTTTTACCCTTGCCATTTCTTAACTCAACCCATAGAGACTCTACACCTTCTGATCCTATGTCATCCCTTTCCAACAATTTAATATTATTTCATATACACAGGGCCACACCACCCCCTCTGCCTACTAACCTATCTTTTTGCAATTCACCGTATATCCTTGGACGTTCAGCTCCCAATGGCTGCAATCCTTTAGCCAAGTTTCAGAGATGGCCACAGTGTCGTACTTGCCAATCTGTAGCTGAATTTCAAGATTGTCCATTTTATTTTTTATGCTGCGTGCATTCAAATATAACACTTTCAGTCCAGTATTTGTTGCTTTCTGTTGTAAGACATCCCACTGGCTGTGATTATGCCTCATCTCCTGTCTGTCCTTCCTCTCAACTCCGTTATCTTTGATTTATTTCTGTTTTCCCCTTCTTCAGCCCTGTCACTCCGGTTCCCATCACCCTGCCAAATTAGTTTCAACCCTCCCTAGCAGCTCTAGTAAACCTGCCTGCTAGGATATCAGACCCTTTTGGGTTCAGGTGTAACCCATCCTTTTTGTACAGGTCATACCTCCCTCAGAAGAGGCCCTAATGATCCAAGAACCCGAAGCCTTGCCCCCTGCAACAGTCTCTCGGCCACGCATTTATCTACCTGATCATGCTATTCTTGCGCTTGTTAGCATGTGGCACAGGCAGCAGTCCTGAGATTACTACCCTGGAAGTCCTGCTTTTCAGCTCCCTACCCAACTCCCTGAATTTTCTCTTCAGGATCTCCACCTCATATCTACCTATGTCATTGGTACCAACGTGTACCAAGACTTCTGGCTGTTCACCTTCTCCCTTCAGAATACTCTGCACCCGATCTGAGACATCCCATACCCTTGCACCTGGGAGGCAACACACCATTCAGGTATCTCTATCAGGCTGACCGAACCTCCTGTCTGTTCCCCTCACTATGGAATCCGCTTTGACCTACCGTATTCCTGATCTTCTTCTCTCCCTTCTGCAGCACAGAACCAGGCTCAGTGCCAGATCGCTGTGGTCGACCTCTGTCAGGTCACCCCCCTCAACAGCATCCAAAATGGGATATTGATTACAGAGGGGGATAGCCACAGGGGTGCTAGCTACTATCTGAGCTCTTCCCTTCCCTTCCCTGACAGTCACCCACTTGTCTAACTCCTGCAGCCTGGGGTGACTAACTCCCTGTAGTTCTTATCTATTTCCTGCTCACTTTCCCTAATAATCTGTAGGTCATCAAGCCACAGCTTCAGATCCCCAACACAGTCTCTCAGGAGCTGTATCTCGATGCACCTGGTGCAGATATGGCCATCTGGGTGACTGGCAGATTCCCAATATTCCCACATCTGATACCCAGAGCAATGTAATAACCCTACAGACATGCTGTCTATTCCTCCAGGAAAAAAAATGCAAGGAAAAGAATGTAGTCTACCTACCCAATCACCTTGCCGAAGCCCGGATGAGCCTGAGCCCTACCACTCTGACTCAGACCACTCCGTCGATGACTGTCTGTTGTGCTGGCTCCTGTAGTGAAATGGATCGCAACATGTGTGATGCTTGTTTGGTGTGTGACATGGAGCCACAGGTGAGAGCTGAGTGTCCGATGGGGACCAAAGCTGACTGAGCAGCCCCGGAATGGACACAACAAGCCCCTTCGCCAGTGCAGAGGGCTCCAGAGAGATAGCAAGAGACTAGGTAGAATGCTTCTTTCTTTTAAAAAAAGATAAAAATACAGTCAATGCAGTGACTTGGGTGCTTGTCTCATAGTTCTGGTAATCTGGATTCATTCTTGACCTCCAGTGTGGACTTTACACATTCTTTCTGTGAAAGCCATGGTGGCATGGTGGTTAGAATGGTGGTATTACAGCTCGGCCGTTTCGGGCATCAGAGTTCATTTCCACCCCATTCTGTAAGGAGTCTCTATACATCCTCCTCTTGGATTGTCTGGATTTCCTCTGGCTCCTCTCATTTTTTCAAGGGCTGATGCCTCAAAGAGTGGCATCCATCATTTAGGACGCCCATCACCCAGGACGCGCTTTGTCCCCATTTCCCCCCACAGTCTAAAGATGAACCAGGTTGGTTAATTGGTCTTTCTAAGTTTTCTTGTGATTGGGTTATGGTTAATTGGGTTTGTCAGGGTTTGCTTGGGCGGCGTGGCTTGAAAGGCTGGAAGGGCCTACTCCATGCTGTGTCAATAAATAAGTAAATAAAACAAGTGGCTTTCCTCTCATTGGTTAGGTGTCCTCCAACCGCTCAAAATGTGTGGGTCATGAGCTTAATTGGCCTCCAGTGTGCAGATAATTGATGGAATCTGGTGGGGGTGAGGGCACGGTAGTTGCTGTGAATGTGGGAAAATAGGGAAAACAAAGTGGGTTCAGCAAAATTAGTGCAAAATCAGGTATTTGATAGTCAGCACAGACACTAGGCTGAAGGACCTATTTCCTTGCCGTGTTTCTCTGTCACTCTATGACAAATTATTTCCCTGAGAATAGGTAAGGATTCAAAGGATCCAATATACATTTATTATAAAAGTATTTATGCAATATACAACCATGAGATATAGCTTTCCATGGACAGCCATGAAACAAAGAAGAGCCAAGGAACATCAAACCCTCCTCCTTCCATGTACAAAAAAAATACAAATCACGCAAACAGCAACAAAAAAAAGAGTGGACATGATATAAAATGTGCCCCGAAAAGCATATTTCTGTACAGCTCAGTGATCATTATCAACATGCTGCTCCATTTCAAAATCACCCAAACTAGCAACAAAAAAAGGAAGGACCAGAAACTAGAATACATCTTAAAATGTGAATTAGAGTCCATAATCCACAAACTATGTCGATGAAACCCTGTTCAGGCACGATCCACCAACAGCATCGAGAGAGAGAGAGACAGAGAGAGACTCAAAACCCAAAGCAACACACACAAAATGCTGGTGGAACTCAGCAGGTCAGGCAGCGTCTATGGAAATGAATGAAGAGTCAATGTTTCAGGCTGAGACCCTTCATCAGGACTGGAAAGGAAGGGGGAAGATGCCAGAACAAAAAGGTGGGGGAAGTGGAAGGAGAATAGCTAGAAGGTGATAGGTGAGGCCAGGTGGGTGGGAAAGGTAAAGGGCTGGAGAAGAAGGAATTTGACAGTAGAGGAGAGCAGACCATAGGTGAAAGGGAAGGAGGAGAGGAGCCAGGTGGAGGAGATTAAGTTGCACTGAAACACTAGATCTGGCCTCAGCACAACCTCTGAAGGAAGAAATAGTTGGATTAATACTGCATCTCTGAATCCTCCCTAATGCTTTAAAATAAATGAATTATTTTTGTACTGTATTGCCTCTGCTGTAATTTGGAACCATGGCAACTAATCTGCTGAGAGAAATCATGTGCAGGCATCATAATTCCGGTACTCTTCTTGCAATGAAGGTTATGAGACTCTGGAACTCTCGTCCTCAAAACAGTCTTTGGTTACTTTTATCTAACAAGTAGATTGATACAATCAGCAATGGTGAAAGTTTACAATGAGATGGGTTTGCAGGCCATCAGGATCTTAACTCAGATGAAGACTTTAAGCCTTGTCCAATATAGATCAGTAGGGCTACTCATTAAAGGTAGATTATGCTGTAACTACCCAATCTTCAAAGACCAGTTTACTTCCCTCTTTATCCTCCACACCGAGTTTAGCTGCCAATACCTACTATTTGAGAAGCAGGTCCCCCCTCCCTACCAAGAAGGAGATACTTCCAGCTAACAAAGCAGTT
Organism: Mobula hypostoma; assembly: GCF_963921235.1. Classification (NCBI taxonomy): domain Eukaryota; kingdom Metazoa; phylum Chordata; class Chondrichthyes; order Myliobatiformes; family Myliobatidae; genus Mobula; species Mobula hypostoma. The sequence goes on from NC_086116.1 coordinate 31,439,956, forward strand.
TAAACACAGTCTATTTATTTTCAACAATACTCGTTTAAATCCAAACAACAATCTTACAATATATTTAACACTCAGAGGATTTATGTCTTGTATAAGACTTCCAAATTACAAACCATTTCTACAAACGTAAATGGCTTTAAGGTGAGGGGTGGGAAGTTCAAGAGGGATATTAGAGGAAGGTTTTTTACTCAGAGAGTGGTTGGTGCGTGGAATGCACTGCCTGAGTCAGTGGTGGAGGCAGATACACTAGTGAAGTTTAAGAGACTACTAGACAGGTATATGGAAGAATTTAAGGTGGAGGCTTATATGGGAGGCAGGGTTTGAGGATCAGCATAACATTGTGGGCCGAAGGGCCTGTAATGTGCTGTACTATTCTATGTTCTATAAAACACAAAGGATTTCCAATTCCCAGGCACAATTCCTATAAGCTAAAAAGACATACCAACAATGCAGATGGACAAATTGTCTCTCACAGAAATCAAAGACTGAAGAATAGATTCAAGTTCACCCCGTGGTTCTGTTATTCTTCTTGATATTCTAATACCATTCCTGAAGAGCCTGAACTGCTCCCTATATATTTTTTTTCTCTGCCACTTGAGTTACTTCACATGTATGTATCTATTTCCTTTGATATCCTTTTTAAGCAAATGGTCTAAAAGCTTCTTGGAGACAAAATCCTGGGTACCCACAATTAATGTTGTGAAGTTTACTCCATGAGTACATAAACCTTCCAACTTATTAACACATCATCAATTTGATATTCTTAGTGATATTTTCCATCTGGTCTGCAAGCTTCCTTGAACTAAGTTAACTTCGCCTCTTTTGAAACAAGCCTAATTAACATACCCATCATCTTAGGCTACATCTCTTGAGAAGTCAGTCCATCATCCTGCTCTCTATAGACATTGTGTCTGTTTGCAAAACTATCCCTTCAAACTGATTATTGTTTGCCATTTACATTAAAAACTGAAGACTGTCTCCCGTTTACAGCCAGCAGCTAAATAAAGAATATTAGTTGGGTTTATCTTATACAAAAAAAAACTTTTCATCTTTAGAAGTGTCAGCTACTGTGTTTAGAAAGCCAAGCTTGGCAAAAAAAGGAAGAGTTCCCTTGGCCCAGGAAGCGAATATCCATCACAACAGCTGGTCAACAGGAATCTGGTCTTGAAATTATAATCGAACCTCATTAATAGCAGAACCTATTGAGCAGCTGAGTGGTCTACAGCTGTTATATCTTTTTTGTTTCTTCATTCCATGGGATCTCTCAAGTGTTACCTGAGAGGTGAGAACGGGCTCCAGTTTAGTATCTTGTCAAAACAATAGTTTCTGAGAGTTGCTTAGGTTGGCAAATAAAATTTTGTGCTGCTGTACTTAGAGTTCGACCTGAATCTATCCTTTTCTTTTCTCAGAAAGAGGCCTGGCTGAGATCACTGGGAGGTAGAAGCAGTGGGTAAATCAGTCAAAATTATCAAAATGAAAAGCTAGTCTGTGAATACTAAAAAAAAAATGTGTACCAAAGTTGGAACTTCTGAATTGCAAATCATTACATAATTAATTCTGTGCTCCAGACAGCATGTGGAAGATGAAGGACAGGAGAGAGCCTTTCCATACTTCTCTGAAGCCCAGAGCTGCAATATTTGTAACAGCTACTAACAGACATTTCATCTTCTAAGAGAACAAAAAGGATGTAAATTATAACGCCAAAGTAAAATAGAATTTATATGAAAACTTCCTCTTGATCTCTTAAATTAAAGCTAGTTAAAGAAAATATGCTGATGATGACCCAATTTCCTTGTTGTTCCCTCCACTTTTTGTGTGTCCAAGCCAGTAACCAAAGCCAGTAACCATACAGCTCTTTGAATTCAAAGCGGTAGAATGGAGACAAGACCAGGTCGAGGCGATGGGGTCCAGGCCTGACAGTGAAGAACAAGCCGATATTTGATGGATTTAAGTGCTGTGCCGAATTGGAAAGATCAGGTGTGGGTCAAATTGAGGCAGTGGGTTCTGGGCTTGAGAGCGAATCGAAGCAGCAGTGCCCAGGTCCCAAAGCAAGGAGCAACTCACTGTTCGACAATGTAAGCACTGGGCCAGATTGAAAAGGTGGAGGAAAGGCAAGGAGGATAGCTGGAAACTGATAGCGGAAGCCAGGTTGGAAGGAAAGATAAAGGGCTGGAGAGGAGAGAGGACCTTAGAAACAAGGGAAGGAGGAGACATAGGTCAGTGGCAATAAAGCTGATTCTGATTCAAGTGAACTGAATGATGGAGGTTTTCAGTGATATGATTGGCCAACAATTTGTCAAGGTTGATTTTCATAAATTAGAAGTTCTATGCAAAACATTAGAGACTTGCAAAACACTAGGAAATGGATAATTGGTTGATATATCCATATGTATTGTTTTCACATTTTTATGTGATTTATTAATAGTGACATAATAGCTGGATTTACTCATGACTAGCAAAGTTTTGCAAAAGACACTGAGCAAGCACCAAAGAGTTTTTAACAGGGTCAATTTGCAATTGCTGACAATCTACGTAATATGCCGTTACACAGATTCATTGTTGTTTGGTTAAGTTAATAACTGACAGATAACAAGTTTTTGAATTTGGTGTAACCATTAACAGTAGTGAATGAAGGTGAGAAAAACAATAATGGATGATAGCCTAGAAATTACTTCGTAATACATAAACTGCTATCATTTTGAACTGATTTATGTATTGCAATACCTAGGCATAATTTCCACTGCATTATGTGTGTACGTGTTCTCATGTCAGCTCTGCATTTACTTCACAAAGCATAAATCTATTTTTGGAGAAGTATTTCTACAAATCAGTCATAAAATTAGACTGGGCCATCTATTTATGATAGCAGATCTTTTGATAATCTACTAAATGCAACATAGAAAACGCTGGAGGAACTCAGCAGGTCAGGCAGCCTCTATGGAAAAGAATAAACTGTTGATGTATTAGGCCGAGACCCTTCTTCGAGACTGGAAAAGAATGGGGGTAGATGCCAGAATAAAAAGGTGGGGGAAGGGGAAGGAGGATAGCTGGAAGGTGGTGGGTGAAGCCTGGTGGGTAGGTAAGGTAAAGGGCTGGAGAGGAAGGAATCTGATAAGAGAGGAGTGTGAAGAATAGGAGAAAGAGAAGGAGGAAGGGACCCTGGGGGATGTGTCCAGCAAGAGTAGGGAAGAGGTAAGAGGCCAGAGCGGGAATAGAAGAAAAGGGGAGGGAGAGCAAATTTGTTTTTACTGGATGGAGGCTACCCAGAACGGAATATAAGGTGCTGCTCGTCCACACTGAGAGTAGCATCATCATGGCACAAGGAAAGCCATGGACCGACATGTCAGAATGGGAATCTACCTAATCTGCTGTTACGCAGGTTCAGTGTTGATTGGTTCAGTTAGTAAATGACAAATAATCAGTTCTTGGTTTTTGGTGTAGCCATTACCTGTATTGAATGAAGGTGAAAAAGAAATGGATGATAATCTAGAAATTACTTTGTACTATATAAACAGCTATCATTTTGAACTGATTTATGAACTTCAATATTTAAGCACAATTTCCACTGCACAAATCCTCATGTCAATGCTGCATTTATTTCACAAAACAATGAACTACTTTTAGAGATGTATTCGTACAAATCAGTTAAAAAATTAAACTGAATGGTCTAATTATAATAACAAACCTTTTGAGAAGTATACAGAACATTAATAAATCCAAGTACACCAAATCTATCTGGATAAGGAAATAAGTTCTCACTTTACCGTGATTTTTATGTATCAAGCACCCAGGAGTCTAATGAAGAAAACTTACTTGTACTGATTTAATAATGTACATTGAATTGTTTCAAAACATTCAGGACTGTGCTAATATCTTAGCCACATGTATATAGCTAGAGTGTCTAAGACTTTTGCACAGTACAGTAGTAATTGAATGGACTGCTGTTACAAAAAAATGTATTTCATGACATATGTAAGTAATGATAAACCTGATTCTGATATGGGTCTCTATTGAGGACTAGAGTGGGAAGAGAACAGGGAGACAGGAATCATATTTGGGAAAAGGGCAGGGGAAGGGAGCAGGAAGAACCAGAGAGACATTCTGTAATGACTAATAAAACAATTGTTTGGAATCAAATGATCTTGACTGATGTCTCAAGGCTGAGTGTGTCTGGACCTGTACCACACCCCGCCTCTGGCAACCCTTCGCTACCGCATGTCCCACACCCCTCCACGGTGCTCCACCCTCGCTATTCCCTACATCCTTTGCTCCCGCCAGATTTACAAACCCGCTCTCCGCTCCACGTTGACAAATACAACACTGTGCAGAAGTTGTAGTCACCTGAGCTATATATACATGCCTAAGATGTTTGTACAGTACTGTAGATCTTCATTTTAACCAGGCAAGTGATGCTAAGTAAAAGGACAGACACAATATGCTTTGGGAGCTGCTTTCAATGATGGAGCCCCCCCGCCCCCCCGATTCTAAAACCCAGAGAAACTAGTGGCTAGCACAACATTTCACAACACCAGCAATGCAGGTTTCATTCTTGCCACTGTCTGTAAGGAGTTTGTATGTTCTCCCCGTAACCACGTGAGTTTCCTCTGGGTTCTCCACTTCCCTCCCACGGTCTAAAGACGTACAGGTTAGTGGGTTAATTGGTCATATGGGTGTAATTGGACATGGTGTGCTCATTGAGCCCAAAAAGGCCTGTTATTGTTATTATTAGATGGACTGGACAGCCAGCGCCTCTTCCCCTGGGCACCACTGCTCAATACAAGGGGACATGGCTTTAACGTAAGGGGTGGGAAGTTCAAGGGGGTTATTAGAGGAAGGTTTTTTACTCAGAGAGTGGTTGGTGCATGGAATGCACTGCCTGAGTCAGTGGTGGAGGCAGATACACTAGTGAAATTTAAGAGACTAATAGACAGGTATATGGAGGAATTTAAGATGGGGGATTATATGGGAGGCAGGGTTTAAGGGTCGACGCAACATTATGGGCCGAAGGGCCTGTACTGTACTATTCTATGTTCTATAGTGCTCTGTGTGTGTGTGTGTGTGTGTGTGTGCGCGCGCCCTTAACTCTTGGTGGAGTTGTCAGGGCGTCGTCATGTCAAGCTTTTTGGTATGCTTATCATACGGCGTGTCTTGGGCATCTGAAACCTGGCGGAGCCCATCCCTCTCCTGTAGAGATTGTGCTGTATCTCTAAATAAAATAAAATAAAATAAAAATAAACATTTGCAGGAAGAAACACGAGAAACGTGAATGCTGATGAAGGGTCTCAACCCAAAACATCGACTGTTTTCTCTTTTCCAAAGATACTGCCTGGCCTGCTGAGTTCCTCCAGCATTTTGGGTGTGTTGGTTTGCAGGCAGAGTGAGGACCAGCAGTTTCCTTCTACCTCTGCAGAAGACACGAACATGCAGAAATGCTAAGTCAGGGATGAGAATGGTAGTGAAGGAAGGGGGTTAGAGAAAAGCAGAGAGGAAAGAAAGCAAGGAACGTGTAACAGTAAATCAGCCGCAGAGTGAAACAGGGAGAGCAAAACGAATGGAAATTGTTCCCAGAGAGTGAAGAGGTGCAAAATGATGAGCTATCACCAGGTCGGGCAAAGAATGAACAGAGTGACGTGAGAGTGAACTTTGACGGTAGTGGTAATGGGTAGAAGGATGGTCCATTATGGAAAATGACAAACTGGGAGCAGACCTGACAGGGTAGGCTCAGGCCGACTTGGAAGGGAAAAGATGGGATGTAGTTTAGGCCGGCCTGAAAGGAGGATGTCAGGATTACGCAGACTTGAAGGGGAGGTGGCCGAACAGACTGTGTAGCATGAAGAAGGAGCCAGAATCAGCAGAGCGAAGGGGCGTCTAAGCAAGGAATGCACAACAGTAATCCATCACATGGTGAAGCAGAAAGAGCAGGGCAAATGGAAATAGGCTGCAGAAAGTGAAGAGGGGCAGAGTGATGAACAAACACACCAGGGTGGGTGAAGAGAGGCAAAGTGATAAGTTAGTGCATCAGGTTGGATGAAGCATGAACAGATCCTGAAAAGGGAGCGAGGCAGGAATGTACTTTGAGGGCACAGTGGTAGCGGGTGGTAGAGGAAAGTATAGGAGGCAGCATGAAGATTTGTTGTGGAAATGACAAACTGAGTGGGACCCAGCGGGGTGGAATTTCAAAGTTCAAATTTGATGTTGTACTCAACGTCAGCAAGACCAAAGAGATAATTGTGGACTTTAGGAAGGGTAAGACGAGGGATCACAAATCAATCATCAAAAATGAATCAGAAGTGGAGGGAGTGAGCAATTTCAAGTTCTGGGTGTCAATATCTCTGAGGACCTAACCTGGATGCAACATATCGATGCAGCTAGAAAGAAGGCAAGACAGCAGCTGCTTTCATTCTGAGTTTGAGGAGAAATGGTTTGTCAAATAAAACACTCAATAACTTCTACGAATGCACCTGACAAACATTCTGACCAGCTGATATGGAGGGGGGGGGGCGCTACTGCACAAGATTGAAGTAAGTTGCAGAAACTTGTTAAATTAGTCAGGTCTATCATGGGATCATGGGTACTAGCCTCCACAGTGTTCAAGACATCTTCAAGCAGTGATGCCTCAAAAAGGCAGCATCCATTATTAAGGGCCCCCACCACCCAGGATATGCCCTCTTCTCATTGTTACCATTGGGAAGGAAGTCAAGAAGCTTGAAGGCACATACTCAATGATTCAGGGACAGCTTCTTCCCCTCTGCCATCAGACTTCGAAATAGACATTGAACTTGTGAACACACCTCTCAACTTTTTTTAATTTCTGTTTTTTTGCATTACTTATTTTAACTTAACTGTTTAATAGACAAATATATATATATACATATATATACTTAATGCAACTCAGTTTTTTCTCTATATTTATTTATCATGTATTTCATTTTACTGCTGCCATTAAGTTCATAAATTTCACAAGGTATGCCGATGATATTAAACTTCATCTGATTCTGATTCAAAGTTCAAAATACATTTTTTATCAAAGTACATATATGTCGCCATAAACAACCCTGAAGTTCATTTTCTTTTGGACATACTCAATAAATCCACAGAATAATAATGATAGAAGAATCATTTGAAAGACTGCACTAACTAGGGCGCTCAACAAGAGTGCAGAAGACAACAGACTGTGCAAATACAAAAAGAAATAAATGAACAATAAATATTGAGAACATGAGATGAAGAGCTCTTGTAAGTGAGTCTGTTGGTTGTGGGAACAGTTCAATGGCGGAACAAGTGAAGTTGAATGAAGTTATCCTCTTTTGTTCAAGAGCCTGAAGGTTGAGGGGTAACAACTGTTCCTGAACCTTGGAGTGTGAGTTCTGAGGCTCCTTCACCTTCTTCCTGATGGCAGCAGCAAGAAGACAGCAAGCGCTGGGTGGTGAGGGTCTATGTGATAATGGATGCTGCTTTCCTGTGACAACATTTCGTGTACATGTGCTCAAAGGTGGGGAGGGCTTTACCTGTGATGGACTGAGCCACATCCATTAATTTTTGTAGGATTTTCTATTCAAGGGCATTGGTGCTTATAGTTATTATTCTATGAATGTATTGATTATGTCCAAAAGAAAATGAACCTCAGGGTTGTTTATGGTGACATATATGTACCTTGATAAAAAATTTATTTTGAACTTTGAATCAGAATCAGATGAGGTTTAACGTCATTTAATATCATCCATTCTCACGTACGGATGCGAGACATAGACACCCACTGAGACTATACGAAAGTCTCTAGATGGTTGCTATACATGAATGCTCTGGTTGGCTCTTGACGTGAGTTGGCAACAGCACATGATGAACATTGAGCTCTATGACGATCTACTGATACTCACCACTAAAATAGAGGCGAAAGGACTGCAACTACGGGGCACTGTCTACGCCACCCCGATCTACCTGCCAGCCTAGTCATCATATGGGAGCCCAAGCATGGGAGGATGTACCCCGGGTGCCCTCCCAAGACTATGGTCAACACGTCCTAGAAGACAGTGGTGCGGCTAATGTAGACAAACTGAACACATTGACGGGGGAGAGGGAGAAGTCGAGAGTCCGTCATCATGCCCGACACCGGCCCCCTAGACCAGAGTCGACATAGTAGTAGTAGTAGGCATTGGTGTTTCCATACCAGGCTATGATGCAGCCAGTCAATATACTCTCCATTACACATTTGTAGAAGTTTGTCGAAGTTTTAGAATCATAAAGATAAAGTGAGTAGAACAGGGGCTAAGCACCCATCCATGTGGTGCACCTGTGATCTCTGATGGAGATCGTGGAGGAGATGTTGTTGCCAATCCGACCTTCAGCTGACCTGAAAGAAATATGGTAGGGTGGAGCTCAGGTGGACCTGAAAGTGAGATGGCCCAGCGGACCGTGTCAGGTGAACCAGGAGCAGGGACAGACAGAATGAAGAGTAAGCAACAGCATTCAGGACCTGAGTGCAGCAGGATTAATGGAAGTAGACAGGACATTATGATTTTAGACTTCAGGAGAAGAAAACCATCATCAGAGGATCAGAG